>NC_088845.1:2684980-3884980 GCF_904066995.2 Poecilia reticulata | reverse complement strand
ACAGAAATAATTGTTGTGACATCACTTGTTTTGTTTTCAGGGGGTTTTTTTTATGAATGCTTTCTTTGTTTCTGCTTTGTGTCTTAACCTGAGAGCAGAAATAAAACGTTGCTTTAAGTGGAACCAGACAAATCTTGTTTTATGTGTCTCATTAATCTTGTTTACAGTGTAGATTTCACAACTTTATGCTGAAAGGTTTGTGTGGAGCAGTTTTCTTAAATGTCAGGCAAATGTGAGGATGCATTTCAAACACTTTAAGCAAATCAATTTGTTAGAGTTATTATGTTTGTTATCATTCTTATATTTATAAGTTTATGTTACTAGTTTATATTTAGAGGTTTAGTGTTCAAACTTGTTGAAACTTGGGAGACAAAATTAAATCTTCCTTAATCAAGCATGTTTGTACAGATGGTGACTTAGATCTTCCTGGGAAAGTCCTGAGCTGTAAAACCTAGTATGTGTTAATTTAGTTTCTGTGTCTCCCCTCTGTCTGTCTGAATTCACATCCTACTGTGAATATAGGATGTGGGTTTCACCCCCTCCATTCCTGTTCACACCTTTCTCTCTTCTGCTAATAAAAGAGACAAACAAACTGAAGGTTTTCAGAACGCTCTATGAACAGCTCGGAGGAGCAATTGATAGAGTCTTCTCCTTTGCAAAGTTTGTCATAAAATTCATATACGTTGTCTGTGGTTCTTTTATGTAGGTTCTAGGAAAATACCTATCATTTTGGTGCCGAAACCCGGGATCTCTCATACCGACCGCTGTCAGGCAGAGGAAGACGCGCTGAATCCATGCATGGCCAGAGTCAATTGGACCTGGAAAGAAAGACCCAGGAAGTAGAATTCTTCGCTGGGCCAGCGACGTAGGTCCGACTTTGTCTGCCAACGGCGGAATGACGAGATCCGACTGGACAACCCGAAAACTACAGAAACGTAGGTGAATTTTAAAATGGCTATTTTAGTGGTTTGAGTTCCCTTGTATGATGTTCGCTCTGCTAAAACTCTGTGGTTTGAGTTCCCTTGTATGATGTTCGCTCTGCTAAAACTCTGTGGTTTGAGAATCCTTGTATGATGTTCGCTCTGCTAAAACTCTGTGGTTTGAGTTCCCTTGTATGATGTTCGCTCTGCTAAAACTCTGTGGTTTGAGAATCCTTGTATGATGTTCGCTCTGCTAAAACTCTGTGGTTTGAGAATCCTTGTATGATGTTCGCTCTGCTAAAACTCTGTGGTTTGAGAATCCTTGTATGATGTTCGCTCTGCTAAAACTCTGTGGTTTGAGAATCCTTGTATGATGTTCGCTCTGCTAAAACTCTGTGGTTTGAGAATCCTTGTATGATGTTCGCTCTGCTAAAACTCTGTGGTTTGAGAATCCTTGTATGATGTTCGCTCTGCTAAAACTCTGTGGTTTGAGTTCCCTTGTATGATGTTCGCTCTGCTAAAACTCTGTGGTTTGAGAATCCTTGTATGATGTTCGCTCTGCTAAAACTCTGTGGTTTGAGTTCCCTTGTATGATGTTCGCTCTGCTAAAACTCTGTGGTTTGAGAATCCTTGTATGATGTTCGCTCTGCTAAAACTCTGTGGTTTGAGAATCCTTGTATGATGTTCGCTCTGCTAAAACTCTAAGGTCTGAGAATCCTTGTATGATTTCGCTCTGCTAAAACTCTGAGGTCTGAGTTCCCTTGTTAAATGTCACTCTGCTAAAACTCTGTTCGAGGAGACCCCATAAGGGCAAGTCCTCAGGCGGATAGGAAGCTTGTCATTGCTGTGTGGTTTTGATTTTTGATGGGTAAAATATCACTGGTGCTGAGTTTTCTGACAAGGCAAAAACAGATAATGTTGCGCTAAATCGTAGAGTCATTACTGTGCTTATATTGCTGGTTTGCTACTGCTGCTTTGTGTGTGTGAGAGTGATTGGAGGTTTAAATACCGCTCTGTATTTTACCTCATATAAAACAGTGGATTTAAGCAGCAAACCTCTTGTGGATGCAATAGGCAAGATTCTCCCACTCGAAAGAGTCGAAGCGGGGAATACCACAACAAGGTATTTTAATTGCTGGCCCACTGAAAAGATCTCCAGTTCATAGGACTCCCTAGGAGTCAACGAACCTGGACCAAATTTAAATAAATTCAAATAAATAATATTTTCAAGCTGAAATTGCAAGTGTTTTAAATATGGGAAATAAACATTCTTGTAATTCCTCACTTATTGAGGGCCCCAATGGGGATGAAAAGTACATGCTGTCCAGGTTTCCTGGAAGCACTGTACACATGAAAAAATGGAGAAAGAAATATAAAATAGATGGAAAGCTAAAAATTGATCAATGGCAAACAATTGTGGGAATTTTGGAGAGTAGTGTAGAAAGAAAAATGGGAATAAAAAAAAAAAAATCTAAAAAGGAGAATGAGCTGAGGTGTGCTAAATTATGGTTAAATGAATCTAAAAACTTAATTATAGAGAAGGAAGAAAATAAAGTAATTCCAAGCACACGGAATGCTGTAGCGGTGAGAGGAGTGCAAGCTCCTGCAGCCACCTCTCCCCTTGCTGCTTCAGCAGCTCCGTCTGCTCCAGTATCAGCCGCTGCTGTTCCAACAACACAAACCCCCAGTCCAAATTGATGAAATGCTAGAGACATGTGCATGCAGTTTGGGACACGTTAGGTAAAACCATAAAAGAAATTGAATTCCTGCAAGAAATCAGTGTATGCAAAATAATTTTTAATGTTACTACAAAATTTGGTTTAAACCTCACAAGTGAGAAATAATTTGTTTTAAGAAATACTGGTGTTTGTTTTGTTTTTCTTTTTGAGCATTCCTACACCTTTAAAGAAAAACCAGTAAAGAGAGGTCTCACTGAAATAAAAACATGGGAACAACTTCTTTGTATGCTAAAAGTGGAATCATGACTTCCTGAAGGAGGAGAAGCTGAAAAATAAAACAAAATAATAAAATTGTCGTCAGAGAACAATGTTTAATGTATTGTGTCGGAATAATATTATAACACCAAATTGGTGAAATGATTCTTAGCTGTCTATCTGGAGGGGTCAGCGGTCAGAGTAAGGTACCGACCTGGACATTAACCAGCCTCGTAACTCTCTTAGGCCTTGAGAGGAGGGCTGCCCGCTGACTTCACAGTCTGCAGCACTGAGATCAACAAATTTAGAGAAATCCATTGTTCTCTGGTGAGACGTGTCTTAGATGAAGTTAACTTAAACTTACATTCTACATTTTACAAGTTAATGGTGAACATGATGAAAGAGACTACAGCTTTTAACATGTTTCATGTTTATATGTGTTTGAATAAGGAAATGGTTTATGACTTCTTAAAAAGTTGGATAATAAGTGGCTAAAAGCTATACGATGAAAAAAAAGAAAGTTATAATTGACTCTTATTTGCTTCTTTCCTTTTCCTCTGTCTGAGCCTCGCTGCGCTGCGTCTGACCTCTGACCTCAGCTCAGATCTGTCCTGCCAATCAGATGAGTCCCTCCTTTATCACCAGCTAGTTGATAAAGAAGCGAAAAAGGACAGGACGATTTCTACCAACTGGACACTGAAGGCAATAAAGTGTCCACTGGTCCTAATTCCTTGACATCTGGGAACTGCCATGCAGCAAAACTACTGTATGGAGTCTTGCTAGATGTTTGGAAAAAGAAAGCAAACTGAACTGTTTGCCGCTTGTTTCATTGGTGGACTAAGGGACGGTCTGGACAACTTATAAATAATCCAACACCAGAGCCAGTTGGACTGACAGGGAGCTGGAGAAGAGACAGAGGGAGGACCAGCTGCAGTGACGCTAGCAGCAGGAGGGGGAAGCGAGAAGCAAGACAGAAAGGAGAAATGCAGATAAGTTATACACACACACTGCTGTGATACACACACTGCTACTGTAATGAGGACTTGTTTGCTTACTTACTAGCAGGAAGGAATTATCTATTTAGAAAAGAACATTTTGAAGGTTTTAAGGTACAATGTTAGATAAAAATCTTTCATTTTGTACCCATTAACTCAGTCCTTAACAGAAGGACCAGTGATCCTCTTAGGGCCCACGAGCCATAGATTGGGAAACTGTGAAGGAAAAAACTGTAATGGTTAAAAGTTAAGAAAGAAATAAAAAACTGAGTGTGATACGGCTAAATTACACCAACTAAAATTATTAGATTCAAAACTAATAATGATTTGCAAATGTTTTATTTTCTTTGAAATAAATATACAAGTTTGGAACTAAATTAAACATATCTCAGTGTTGAACTTAATTGATATTGCAGTGTTGAAATACTATGAAGTATTTCTTTGCATTTAACTGAAACACTTAACTTAGAGTTTAATTATATAAAGTATCTATAAATTGATTGGGATTGTGTTTGTGTGTTTTATATTGGGATGAATGACAATTGTTTTGAGAAGAGAGAAATTTTACTGCTAAATTGAGTAACGGATAAAATTATTGACAATTAATTTTTTATAAAAAACTTACATTGTAAACTTGTCTGAAATGCGAGGTTAAGGGAAAGTCTGAGACTTTAAGCAACCTTGTAAACGGCTACTAAAAACTGATGATTGTGATTAAAAGCAACATTTTCTAGACTTCAGTCTAGAACATTTTAATCCAGATTTGATTGATAGTCAATAAATTCAAAAAGAAATGGAAAATTAGAGGATTTGAGGTTTTGGTTTAATTTCAGGATGGTCATTTTTATTTAGGAAGAGTTATGCTTTGATGAATTTGATAACATCTACAGGGAAACCAGTCACCCATGCATCCTTGCTTAAGAATCTTTTGCAGGCCATACATTTACCAGCTAAACTAGCAGTTTGTAAGTGTGCAGCGCACACCACGGGACAGGATGAGGTTTCAAATGGCAATAGATTAGCTGATAAAGTAGCAAAGGAAGCTGCAACTGGGAAGCATGGGGGAGACAATTTCTCAATACAGACAGAAGGTCCTCAAGTAATAGACAAAGCTGTGTTAAGAGACATGCAAGATAATGCTCCAAACGCAGAAAAGCAAATGTGGATAACTAAAGGGGCGACACTGAATGATGATAACATTTTTTCAGTAAATAGAAGTCGGTCCTTCCAAAATCTCTATTTAGAGCGGCAGCAATTTTGACACATGGACATTGTCATGTGTCAACAGGGGGGATGGTCTCTATGCTACAACAGCATTTTACCACATATGGATTAAATTCTTACTTAAAAAATTTTTTTTGTACTGCATGTCCAGTTTGTGTCAGAAACAATCCTCAAGGAAACATTAGACCAAGAAGAGGAAGTTTCCCAAAACCCTCATCCATTTCAAACAATGCATATGGACTTTATTGAACTCACACAAAGTGGACCACATAAATATTGTTTGGTGATGATTGATGCTTTTTCTAAAAGAGTTGAAGTAGTTCCAGCAAAGCCTGCTTTTGACATAATTTATGGGAGAGCTTACATATTGCCTCTGTTTGCTCCAGACTTACAGAAAGCTGATGAAGAACAAACATTGGTAGATTATATGATCAGGATCCTGAAACAGAAAGAGGTGTTAAATGCAAATTTACTGCCGTCTGACTGTTCTCCTCTACAGGAAATAAATAAAACCACCCCCATCCAGCCAGGAAACTGGGTCTACATAAAGGTCATAAAAGAACCCTTCCAGGTGCTGATGACCACACCAACAGTCGTAAAGACCCAGCTGGATACATCTCAGTCACTGCAAGCTGCAGGGAGTGTTGAACCCCTAAGTAGGCGGAGGGAGGAAGACCGGACTTCAAAGGGGGGCTATTTTTTAGGGTAGCTCGTCTCAAACCCGGTGAAGAAACGCTTAAGATTCCCCCGTCTTTAGTTTGGGGGTTCTGACATCTCTGTGCGCCGAGCAGCAATGGGGACTCCATATGCCAGATGGATCTTCTACTGCGCTGTGACTGCAGCATCAACCTGTGGTGGAAATTAATGAATAGAACCGCGTATGAGGGACATGCTGTGAACTGCTATGTGTGTGCGCAGCTGCCAATCGCCACACACAACTCAGGTCTGCGTGTAGGACACATCACTGATGACAAACAGATGTGTCTCTATGGCCTGAGCACACAACCACGACTCAGCGTCCCCATGCCAAAGGGATGCAAACGGTGGAAAAATGACTATTCTGTTCTACTTCAGATAGGAGATGCCGTGAAGGAACTTTTTGGATCTATGAACTGTTCCTTTAATGCTGACGTATTTCCATTTCCACTAACCGCATGGAAAATACCAGAGACCATTTCTTTAGCAGGAGCTAAACCCGGGTCTCTGAGGAGCTGCGTGTTCAACAACGGACACGTTTCTCTTGGGATGTTACCTGGAAACCTGTGTAACATAGTTTACACATACTGCAAGACGACACCGGATTACATCGACTGCACAGCCTGCAGGGGTCAAAGGATGACTCCACACTGCAAAGTCTGGAAGGACAACCCAGACTGTGACAACATACGTCAGGAGAGGTGTTTCAACATCACAGATCGGACGACAGGAGACAACGCTGTGCAGTACCATAGTGCCAGGAGACTATGGTTCACGGGTGATGGCAGACTGGTACTTCCTGTACCCGATTGTATTCATCAGGAAAGGACGACACATTCTGGCTGCCCGCTCCAAGCGTGAAGTTATGCCAGAGGTCAAACGCTGGGGAGGCCTCACAACAGACACTGGAGTTCCATGGGAATTCAGGATTTGGACCGGTGGAGAAAAGTTTATGCAAGGCATATTTCCATGGGTCGGAGTAGGAGAGGTTCGGGACCACGTTGAAATCAACAGATATGGATTACTGCGACTCATCAACAGCACACACCAGCTGGCAAATGGCACCATGAGAGAGCTGACTGAACTGAGAAACATGGTTTTGCAAAATCGTGTTGTGCTTGACCTGCTCACAGCCTCTCAGGGAGGTGTTTGTAAAATCATTGGCCCAGCGTGCTGTACATTTGTTCCGGATAAAACAGGAACTGGTGGAACTATTTCTGATGCTCTACATGGCCTGGAGGAACTTAAACATTGTGTAGACGGTGCTACGAAAGGATCACATCCTTTTGACTTTCTGTCTTGGTTCACGTCTGGGCCGTGGTGGACTTTACTGTTGAAGATTGTTACACCAATTCTGACTGTGTTGATTCTTTTTTGCCTGTTTACAACTTGCATCATTTCATGCCTTCGTAGCATGATGCTAAAGACATTTAACACAGCCATGATCAACTATCAGATGGTCAGGGTAATCTCTGACACCGATGAAGATTACATGTCTCTTCAGAGAGATGAAGATGAACTAAAAAAAAAAATGTATGACGATGTCCTGTAACTAATAAACAGATGGAATCAAATGTTTTATGACGCCTACACTGAAAATGTGAAAACAAGTGGTGCTTGTGATGAAAGAAAATTGCATTTGGTTTTCTACTGTTTCGTTTATAATTCATTTTTTCTTTTTTATGTGTTCTTTTTCATTTTAAGTTGTTGAGTGACTTTTGTATAAGAATGTTAAACAGGGGGGAAATGTTAGAGTTATTATGTTTGTTATCATTCTTATATTTATAAGTTTATGTTACTAGTTTATATTTAGAGGTTTAGTGTTCAAACTTGTTGAAACTTGGGAGACAAAATTAAATCTTCCTTAATCAAGCATGTTTGTACAGATGGTGACTTAGATCTTCCTGGGAAAGTCCTGAGCTGTAAAACCTAGTATGTGTTAATTTAGTTTCTGTGTCTCCCCTCTGTCTGTCTGAATTCACATCCTACTGTGAATATAGGATGTGGGTTTCACCCCCTCCATTCCTGTTCACACCTTTCTCTCTTCTGCTAATAAAAGAGACAAACAAACTGAAGGTTTTCAGAACGCTCTATGAACAGCTCGGAGGAGCAATTGATAGAGTCTTCTCCTTTGCAAAGTTTGTCATAAAATTCATATACGTTGTCTGTGGTTCTTTTATGTAGGTTCTAGGAAAATACCTATCACAATTCATAAATACAAAAATCAAATTTGCTGAGAAGAAATTTGTGGATTCTTATTGATTTAATCAACGTTCTAAGAGTAATTCATCTATTTCATCTTGTGGGTTTTTGATTTCACTCTTTTAAAGGTGAGTCAGCATGTCATCATAGTAACAAAGAATGAGACTCATTCTCTCAGATGAAGGCACTAATGTTGATTAAGAGCAGCTGCAAGCTTATATATGCTGTGTGAAAGTAAGTATGTTATCAGCCTTTCACATAATTCATTCTAGTAAAATACATAAAGTCTGAGGAAACAGCATCTAACCACTCTTAAAAATCCATCCATCCATCCATGGATGGATGGATTTTAGTTAGAACGATGCATATTAATGAGCACATAAAAACACAGTATTTGTAAGTATACCAAATTGTCTATCCCATATTTTCTATCACGGCAGACTGATAATAAAATACATACAGAAGTGTGACAAAAGTTCCCCTAAAAGACACACAAAAGACGTAAAACAATAAATCACACAGGGAAATACACCTGAGACAGAGCAATAAGTAATTTATTTTGGAGAACTTTTAAGAAGTCACACATTTCTGGCAGCTTTTTCTTGTAAAATAAAAGCATAATATCTAAACACCTTGCATTCTTAACAAAGGGTTGTAACACTGGACTACTGAAAACCACACTATGTCTGAACTGTTTCACATCTTACATGCACATCCGCAATGGAGAGAAAAAAAAAACAACAGCTTTTAGTTCATCTTCGCTGCCTCTTCACTGAGTACAAGCACATGTGCAGAAATTGCTTACTACCCGCAGCAGATTAAAATAATCTTCTTCCAAGGAAGCTTAGACACAAAGTTTCTATTTGATTTCCTGTAACCCATTTAACCATATTTGCTTCCCAATTACATAATAAATTGATTATTTGAAATTTGCAGAATTGTAAAAAGCTGTGGAAAATATCAGGTTTTATTTGCACTGAAGTTAAGAAAAAGGTTCAAATCTTCATACGTGTGTTGTTGTTTTTTTCCATTCACATCTTTCCAGCTATGGCTCATCAAGATAATAGAGGAAATTAAGCACGTGTCCCATAAAAACCATTCTGAATGCGGAGCAGCAGACAATGTATTAAAAAGCACAGAATGACAGACACTTTCATAGCTAGATTTTTCATTTAGAGTTTGCTTGGTTCAGCAGCGTATAAACTCTTTGCAATGAAGGCAAAAATCAATGTCCACTTCTTAGAAGAGGTTTGGGTATGATTGGCAATAAGAAGCCATGTTCTTATTCCATTTAGCAAAAAGAATATTTGTATTAAGTATAAAAAGAAGGTTAATAAAACTATCAATACTTTCTGTTGTACTATTGCATTTTCATGAAGGTTTAATTTGTCTGTAGAAATCTGAAAGCGTTAGTCTGCATCAACTGCCTGTGCTTGAAGGACAGAGTGGCTCTGTTGTTGAATTGTGGGCGGAGGCCAAACAAAACCTTTCAGAAGGCCACATAATGGGCTGTAGACCACATTGTGGACCCCCTTGTTTTAAGTACTTGCTCCTTGGCGACACTAAAGCATTTAGTGGTAAGTGCATGTGCGCATTTTCTCAGAGCTTTGTCGTCAAACATAATTTGCAGTTTTCCGTAATTGTTTGATTCATTCATTCACCAGTAAATATTTTGGGTCTTTTGCAATCTGTAAATCTGCCTTCTTTCATCATGTAACTCCACCACCATCTTCTCACGGGCCATCTTGTTTAAGAAAGAACTGAATTTATGATCGGACAGCAGAGGTTCACATGTTGGATGGTTGAACAATAAAAAAATTATACAATTTGTTTACTTACGTGGAGTGCAAACAGTTGGTAATCTCTCTGTTGCTTTGTTAGTGTTCCACCTTGAAGTTTGATTTATTGTGCCAACTTTCTGCAGCCCATTTTTACCCCACTGCTCAACACTCAACAAAAGGTTTAATCACAACCAACTGTTGCCCACTGACATCTGGATGTTCTGAACTGAAAGCTAAGCACACACAAAAAAAGGAGCATCAGAGCTAAAATAACATGCATAGAAAAGTTTATGAAATAATTTTGAATCTAGTTTTCAGAGCAGTGTTGTTTAACAGATGCTGTATTTGAATAATTTTGGAATCTGTAATTTGAATGTGCAGTTATCAGTTCATAATGTTTTTCCCTTTCTTTTTAAATAACACATTAAACCACATACTTACAAAAAGAGATAACACACATATTAGTTTAGTTAGAAACATCTAAAGCTTTTCTAGAGAGAGTTTTTGGAAACAATTCTTCATGTTGCGTAAGAGGTGGGCATCAACAACTGCAGCTCCCCAAACCACAACTGCAATTTGTGCCTTGAAAACTGAAAGCTTTTATCCTGCTCATATTCCAATAAAACAAATGGGAAAAAAAACTAGGTTCCACTATTTATATAAGAGTGAAATTGATATAAAAAAAGTCTACACAGCCTTGTTAAAAATGCTTTCATGACCTAAAACAGAGAAATTATTTCAAAACTTTCTGCCTTTAGTGGCAATTGTTTGTTAAAAATAACAATTCTCTTCAAGAGAATCAGGGGAAAAAATAAAAAGTTCAAGAACCTGCAAAAGAGTGAACAATCTTAAATGAATACTTTGTTGAATTACCTTCTGAATTAATCTCAGCCTTTTTTGAACCCTGGTTTGGCCCAAACTGTAATATTTTTGTGCAGCCATTGTTTTAGAGACTTTGATGTATGATATGACTCACTGTACAAACATAGAATATGTCGTCATCATCAACTTTGGGACCCAAACCTAAAGGTTTAGGCCTGAATCTGGTAAAATCATGTCAATGGTTTCATTCTATTTTACAAAAAGTCTTCCACCTTCTGAAAAACGCAGCTCCACAGCATGACGGCGCCACCACTGTATGTTAGTGTAGGTCTATGGTGTTCTTCTGTTATACCAGTGTGCTTGGCCATTTGGCCTAAATTTCAAGGTTGGTTTCATTAGACCGTAACTCATTCTTACATGAGATTTTGAGACATTTTATCCAGGCCTTGGTGTTTTCTTTCGAATAAAAAGCTTCTGTCATTTTGCCCTACATCATACTCCAAAATGGAAAATAGTCTAGACTGTTTTTAGTTAATTAATAATATAGGACATATGTAATTTTTTTTATCCATTACAAAAACATGGCATCTTAACATGACTGTAAATGTTTTATGCACATTCTGAATTGAGAAGTCTTGGTTCTCTAAATGGTTAAATGACTTTATGTGGAGACAACAAGCCTTTCACTTCTGCATCTCTCATGTTAACTATAACCACATGACAAAGACGTGATTACTTTCAAAACACATTCTCCAAACATTGTTTTCATCATTAACATTTTATATCATTCAAGCCTTCTGATATTAATAATGATTAAAGGGTCTTTGAGAGAAAAAGACCACATTTGGTTTCCATTTGTTAAAACTGGCCTCCTATCTCATGTACACAATGCTCTTGCTGCTCCTGAGCAAAAACTTAATTTTCATAACACCAAAGCTTCCTTATTTTTCTGCTGAAATTCTGATTTATGGAACAAATGTTTTACCCCTTTCTTCAAACACAAGGCACATTATTACAAGCAGATGTGCTACATGCCACAACTCTCTCGAGCATTTGGACTGAATATTTCAGAGAGAGAGAGAGAGCCTTTGCCCAGAGGCCAGCATGACTGGTATTTTATTTTTTAGGATGCAGGCAGATTTTTATGTAGGCTATATTATAGTGTCCCTAAATCACTGCTCATATTGTAAAAAAAAAAGAAAAACATCAGTGAATTTGTACTCCACCTCTTAAAGAGCGGATACATGCCAGTACAACCCACCCAAAAGCTTTAAAACAGTCCAGGACTTTGTTTGAGAACCATGAGGTATTTGTTTTTGGTATCTACCTGTTTGCTGCTGTTTCTGCAGCAGACACAATCCAGGACAGATGGCAGGACAACCTGCAAGTCAGTAACAGCTAGTTTCTGTCAAGGTTTGGGATATAATTCTACTTCTAACCCAAGCGGGGCCCAAGGGTTCAGCCTGTACCAAGTTGGTAAGATGGTGGAGACCGCCTGCTCACCACATATCGCCACGGTCATGTGTCGCGTTGCTGTACCTGAATGCGGTTCAGAAAATGAAAGCCAGAAGAAGCCGTGCCGAGCACTCTGCGACAAGGTCAAGAGGGATTGTGAGTCCACTCTAAGAGCAAAGTGGTTGTTCTGGCCGTCGAGGCTCCGGTGTGACTCTTTACCAGTGTCCAACTGTGTGCAGGTTAGTATAACTTGATCAAGTTTTCACTTTAAGTTCATTGGAGGCACAAATGGAGTTTTCAAAATAAGTAACTTCTTTACCTTTTTTAACTTTATGATTTATGAAATGTAAGACATGACTTTATGCCAGGGGTCTTCAGCTCCATTCCTCAGGAGTTGCTGTCCTAGCAACTAGATGCATCACTGTTCCACATCTGAGTTAGATTGATTATTGTCAGGGCTCTGCAGAACATGATGAAATAATTAAGATATTTGTCTCAGATGGGTTGAAAGGGGAACAAAGGCAACAGTCAACATAGCTTAGATAAGTCTTTATTTAAAAAAGTATCATGGCAAATCGTCTTTAGGTAGAGACAAATGTTTTGGGTGGTATTGTCATTGCATGACTGATTTGATTAAATCAATCAGAATTTATCACCTGGAGATGTAAGCTATGTTGAGTGTTGCCTTTTTTATTAGAATAGTGAGGTCATTAGTATAAACTTTGCAGCGCTCAGTGCAACAAAGAACAGATGACCTTTCTGCTGCAGGCAGATGTCAACCCAAATACCTCCATAGAATATCCATAGGCCAAAAAGATGTTTTGAGAGATGCAGGGCATTAAGTCCTCCAGTTCTGCAATGCACCCACACCTCCAGTGCAGACCAAACCCAGAACCACATCATCCTGCTGGCCAGACATCCACCTAATGTGCCAGAGCAAGACTACCCAACCTGTTATCAACCTGTTGGTCAGGCATCAACCCCCACCATGTCTGGAACTCAGAAGGACCAAAGAAGGGAGTGCAGAGTGTTCTCCCACCTGATGACGTTGTTCCTGCAGTCAACAATTGGCCCAACATATCCATGAGAAGCATAGAGAACTCACCACACTGATGTGGCCAGCTCCCTGAACAAGCAACATCACACCAACATCCCTACCCAACCCCTGCAACACTGCCATATACCCAAGGCCATCCCCACATCACCAGTCCTTTGCAAACTGGTGCTGGTGCAGAGGCATGGGGAGGGGGTAAGAACCACGCACATGTCCAGCACCCAGCCACTCCCATCCTTGTGCCGGCTGCATGCATGGGCATTTCTTTTAATGTGAAATGTTGCTATAAATGTATTTGTGCATGACTACATTCAAACTCTTGATGCAACAAGGGTATTGAAGATTTCACCGCTTGCTTCCTGGCCCCAATCTGAAGGCCATAATTTTTAAAACTAAAAATGTTTGAGCAAGATGGGACCAAGAAAAACAGTTAAGGAGTATTTCTTCCATCAGTCCATCATCCCACACACCATTCCAAGCTCCTCAACTTGTTCCCAACTCCCCTTTGTCTAGAGTTTATTTTAGATCTAGAAAATTGATATTTTTTATCACAACACTGTAATGTATTTTAAGATGATCATATTTTTGGTTCTAACAGGGTGAAGACAGTTCTGTCACTGAAGCTCCCCCAGCAACATGTGAGCCAATCACTGTCCCTTTCTGCACTGGCCTGCCTTACAACGAGACCATTCTGCCAAATAGACTAGGTCACCAAACCCAAGCTAATGTAGGCCTGGAAATACACCAGTTTACGCCCTTTGTGAAACTGCAATGCTCTCCTCACCTGAAGCCATTCCTCTGTTCAATCTACACACCAAAATGTGTCTCAGCAAAAGCCCAGCCACCCTGCAGAACACTTTGTGAACAGGCACGGTCTGAATGTGCTTCATTGATGAGTACACATAACTTCCAGTGGCCCAAGTCCTTAAGATGTGAATCTTTTACTACAGAGTCCTGTAAAGAGGTGAGCTTGTTGCATTAATCGTAACTAAAATATAGTTAAAAATGTAATTGAAATTTTGTTTGAATTTTCTATTCTTTTTTTGTTTTTTTTTTGGACTTTCATTTATCAAATTGTGTTATATGCTTCAATTCAAACAAGGCTTCCAAAACAGCTTTTATTGTTAAAGATGCTGTCAGTTGGGATCCTTGTTTTAAACAAGGTTTCTACACAGTCTTGAAATGTTTGTACTTTTATCTTTTTACATTCTGGAAAAAAGAGAGAATCAAAACATGTTTGGGTTTACAGAATTTATTTATAATTATGAAATATTTATATACAAAACATGTAAATCCAAATCCATTATCTTTAAATTGATTTGTCTTGACTTTTGAGCTGGATTTTGTGGGGATCCATGAAATTATTTGATGATTCTTGGACTGGCGTTTATGACTGGATCTGTTAAAAACTGGCCAAAGAACTAAAACCTCTTTGTTCTCACACCTTTACAATCACAATTTGACAAAAGGTGTCAAAATTTAGTCTGTTCTTGCCTAAGCGTCTCATTGCAAATAGATGACGTAATTTATTCTCGATAAAAATTCAGTAACTTCTTCAGCTTTCTTGTGCCAGCTTCTAGCAGCCAGGCTCTAACCACCCATTTCTTCTGCAGAGTGGTGACTCAGAAGCGTCTCAATCACAACCAGATGTTGCGCATTCTTCACGGAATTTGGTCAGTCGGGTTGAAGTTTCCCGAAACCGACCGCCTGCTGTGAGACAGCTTTGTTTTTATTGCATGTTGAGCATCGTTTTGTTTCGTGACCTGTGGTCTTAAACAAGCACCTTGTTTGTAAAACCTCCATTGGTAGACTCTTTCTCCACCTCCCAATAAAAGCAGCACACTAAGTTGAAGTTTTGGGATACGGGCTGTTGTCGAGAATCATGAAGCTTTTATTCTCAGTGGTTCTGTGCATGCATGTTTTTCAGCAGGTGCACTCTGGAAATTATGACAGTTCAAGCTGCAAGCCGCTAACAACCAACTTTTGTCAAAGTGTGGGATACAAAACTACCCGTTATCCAAATGGAGTCACGGGATTCAGCGTGCATCAGATTGGCCAGATTGTGCAGACGGGCTGTTCCCCACATGTCAATATCCTCATGTGTCGTGTCGTCGTGCCTGAATGTGGCTCAGGGGATGAAAGTCGAGTGAAACCATGCCGGGCTCTTTGTGAAAAGGTCAAGAAGGATTGTGAGCCCATCTTAAGAACTAAACGACTCACCTGGCCAGTGACACTTCGGTGTGAAAGTCTCCCACTGACTGACTGTGTTCAGGTAAATATCAGACATTTCTAAATAGTTCTATCTCTATAGAGGATTTTATTCAGTTACAAAGCTAAACAATTATGTAAATTCTTTAATTTCTTCAGTGAGCTACTTTAATAAATTAGGGAATTTTGTTTTAGTTTGTAAATTAAATTTAAAAGCTAAAAGTACCTTACACTTCATTATAATTTTACTCTAATGTCTAAAAACCCTGGCTGTAGTAAACCATAAAGATGTCTGTAGTTTTGCAAATTATAAATTAGTGACTATAGTACCACTGCCAAAGGTATTCATGCACCTTAAACTGAAAGAAGCATCAATGTGTTTTATAGTTGTTTTTTTAATGAGATAGTCTAACACAAAGAAGAATCTCTATGAAACTGAAAGAACACATTTTATTTTTTTAACAACAAACAATAGGAAAGTGTGGTTTACATATTTGCTTTGCTGAGTCAGAACCGTTATTTCTAGTCTTTGGAGGCAAGTCTGTTTGGACTCCTATAGACAAAAATTATTGTCCGTTCTTCTTTGCACAATTTCAAAGCTTAGCCTCTTAAACCCCTTATAGATGTCTACTTTGACTGGGCCATTATAACACATGAATATGTATTGAAAATCATTGCACTTCAGTCTTTCCTATGTGTACTGTGGTGATGTCCTACTGGGTTGTGAGGCTTTGCCCCAGTTCCAAGTCTTTTGCTACCTATAAAAGATTTGCTTTGATTTCTTTCCCTCTGTTTAATTCCATTCACAATCCTATCAACTCTGACCAGATTCTCTGTCCCATATGATGAAAAGCATCCACACAGCATGATTCTGTGTGTCTAACCTTGGGATGGTGTTTTCAAGGTGATCTGCAGTAGTAATTGGCATGCAGAGCAAAAAGTTCAAGTTTGGCCGCATCTGATCAGAGCACCTCCTCACCCATGTTTGCATAACTCAAATGGGATTTCTTTATTAATCTTCTGAGCTTCCACATCACAGAGCACCTTCTCTGCTCCTCCAGACTAGCAGCAGCAGCAATTACCAAACACCTGGTGGAACGGCATATCTGCTGAGCTCTTAATACGAGCTACTATGACATTCAGTCATAAATGGCATGATGGAGGAGCATTGTTGTGATGATGTGCTGAAGATGGAGTGTCAGAAAAGTAAGAGTTTCTCAAAGAGACAGAGGCCAATTTCAGCATCAATTTGAAAAGCCATATTCCTTTTAAGTTATGTTTCATATATACAACATTTTTATAACAACTGAAGGTAACATAGTAGCTTTGTTGTACTATAAAATGGCCCTATGTGCCTAGAAAACACATATTACCACCACTTTACTCCTGTTTATTTTTTGGAGGATGGCAGGTCATTGTTGCAAAACTATTTAAACTTTCAGATGATGGACTGAACAGAGCTCTTTGAGATACAGAAATTTCCTTTATAGTCCAACTTGCACTAATGATCTGTACACACTCTCTCTGAGCCAATGTACCAATAGCTGGCATTGGTACATTGCCAGCTATTGGGAGATCAGGCTGGTCTGAGTGGGACCAGAGCTCTCAGCATTCAAGGAAGTGAGGTGGGGCCAGGCTCAAAGTGTGAATGATGAAGCACTGGACCTGAGTTTGAAGGCAGCCAGGCATAACGCACCTCTGAGGTTGCATGCAAGTCACACAGATTACCCCCTTTTTCAAACCTCTTCTCACCTGCAATCTGACATGCATTTATCTCTTGAGCTGCAATATGTAGTTTGTAAACTTGCAGAAGAAGGTGAGTTTGGATAAACCAAAATGGAACTTTTTGAATAATGCTCTAAACACTACTCTGAACACTACTTTTGATAAGAAACTCAGTAAATCACCCAGAAAATACAATTCACCATTAGAACCTGCATACTAAATACATGCACGCTTTTCAGATGTTCACTTGTAAAAAAAAACAGCAAGGTATAAAAATCCTTCCAAATCACTATTATGTGTAACTTTATTTTGGCCTATCACAAAAACTCCCAGTAAAATAGACTGACCTATGCTCAAGTGAAAAAGTAAAATCAAGAATGGCCAGTTCAAAATTAGGACCCTACTTTTAAATAAGAAGCTGTTTTCTGCTACAAAAATGAAAAAAAAGCAAAGATGTCACATTGCAGGCAATCACCAAGGACAGAGATGAGGAACTTGGAGTGATGGATGGACAGATGATTTATCATTTCCTCTTCTGTTTTTTTTGCTTCCAGGGTCCACCTGCCCCTGTTACACAAGCCCCACCAGGAACATGCCAGAAAATCACAGTCCCTGTTTGTGAAGATGTGTCTTACGCAAACACTATTCTGCCCAATATTTTAGGCCACAAATCCCAACAAGAGGCAGGCGTGGCAATTAATCAGTTTCTCCCACTCATAAAGGTTGAATGCTCTCCTCATCTTAAGCCCTTCTTGTGCTCAGTATACACACCTAAATGTGTGTTAGGAAGACCCCAGGCTCCCTGCAGGACCCTCTGTGAAAAGGCCCGCTCAGGCTGTGGGACACTGATGAGTAGTTTTGGTTTTCCATGGCCTGAATCCCTAAAGTGTGAGTCATTTACCACAGAGTCATGCGAAGAGGTAAGGTTCCCACTTCACTGTCATTAGGATTTATAGACATCTTTAGATTGGGAGATTTCATAAAAGGGAAATTTATTCCTTTGCTTCCACTGAATCTACAAAAAAGCATTGTTTACAATGAAATAATGAAGATAATCCTGATGTTGACTTATTTCTTTGTTTTTCCAGTCTTCTCTCGTTCTGGGAACATGTCAGACCATGACTGCTCCTTTCTGCAAAGACATGTCCTACACAGAAGTATTTCTGCCCAACATCTTTGCTCACAAAACGCAGGCCGAGGCAAATCTGGCGCTAGATCACTTTACGCCTCTTGTGCAGCTTGAATGCTCTGCTCATTTGAAGCCTTTCCTGTGCTCCGTCTACTTTCCCAAATGTGTGTTTGGGAAGGGACTGACTCCCTGCAGGACACTCTGTGAGAAGGCTCGATCCGGCTGTGAGCCGCTGATGAACAGGTTTGGCTTAAATTGGCCTGAAAACCTGAAATGTGAACAGTTTACCACAGAGTCATGTGAACAGGTATGTCTGCTGATTTTCTACAAAATTTCAAATAAGATGGCCTATTTGAAGTCTCTTAAACATGGAGCTAAATACATACTGACATTACTACAGGGCAGAGCCAGAAGTGAATTTATTTATCTAATATAAATGAAAAATGTTGCAGCTTGTTGAAGCAGGAGTGCACGCAAACAAAGCTCAGTTTGTATTTGTCTGTGCAGTATGGGATGAGAAGCAGTGAGAGGATGTGTGAGCCCATCACCATACCCATGTGCCAGGGCCTGTCCTACAACCAGACCATCGTCCCTAATCTTCTGGGCCACACAAGTCAACGGGAGGCCGTGATGAAGATGTCCTTCATCAGCTCTATTGTGCAGACCGTCTGCTCAGCGGACATACAGCTGTTTCTGTGCAGGGTGTACGCCCCGGAGTGTGTGGAGGGCCAAGTGCTGCGTCCCTGCAGGTCATTCTGTGAAAAAGCCAGAAGGAACTGTGAGAGTTTCATGAACAATTTTGGAGTCTCCTGGCCAAATGAGCTGCAGTGTCATGCATTCCCAGAGGAATCATGCATATCTGTAAGAAATAAATACTAAAATATTGAAAAAGTTGACTTAAAGGATGGAATTTTATATTTTTCATGTTTAAATTTTTTCTCTTTCTCCCTCAGGAAGAAAACACAAAGGAGGTAAGACTGGCTTAGTAGTTTTTAAAAATTGTCTTTGTTACTTTCTTGGACGTAAACTGTTAAAAAAAAAAGAAATGCTATTATAAATGTGGATTAAGAACACAATTGTTTTGCTGTATGGACATTAACTTCCTAAGAGAAAAAATGTGTGTTTTTAAATCAATGTCCTTATGAAGGTAATTTGAACCTTTTTTTCTACGAAGAAACAAAAATACAGCCTCTCTGGAGATTAATCTGTTCTTACCTGAGTTTGACATTAAGTGTATTTTTAACAAGGCAATATTTGGGAATATAATTTTTTAAAAAACAATAAAAAAAACCCAGCTTGTATCTGGCAACAGTAAGTTTGTTGTTCTGAGTAGATTTACATTTTGCCCAGTAGGATTTTTTTGAACATTTTATTAACCAGAAAACACAATTTTACAAGAACATTTTGTGCTTGAATTCATCCCAAAAAAAGTTAAATAAAGTACCTGAAGTTTCCAACCTAAGCATAGTGAATGTTTAAGCTGAAACACAAATAGCTCAGAATAATGTTAGACAGCCTTTGTTCCTGTTAGTTATGATGATTTTCCAAATATAATTATTAAAAACATGACATTTAAAATGAAAATATTACATCAGACCAATAAAAAACATTTAATGCAGAAATGTTGGCTTAGTGAAAAGTCTATTTAATTCAAGCTTTTAGGATGTTATTCTTAATAGGTACTTTTAATCTAACAAATGAGCTCATCAGACACATATTCTAATTGATTACATATCTAAAGAAACCCTTTCTTTATTATTATTTTTTAAATTATGACAGTGTGTATTTCTGTGCTCATTGTGTGTTTTCCTTCAGATGCTGAGAGACAAAGAGGTTCTTGCTAAGCTGAATGCTGGTGGCTACACAGTCCGCGGCGAATGTAAGTTTATATCCACAGTTTAACAATATTGCATAAATAGAATAAGAATATGTTACTAATGTTTCTCCCTATTGTTTAAAACAGCTCTTACTCTCATGACTGCACACCTGCTGTTGGTACTGATGGATGTATCCTTTTATAATGAATATTCTGGGTTTTGTTTTCCATAAATGTTGATTTTCTTTTGGTGTTATTGGAGTCATACATCAAACTGGTTGACGATGGTTAGAAGGATTGAGGGCTGTCATTGCTTTGTTATTTTATTCTTCTATATGTTGGCTATGTTCTGCATTATAAATAAAGTAAGGAGCGCCATCATGTGGGGGAGCTTAGAACTGCTGCTCCTCTTCGAAAGGATTCAGCTGGGTTGGATTTGATCAGAGGCCTGGTGAATAATGCCTCCCTTCGGTTGGTTTTTAAGGGTTAATCCACTTAGAGCAGATCCAGAACTCACTACAAGGACAAGATCTCCCTTCTGGCCTTGATTCGCCTTAGGATGTTCCAAAATGTGTTGGGTAGTGACTCTGTTGACAGGGATGTCAGGATTTCTGTCTTGGACCTCTGACTTGCATAAATCAGTATTGGACAAATGGCAGTAAAATATCACAGATTAAATTCAGTCATCTAGCAAAAACAATACTTTTTCATACAGTCTAAAAAACTGATTATTGGTGATTTCCAGTTATCAAAACTTTGGAGATTGATTTTAAATTGGATTTTTTAAATAGATTTATGTTAGGATGTAATTACCTTCAGGTCTGTTTTTGATACCATTTGCAATTAAAAGGATGATACATTTGAAGCACCCATGACTGGTTCTCTATAAAATTAAAAGTAGATACTTGTGAGTGTTTTAAGCTACTGTATTCAAATCCACTATGGTTTAGCTGTGATGAAGAGGGCAGTAGCTGAGGTAATGCTGTCAGCAATTGAATGTGTCCTTCTCCTGCCATTCACCTTTTACTTTTTATTAGCATAGAAAGTACTCCTACATCCGTTCTTCTGTCTTTTTTGTGTATCTGCTCTGTCTTCTCAAACCTCCGGCTTGTCGGGGAAGATGGCCGCTTCAGATTCAATGAAGGTTCTGCTTCTACAAAACATAACCTGCAAAATCATTTTGTGTTTTTGTACTGACTAGACAAGTTGTAGTAACATAGTTGGGGTAAAATCCATGTAAGATCCTCACCACATGATCCTCATCACAGTCTTGAACATGACAAGTTTTTCTGCTCTTTAACTGACACGTCCAGGCAGATAAATCCGGAGACCTGGATGTGGTCGAGTTTTTCAAACTGGAGCACTATGTGGCTGCAATCAGGAGAGAATATGTGGGAAACTATGAGAGCAGGGGTCCATCTGCTGTCACACAAACCCAAATGAAAAAGGTGGTTGCTTCCCATGGTATGTTATGTGTTTATTACAAATATGTGCAAAATATGCAGCAAAACTAAATTTCCTTATATTGGCGCAACACAGATATCAGGAATGCAAACACATTTCTAGTTGTGCTGATAGACCTCCAATGTAAAATGTAATATTTTAATGTAAACCTACTGGCATTTATAACACAAAATAGGATATTTTTCACAACAAACATCCACATTTCTTGCATATTTTTCAGATTTACAGTTGTTTTTATTGTACCAATTCCTCTGCTCTCTACCTTGCAGATTTTAATTTAGATGAGGCAACCTTCAGAGCACTTTGGCTTGAATACAGCTCCAATGGTGGAGTTAACTATGACAGTTATGTTGCTGCCCTGACAAAACTTAAAATCCTTAAAGGTACTTTCATAAAAATTATATTTTCTGTTGCAACACTTGGTATTGTTTATGTTTTGGCTTTTGTATGCATGATGGTGCTTATGATGTTTGTCTTCCATCATTTTCTAAGCAACAGTAGGTTACATGTTATTAAAAATCAGTTTACACAGTGAAGATTATGAGTGACCTTTCGATTGTTGCTTCTTCTCTCAGATCGTTTCCAGGCTCATCTGCTGAATCTGTCATGTGACTGCAGGGTTGCAAGCTTCTCATTCAACCAGGTGACTAGACTCTTGTTTTACCAACTAATATTTACAATCTTACAGACTTCAAATATGATGATTGGAGATCAAGGTTATTTTTGATTGATGATATATCCTAATTTAATTTGCTTAAATTAGCTTTTAAGTTGATGAATTTGACTGTGTTAAATGGATTGAAATGGATTTCAAATAGTGACATCTGCTGTTGTTTGCTGGGTATTACATTAACGTCATGTCACTAAAGGCCAAAAAAAAAGAAGGAATTTAATAAAGTGTATTTTGCCTCCATAGATCTATTTTACAGAAACTCTCCATATTTTGATTCGGCTTGACATTATTTGTGTCTTTATTTTGTTTCTCTTCCAGTTCATGAAAGCTGCCATAATCTGAGGATCAGCAGAACTCATCAAACTGCATAGCACCTCAGTAGAATTGAAATAAAGCATGTAAAATATTGTATTGTAATTCCTGAAGTTGGCTAATAGTTTATAAGTGCTCAGAACTCACAAGTTTGGGTTTATTGATCTATTATTGAAAATAATTTATTTCTTCAAACCTGAAAAAATATCTTGGGCCTGACAAAAACATCCTACTGACTTTGGGACAATAATTTGAGGATGAAGTCTTCACTACTACACAGACTTTTTGATTATTAATATGAAAATATTAAACTTACAAAGAAGAAACATCTGATTACAGAAAACATTCTGTTTGTGCGCCTGCAGAAAATGTAAACTGACTAAGCTAAATAATAAAATACAGGTCATATAGACACTGTGGAAGAATTTTGAATCAGAAGAGGAAATATTACATGGATCTGTGGAAGTGTTTATTTCTTAAATTGAAAGTCTTTTCATACATCCATTAAATCTTGGGATCATCTTTAATGACTTGAATTTTTCTCTGCTTATTGAAAATCAAGTCATCGTTATTAATCTCAAATCAACAGATTAACTTAACTTTTGTGTTTAATTAAACTAAATGTTCAATCTGTAAAATTTACATCAAAAAGATAAATATTTTGTTCGGAACATGACAATTTTTTTTATTGTGTGATTTTCTTACTAGCAACGTGAAACCAAAACACATATCAAGACAAAAATCTAAATATTTGCAATCTTGCTGAAAGTCCTGAAGTGTAAAAAAGACAGAGTTCCCCCCTCAAAAAAAGTTTTTTTCTACATTAACTTTACATAGCTGGGGAAGAAAGAGAATGCAGTGCTATATTTTTGTTAAGTCAACCTCTCTCTATATGACCCGATGTGACCAGGACTACTTCCTGCTATCAAATTTAACTCTGTGCACTAATCAGACCTGAAAGACCTTGCAGCTCTTTCAGCTCTTAATGACCCCATTAAGTACAAACAACAAGTTGATCAGAATGAATTAAGTTATGTTTGTTTTAAAGTGTAGAGGATTTCAGAGCTGTTCACTCTGGCTGTAACAGACAATTCTCTCAAATGTTCACATGCGGAATCTATAACAAATTTACAAAATGTGGCTGAAAAACAAAGATGAACCAGTTGGCTGAGTGGTAATCCTGAAAGCTGGGTACACCGGCTCTGTGAACTTGGCGTGGAATGTATGAAGGTGGGTCATTTTTCCAGACGACACTGCAAAGAAGGACAAAATGCCACCAGGCCAGTCCAGATAAACTCCTACTCTGTTTGACAGCGCTCCATAGATGGAAGCCATTTCATTTTTGTGCAGGCCAGAGTGACCATCATCAGAGCACAGCAAGCTCCAGGACTCATCATT
Organism: Poecilia reticulata; assembly: GCF_904066995.2. Lineage (NCBI taxonomy): Eukaryota > Metazoa > Chordata > Actinopteri > Cyprinodontiformes > Poeciliidae > Poecilia > Poecilia reticulata. Next base: position 3,861,172 of record NC_088845.1, on the reverse strand, counting down.
CTTCCCAAGACTGCAGTCATCATTTTCTCCTTTTCTCTTGATTCCTCTGTATGTCACTGCAATGTGAACTTTTCCTCTCCACTCAACCTCCCAGTAACAGCGGCCAGTAAGACCGTCTGCACACATCAGCTGTTCCAGGACATCAAACCTCTCTGGATGGTCAGGATAAGGCTGCTGCTCTCCTCCCACTGTCACTTTTCTGTTGTTATCCGACAGTATTAGGTTTTTATGAGTGCTGCTGGGGTCCAGCCTGAGTTCACAGGCATCTGAGGGAAAGAAATCAGTTCATTATCTGTTCAATCTTTTAACAGTTCTTGATGCTTAGTATTTGTATGAAATGTTAAGTGAGCTCTTTTTGTTGATTTTTTTTTTTTTTTGCACAGGCATGAATGTTTCTTTCATACTTACACTTCCTCAGACCAGGTTTTAAGAACTGTGATCCACTTGGCTCAAACCTGAAACAAACCCCAGCAGTAACATTCAGAACATTTTATATTAATATAAAAGGACATGAATACCTCAAAGCAAATTATAATGCATAAAAGCTGTAAATTATTCATACGTGAGAGTCTGCAATGCCAGCTTTAAGTCCTTCTGTCCTGTAGAAAAATGCTTCACTCCACATTCTTCCAGATGGTTGTAGCTCACATCCAACTTTTTCAAGTGGCTGGGATTTAACCTCAGGGATGAAACCAGATCTGCACATCCTTCCTTTGTGATCAGACAGCCTGAAAGGCTTTACATAAAAAGCATTAATTTTGAGTAGAAAAACATTTTTTTGAAGAATGACTGTGCTATTTAACGTGGTTTGATGTGTTATTGGTGTCTGCATTTACAGTTTTACTGTCTAATACAGTGTTTCTCAACCCTGGTCCTCAGCGCCCCCACTGTCCTGCATGTTTTAGGTGTTTCCCTTCTGCCACACACCTGAATTGTATCTCTGGGTGATTAACAGGCTTCTGCAGTACTTGAAGGTCATGCAATCATTTGAATCAGCTGTTCTGGAATAGAGGCACATCTAAAACATGCAGAGCAGGGGGCGGTGAAGACCAGGGTTGAGAAACACTGGTCTAATATATACATATTGATTAACACCATATTTTGATTTGAAAAGATTTTCTTTAAAATAAACCAGATAAATACTGACCTGAGGGTTTCCAGTGTGCAGTGAGGACTACGCAGGCCTTCACACAGCAGCTTCACTCCTGAGTCTTTCAGGTCGTTGTTACTGAGATCCAATTCCTTCAGCAATAAGCATTTGGACTGGAGAGCAGAAGCTAAACCACTGCAGCTCATGTCTGTCAGATTACAGCAACTCAACCTAAAATCACAATATTCACCAGACAGTTAACATAATTCATTTCAGTATTTATATTGAATGTGGATGTGATGCTGTTCATTAACTTACACAGCCTTAGTGGAGTTTACCATCACTGTTAGCAGGCCAGTTGCAGCATTGTCTGATTCAAAGTATTTATTCAGGTAAAACTCGTCCAGCTTTTCCTTTGAAGACAAGATGATGTTGACCAGCGTTGCCCACTTGGCAGGTGGCAGTTTGTCCGCCGGCAGCTTCCCAGGTCTCAGAATCGCTTGGATCTCTTTTACTAGCGAACAGTCTTTCAGTTCGCTCAGGCAGTGAAATAGGTTGTTGTTCTTCATAATACAGACGTTTTCCCCAATCTTCTTCTTGATGTACTGTACGGTGTTCTGACTGGAGCTACTTTCTGATCCCTTTACTGTAATGAGGCCTTGGAGGAAAGTTTGATTGGTTTCCAGAGAGAGACCCAGGAGGAAGCGGAGGAACAGGTCCAGATGTCCATTTGGACTCTGTACAGCTTTGTCTACAGCACACTGATGGAAATCCTCAAAGGTGGTCGAAGCTGATTCCTCTCCTGCCAGCAGATTGATTCCGGTGTTGGTGAATGTCAGATGGACGTGAAGAGCAGCCAAAAACTCCTGAATGCTCAAGTGGACAAAGCAGAAGACATTCTCATGAAACAGTCCTCTCTCCTCCTGAAAGATCTCTGTGAACACCCCTGAATACACTGAGGCTGCTCTGACATCGATGCCACACTCTGTCAGGTCAGATTCATAGAAGAACAGGTTGCCTTTCATTAACTGCTCAAAGGCCAGTTTTCCCAATGACTGAATTGTGTCCTTGGTCTCTGGAGTCCAGAAGGTATCGATGTCTGTTCTTCCGTCATATTTGATATTTTTTACTTTGGACAGAACCACCAGGAAATAGACGTACATCTCTGTCAGGGACTTGGGCAAGTCTCTTTCCTGATTGGTTTTAATGGCGTCCTCCAGAACAGTGGCAGTGATCCAGCAGAAGACAGGAATATGACACATTATGAAGATGCTTCTTGATGAGTTGATGTGAGAAATTATCCTTCTGCTTTCCTCTTTCTCTGTGAATCTCTTTCTGAAGTACTCCTCCTTCTGAGGGTCATTGAATCCTCTGACTTCAGTCACCAGGTCAACAAGCTCAGGAGGGATCTGATGGGCCGCTGCAGGTCGAGTTGTGATCCAGACTTGAGCTGAAGGAAGTAATTTCCCCTTCATAAGGTTTGTTAGTATAACATCTAACGATGCTGGCTCTGTAACATCAGTCAGGACCTCTTTGGTTTTCAGATCCAGATCAAATCGACACTCATCCAGACCATCAAAGATGAACAAAACTCTGAACTCTTCAAAGATGTGAATTCCAGCTTCTTTGATTTCAGGAAAGAGGAGATGAATAAGTTCAACCAAACTGAACTTTTCCCTCATCAACATGTTTAGTTCTCTGAAGGACAATGGAAAAATGAACTGGATGTGCTGGTAAATGTTTCCTTCAGCCCAGTCCAGTGCAAACTTTTTTGTCAAGACTGTTTTCCCTATGCCAGCTACTCCCTCTGTCATCACTGTTCTGACTGGTTTATCTCTTCCTGTTGAGCATTTGAAGATGTCTTCACGTCTAATTGTTAATTCTGGTTTAGTTGGGCGCAAGAATGCCCTTTCGATCAGCTTCACTTCATGTTTACAGCTGACCTCAGCAGGGGTTCCTTCAGTGATGTAAAGCTCGGTGTAGATCCGGTTCAGAAGCGTTGAATTTCCTGCCTTGTCCAATCCTTCAAACACGTAACCAAACCTATTCTTCAGGTTAGATTTGAGTGTATGCTGACACATGGTTATAACACTCTCTGAAAAACAAAAAGACAGCACATTTTGTAATTTAGGAACGTGTACATTTATCGATATGGCCTGAAACTATTTCTTTTGCCTAAATAATATGACGGGAAAAGAAAACATTTTTGTGATTTTGTGCTCTAAACTTGTTTTGGCTTTGTCACGTTGCTGTTAATCCCAATTTCATAGTTTTGCAATAAGAACACACAGACAAACACATATAATTATACAATCATCTTACTGTTTAGCAGAGTGTGAGCAAGCTCCTCCTGCTTCATGTTCCTCATAAAATCCAGAGTGATTTTCAAAAAAGCCTTTTTGATGATTATCTTTTCGTTCTCGTCTTCATGGGGATCCACTTCCACCTCTTGACTCTCAGAGGATTCAGAGAAATCTTGACTTAAAATCTTACAGAAAGTTTGCAGCTCATTTTGTGCAAAGTGTAAAATATCATCTTCAAGAATCTGTGAAAACATATTTTAAAATTGAAATTATAAATTAGCATTTTAATAGCTGTAATTGCAACATTCACTGGAGAAACACCTATTTTCTGTCATGATACCAAACCTTGACCTACTAACCTTGAGGTTTGTTTGATGAGTGATGAAGTCCTCTAACGGTTTCTGGTGAACTCTAAGGATAAATTATTTATTAGAATTAATTGGATGTAATAAACCCAAATTGGAAACAGTAATAAGGAAAGACCTAACAACATTAGTACTGTTATTCCTGTATTCCAAAACATGAAAATTTACAAGAAACTTCATGCTTATCTATAAAAGTTTCTCACTTTTATTGGACATGCAGCTTGGAAAAGGACAGTTTATAATTCCCTAGACCTAAAAGAAATTAGACATATGAACTATCAAATAAAGACACAAAGGGATTTGCTCCTAAAGCCTTTTAGTAAGTTATTTAAAGACTTAAGAAAAAAAGAGTAAAATAATTTGTAGGTTTAGAAATATTAACAAAACCTCATGCAGTTTGCCTTAAAAATACCTTCCACTTTATTGACATAATATTAAAGTTAGACACGTTTCTTACAAGCATGGAGGTGTTTGTATCTGAGCTTTTAGGAGATTTAATATCTGACATTTTATGGGTTTCCTTAAATGACAGAATGTTATTGGACTGACTTTTCAAAGCGTGTCTCTGCAGCTTTGGCCCATGAACAGAATCTTCCTGGAGGCTGTGATTTGACAGGCAGACATGACTGATGGTGATGAAATCCAGATAGAACAGTTTGTCTTCCAAGTCTTTATAAAATTTAAGCAGTAAAGAAATGAATGTGTCATGCTTGTATGGATTATCTCAGGGTTCTCTGTGTTCTTCCCACAGTCTGCATTGTGTTTAAATGAGTGTGCTACGTGAAATTTATCACCTGGAATTGTCTAACGTGTTGCTTGTAAATCATATAAGAGCAGTTAAAAATATTTGGTGTCTATTTGGGTTTTAAAGTGTTCATGTCTGTATTTATGGTTCTTTTTGCTGTTGTAAATAAGGGGGAAAAACTTCATGACTATCTCTGACCAAACTCTGAAAACATGACATGAAGCTGATCCAGATCTCAACTAATGTCCTTCTAAACCACTTCAGCAGGATCTTTGTGACCAGCGATCATCCAGAGAGTTTGTTGCTCAGGGAGTTTATTACTCAATTCTAAGACTTTAGAAACAATTTAAACCAACAAGGCATGAATTAAGGAGACTTTTTATATTTTTTTATGGGAGCGTTTAGGCAGTACTCTCTATGCACTGAGCCCAACATTTAGTCAAGCGAAAAGCAGTTACAAAATTTGCTAAAATAAAAAATGAGCTTTGAAGTTCTCTGTTTACCGCTCAGGTCTTGCCTGGATGTCATGTTCTGCAGAAAGTTCATCATTTCCAGGGAGGTGAGCTTGTTTCTTCACCTCACCCTGACTCACCACAGAACCTTAGCAAAAGAATGAAAACACAAACAGCAAACCAGATGAGCTGGTTTAAGCCATTACATCAAAGCAGCATCACATGATGTTTCGTAACCCTCCTTCTCCTCCCCATGTTTCCAAAACTGACAGAGCACTTTTAGACTCCATTAACTGAGGAAATATGTACCAAAGTGAAAAAAGAGATTATCAGTGAATATCAGCAGTAATTTATGTTGTTATCTTGGTAAAAGGTGTTTCCTTCATTTAGCCTCCAAAAGTTTCATTAGATATAATTGAAAGTTTTATTTATTTCAAATACAGCTAATAACTATTGATAATGATAAGGAAAGTAAACAATTAAATTTATCTTGTATTGTCTTTGTACATGTGTTCAGTTAAAGGTGTAAAAACACATCAAAGTTCCTTATTTGTTTAAAGCAAACAGGTTGGACAGGTCCAGATCTCTTAAAGTTGGACTTCAGCTGAATCTACAACAGAAACAGCAAAGAACAATTTTAAATCTTTACTCTCCCATAGTCAGACACCAGAAGCAGAGAATGATGTTTGAAAGAGCCTCAGCTTGTTCCTGACTGACAGATGAGGTCTCAACATGCGATAGAAACGTTTAACTATGACATGCTGCAATTTATCATTTAAGACCAGCTGGTGAAACGAGTGTTGTTCATAAAATACTAAAGTTCTAAGGATGATGCAGAAGTACTTTGCTTTAGCTAGTACATTTCTGGTCCAACCTGTCTATAAGAACAAATGACCAGATGGTAATTAAAAGTTTCTTACTGTTCATCAGAGAGGAATCCACATCCCCATGTTTCATCCTTTTTAGAAACTGCAGAGCGATGGCAAGAAAAGCATCTTTGCTGCTCCTCTTCTCATCTGCATCCTCCTCTCGGCTCAGACATGTTCCTTTGTGATCTTGTTGCTTTTGGAAGTTCTTCAGCTCATTCTTTATAAAAGCAACAATGCTCTCCTCGAGGATCTGTGATAGAACAGTTTTGAAACCTTCAAATCGTGAATATTAGAAACTCAGCTGCATTTCTTTATTTACTAAAGATTAGTCTATAAACATCACAATCTAAAAAATATAACTTTCTCACTTTAATCACCTGTTTTCCTTTTCAGAAACTGCAAATACAGTTGTTCACAACTGTTTAAATTTAGTCCTTAAATATTAGAGTCTTTGTGTAATGAAAAACTGTCAAGTTTATGTTAGAACTGACAGACATCCCATTTCTCCCAAGATGACCACATACGGTAGTTAGACGTGCAACTCAACATTATTACAAACCTTAAATATTGGAACCAGGTTTTGTTGAGGAACTGTAAAATGCTCTGCTGTTTCCTGGTAGCTTCTGTGAAGAAGACACAATTAATACCTATGGATGAATAAACCACACAAACAATCTACAAGATAGATAAAAAAAAAAAATCAACGTTTTATGAGGTGAGTTGAGATCTTATATGGTGACTTGGTGCCATTCTTTTCTTGTAAAGGACCTACAGAATACTTGCGTATGCTTTCATAAGTTGGTTTAGTATTAAATTGATAAACTTACTGCTTAAACTCAAGAGAATAATCCCGAGATTTGTCACTTTTTAGTGACTCACAGCTTGGAGAGGGACAACATCTTCTTTGGTCAGAGCTGCAAGACAACAAAGAAAAGGTTTGATTTAAACGATGAAACGTGAAGCTCAGTGCCTTTAAGAAAAATGATTAAAGCTAATTTCTTTACAGAAACTCAGGCAAAAATATTAGATCTTGAAGTTTCAATAAGCAGATAAAAAAATAAATGATCAAATTGGGCAATTTAATAGATACATTGTTATAATACAGACTAAGTTCTTTTGATTGAAAATAAATAATAATAATAATAATAATAATAATAATAATAATAATAATAATAATAATAATAATAATAATAATAATAATAATAATAATAATAAATTGAATTAACTTAATTTACCTATAGGAGTTCAGACAGACATATGACTTATGTGTGTGTGCTTCACAAATCTGGTAAATATTAATAGATTAACTTACTGTTTGAACTCAAGAGGATAATCTCTAGATTTGTCACTTATTATGGATTCACAGCTTAGAGAGGGACCTCTTGGAGTCCTTGAAGAAAAAGTTCAAAATACAACATTTAAATTAAAGTGGAGCAAAATCCCTAAAAGAAAACATCAGAGCCAGTTTCTATTTGCAGCAAGTCAGTCAGGGAAATACAATCTTTTAAATCTTTAAACCAAAGCAAACTGACAAAAACAGCACAAATTAATCTGTATGTAACAATAGAAGTAAGAGATTAAATAACTAAAAATATAAATAAGCAATCTATGTAAATCATGTTTGTTGGATCATGAAATATACAGACGCACATGATGGAGTGAAACTATTTGAAAAATGAGAAAGACTAAAAGACTTACAGAGCACAGTGAATAGTGAAGGAACCAAGTTGACAGCAGTAGTTAACAGACAGGTTAACAAAAATGAAAACTGGAGTATCCAGTAACGAACTAAGAGAACCAGTGAGCTTATAAACTGAGGCAGAGGTGAGAATGACAAAGTAACCAGAAGTACTAATCAGAGGCAAAGGGGAAAAACTGAGGCAGAATCCAGATCAATGGAAATCATGGGATAGAAAACTGCAATGTAATTATACATTCAATAGATAACTTACTGTTTGAACTCAAGAGGATAATCCCTTGATTTGTCACTTTTTATGGACACACCACTTGGGGACGGACATCTTCCCTGGTCAGACCTGGGACGAAATAAGACACAAAAAACATTCAAGTTAAAATGCAACTTGATATAATATAATAAAATTAGTTCCTATGTGCAGCAGGTCAGTCAGGGAAATTGAACTGTTAAATGTTGAACTGAAAACAGCATAAAATAATGACAAATATTTCTAATAATGGACATAGACAGATGAAGGTCCAAAAATACAGATAATAAAACTGTAGATTGGGAGCATTTATAGGTTTAAATAAATTATTTGACACAATTAATGAATTAATAAAACAAAAACAACAACAAATCATGGCATTTCTTTGTTTGTGAATTCAGCTGCATTGCTTCATCTTATCTACTGTGTGGAACTACTAAAATCTAACTAAAATCTAACTAAAATATTACAAAAAAGAGCAATCAGGATTGTAAATATGGGAAAATGGAGCACAGAAACTCACTGTTTTTAAAGTAAGTAACTAACATAGAAACTGTCTTATTTGTACAAATTCTAAATTGCAATAATATAGATAAATTTTTAAAAATACAATAAAAAGATATTTTTGTGACATGTATAACTGAGTTTTAGAGAAAGTTGCTCCTTGTACTTCTCAGTCAGATGGGACTCAAACTGTGGTTAATGATCCTAATAGAAATATTTGCATGTGCAATATAGTAATTTGAAATAAGATGATCAAGTTTCTTTTGTTTGGAATGAAATTAAATAGTCAAGTCAAGTTTATTTGCATAGCCCAGTTCCTCAACAAGGTGTTGGTGAAATATTTTATATCATAAAAACGTCATACAGTCATCAATTATCAAACAAGCAATAAACATTACATTTTGTCAATTGCCATCATCGAACTCAAAAAAACAACAAACTAAAGTATATTAAAGAACTTTAAGTTAAAGTTATGTTGCTGTATAAGAACTCAACATGTTGACTTGATAATAATGCCTCAAAATGTCTTCTGTTGTGAATTGGTGCTTCATAAATTGGCGAATATTTAATAGATTAACTTACTGTTTGAACTCGAGGGGATAATCTCTAGATTTGTCACTTTTCATGGATTCACAGCTTGGAGAGGGACATCTTCCCTGATCAGACCTGGAAGAAACAGAAAAAAGAAACATTTTGTGGAACTCAGTGCCTCTTAGTAAAAGTAAAATAAATAAATGTTTTTTTATTCAATCATTGAATTTAGATATTTTTATAATATAAATTGACTTCAATCTGTATTATAGTGACATTTAATTGTAGAAATTAAAAGTGAAATTGTTTTCATTTGTATGCAGAACTATATAATTAACCATATCTTTTTGTAAAGCACCTAGAGAAGATTTATGTATGTTTTATCATTTGTCTTAATATTCAGTGGATGAACTTACTGTTTAAACTCAAGAGGATAATCCCTGGATTTGTCACTTTTCATGGATTCACAGCTTGGGGACGAACATCTTCCTTGATTAGAGCTGAGAAGAAAATTTAAAAAACAAACTCAGACAAAGTATGTGAAGCTTAGATCAGCGCTAGTACATACTGTATACATTTTCCAGTTTGTCAAAAAGAAAAAAAAAAGATCAACCTTGAAACAAAGGGGTAAAAAAAGCAAAATTAGATAATTTAATTGAGATACATTTCTATATATTCACTAATGGCGCAGTTGGTAGAGCTGTTGCCTTGCAGCAAGAAGGTTCTGGGTTCGATTCCCGGCTCCGGTCTTTCTGCATGGAGTTTGCATGTTCTCCCTGTGCATGGTGGGTTTTCTCCAGGTACTCCGGTTTCCTCCCACAGTCCAAAAACATGACTGTCAGGTTAATTGGCCTCTCCAAATTGCCCCTAGGTGTGAGTGTGAGTGTGTGTGTGCATGGTTGTGTGTCTCTGTGTTGCCCTGCAACAGACTGGTGACCTGTCCAGGGTGACCCCGCCTCTCGCCTGGAATGTTAGCTGGAGAGGCACCAGCAACCCTCCCGACCCATAAGGGACAAGGGTGCAAGAAAATGGATGGATGAATGGATTTGATAGAACTTAGCAGAAATGTAATTTAATTGTAGAAAGTAGATGGATCTGAATTTTATAGATATAAATTTACCATGTTTTTATTCTAAGTTGCCTAAAATTGTGTTTAGATTGGTACATTATAAAAAAATAATAGGTTAAAATTGAAGAGATAAACTTACTTTTTGAACTCGAGAGGATAATCCCTGGACTTTTCACTGTTTACTGACTCACAGCCTGGAGAGGGACATCTTTTCTGATCAGAGCTGGAAAAAAAAACATAAGGAAAAGAAAAACAATGTAGGGAAATGGTTATCAGGCAAAAACCACAAGAGTTTAAAGCTAAAACATAGCAAGAAAAACATAAAACAGACTTGAATTTTGAATTTAATTCAAAGTTGACAGCATTGTTGTTTTGAATAAATACATTTAAATCTCTTTGATATTTAGATTACTGAGTGTACCAGATGTACTTGAATGCATCATAAAAGTGCATCTTTTTGGAAATCTCCTCTAATCAGAGGGACTGGTTATCACAGTTCTAATGTTCTCTCATATGCTCTGCAGTATTTTGAACTGGCTGAATGGTACACTAAACTGGATTTGGGCTTTAACTGATTTTTCTCCAGTACTGGTGATGTTTACGTTCAGTAACTCAGGTGAGTGTGGAGCAGGTTATACAAGTGAAGGATAATTTATATTCCTCTTGGAAAAGTAACAAGGAATACAATTCTTATGTCCTGGCAGCCTTGTACCTTTTACCATTACAGGTAAATAACATTTTTCATTATTCATCTTACCTCTCATGTCTGTTCTTCTTGATATGGTCCTCAGTCAAGCCATCGGTCACAGATAAACTTATCTTTCTTTTTTCTTGAGACAAACTCATGGTTGGATCACCTTCACCAACATTCATCCTAAAAGTAGAATCACTTGGATTATTACAAGGAAAGCTGTCTGTCTCTCTGTCAGGCACAGAAACCATGACTTTCTTGTTTCTCTTGTCTACAGCCATAAAAAGAGAGACTGACACATTTCTACATGAATCATTGGTTATTTGCACCTCTATTTTCACTTATTTTAAATGACATTAAATTAAATCTTCCAAATCCAAAATTAAATCCAAAAGTCACCTCTATTAAAATATTGTATGACCAGTATGAAATAATCTATTTTTAAATCAGACTATTTTAGATTCAGATCGATGAAAGCATAATATATTTCTGCAGCGTTTTACATAGCTATACAAGGCTGTTGAACCTTATAGTTAGTTATATGTAATAGTGAGTCAATCAAAGATTTTGATTGAAGGTATTATCTAGGGTGGTTTCAGTACAGAGCAGAGAGACATTAATGAGCTCACAATTAGTCAGATGAAGTTCAGGCTACAGGCTGAACTGCAGCAGACAGAAGACGAGCTCAAACATTTAGATTGTTTTGCTGCCACGTACTGAGGCCATTTTAAATCACGTTTATCGACTCACTAGCTGAAAGTTGGCAAATCATTGTCCTCATGTTGTTGCTGTACTTGTTAATCATATAGTCAGCCATGTTCTGTCATAAACATATCTGATATTTTTTGAGTTTGTCAGTCTTTATCAAATTTGGCATAACCTAACAGTCATTGTTTTATCATAATTTAGAAGTCAGTATGTTGCACAAGTTGTATTCAGGTTTACGAAATCTATCACAATCAGTCATGGTGCAGCGATTATAGTTCTTGATGTAGGTTGGGAATTAATATTATTTCGTAGATAATTTAAAAACCAGAAAATAAAAAAAGAAAATAAAAAAAAGTAAATAAACTAAGTACTTACTTTGCCTTTTCCATGAGAATCACCTCAGACCAACCAAGAGTGTAAGTGAAAGCCTGTCACAGTGAACACCTTGCTTACTGGTTGAAACAGGTTCCTTTAAACGGGTAGAGCAGCTCCGTGTGACATGGTGAAAGGTGAGGTGGTAGTTCTTCGCCTTTCTATCTAGAAAACACCTTCTCAGTTTCTCAAAGAGCAGAAAGTATCTGACCTGTCCATGTAATCCAAGGAACACATGGAGATTTTCTGAGTGAAACGTAGAGCGTTTCGGTTAGACGAATGTGAAGAAAAACAATGGAGACTTTGTTGTTTTCCAAACATTTCCTCATTCATCAGACAAGGAATTTCTCAGTTCAACAACCATGAAGAGTCAACAGTTGTTAAAGCCACATAGTTGGCAACTTTAGTGAACTAGTCTAACCTGTTTCCACCATAAAATCCCCTCATCAGTTTTCCTTTAAGAACAAAAGCAAGTCTATAAGCACACTGTGTACTCAAGTTTAACTAATTGCCTCATCTAAAATGTTCACTTTTTAAATACTCTCTCCCTCCATTTTCAACTTATCTCCTAAATTCATCCTGAGAGCTTTTGCTGGTGTATTTTGCATTTCTGGGACTTCAGGCATCAGATTTGCTCAGAAGATCTAAGATCCCATGAAATTGATTTTGTTTTGTGACGAAGGCACTGACCTTAAGTTTGTTGCACAAGCTTTGTTATTGTAATGGTTTTTTTTCTGTCTAAAGAGTTTGGGTCTGCTGTGGTAACGAAGCTTCAGCGCAAATTCAATCTGGAAGACTCTTTAGCTTCACTTGCCTCATCAATCAGCGCCTCCCTCTCATTACCCTGGACCTATCAGCGTTGGATCAAGCGAAATCATGGCCAATCATCGATCAAGCTCCAGTTCAAAAGGACCTTCATCCATGGCCTCCTCCACTTACCAGCTGCGATCAACCCACCTCCACCCCCATCTCCACCTTCTGTTCCCGGCTCTCAGGCCACATTCTTCTTTGACCTCCACCACCAGTACAATCAGGGGGGATTACATTCCTATGCAGCATCAGGAATGTTTATTGAGCTTATCAAAGTTCCAGCTCGACATCCTCAGCCGGTGCCTGAACGCCAAAGGACTTTAATGTTTATTTGTCAATAAACGTTTTAATCACCTTCTTTCTCTGTCCGAGTCTCTCCAGATTGAATTGATTTTATAGAGCCGAACGTCTCAAACAGCACACCAAAATTATTTTAATGTTACTTTTCATAAATTATTTTTGATTGAGCAACGCTATAGGAAAATATTTATTTTATTTATTTTGAACATGATAGAAGTATAAAATCACACATTTACAAGGAATGCACAAGACACATATTTTTGTACTACAATAAATTTAACATATTTGAAAAAGAGTAGGAAGAAGTAAGAAAGTTATGACCTCCTAATCAAAACAGTCATACAATATTTTCAGATGGACTCTCATTATTAAATCAAATAAAAATAAACACAGGTTAATTAAGTTTCCATTTTATCTGCGTTTACATATGTCTATACATCCATACAATCATATCCTCACACACAATATCATCTTACAAATCACATGTGAAGTGACTAAGTCATTATCAACAAGTGATTAATGGCCATATTAAACTGTTGAGAATAGATGTTTCAGCATATTTATTACGTAATGGAACAGTACTGCTGTAATACTTAAAGTATATACCGTTAACGTTTATAATTTTGACAGTGACATAAAGATACAAAATAATGTTTAAATAATAAACAGCTCAAAAACTTACAAGACTAACCTAGTCATTTTTCTTTCTTGCTTTTTATTGTATTGCTATTCAGCAGAAACATATTAACCTTGTTACAACACAACAACATGACATAACATCATATTACATAACATTATATTTACATTAGAAAAATAAATGACTATCTCTCCTAAGACACTCAGACTTCTGTCTTGCAAGAGGTTTTGTTGCAATATCCATCTGGACAGTAGTGCTACTTAACTTTGCCATTAACAAATTCAGGAGGAATGTAATTGTATGTCTATATTATTTGATCCCAAATGATCCACTTGAATCTTCACTATTGCAAAGGTCCCTGGATGGTCCTCTAGAATGAATGGAGGCTTTGTCCAAACTGAGATCACTCAGAAATCTTCTCAACCAGCTACTTTGTGGCATCTTGAGTGAGAGAAACACAGTCTGCTTCTGATGCTGAAAGTGCAACTGTTGGTTGTTTCTTGCAAAGTCAGTTCACTGTTCCTCAACTCAGAAGAAATAGATTGTCTGTTGAATGGTGGACATCCTGATCTCCATTTGACAGGCCAGTCAGCCTCAACAAAGCCAACCAAGGTTTTGTTTATTGAATAGTCATTCTTGACAGAAACATTCACTGTAACTTTTCAGTACGGCATCACAGCGGTGAGATGTGCAGCATCTGGATTTACATTGAACAGTACCCACTGCTTGGGCTGTTTTCTTGTCATCGGCAGACTTTCTGCTATAGACTGGTATTGTATTTACAGGATTACTCTCACCAGCATCCTGTTTCAGGCTTGACACTTAGGTCAGCAGGGGTTGAAACAGGATGTTTCTGATAACGAAAGATGCAGTTTTCTGCTTGGTCTTGAACAACTGAGATGCCCAGTGTGTACGGCAGTTCACGCGTGAGATGCTGCGTTGGATACAAAATCTGACACTTACTCCAGATGCTGCAAAACTATATGTGAGAGTTGTGTTGGGTGAAGAGAGGGGATGTGATGGATGCAAGTTGAAAATAATTGTGTAAGTAGTGTAGATACTTACAGTAATATATACATGCTTTGGTAGCTTGCTTTACTAATTTTGACATCCAGTTTGTGTTCTGTTATTTTATTTTATACTTTTGAATTATTACTACATATGAAAACTAATGTTTAGATTTTATTTATGTGATAGAGGAAGCAAAGATTATTGCTGATTTATCATACGATTTCTGAAACAATTTGACAAAAGTAAGCAATATTATAAGTAAGATTGTAAGATTATATTGCATAGGATTTATTTAAGGGGTGAAAGTGGTGGTCAACAGCTTCTGGCCGTTCTAGCAGTTACAGCACAGTGGCCATTCTAATTTTAACAGGATCAGATTCTATTCTCAAAGCAGGATACACAAGTTCAGTGAATTTGGTGTTGAAGCTGTGGAGGAAGGTCATTTTATCAGGGAAAACCCCAAAGAAAGACACCGTGCCACCAGGCCTGTCCACATACACCCCAACTTTGTTTGAAGGGTCTGCATAGATTTTAGTTATTTTGTTGTTGTGCAGAACAGAGAATCCTTCCTTAGAGCACAACAAAGCCCATGACTGATCATTGACTCCAAAACCACAGCCATTCCTTTCCCCTCTCCTTCTGATTGTTTTGTACGTCACTCCAATGAAAGCTTTTCCTCTCCACTCAGCCTCCCAGTAACAGCGACCAGAGAGATCATGTCTGCCCAGCAGCTCCTCCTCAGCATCAAAGAGCTTCTCTCCTTGTCCCACCATCATTATTCTGTTAAATTCAGATAGAGTGAGGTTTCTGTGTGTGGTGGTGGAGTCCAGGATGAGTTCAACGGCATCTGATGGAGAGACAGCAGGATTTCAGTTCGTGAACAATTATCTGGATTGTGTGCATTGATGATAACTTCTGTTTAAAACAGATTTTACTAAACATTGGTAATGTTGTAATTATTCATTTATTTTAATGAGATGTATTAAAAATGGGTTCTATGGATAACTAACCTATGTCCACTGTCACATGTTCTGAGTAGAGCCAGCCTGAAGCATACATGAAGTCTCCCCCACTGAATTTGAAATGTGCCTCCAGTCATTATTAATGCCAATTTCAAATCTGTGCTCTTTGTGTCTGAGCCCTACCGTCTGATAAGTAATTACATTAGGCTTAGCATTTTAAAAAGTAAAGAAAAAATAACAAAAATAGATAAAAAGTCAAATATAATTGTTGCTTTTCACTCAAAATGAGAGCTACATAAAGGCTTACTTATGTGACCATAAGGGGGAACATTCAAGAATAACAATGAACTTTGATGGACATCAGCATGAACCTGTCTGTTAAACAGAATTAGAGATTTTCCTCAAACACACTTAATCTTTGCTTTACGCAGGAAATTCAAAAGTGTTAGATTTCCAGTGTAAGTGTTGTATGTTAAAAATACAGTGTTAATTCAACAACATGGGTGTTAGTTTCCCCAACACTCACTAAAGAGTTCCAAAAAGTTCAACAAAAAGCAATCCAGTGTTGATTTCTAAATTAACATCAACAGTAACTCAGTCTGATGTTGATTTAGAAATCAACACCAGACAGTTCTTCCCACAATTGTGGCATATTTGTGACATCACTTAGGGAAGGAGTTACAGGTAGGGTGAGGGTTGCAGCAGAGGGGACCTAGAAGGGCCCACATGGGAGGCAGAACATGCATATAGGGATCCAATTTTCTTTATCACATCTGGAAAGGAGAGTCCTCTCCTGTTGAAAACTGTGTACGATACCCCAGTAGATTATATAGTAGGGTGGCCTATTGTTGACTCATGGTAGATTTAACTGACCACAACCAGCACTCAAGGCAGGTGAAGTGTCTTATCCAAGGACACAAGGACAGAATTGAGGGACGAAATCACTGTAGTTCAATCAAACCTCTCCCTATGTCGGGAAACAATCACAAGCAGTGACAACCTGCTGTCACAACACTGGGTGATTCTTTTTTTGCGGCAACATTCCATGTCCCCATGTTTTGCTTATAATTATTTTTTGTAAAATGTGCCAAATATTTACAACAAAGTATTTTAATTATACATTTAGATGTTTGCCATTATTCAAATATAAATGAAATGCCTTTTAAATATTATTTTGTTCTTTACACACCTTTTTGGTGACCGACATGTTCAATTTCATTGTGTCCCCAGTGCAGTGTAATAGACTTCATCATAAAGTTTAAACAATAAAATCTATATTGTTTTTATGTTTTTCTTGATTGATTGACTGGACTAAACATTATTTTAATATGCAATTGAATCTGTTGAAACTATTTTTCTCATTTCATATTTTCTTCATATTATGCATGCCCCAGAACTAACTTTCCACCCTGTTATGATGTTTCCTTTTTGCCTTCAAAAAGTCTAAAATTTAATTTAAATTTAAAACCATTTAATGTAAGTGACATCAATTGGTTTTGATGTGAATTCAACCATGGAAAACAAAGGAAGCTTCAACTGTCACTATCTCTGTACTTTTTCTTATCTTAAATATGTTAAACCTGTAAAGCTTAAAGTTCCACCCTGTTATGATAGATTGTGAACAATGTTTATTCAGTAGAATTTAAAAAACATAATGTTAGATTTAGTAATTAAAGGTTTGTTATTTTGTTAAAGGTTAGCTAGCTAAATGTGGACCACATAAAGAGCTTCAGGTAGATTAGTTAGAAAAGTTCCACCCTGTTATGTTTGTGAAAAATGTGTATTCAATATAATTTAAAAAACATAATGTTAGATTTAGTCATTAAGGGTTTGTTATTCTGTTGAAGGTTAGCTAGCTAAATTTTGACCACATAAAGAGCTAAAGGTAGATTAGTTAGAAAAGTTCCATCCTGTTATGTTCTACCCTGTTATGATAGATTGTGAAAAATGATAATTCAATAGAATTTAAAAAACCTAATATTAGATTTAGTCATTAAAGGTTTGTTATTCTGTTGAAGGTTAGCTAGCTAAGTGTTGACCACATAAAGAGCTTCAGGTAGATTAGTTAGAAAAGTTCCATCCTGTTATGTTCTACCCTGTTATGATAGATTGTGAAAAATGATAATTCAATAGAATTTAAAAAACCTAATATTAGATTTAGTCATTAAAGGTTTGTTATTCTGTTGAAGGTTAGCTAGCTAAATAAAGAGCTACAAGTAGATTAGTTAGAAAAGTTCCACCCTGTTAAGTTCATGAACCAAAAAGGGTGGAAATTAGGGTGAAAAGTAATCATTTTAAGTGAAATAAAAAAATTCTGATGATGGAATAGAGTTGCAGAATAGTCTGAGGATGTCTTTGTCATTTGTCTGTTTTCATTTCACTAGTTACCCCCATTGACTCCTGTGAGGGGAACAATGAGTTCCTGTCACGGGAAAATCCACTACAGGGATATCACCTGTATTTCCCAAATAAGAGCCAGGACCAATACTCTACCTATACTTTGATTTGAAAAAGGCAATCCTGCAACCAGTGATGAAAATCGTCAGATTTTATAATCAAAGACTTTGATTTTACACCCAATTATGGGAGGGTGTGATGTTCTATTCCACACATTTCTATTAAATATTGTTACAGAAACATTACGTACAGTGAATTTTTCTGTGCCATGTTGGGAATTGAAGACCAATAAATCCAAATATTGGTATAAGTTTTTTAAATTACCAATATTTTCAATGCTGCTATTAATAATGAGTAAAAAAACTGTTTTGTTTTGTGTTTTTACAATACAGACATAAACGATTCATAACATGATGTGTTACAATTTCAAGAATAAAACATGTTATATAGTAATAAGAACACACTATTTTTAAGAAAAGGTTATTATCCTTCAAAATTTAAATGTTTAACTATTTGTGGTCTATATGTAAAAGTTCCTAACAGGGTGGAAAACATTCAGAGACAATGGTGAAAAAAAACACAATTGTAATTATTAATTACACTGTAATTATTAATTTATCCAATCTTGAGCTTGTCTATTATTAATTTCTTATTGTTAAACATGTCAGTGTTGTAACACAACATTTAAAACTTAAAACATCTACAAACTGAAACGTTAAAAAAAAGACAGAAAGAATTTATTCTCATCTAGAGCAGACTTGATAAACTCATTTGACTCTATTTTTGTTCTCATGTTGTAACGGTTTAATAAATATGCTACTGCTTCTCATCCAAACAATTAAGTCATTTTTTTCCCATGACCCTACATAGGCTAACATACAAGCTGTTTTTTACAGGAATATCAGATTTGACATTAATATACATATATGTTTTTTAGGCCATTTGTTTCTTAAAAATGACAATACTTACACTTCCTCAGACCGGGTATTAAAAACTGTAATCCACTCGGCTCCACCCTGCAACAACATAACAACTAGGTTAGCAGGGTTGGAAAAATTGTGATTACACTACTGTAGGTGGTTTAGTATGGCACTGATAAGAAAGATGAATTTATTCTCACATTCTGACATTTATTCTATTTTAACTATTTAGTTTGTTTGAAAAGATCATAGATCATAGACCTAATAACAAATAGACCAGCACCTGACAGTCGTTAAGGCCCAGTCTGGGTCTTCCACTCCAGCAGAGAGGAGAGCCACTCCATGTTCTTCTGGGTAATTGTAACTCAGGTCCAACTCTTTGAGGTGAGAGGGGTTAGAAGCCAGAGCTGATTTCAGAGCTGCACAACCTTCCTTTGTGATTAAACAACCTGACAACCTATAAAAACACAAATATTTACAATTAATGGCATTAACTTCTTGTCGCACATTCAGGTTTTGTGATTCAGTTATCATTGTCTTCTAAATGCATTCTTCCATTCCTCATTTATATATTTTACAGCTTACATATAAAAAGGGATATAAGGTGGCTTTGATTTAAACAATATTAAACTAGAAAGTGTGCATTTCCTAAGAAAATGCAAGTGTGAATGCTGAAAGCTCAATGCTGAGTGTTTTTGGTGAAGATGATATGTTTGAAGCCAACAAATGAAAACTTGAAAAACTCATGAAAATTAAATGAAGAAAGGTACAAAGTAGTCCAAGTGGAGTGTCAATTTTACATAGAAGACAACATTGACCAGATAAACTAACAAACACTCAAACACTGATAGAGCTGGTCCTGGCTGATTTAGCTCTTTCTCAGAACCAGATCAACCAAATGTGCAGGCAGAACTAAGGATAACTTAACCCACCAAAGAAGTGCAGTGGCCTTTATCCAGCGTGGGTGATACTATAAACTTCGCACATCTAGTTCTGACTCATGATGCGAAATAAAAAAGAAACACAGCGGTGTATTACTTTTGTAGCAAAGTTTCAAACTTCATATTCATGATTTTCATTCACATTAATAAATTCTTATGAATAATACATTTATGTAAGTGAAATAGCAATAAGCCCATGAAATATTTCCTCTTTCCACAATACATTGCGAGACCTGGGCAGTCAGGAAACGAAGGTTAAGTTTTACATTGAATTCTAAAGTCTGCCAGCAGAGGGTGCTGTTCCTGTTTTGCCATTCATTTCTTTGGAGATGAAAAATTAATAGAAAGCTGAATATTATAAAAAATATCAAGGTTATGAACACCAAGAGATATAGCCGACATTAGGAGAGCAAGCTAGAGAATATAAAATTTGAATTGTGAAAATAGCACTAAGTATGCAAGAGAAGAAGCGTGCCAAAAAAAGAGCAACCAGAATAATAACTAGAAAGTGTGTATTTCCTAAGAAAACGCAAGTGTGAATGCTGAATGTTTTTGGTGCAGATGGCAAATGTGATTGAAGTCAAATGAAGACTTGCAGAAATGTATGAAGTAGTCCACACAAGGTGACAAATCTACATAGAAGGCCACATCAGCTAGGCAGCTAAAGCTACCAAACATTTGGACACTGAACCATGATGACCAGGCTGGTTTAACTCTTTGTTAGAGCAAGGTCACTTTTGTCACTTTTGTCACTTTTTCACAATTGTTATTAATTCTTTGCAAGTTAAATCAAGAACAAAACAATTTTGTAAAGTTACAGCTTTTTATGTGTTACACAAAAGAAACAAAAAAGGTCAAACAAATAATTTACAAATATTAGAAAGGTGACTGGGGATTTTCCATTTTGATATGTTATTGTTACCTTTGGTCCCCACTGGGTTCTTCAATATTGATTAGATTGCCAACACTTTTCTTACTGTTGCTTCTGCAATTTCATGTTTCTTGAAGACTAAAATGTTCCTTGCTTTCCAAATCGCATATTTGGTACAATTAATAACTATCCACCATAAAAAATCTTCATCATTCCAGTCATCTTTCATTAACCCGTAGGCAATCTAAAAGTTAGGAAACTGTAACTTGCTGATGGAAAAGCTAAATCACTGTGGTGAGTCCGGTCAGAACCGCCAAAGAAACAGAGTCGGTTGGTCCAACCTGCACTTGCTGTTCAATCTTTATTTTGCCGTAACGGTGTCTGATGAATAAATGACTGAAATAATAACACACTTACTTAACTAACTACACTAATAAAGATTTCACAGACATTCTGTTCTAAATAAACACGACACAAAAAACCACGTTGTATAGATTAAGTGCGCACGTGATTTGTATTTCACGCACACACGTCAAAAATAAAAGGTAACAACAACTCCAAAAAGTAACTCAAACTACACAAGTGTGATCGGTAACTCGACTCCTTCCTTTTCTTCTCTTCCTATTTTCATCTGCGTGCTGATCCGCAGGTGCTCTAAACTCCACTTAGGCAGCCTTTTTCACACAATCACTTCATAAGATAAGTTTTCTTTACACAAATCATATAACCATGGCAACATTAGTGTCCATACATTTTGTGCAAAAGGGCATCCCCAAAATACATGTCTAGTAGTTTCGTTATCTCCACATCGGGGCCTCGGACACTGAGGGCTTGGACAATTCCTCTTATGTAGAAAGGCTCTTGTAGGAAGGCACTGATTAGCAATTTTCCAGGCTAAGTCTTTATGCACATTCAACAGCTTTACACAGTTAACATTTTTCCATGTTAGTTGTACAAACCCCTCACACATTTTATCAATTGGTGTCAATCTGTTACAATGGGAGATTTTCTCCTCTATTTTAACCCTTTTAAAATCTCCTGGTGCAATGTCTTTTAGATTATATTTCAGTGCCTTAATTACTGGCCTAAAGATGGGTGGATCGTCATCTGAGAAGGGGATCTGTAAAGGCACTCTCTTACTCCAAGCATTAAGCACTTGCCTTCCGAGCCAAAATTTTACAAAGGGCGTCTACATGGGTTCGGGGGTCGTTTCCAAGCAGACTTTCAGGATCGGAGCTATAAACATTCCAGTAAACTTTGCTTCTATGTTGGGTATTGCCCTCCCTCCTTTGTCCACCAATCTATACATGATTTCTCTTTTCAGTCTTTCTGGGTCTTTCTGGGTTTTTGGTAGAATATTCTTCCAGTTATTGACTTCCATATTTTCCCTATTTCAAGTCCTAATATTTTTATTGTACCTTTTTTTCTCCACTAGTCCCCCATTTTCCTTGGTTTTCCTCCAAATACAATAAAAAGTTAACTCTTTTGTCTATTAATCTTCATATCCGAGGCTAATGTGAATTTCTCACGAGTCATTAAGCTCGCATTGATTGAAGTATTATAAGATACTAATAGAGTTAAATCATCCATATACATTGTTAATTTGATGTCATTGCCATAGTTACCAGAGAGGGTTATTCCCCTGATCGCTTCATCCTGTCTTATCGCACATGCTAATTCCTTTCTATAGGAATGAAACAAAACTTAACTAATACATTGAATTCTGAAGTCTGCCAGCAGAGGGAGCTGTTCCTGTTTGTCCGTTAATTTCTATGGAAATGAAAAAGTCATGAAAATGCTGAATATTATAAAAACTATGAAGGTTATGAACACCAAGCAATATAGCCAGTATTAGGAGAGCAAGCTGAATATTACAAAATTTGAATGGTGAAAATAGCACAAAGTATGCAAGAAAAGAAGAGTGGCGAAAGTTACGGAGCAACCAGATGCTGTAGGCCAGAGGTTCCCAAACTGTGGGGCACGCCCCCTAGAGGGGCGCTGTGCCATTGCAGGGGGGCCCAAGAAAGTCGTCTGGATGGAAAAAAAACATGAACGCTGTATGTGCTGGGTTTTTACCTTAGAATGGCCAACTCTCTGTTATTCCTATCAATTTGATACAGTAGGGGCTTCCACCCTTCCCATATCTGTGTCTTTTGTCACTTTTATCAGCAGTTAAAACCATTTAATCTGGTGTTAACATGTCGTAACCTGTTTTTTCGAGCCGCGTTGGCTAAATGACGACTAGCTAATATCAATTCAGCACCTTAACCTTAACAAGTAGCCTGTGGGCTACTGATGTTGTTGTCCCTTCTCCCCCCCCCCGTTCGTCTGGACCCAGGGCTGAGTATAACTGGGAGTCTCTAAGAAAGCTCCCCCTCCCCACTCACACACATTGTTCAACCAGACAGCCAGAGTCTAACTCTCCCTATTTGTAATCCATAGAGGGAGCCCAGAAAATGTTTGGAAACTACTGCTGTAGGCATTCACACTAATAAAGCAGAAGTCAGGAATAAAGAGAAACAGGATCTCAAGTGTGTGAATGCCTCTCAGAATCCATCCATCCATTTTCTTGCACCCTTGTCCCTCAGTGGGGTTGGGAGGGTTGCTGGTGCCTCTCTCCAGCTAACGTTTCGGACAAGAGGCGGGGTCACCCTGGACAGGTCGCCAGTCTGTTGCAGGGCAACACAGAGACAAACAGGACACACAACCATGCACACACACACTCACACCTAGGGGCAATTTGGAGAGGCCAATTAACCTGACAGTCATGTTTTTGGACTGTGGGAGGAAACCGGAGTACCCGGAGAAAACCCACGCATGCACAGGGAGAACATGCAAGCTCCATGCAGAAAGACCGGGGCTGGGAATCGAACCCAGAACCTTCTTGCTGCATGGCAACAGCTCTACCAACTGCGCCACTGTGCAGCCCTCTCAGAATTCACACTAATAAAACATAAAGTTCATTAACAATGTGTGTAGAGTACAGTCTGACCATCAGAGAGTTGTTGGTTCCTTTTCCTCAATATGTTTGAGAGCCCTTGGACAAGATACTAGCAATGCTAATGTTGAGCAAACTTTTAAAACATCTCAAAAAAGAAAATGAAAAGTACAAACATGCTGATGTTTATGTTGTTTAGCATGTTTAGCATGCTACATAAAAATATGTAGCAGTTGCAATAGCATGCATCGCACATCTCAGAAAAATAGAGAGAGTCATCCCCTTTGTCCTGGAGGTTTGAACTCGGAAATCTTGTGGGTAAAGTTAAAAATGTCTGAGCGCCTGCACAAAGTGGTCAGGTGAATGAATCCTAATCTTTCAAAATATATTCTTAAAACCTTTAAGAAAAACTGATCAAAGATGAACAATATTACATCAATGCGGTCCCTGGTTCCATTACTTCCATCCTGAGATGGTGAGCCTCTCACTGACCACTCCTGAGATTCGTGCTTCTAGTAACATACAGACCCATCAGTGGAGAGGAAAGTTTGTTACGTCAGAATTTATTCAACAAATGTATATCATATAATCTTTAGTGAATTAACTACTTAGTGAGAAAGCCAAAAACTATCTCAAGTATCATTAAAAGCATTTGTTGTGAAATTGGATGTGATTTCAAATGTTGTCATCTCCATTTACCATTTCTAATGCAACACTATAAAATGTGCAAAACATTGATGGAAAATCATTTAATGAATCTGAAGTTGTCTGTTGAAAAGCTGCATGTGAATGTGGTAACATTGTGGAGGTGGACAGAGCTCTATAGAGACCAAAAACGACCCTGTTAAAAAACATTTAAAAGGCATTTATTGAACAAACAGATAAGAACTTACCTTAAAGTTTCAAGTTTACAGACTGGTTTGGAAATGCCTTCACACAGCAGCTTCAGTCCCGAATCTTTCATGTCGTTGTTACTTAGGTCCAAATCTTTCAATAAACAGCGTGGTATGGTGATAATCCATCTCAAAAGTGGATAGCTTGCCTCATCCAGACAACAGCAACTGAGTCTAAATACAAACAAGAAGTTAATAACTCAACAAAATGTTCATCTAATTTATTTCAGTACAAGCAATGTGTGGTTGCTTTTTGACTTACACAGATTTAGTTGAGTTTATTAAGAGTGGTGCAAAACTCTCTTCAGCCTGCTTTGAAATAAAATACTTTCTCACATCAAAGTTTTTCTCATAATCCTCTGAAGACAGCAGAGTGTGGATCAGTGCTGCCCACTGAGCTTTAGAGAAATTTTCTGTCTCCAGTTTTCCTGATTTCAAAAATTGTTCAATCTCTGTCATTAAAGAAAGTTCCTTCAGTTCATTTAGACAGTGAAATAAATTGGATTTATCAAAGGGACACAGAATCTCTTCAATCTTCTTCTTGATGTATTCAACTATGTTTTTAAAGGAACTGCTTGATGTTTTTCTTTTTGTCACAAAGCCTTGGAGGAGCCTCTGACTGGTTTTCAGAGAAAGACCAAGAAGGAACCTCAGAAACAGATCCAGTTTGCCACCTGGAGCAGCAATAGATTTCTCTACAGCTTTCTTGTAGAAGTGCTCGATTTGTTCATCAGACATCTTTGACCCAGGTGAGACTGATTCCTCTTCTGCCAGCAGATTGACTCCAGTGTTGGTGAATGTCAGATGGACATGAAGAGCAGCCAAAAACTCCTGAATGCTCAAGTGGACAAAGCAGAACATGTTCTGATGGAAAAACCCTTTCTCCTCCTGAAAGATCTCTGTGAACACCCCTGAATACACTGAGGCTGCTCTGACATCAATGCCGCACTCAGTCAGGTCAGATTCATAGAAAACCAGGTTGCCTTTCATTAACTGCTCAAAGGCCAGTTTCCCCAATGACTGAATCATGTCCCTGGTCTGTGGAGTCCAGAGGGGATTTGCTTCAGCTACTTCATCATACTTCACATTTTTCACCTTGGACAGAACCACCAGGAAGTAGACATACATCTCTGTTAGGGATTTGGGTAGGTCTGCTTCTTCTCTGGCTTTAATGGCGTCTTCTAGAACAGTAGCAATGATCCAGCAGAAGACAGGGATGTGGCACATAATGTGGAGACTTCTTGATGATTTGAGGTGAGAAATTATCCTTCTGCTTTCCTCTTCCTCTGTGAATCTCTTTCTGAAGTACTCCTCCTTCTGAGGGTCATTGAATCCTCTGACTTCAGTCACCAGGTCAACAAACTGAGGAGGGATCTGATGGGCCGCTGCAGGTCGAGTTGTGATCCAGACTTGAGCTGAAGGAAGCAGCCTCCCCTTGATAAGGTTTGCCAGCAGTACCTCTAATGATGCGGACTGTCTAACATCGGTCAGGACCTCTTTGGTTTTCAGATCCAGAGCAAATCGACACTCATCCAGACCATCAAAGATGAACAAAACTCTGAAGTGATCAAAACTGTAGATTCCTGCTTCTTTGATTTCAGGGAAGAAGAGATGAATAAGTTCAACCAAACTGAACTTTTTCTCCTTCACCATGTTCAGTCCTCTAAAGCAAAATGGAAATGTGAACTGGATGTCCTGGTTATTTTTTCCTTCAGCCCAGTCCAGAGCAAACTTCTGTGTCAAGACTGTTTTTCCAATGCCAGCTACTCCCTCTGTCATCACTGTTCTGATTGGTTTATCTCTTCCAGAGATGGGTTTAAAAATATCTTCACATTTGATAGTTAGTGGGTCCATTGTTTTTCTGAGAGCTTTTTCAATCTGTTTCACTTCATGATCACAGATGGCCTCTTCATGTCCTTCAGTTATGTAGAGCTCAGTGTAGATCTTATTGAGAAGGGTTGGATGACCTTCTTTGGCAATTCCTTCAAGCACATATGCGAACCTCATCTTCAGGTTGGATTTGAGTTTAGAATGGCATTTAGACACCAGGCTCTCTAAAAAAGCAAAAAATGAGAAAACGAAGTATTACCAGTTCATGAGTATATACATTTCACAAGGGGTGATAGTAAGGGGTACGGCAGGGTACGGCAGGGTACGGCAGGGTACGGCAGGGTACTGTGTACCCCCTCTAAATCTTTTGGGAGTACGCAGTACCCTGCCGTACCCGTTTACCTGCAAGAGAGGGGAGCTGTGTGCTGTAAAGAATCAGTGGGTTCACTGTGCAGCTGTGAGTGCGCTCACTAATTAGCCGTGACTGATTAGTTTTTCAAGAACAATCTAAAACACGACTTAATCAGTTAATAAATAACTTTTTTTTCTCCATTTCATATTGTTTCTGAACTTTTCTGAACTTGCTAGAGCAGGGCTGCAATATGTCGATCTCGGCATTAGGTGACAAACTGAACGCTGCCAGGAGGCTGAAAGCAGCACGCCCTCCTCTGGCTCCTTATCAAAACGTCCTTAGCTTTATTCAAGAACAACAAAAAAATTTGCAAAACGTTTTCAAATTAATGACCCAACAACAATAATAATCTCACTGATTATTGTTTCAGCAAGTTGTTGCGCAATTATGTGCGTTTCGGTTCCATGGCAAAATAATGAGCAGAGCAGGAGCTTAAAATTAACTAATCAACCACCGCTGTGATCAGGGAGCTTATTAATGATCGCAAAATAAATATTAAGCCTGCAAACCTATTAACGTAATGGACTGAATGTTTTGTTTTTAACGTAATCTCTGGTCGGGTTGAGCGCAGGTGGTTGCCACAGCAACGGGTGTGCTTAAATAACAGAGAGACGTAGAGTAAAAAGGTGCAAGTGGTTTAGAGTTGATCACCTGTTCAGGTTGTTTTACCTTTGCATTGGTGCATCACAGCCGCTGTAGTTTCTGAATATTCAATAAACGACAAACTTGGACTAATTACCTCGTTATTCTGTGACTATATGTCATTTACAATAAACACGGTAAATATGTCATTAAGTATTTAACAAACAAATGGCTTCTACCGTGATAATTGTGTGAAATTAAATTAATTATTTAATATTAAAAAATTGTTTGGTGCTGTCGGCTCAGAGTCTGAGGCTTTTCCTTTATCAAACAATTTTGTTTTTTGCCTCTTATTTAGTGGAAATATTGATATTGATGAGATTTTCTCCAAAATGATAATCTTTTTCAACCTTTATAGCTCCACTGTTGAAAGTGAGGCTCTAAAATTCACAAATGACAGTGAAATAAAATCCAGTTCAACATCTGGTTTGAGGTGATTCTCTAGACCCTTTTGGAGGAAAAACATCCCAACTTCAGAAGATGAGCTTTTAACTTAACAGAGCTCTGTGGTTCCTCCTGTCAGTATGAGAGTCAGGGTGAGGAGGCGCCATGTTAGGAAGAGAAGTGGAAGCTGCAGGATCTTCAGAACAAACAGGTCATGATTCTAGGCTACTGATTATCCCTCTGTCTGGACACAGGATCAATATAACCAGTTTAAAAGATAAAATGGTTATATGCCAGACATGGAAAACAGTAGTCCATGCCATGATGTTCAGAGTTTAGGTTTCATGGCATCTCAAGGTGTCAACATTGCAGCCAGTGGGCTGAAGGAAATACAGATTTATTTTGTAGCAATTCAAGAGCTACCCATCTTTATATATATATATATATATATATATATATATATATATATATATATATATATATATATATATATATATATATATATATATATATATTTTCTTTGGGGTATATAGTACCCCCAAGAATTTAAAACTACTTTCACCCTGCATTTCACCTCATTTATAGTGCAAGAGAAGGGAGAGATGAACATCTATGTATTCATCTCTCCCTGATGGATACATAGATGCCATTGGCATTTCTACTGGACTCTTATTCACAAAGAATAATGAGACTTAATGAGAATAACTTCTCGTAAAGACATTTTAGGAAACATCTTTAATTTCTAAAATTCTATGAAGTTTCTCAGAATGTCACTTCAATAAGGTAAACATTATTCACAAAACCTCTTAAGAGACTTTCTAATGGAACAAAATGTTACCAACACTGTCAGTAACACTGGCAGCAGTGCACTAAGGTAAGCATCCCAAAGAGTTCAATCTGAAGTTAATTTAATGCACTCATAACACATAAGGTTATGAGTTTGCAGACCTCAAACTCATAACAAAAATATCTGTTGGTCTAAATACTCACTGTTTTGGTAAAAATACATTTTAATAGTGTTTATATCTAAAATAAAACCAAAATGCAAACTGCCAGTTGATTTAATTGAAGAGTTTCTTAAAGCTGTTCTCTAATTCCATGTATACTACATATATTATAGGAAGATTATAGAAGGAAAATATTATCTATGAACTCTATCTCTGAATTTATTTCAATTCCCCAATTTTTTGGAGTCTTGGACAACACAACGTGATCTAAACATCCAGGGGGAAAAAAATGTCATGAACAATTTCCTTCTATGTTGTAATCTTCAGTATTGTGCGATATTTAAGTTATCTTACTGTTATGTAGAGCAAAGGCCAACTCTTCTTGCTTCATTCTCCTTAAAAACTCCAAGATCATGTTCAGAAAAGCTTCTTTGGTAATCCTCATCTGCTCTTCCTCGTCCCAGTTAGCAACTTCTTCCTCCTCACCTTGGCTATGAAGGTGATCTAAGTATAAGAGCTTATGGAAATTCTTCAGCTCATTGTCAACAAAGGTAACAATGTTTTCCTCAAGATTCTGTAACAAAAAGTTTGTAATTTGAATTTTTAGAAGGAGAAAAAGAAAAACACATTTTGGTCCTGACAAATTTTATGAATATAAACATCTTTTCATATTAAAGCAATCTGAATTATCACATTAACTGTAATTTCTGGTCACAAACCACAAAATAAAAATGTATATGTAATCCAAAGCATTCAGAAAAAGACTATCTGTTTTTCCGTCTCAAAATATTTCATATCATCAAACACATTTTAAGACCTGAGCAAATGCAAAATGCCAGATTAGCCACAGACCACGAGAATCAAGAAATCACTGAAACAGGACCTGTCTGAGGACCTGCCTGCATTTGTTAATGAACATTAATATATATTCATGTTTACACTATTAAAATAGACAGTTGTTTAAATACAGGATTAGTAGACTTCAAGGAGTCTCAAAATTTCAGATGCTTGTGACGGGTTAAAGTCTTTAGCCCAGCGGTTCACTGTAGCAGCACGATGATAAAAAGCACAGCAGTTTATTCAGCGCTCAACTCAAGCACAAAAAAATAGAGGTTCAGAATGGTCTAGTCAAAGTCTGGACATAAATCTGATTTCATTGATTTGGAATATTTTACTGTGATACACAAAAAAACTGAAAGGAGGCATTTTTTTAATAATATCCTAATTTCTTTTTAACTAACAACCTCATCTGTTACTTTTTTACTTATAACGTTACTGACCTCAAATGTTGCTGCCATGTTTGCCTTCTGGGACGTTCTGTGAAGAGGTTTTAATCTATTTCTAAAAAGAAATTTAAACAAACCATAGTCATTTCCAGATAAACATCAATTTGTCTAATTAAAATCACACATCAAAACTCAAATAAAGCAGACTTTAGTCATTGAATCACTTAGGATTCAATTCACTTTTAATTGTCAAAAACTATCAACTTCTCTTGTTTTCCAGAAAACAGCAGACTTATTAAGACATAGCCATGCACACCCATCCATCTAGACTGAAAGGAGGCAAAGAGAAAGTAAATAGTTTGTCACTCATATCATCCATCTTAGTCCTCTGCTGCACCTTTGAAGCCTTAACTCCTCTAGGATTTGTGTTTATAGTTTAGTTGTCATTGTAGCTTTTGAGATGCTTATCATAGCAATGGAAAAAAGTAAGAATAAAAATTATTCTGCAAGCAAGCCTTTCTTCAAGCCTTTTCTAAAAACAGATATAGAGCATTTAGACACCAAGCTCTCTAAAAAAGCAAAACATTAGAAGACAAAGTATTACAGTTTGTGGGAATATACATATACATAATTGGTTGTGGTAGAGGAAAATTGTTACACTATTAAAAATTAATGTTATTGTCTGAAAACAAAAGATGCAGATGAATGTTTTTAGTTTTACACCTGAACAATTTAAGAAATAATGACAGTTATGGTAAAAGTTCAAACATATGTTGAATCTTATGTAACATCTAAACTTAAATTATTGTAACAAACAGATTATTTTTGAAAACATGTGAGGTTAATGTGCGGTACCAAATATTGTAATTCAGCAGTTTTACCTTTCATCTTTGAACTGTTGGTCATCATCTTCAGACAGTTTGAACACTTCTGACTTGTCTTTATCCTTAGATGGATTCATGGTCGAATGATCTTTACAAAAGAAAGAAAATATGTGGGATTAAACCATAACTGCAATAATGTTACAACAGCCTGTATAAGCCTGTGTAATCTTGGATGATATGTTTTGTATCTTTTCATTGAAAAAGAAGATATTAAACTACTCAAAATGTGTGGTAAAATATCTTTGAGTATTTTACCACTTTTTCTTGGCTAAATAAAAACATGTTCCTGCAGAGCAGCTGCCATAAAGTGATGATTAACTGTAATTATTGGTTAATGTTGCAGCTCAAAATTCTCATTGTTGGAGGACATTACTCATCTATTTTTCATTATTTTAAATTTATATTTTTTTCAGAAGTTGCAAATATTTGGCAAGTAATGTCTTCTCTCAGCACATCTATGCTTCCTGTTCACCACAATGACCTCAAATATTTTATGCGCCAGTTTGCCTCCTGCTTTTCAAAAGTGCAAAGTGTTGATGTAATAACAGCATCCAATGGTAAATAACCACATTTGCATGAACTCCTCCCACACGATAAATTGTTGCATCTATGATGGAAAACATCAGCTATGAGCTACATGTAAAACCCAAAGTATTGCCAAATTTGTGGCGATTCTAATTTGGGTCTAATTCACATTAGAGCTAATAATAATATAAACTACACAAAGTCATTCCAAAATGTTCTATCAATGTGTGAAAACAATCTGTTAAACACTCAAAGGAACAATAATCTCCTACTGGTAGACAGAGTATCAGCGAGGTCTTCAAGCTTCGTCATCCTCAGAAATTCCAGAAGAAAGTTCATGAACTCATCTTCTCCACCAAAGATCTTCCTTCCTTCCTCACATTGCAGCACGTTTTTAGTCACATTACGTTTCCCAACGTGTTTTGAGTAATTAGAAGTTAACAGCCGATGGAACTTCTTCAGCTTCGATCTGATAAAAATTACAGTTTCCCTTTCAAGTCTCTGTAAACAAACAAGTTATGTTTAGATTTTTGACTCACGGATACAATCTGTTTAGGAATATCTTCTTGCATAAGTGTCCATTATTTAGGAGAAAACATTTCTGTTTTTTGGCATTTTTAACCAAATTAATAGACAACAATCTATAAACGGTTTCTTTGTGTAAATGCATAATTGAATACATTATTTTTAGATTTTGGTACCAGCCATGAATGTCCTCATGGTGTTTATTTCATCCACATAACTTAAATGTTTGTCTCATTTTTTGCTCTTGATTCTGTGACTAATGGCTTATTATGTACTATACTGTAGTAAAATGTAAAAAAAAAAGGAAAAAGCTTAACTGACATACATAATTAAGCCCAAGCTTGACATAAATACATTCTTTTCATGGAGAAAAATATTTTCACACATTAAAAAAAATATAGATTTTTTTTAAATGTATATTTTAAAAATATATATAGATTTTTTTAGTGTACTAACCTCAAAAATTGAGTGAAGGTCTGTATGAAAACCGTTGGTCTCATTTGGTATTTCTTGGTCAAATCTGTGGAAAGTCATTATTCACAAGTATTTAATTTGCTTTGTGAGAAACTAATTGTGAACTGGTGCAAGTAACTGGAATTACCTCAGAAGTCAGACTCAAACTACTTCTGCTCTCCATGTTGCAGTAGTTTACTAACGATCAGTGGTGGGAAGTAACGAAGTACTTCGTTACTGTACTTAAGTAAAATTTTCGTGTATCTGTACTTTATTTAAGTAGATTTAATAATGGATACTTTCTACTTTTACTCCACTACATTTTACAGTAAGTATCTGTACTTTCTACTTCACTACATTTCTACAAAAGTGTCGCGTTACTCGTTACATCCAAGTCACATTGTGCTTTTTTCCGTTAAAATGTGAAGTTCAGGGATTTAAGGTGGCGCCGTAAAATCCGAGCAATAACGTGACTTAGTGTCTGTTGTCACCCATCGGCTCCACCTTTACTCGCACGCGGAGCTCCAGACATGCGCAGTGGTTTCCTCTGAGCGGGAGAAGCTGTCTGTCTAATGTCAGTAATATAATAGCGCTGCATAAATTGATATGGCGACATGTAAAATTAGCAGCGCTTCGCTTTCACAGACGGTGGAGACTTCGTCCAACTTTTAGCGTCACTTGGAAGGAAAGCTTAAAGAAAGGTAAGCTCCGTGTTAGCTAGCTGTACAGAGACACATGTTGCATCTGCCATGAAAAAAGTTGTCACTCATGCGCAGAATTATTATGTGGAGGTGTTGACTGAGGTGTCACATATATGGGACAACGCTGGTACCAAAGTGCAATATAGTGATATGACATTCAGGAACGATCTGATTCTTCTGGACGGATCTTTACTGATTAAATTCATTTCAGCTCTAAGTATTTAATATCTAGTTTTTTTATGGGAATGTGGATCTTTCAGATCAATTTGAGAAGCAATTTTGATAGGTAAAAGTAAAATTTTTTTGTGTGTCACGTAGCACGGGTTGCTGGTCTTGACTTGGTCTTGGGTAGGTGGTCTTGACTACAACTCTGCTACTGCCTCCTCGGTTGCCTGTCCTCTCCCGCCCACCTTCTTTCCATCCCCTTTCTGTTGGATTTCTTTAAAAATAAAAGCCACTAATGGCAAAAAAAGTGAAGTTCATGTTATGTTAGGACAGGAGACAAGATGTTTCCATCCCTGAAATTATGATGCATAGAATCACATATCTAAGTCTAAACTATGTTACATAGTAAACACAATAAAAACATGCTTTATCTGGGGCATTGTTCATTAAAATGGCACATTTCTGATGTATTAAAATTAAATACAATCGGTTCACTTAATGATATTAGCGATTAGGTAATCCATTCAGCAAGTACTTGTACTTTTAATACTTAAGTATTTTTAAAAGCCAGTACTTTTTTACTTTTACTTAAGTACAAATGTTAATGTGGTAGTTTTACTTGTCTGTGTATTTGTACTTTTACTTAAGTAAATATTTTGAGTACTTTCTCCACCACTGCTAACGATGTTCGCTTCAGTTTGCAATCCAGCAAACAAACCCACTGGCACTTTTTGGACCCACAACCAGCACCAACTTTCCCAGTCAGACCACAACCTTTCATTATTTTTTTATTTCTTGGACCCGTTCCTGAACATCATTTCAACTGGATTTTGTGGCAAGCCATTGCTTGTTTGGTTGCTGAAGGTCAATTTTCCAGAATGGGATACAGTCATTTCCCACCACCTTTGACACACCTAACACATTGTAAGGTGTGTCAAGATCCCAGCAGTGGGAAATTTGTAAGACTGGATGTGTTTGGCTAAGAATTATCCTGATTATCAGGTGGTGCTCCAACTTCTTTCAATGAAAACTCTATTGATATTGTTTCAAAAAATATATATGAATCATAGGTATTAATTGTTGGATAAACCAAACATTGTTGTAATCCCTATTGTACAACAAAAAGGGAAGAATTGGAAAAATGCCTTTAACTGTTTACATTTCTATTAAATTATTAAAATCCTGCTTATGGATTCCTAACTGCAAACATGTTATTGCAAAATGTATTATTAATAACATTGGTAGAAACTCCAACTCATAAATTAAATGTATTGCAATTAATGTATGCATTGATCTTAGACTGCATGACATGTCTGATTAAATCCAGAGATTAAAAGCAGAGTTTACTCACCCTGAAAATGAAGAATGTCTATAATTGAGAGGAAAATCCATTGATTTCTCGCTCTTTAGGGTCACAATGCTCGGTGTAGAAGAGTTTCTCATTTTCTGCCAAAATCTGTTAAAAAAGTGGTATTAGCAAATGAAGCACTTCCACAAAAATGTCTGCAATTGTCAGAGAGACATTAATTTTCAATGTGTTGCTGAGTGCCTATGATTAATAAATAAACATATTAAGGTTCAAGAATGATTTGTGGCCATCATTCCATTGGACTTGTGCGGCTACAATGTTTGATAAAAAAAAATAATAATAAAACTGACTAAATTTGTAGAAGTTTTCTGTTTTTCAAACCAGCTGTCCCATATCCTACTGTTAGAACATAGTGAGCGTTTTGAAAACTATATGAAAAATATATTTTCATACCGTGGTTTTTAAGGCAGAGTTGATTTACCTTGAATCTGAAGAATCTTTATAATTAAGGGGGAAATCCATTGATTTCTCGCTTTTTAGGGACAAACTGCTTGGTCCAGGAGAGTTTCTCTTTTTCTGCTCAAAACTGTTCAAAGAAGAAGCATTGGCAAAAGAAAAGGCAGTTGAACAAAGATGCCTGACTCAAGATGAATAAAGCATGAATCATGCAATAAACTACCGACAAGAAGAGATGACATGTTGAACTTCTGCTTATAATGAACATTTTAAAACAATTAATATGTTGAGAATATTGACAGAGATTTTAACTTAAAAACTCATACCCAAGCTTAATGCAATTCTAATCATACACTTTATCTTAGGCTGTATAATAGATTTGATCAAATTCTGAGTTTCAAAGCAGAGTTTACTCACCCTGAAGATGAGGAATCTTTATAATTGAGAGGGAAATCCATTGATTTCTCACTCCTTAGGGACACAGCATTGTGTGTAGAAGAGTTCCTCATTTTTTCCCCAAAACTGTTAAAAAAAAAAGCATTAAAAAATGAAGGACTTGAAAAAAAATGTATAATCGACAAAAGAGAGCAAAAATTATATTGTAACATCCTGCAGGAAGAGACATCCAAAAATATTAATTCTATGTAGATTAGAAAGCAGAAAGAGAAAAGAAATAAAAGTAATAATTTAGAATCATGACTATTTTGACGGATACATAACTGATATGTAATTTTCATGCTACCAAGACATAAGTCAGCAAGAAGAGAAAACATCCTAATGTTCTTCTAACCATGCGCGTTTCTAAAAGCAACATAATCTGCAGATTACCAAACACAACTACATGACATGTAAATTTCCAGTAATTGTTGGATTTAGTGAAAGGACATATGTCAACATCACTCCCTGTTTATTATTGAATCACTGTCCTTATAATTCTACTTTCTGTAAGGTTTTCTGTCAGTAAATTAAGAAGCAAAGATATTATAACAAGAAATGAAGATCAAAGACGTAAAAGGCTAAGAAAACTCAATAAGAAATAATCAGAGTCATGACAAAATGTAAAATTCATTGTATGATATATCTTGTAAAAATTTTTAGACCAGGATTTACTCACTCTGAATGTGAAAAATCTTTATAATTGAGAGGGAAATCCATTGATTTGTCGCTCTTAAGCGACACAACACTCATCGTAGAAGAGTTCCTCATTCTCTGCCCACGACTGTCAAGAAAAGTAGTATTTGTAAAATGAAATACTTGAACAAAGATATCTGATTTAAAGAATATACAAAATGTTTAACAAATTTGCAAACAAGCGTATTGTTTATGAAAAAAGCTTTGTAAGACAGAGTTTGCCATATGGAAATATATATATATATATATATATATATATATATATATATATATATATATATATATATATATATTATAGAACTTGCAACTCAAAACAGAAACCAAGCATATTGTAATGAATATCTGCCTTGACCTTAGGTTGTATGATATGTCTTGTAAAAATTAAAAACAGGATTTACTCACTCTGAATGTGAAGAATCTTTATAATTGAGAGGGAAATCCATTGATTTGTCGCTCTTAAGCGACACAACACTCGGCGTAGAAGAGTTACTCATTCTCTGCCCACGACTGTCAAGAAAAGTAGTATTTGTAAAATGAAATACTTGAACAAAGATATCTGATTTAAAGAATATAGAAAATGTTTAACAAATTTGCAAACAAGCGTATTGTTTATGAAAAAAGCTTTGTAAGACAGAGTTTGCCATATGGAAATATATATATATATATATATATATATATATATATATTATAGAACTTGCAACTCAAAACAGAAACCAAACATATTGTAATAAATATCTGCCTTGACCTTAGGTTGTATGATATGTCTTGTAAAAATTAAAAACA
Organism: Poecilia reticulata; assembly: GCF_904066995.2. NCBI lineage: Eukaryota > Metazoa > Chordata > Actinopteri > Cyprinodontiformes > Poeciliidae > Poecilia > Poecilia reticulata. Next base: position 3,824,477 of record NC_088845.1, on the reverse strand, counting down.
GGATTTACTCACTCTGAATGTGAAGAATCTTTAAAATTGAGAGGGAAATCCATTGATTTGTCGCTCTTAAGCGACACAACACTCGGCGTAGAAGAGTTCCTCATTTTCTGCCCAAGACTGTTAAAAAAGTAGTATGTTTAAAATGAAACATTTGAACAAAGATATCTGATTTAAAAAAGAATAGAAGTAAATGAACTTGTAAAAATATTTATTTTTGAAACCAAGTGTATAATCCAAGGATTTGTTATTTTTCATATAGGAAAACAGATTTTGTAGGACTTCTTCAACTTCATCTACCAAGTCCTCAGATAATTCAAGGACAAAATTCAAGCAACATAAAAGTTAGCAATAAATGATATGACTTTCTGCAGGAAGAAACATCCAAAATTGTTAATTGTATGTGGATCAAAAAACACAATAAACCTGAAATAAAAAAGATCTCATTAATAATAATGAGGTTTATAATCATCAATGTATCATCACGGAGATAGCTGGATGTGTTCTTTTCTTTTCTACCTTTTCCTTTCCACTACATGCTTGGTGTGACTTATTGCTGTAAAGTCAAAGACACAATGAAAGTGATTTTTGACTATCGCTAAATCCTCGTCCAGAAGAGGTGAATGCTGCAAGTTAATGAGTGTGCTTTTTTTACCACTGTGATTATTAGTGTAACTGAATTGTATGCGTGATTGAATTAAAGTGAGTTATTTTGTAAAGAGCCTAAATATGTTTGTTGTGCATTGGTGCTATACAAATTATCTGAATTAAATGGAAATTAAATTTCTCATTAAGCATTTTTAGATTTTAGTAAAATGTAAGTGTAACAAACTAGCATAGTTTTTCCAATGTTTCACATAAAGTACAGCATGTGCTTTTAGTGTTGATCAATCATCTTACCTTTCAGGTCCAATCTGAGCGTTACTTTTGGAGGACAGACAATCATTTGGGCCTGAATGTCTCATTCCTTTTCTCAGTCTGACTCATTGTAAAATGTCCTTTATAAAGACAAAATGTGTTAGAATCCTCTCATTACAGGTTAAAGTCATACTGGATATCCTGCTGCTCTATTATGATGTTATCTAAAATTCAATTCAATTCAAACATACTTTATTGATCCCAAAGGAAAATTGAATGTTATTGATTTGCATATTAGTCAAGGTACTTCAACGAGTTGTTGTAGAGACTGATCTCCCTTTTGCTTAAAAAGCATCTAACAGTTCTGCTGTGTGGTTGTCCATATAGATCAGTGTTTCTTAACTTGAGTCGGTCTCAGGGGTTCGGCGGAGCCTCTGCCGCAGAGGTAAAGACACACTTGTGTAAAGACATGATGACGCCCCGCTTTACCATCACTTGCTGCAGAGGATCACGTTACATTGCTTAGCTAATCAGTGCTCGTTCTGCTCCTTAGTCGCATCTTTTCGGGGTTGGTACTGCCTGTACTGGCGTGGGGGTGGTAACACAACTAATATAATTACATTACTAAATCAGAATACCACAAAGTCTTATTTATTATTAATTTTTCATTCTCTTAAGAATGTAGAGCTAATTAAATTATCTAAACCAGTGCATTAAACCATAACTTCAATAATGTCAGAACAATCTGCATAAGTCTGTGTAATCTTGATGTTATATGTTTTATATATCTTTTCATTGAAAAAGAAGATATTAGGCTACACAAAATGTGTGGTAAAATATCTTTGAGTGTTTTACCACCTTTTCTTGGCAAAATAAAAACATGTTCCTGCAGAGCAGCTGCCATAAAGTGATGATTAACTGTCATTATTGGTTAATGCTGCAGCTCAAAATTCTCATTATTGGAGGACATTACTCATCTATTTTTCATTATTTAAAATTTCTAAACCCGCTATGTTGGGGGTTTTACTGGATTATCCTTTGGAATCGGGATGTTCGTGACTGGAATCGGTTCGTGTTGCTCCTGCCCGGTACCAATTGGTCCACGGACCGGGGGTTGGGGACCACTGATCCAAACAAGACCTTAAAGTGGTTCCAGTTTCTCTCGATGGCCAACCTGTTGAAACTGTGGCAAATTTTAAATACCTTGGGTCGTTCCTGGACAGTCAGCTCAACTTTGCTGAAACTGACTATATTTTGAAGAACTGTTCTCAGAGACTCTACCTTTTAAAAAGACTTGGTGATCTTGGGGTGATCCAACTAGATTCTAGTCGGTCTTGATCCCCCAATGTCTTGAATTTGGGGGGAAAAAAATCATATTTTATTTATCACTACAGAAGGATTCAGTGAATGCGCATATGAAACTGCGCATTCATATGCGCAGTTATATGAATGCGCATATGACTGCGCATTCATATAACGCAGTCATATGCGTTATGACTAGATCTGGCAGTTTGAAACTGCCAGATCTATTGCTTCTTAGCATTTTGGAGCTGTCCATCACCTAATATGGCTAAAGATTTAATGTAGAGCTACTAAATCACAGATAGTCCATTTTTCAAACCCTTTTTTGAGGGTTTGGTACCTCAAAAAAGGTTAAGAACCACTGATATAGAGGCTTATATATAGTCTGTCACACACTAAGTCATGGCATATTGATCTCCTCTCCATGTGGTAGGCACAAAGTCTCCAGTTTGTAGCCTCAAAACAACCCTGCAAGGCTTCTTTAGCTTGACCACTATCTCACATCTCGCAGTCTTTCCCTTTGCATATTGTCTCTAAACAAGGGGTTTCTACTACTGGCAGAAAAGAACAAGATTGTGATCTAACTTTTGTAGAAAAGATCTTGCTTTGGATATATGAATCCTTGACATTTGTATAAAATAAAACAAAACAAATCTAACATATTTTCTCTGGTTGAGCAGCTGACAAACTGTTGAAACATTGGCGATGTAGCAGAGTGGGGCATGATTAAAATCTTCTGATGTTGTCACAAATGCATTGGAGTGTTGTGTCCATGCCTTAGCAACAACAGAACCGATGTCGCCATAAGCATTGTCTGCAACAGCTGAGGGAATATATGTGCATCCTGCATCTGCATAACAAAAACTGTTCTCAAACACCATCCATCCATTTTCTTCCACTTATCCGGGGTCAGATCGCAAAGATAGCAGCCTAAGAAGGCTTCCTTCTCAAACACTCATAACTCAATACAATTTATGTCTGATCACATTGTATAGACATGCTGACAAATAAATAACATGTCTATTTATATCTCACAGTATTTTTCTGGTTCCTTGGTTTTCTAGTTTCATTACAAAAGCCTTTGTTTGACAAATCATAATCAATGTAACAGATTTTCCCTGTAAAGAACAGTTTTACACGGGAAAAAGTTAGTTCAATGTTAGTTAAAACATTTAACTAACAGGTTAATAGGATTTTACAGGTTAAGAGGATTTTACCATCCTCTTAACCTGCAGCAACATGAGTTGTTTTGAAAGGATACAGTTCAGTAACACATAAACAAGTTTTTTATGTAATGAGACAAAAACATACAAACCGTAAAAAGAGAATAAAGACATTGTTACTTTACCATATATATGTCCGTGAGAAAGCTGTAAACCAAACGAAAATACAAATGAAAAATACGTTACTGTTTCCTTGTTCTCTTGACACAAAGTCAAGTCAACAAACCAGTCCTTCAGGTTATGACGTCAATCTGATCTGGGAGGTTCAGAGCAGGACTGAGATTCCAGTCGATCCTGCACTGATTGTGGTAACACAGCAGAGTCTATTTTTACCACAGACCACTGCAAATGTAAAATATATACTTTTTAATATGGTAACACAGAAATTCCAACAAAACAGAAGTAAAAGGCCAAGTGGAGCATTGTTCAAATCAATCTACAAGTCTAAATGTCTGTAATGTCACCAAGCTCAAGGACTAGTCCAACCCTCAGGTGTCCAATGGAATGTCACCATGCCAGGACTAAAAAATATTTTCTCTCTGTCACAGGTCAAAGTTTTTATTTCTGCTTTATACGTCTGACGAATGCTGACAAACTGGAACTCCTGAGTAGAATGTCAAACACTTGACAGGTAAACTTATCAAACAAAAGTTGAAATAAGAAGTAAAGACTTCAATCATAATCTTTTCCTTTACAGTCAAAACTTTTATGAATTATGTCGTCCTTTCATTAACTTGATACCTTTGAGCGTTGAATTACTAAATATAACCATGTTGATCAAAGAGGCTGTGCAGTGGTGGAAATTAATGTAGTTTCATGTTTATTTTTTCCATCAAGGCAAAATTTTAAAAAAAATTAAAAAGTGAGACGCAAATGTTACCGGTGGATTTCTGCGTTGTGTGTGTTGTGTGGTGATCAGACAAACCACAAGACATGATGTCTGGGTTTGGAGGCGGACTCCGTTTATTTAATCTCTCCCCAGTGGAACGAATAACAAAAGGGTGCCTGCTAACGTACCTGTCAAAAGGGAGATATTAGCATTAGCACCTAGCATGTGCTCCAGTTCTCCAACCCGATCTATACAAAATAATAGTTAGCATGCATCAAATGATATAAAGGTGTAATAGCAACTCAAAGGAAAATATCCAAACACTTATCATTAATACAGAAGGAAAAATAAACATTTGAACAATACAAATGAAAGGATTACAATAGATTATAAAACTTGCCTCTCCCCAGTGGAACGAATAAAAAAAGGGAAGAGGAAATTAATAACTTACTATTTATATTAGTCCTGGAAGACCCTGAACAAAAGAAGAAGAAAATAAGGCGGAGTTGGAGGACCAACCCCCTTATAGTAGACACAGAGGAACACAGCAACAGTCAAGTAGAAGCAGACAAATACATGAAAGAACACATTTTGTGGAAATATACAACTATTAATGTAGACCCAGTTACACAAACAATCTAACTACATAATTCATGAAAAACATAAATGCCATAAAAAAATCAATTCTGGTTTCAGTTTCTTTGTGAGGATTTGAGTTTTTTGTGTTTATTTTCTAGGTTTTGTTTCCCTGGGTCTCTGTGGTGTCCTGTCTCTTCCCCCTTAATTGCTTCTGTTAAGAAAATATTTTTAAAATAAGCCAGTTTTAAATTTAACATGACTTGATTGAAATAGCCTAATTATAGTTTTAAATCTTATAACTTATTCTGGCCTATTGACCTTTATTTTACCTGTAGTTAAAGCAGATTGTTTGCCAAGATCTCTGATCTGCCCTTTGTCTGTCTGGGAAACAATCAGTAGGAAGTTCTAGCTCTTCACACTGATCTGTGAAGACCATAAACCAGCAGGAGTTCAGAGAAGCTCTCCTTAGACAATGGGAGCAAATAGCTTTAGAGAGAGGGTCAGAGACAGGTTCTGGTTGGATGAGCAAAGATACGCCTTATTTGAATAAATGAAAGAAAAGGAGATAAAACTTTCCACACAATAATTTTTCCTCTCTTAATACTTCCCAGGTGTGTCTTGTTCCCTAATTACCCTCCCTCTGTATTTAAGTCCAACTGTGTCCTTTGTCTCTTGTCCTTGTTTAATGTTGTCCGTCATTATTCTCTGTGCCAGTCTGTTCAGTCGTGGACCTTTTGCCTTCCGTTCTTCCAAGTGTTGCCTGTATGTTTGGATTTTGTTTTTGTGCCTTTTCCATTAAAACCATCATTTTTTCATCTCTACCTGGGTCTTCAGCATTCTCTCTCACCACTATCACCTCCATTTTATGACATTTTTAAACAGCAGTTGACTTACTGTAGTACAATTATTCTGCACACAGATGGTTTATTGGAGTTGACAAGTTGTAGGAAATTCAACTAAATACTTGAGACTGTAAATCTTTGACTAAATGCTCCCACTGAGAACTTAAAAAGTATTTCATATTCAGAAATATTCTGCCCTCTATTGGAAAGAAAAGGAAGTACCAAAGAATCATATCAAGTTACAATTTCTACAGATGTACAGTTTTGTGTTTATAAGCTGAGGTTCATAACTTTTTATTGAGCACATCACAATAATATGCTCTTTAAGATAGAAGCAAGCAGTAATCCATGCAATAAATACATGGATTATTGGATGAGTTTCTCTAGAACATTAATCCTTTCATCCTCGAAATGAGGTTGGTGATATAAGACTGACTTTGCAAACTGTCTTTATGTGTCTCTAAATGTCCAGATCTGAGTTCATCACTAAACCACACTTTTGTGCCTCATCATTATACATTTAGAATATATATATATATTACATATTTGTTAAAACTGAGATATAATCTGTGAAAAAATCAAGCTCATCTGCCTTTTCTCAGTGCTCCAAGTGCTAACCAGAAACAACCAATAAGATGCAAGAGGAGGGTCTTAGCGCTGTTAATCACTCTCTGTGTGGCACTGCTCATCCCCAAGATTTGTGATGTATGGAAGTTGTATGCTGTTTCTCCATGTTCGGTTCTGGTTCTGGGGATGCAGAGCAGAACCAGAAGACCTGGGAGGTCCGGAAGGATTATATAACAGCAAAAGGTCTTTAAGTAGAAGTCATTGTATTTTCTCCCAGTGCATACTAAGGTTTTCTCCAGATACTCTAATTCATCTACAAAGTCTCTAAATATTCATAATTGTGACTGGAGCTAAAGTGCCCTTAGGTAAAGTGAGTGCAAAACTACCTTATGCATTTTTGAACCAGCACATCTGGAAATGTAACTGTATGTTTGCTAAATATTTCTATCAGCTTCTTTTAATACGTTTTCTAACTTGTCATTTAAATCATTGTGTCAAAATGTCATAAATTGTCTGGTTTAAGAATTATCTTTATTTATGTTCCACAGTTTATCTTAACAGATTTTGTATCATTACATACATATCACAATTACAATAAACACTACTTCTACTCGAAGAAACATGGATTGATAAAAACAATAAGTAAAAACTTTTTGCAATGAAAGAAATTTTCAAAATTTGTTTCAAGATGAAAAAGCTGTTCATTATTAAAAATATCTTGTTTCCAAAAGTACACTGGTTTAATATTAATCCCTTGAAGTCAGTGTCATGTTATTTCAGTTATGTTGTTACTTCAGACAGAAGTGATTCATTTTACAGTAAGGTTCTCATCTGATTCAATTTTATTGTTCTTAACGTCACATAAAGATTTATTTAAGCTTCTAATTAATTTTACACAGTATTTACTTTTATGTGACTATATAGCTCATGACAGTAAAACTGTTCTGCATTTGATCAAAAGTTCTAATGTTCAGACATAAAATACATGATTCAAACACATTATAGCAATGCTGAAAGAACATCCATACTGTATACCATACCATGTTTACTTATATAGCCCTTTCAAAAAAACCACAAGGTTGACCAAAGTTCTGCACAAGTAAAAAAACAAAATAATACAAAATTAAAAACTGTCTTAAATCCCAATCACACAAATATTGGATAAAAAATCAGGCTAGGTAGAATAGGTAATGTCAAAGAGTAGAAGATGCTTTGCCCCTGAAGCAGAAGGATGTCCACTCCATCAAACATCTCCTGGCATGTCTAGGTGATATTAAAGCTTGGTTGGCCTTGAACTTTTTAAATTTTAATGAAAACAAAACAGAGGCGATTGTGTTTGGACCCAGTGGCTCCTGTGAGTCCTCCTCTGTTGACCTGGGACCCTTGGAGGTTTATTTTAAACCTGTTATTACAGATCTTGGTTTTAAGGTGGACAGTGATTTTAAATTGGACAGCCAAATCAGAGCCGTGGTTAAGTCCAGCTTTTATCATTTAAGACGATTGGCGTCAGTGAAATCTTTTCTTTCCAGGAAGCATTTTGAAAAAGTGATCCATGCTTTTATTTCGACTCGGTTGGATTACTGTAACTCACTTTATCTGGGACTCAGTCAGTCGCTGCTCTCACGTCTGCAGCTGGTTCAGAATGCTGCTGCACGACTTTTGACAGGAACTCGAAAGAGGGAACATGTGACCGCTGTCCTGGCCTCACTTCACTGGCTGCCTATATATTTTAGGATTCATTTTAAAATTCTTATGTTTGTTTTTAAATCACTGCATAATCTTGCTCCGGCTTACCTCTCTGAGCTTCTTCAGCCATACATACCCTATCGGTCTCTCAGGTCCACAGATCAGCTGCTCTTGGAGGTACCAAGAACCAGAAGGAAGCTCAGAGAGGACATAGCTTTCTCTGTCATGGGTCCTAAGTTATGGAACGACTTGCCTTTCCAGGTCAGAGAGGCCCCTTCACTGTCCACTTTTAAAGTTTGTCTTAAAACCCATCTATTTTACCTGGCTTTCAACTCCAGCGGGATCTAGTTTTAAATTGTATGTTTTTGTTTTTAAACTGTAAGTTTAAATTTTTTTATTGTTATGTTGTGCTTTAATGTACAGCACTTTGTATCAGCTGTGGTTGTTTTAAAGTGCTTTATAAATAAAGTTGGTTTAGTTTGGTTTGGCAAAGGAGTAGAAGAAGTGTGTTTTCAAATTACATTTAAAGGCATCAGTTTTTCTTATGTGCAGAAGAAACTCATAAGGATCCAGTATTCATTTTAAATGTTTGATAGGAATAATAAATTCAGATTTAATTTGGCTACTCTGACTATGACAATCTTCACTAAACCTAACACAAAGTAAGAGATGAATTAACGGGGTCAGATGTTATAATATTATAAATGTATTATTTATAATATATTAAAAGTTTGATACATGAAACATCTTTGACTAACAAATAAAAAAAGTGTTATTTTGGGTTTAAAAAAGTATAGATTAATTATATTACATATGATTTTTGTTGTGATTTATTTAAGGGGTGAAAGTGGTGGTCAACAGTATCTGGCCGTTCTAGTAGTTACAGCATGGTGGCCATTCCAATTTTAACAGGATCAGGTTCTATTCTCAAAGCAGGATACACAGGTTCTGTGAATTTGGTGTTGAAGCTGTGGAGGAAGGTCATTTTATCATGGTAAACCCCAAAGAAAGACACCGTGTCACCAGGCCTGTCCACATACACCCCGACTTTGTTTGAAGGGTCTGCATAGATTTTAGTTGTTTTGTTGTTGTGCAGAACAGAGAATCCTTCCTTAGAGCACAACAAAGCCCATGACTGATCATTGACTCCAAAACCACAGCCATTCCTTTCCCCTCTCCTTCTGATTGTTTTGTACGTCACTCCAATAGAAACTTTTCCTCTCCACTCAGCCTCCCAGTAACAGCGACCAGTGAGATCATGTCTGCCCAGCAGCTCCTCCTCAGCATCAAACCATGAGAGCTTCTCTCCTTGTCCCACCGTCATTATTCTGTTAAATTCAGATAGAGTGAGGTTTCTGTGTGTGGTGGTGGAGTCCAGGATGGGGTCAACGGCATCTGACGGAGAAACAGCAGGATTTCATTACGTGAACAATTATCTGGATTGTGTGCACTGATGTTAACTTCTGTTCTAAAACAGATTTTACAAAACATTGTGTAACCCAGTGTTAAAAACACAAGTAAAATGAATAGATGTTGATTTAATATCTCATTCCACAACAAGATTAAAAAGTATTTAAGTTTAAAAAAAAGAATGTTTGTAAATATGTTCATAAATATTGATAAAAAAGTGCTAAAAATCTTTTAAACCTGTGAAATATATCTTTAGTGATTGCTTTTAGTGACATTTTAAACAACCAATAACTGGCACCGTCTGATTTCACATCAGCCAATCAGGTTGATTGTCCCGCCCCTTTAACTGCAGCGCTGAGATTTAGCTCAGATTGCGTCTAACTCCCGTGAGAGCTGAGAGCTGACGGTTGTTCCGTGAATCCCCTGTAAGATTGTGTTAAATTCTACAAAGAATCCTGGAAATTGGTAAGACAATGTTAAATTAGTATCTCAGAATTCATAATTCAAAATAGTTAATCTGTTTTTTTAAATTAGATCTCCAAAAGCTTCTAACAGCTGACGTCCGGAAAAATCCCTGGTAGTTGTATAGCATTGAAGCATCGGTGAGTAATCGCACGCGCTCAGCCGTTGGCCCAGTAAATCCACAAAAAATTGGCTGAAATACCTAATAACTGTTCAAATTTAATAAAAAAACAAATTGTATTATAAATTTTATATCTTTATTATTGTGTATGTTGTATTTTTTTTCCATGTAAATTTACTTATTTTTCTATTAGTATATGTTTTAATATTTCAACGTTGTTAATGTGATGGTGCTGTAATGTGCTCTTATTACTTAGGAACTTTCTGTTCTCTGTAGGTCAGAGCTAATGCGGGTTTCTAATCCACATTTTGAATGTAGATTTAGTGTTATAGATGTACTTTGGCACTTTTAGTTTGAAATTTGAATTGTTACTTAAGCTTTATTGATATTAGCGTCCTGAATTTTAAGATGGTTTACTTTGACCTTCTTCCAGGTCATGTTTTTTTTCTTATGGTGCACTTTTGGAGCATTGTGCCCAGAGACCTCAAGATCACCCTTACAAGAACTTGGATGGCGAGCCCCTGCTCGAGAACCAAGTGAACCGGTAGATGGTGACCCGACTGGTCACCAGCCGTGAAACATTAAAAAAATATTTCACAAACACATTGGAAAGACTAAACAAACTTGGAAAGAACATTTGACAGATACATACAAGACTGGTTTATTTTATTTATTTATTCAAAAAGCACGCAATTTTTGTTTATTTGTACAATGTGGATCCACAAATGTTTTTGATATGAAATTCTACTTTTTTTATATACATTGTGTGCTCTTCTCTGTTGCTCACATCTAGACTCCCCCGAATTTAGAGTCTCCTGATCAGGCCCAACTTCCTTATTCTTTTTTTAGTGTTGGTATTAGTATGGTAAATTAACTTAACTTGCCATCTACTATTAAAAGTATTCAAAGTAACCTTTCTTGTGGGTTACAATTGGTAATGTTTTTATTCTTTTATTTTTATAAGATCTATTAAAAATGGGTTCTATGGATAACTAACCTATGTCCACTGTCACATGTTTTTAGTAGAGCCAGCGAGAAGCATACATGAAGTCTCCCCCACTGAATTTGAAATGTGGCTCCACAGTCATTATTAATGCCAATTTCAACTATGTGCTCCTTTGTGTCTGGGCCCTACCCTCTGATGAGTAATTACATTAGGCTTAGCATCTTATTTTAAAAAGTAAAAGAATAACAAAAATTAGAGATGTGCCGATCAGGTTTTTTCCTTCCGATTCCTATCACGGCCGATCACCGATACCGATCACATAATTACTATTTTTTAAATCATAAGCACTACTGGTTACATTATGTGGAAAAAGGAACCATGAATTCACCTTAATTTAGACAAAAACTTGTTTTTGATAACTTTTTCCAAGAAGAAAACTAAACAAAACAGGCATTGTGCAAATTGTACTGTACTCAGTAATACTATCTTTAACAGACTGAAAACATATGAAGACTCTAAAGAGGCTAAATAACGCAACAAAGTCAAAATAAAACCTCTCAACATTGCCAAAACATTTAAGTATAAAACTTAACATTCAAAGGCAAACACAGGTTCCATTACAATAAACAATATATACTATATATATATAGACTACTATATAAAGCACTCGGGGACTATTTATTATTATTATTATTATACATCCACATTTGTAGGGTACGGAACAAATCATGTCTCGTATTACCGAACAGTTGGAAACCCTAACTGTAGCATCTATTCTATGCACCTTATAATGCCTTATATATGAAAAAAGTTTAATAATAGGCCATTCACTGAAGGTGTGCTTTTATAGTGCAAAAAATACAGTAATCAAAACTTTTGGAATTGTAATGATTTCTTTTTTTAAAAACAAAACGTTTTGTTTAAAAAAACTTTTTTAAATTATCTCATGAACTTAAAAAGTTATTTGCCAATCATAAACTTTTATTTGCACAGATCAGAAATCTTTTGTTGCGATTTTGGGCCCTGCCCCCGAAGTTATGTGAGAATCACAAGCAAAACTGATTCACAAACAAAAACTTATAATAGCAAGAAAAGATTTCTGACATGCGCAAATAAGTTTGTTTTGCAAATAATTTTTTCACTTCGAGACAAAAATGTGTGATTTTAATTTTTAAAAAAGTTTTTTAAGCAAAACTCGGTAGGCTTTTCTCATGGGGACATGCATTAACAATTACATTTTTGCTTTTGTCTTTTTTTTTCTTTTTTCTGCAGTTCCACGTTAAAGTTTGATGAAGCTCTGCTTTTCTGACTGGACCATCTTCATCTCCACTGCAAGTGTAGTAAACAGGCAGCTCTTTTTTTATAGATTACAGTCTACTAAAAGGTTGCATTGTGCCCTTATTTATATTTTTAATAGTGTAATTCTGTAAAGACAAAATATGCCTGGTGGTCTAGCCCTGATTTACATATCTTACTAAATTGTGAGTTTGAATATTGCAATACTTTCCTATAACAAAATAGACCTGCAGAAAGAAATTAGTAATAAAATATCTTGCATATGCGTAGTTGTATGCTCTGTATAGAGATTTCCCTTAGCTTTGATTGTATATCTCACAATTTTGTAATTTATCATTGTTTATTAAACTCTGAAAGCTGTGTGGCTTTGTTAATATTCTGTCCTAGAATGCGGTTAGATGTGCCCCTTTTTTTTTTTGAGCACCTGCCCTATTAGTGGTCTTTGCACGGCCCTGCTTTTCACTCAAAATGAGAGCTGCATGTAGGCTTACTTATGGTATCATAAGGGAATTATTCAAGAACCATGCAGTCATTGGTGAATAACAATGAACTTTGATGTACATCAGCATGAACTTGTATGTTAAACAGAATTAGACAGATTTTGGTAACACTTTATTTGAAGGGGGGTGAATAAGACTGTCATGACACTTTCATAAACATGACATAACATGTCATGAACATGAATAAGCCTTTATGAATATTTATGACTGTTGTCATAAAGCGTAATTTGGTAAATTATGACACTTTTAATACAAAGTTGACATTATTCAAATTGTCTTTGTTATGACAACTTGACATTAACCAATAAATCATTACTGTTTAAACTTTACCTTTAATAACAAAGTTAACTAATTTTTAAAGTGCAATCAGTAATACTTTTAGAACAAATTTATATCAGTAATGATTTCTTGGTTAAGAATTGTCATTACTTTTCACCCCTTTACCGCGCCCCTGCGATGATCATAACCAGCATGAAAGGTGGGTGAAGTGTCTTGCCCAAGGACACATTGACAGAGGTAGAAGGAGTCAAACTGGCAATCCACGAATTGAAGGACAAATTCAGTCCCACTATCAAACCTCTCTCTCCCTTTGTTGGGAAACAATTACAAGCAGTGACAACCTGCTGTCACAAGATCTACTGACCGGAACAACGCACAAAACCCCCCAGAAAGGATCAATTCTCAGGTAGAGCAGACTTATTCTGCTTGTCCCACTGACAAACTCATTTGACTCTGTATTTTTCTTCTCATGTAACAGTTTAATAAATATACTACTTCTTCTCATCCAGACAATTAAGTTTTTTCTTTTTCCATGACACTACCTAGGCTAACATACAAGCTGGCTTTTACTGGAATATCAGATTTGATGTCAGTATTATTTTTTTATGAGCTGCCACTTATTTCTTAAAAATGATCATACTTACACTTCCTCAGACCAGGTTTTAAAAACTGTAATCCACTCGGCTCCACCCTGGAACAATATAACAAGGTTATCAGTGATCGAGGAATTGTGATTACACTGTTTGGTTTAGTATAGCATTGATAAGAAAGATGAAGTTATTCTCACATTTTGACATTTATTCTAAGTATTTAGTTTGTTTGAAAATATCATAGATCATAGACCTAATAACAAGTAGACTTTGTCTAATTCACATCCTTATCAGTACCTAAGAGTTGTTAAGGTCCAGTCTGGGTCTTCCACTCCAGCAGAGAGGAGAGCCACTCCATGTTCTTCTGGGTAATTGTAACTCAGGTCCAACTCTTTGAGGTGAGAGGGGTTAGAAGCCAGAGCTGATGCCAGAGCTTCACAACCTTCCTTTGTGATTAAACAACCAGACAACCTATATAAACACAAATATATACAATTAATGTCATTACTTCTTGTCGCACATTCAGGTTTTGTGAATCAATCAATCAAATTTTATATGTATAGCACATTTTAGCAGCAAGGCATTTCAAATTGCTTTACATCATTAAAAACAGAAATACAAAGTCATGTAACATTGAATAAACAGTAAAAAAGAGAGAGATAAGAAATTAATAAGTAAATAAAACTTAAAGATAAAAGCATTAAAGCTCGCACCCCTTTACAATTTTACTCCAGGGACTTTAAACCCAATTTTACATTTCTAAGAGAGGGGGACGGTAACCCCACCTCTCTGAAGGGGCTTTACATCATTAAAAACTAAACAGAATAAACAGTAAAAAAAATAGGAATAAATAAATGATAATAATAATTAGATAAAAAATAAAGATAAAAACATTAAAATTCGTACTCTAACCCTAAATTAGCCATAGGCATTTCTAAATAGGTGGGTTTTAAGTTGAGATAGGCATCCAGTGTTTCAGCTGTTTTACAGTTTTCTAGAAGTTTGTTGTGGTGCATAGAAGCTGAATGCTGCTTCTCCTTGTTTGGTTCTGGTTCTGGGGATGCAGAGCAGACCAGAACCAGAAGATCTGAGGGGTCTAGACGGTTGGTACAACAATAACAGATCTTTAATACATTGTGGTGCTAAACCGTTCAGTGATTTATAAACTAACAACAGTATTTTAAAGTCTATCCTCTGAGCTACAGGGAGCCAGTGTAGGGACTTTAAAACTGGTGTTATGTGCTCTATCTTTCTGGTTTTAGTCAGAACCCGAGCAGCAGCATTCTGGATCAGCTGCAGCTGTTTGATTGATTTATTAGTCAGACCTGTGAAGACGCTGTTGCAGTAATCAATGCGGCTAAAGATAAACACATGGATGAGTTTCTCTAGATCTCGCTGAGACATAAGTCCTCTAATCCTGGAGATGTTCTTCAGGTGATAGAAGGCCGACTTTGTGACTGTTTTAATGTGGCTCTGAAGGTTCAGGTCAGAGTCCATCACAACTCCCAGGTTTCGGGCCTGATCGCTGGTTTTTAGTTTTAATAACTGAAGCTGTGCATTGATTCTAGTTCGCTCCTCTTTAGGTCCAAAGATAATAACTTCAGTTTTGTTTCTGTTCAGCTGGAGAAAGTTTTGGCACATTCACACATTTATCTGTGATTGGATGGGTTCAGAGTCACCTGGTGACATCGTGATGTAGAGCTGTGTATCATCTGTGTAGTTATGGTAGTCAATCTTATATCCTGTTATAACCTGAGCAAGTGGGAGCATATAAATATTGAAGAGAAGGGGTCCTAGGATTGAACCTTGGGGTACACCACATGTGACCTTTGACCTCTCTGATGAGAAGTTTCCGATTAAAACAAAGAAATCCCTCTTCTTTATGGAAGATTCAAACCAGTTGAGCACTGGACCGGAGAGTCTCCAGTCGATTCAGTAAAATTTTGTGGTCAACAGTGTGTGTCAAAAGCTGCACTGAGGTCCAACAGAACCAGCACTGTGGTTCTCCCACAGTCTGTGTTTATATGGATATCATTGAACACTTTGACTAGTCCGTCTCCGTGCTGTGGTGAGCACAAAAATCAGACTGGAAGGAGTCAAAGTGATTCATTATTGTTAGGAAGTTATTTAATTGTTTAAAAACATATTTTTAAATAACTTTTCTGATGAATGGGAGGTTGGAAATCGGCCTGTAATTCTGCAGTAGTGATTTATCTAGATTGTTCGATAACTGCTGTTTTCAAAGCCTGGGGGAAAACACCTGAAGAGAGCGATGAGTTCACTATTTGGATCAGATCATTAGCAACGACAGGCAGGACTTTCTTCAAGAAATGTGTGGGTAGGACACCCAGACAGCAGGAACCAGAGCTTAATTGACTTATATTTTCTTCTAGAGTTTTATAATTAAGTAGTTGAAATTGGATCATTTTTCCTGCATTTATTTTGTTTGGGCAAAGCATTGGTACTGTCTTTGGAGTAGATGTGCAGATTAATCCTCTGATCTTTTGAATTTTCTCTGAAAAGAAGCTGGAAAACTTGTTGCAGGCGGCAATAGATTGAAGTTCAGGTGGTAACGTCATAGCAGGGTTTGTGAGCCTGTCAACAGTAGCAAATAAAGCTTGAGCATTGTTAATGTTTTTGTTTATGACATCTGCAAAGAAAGCCTCTCTTTCATGTTTTAGTGTTGTATAATATGTAGTTACGTAGTCTTTCCTTGTAGTTGTCATAATAAACGTGCAGCTGAGTTTTACGCCATTTTCGTTCGGCCCTGCGGCAGAGTTGTCTTGCAGATTGAACTATTTGTGCATTTCTCCATGGAGATTTCTTCCTACCAGTCACAACCTTCACTCTAATGGGGGATGAAATCAATGATATCTGAAAGTTTGCACTGAAAATCATCTACCAACTTATCTACGCCATTATAACTTAAGGACGAGGAAGAAGAGTAGATTTGATTAAATGTTTCTGCTGTGTTTTCTGTGAAAGTACGTTTTGTGATAGTAGCTGTTTGTCCAAGTGGGTTAACAGATAAAGAACTGTCAAAGAAAACAGCAAAATGATCCGACAGGGCAATATCAGTTACAGAGACATTGGAAATATTCATTCCCTTACTGATAACCAGGTCCAGTGTGTGTCCATGAGTGTGTGTTGCTTGTTTGACATGTTGTGTTGAACCAAAACTCTCTAATATATTACAGAGCTTTTTAGCCCCTCGGTCTTGGGGGTTGTCAACATGAATGTTGAAATCACCGACAATTATCAAACAATCGTAATCAATACATATGAGAGATAGAAGTTCATTGAAGTCCGTAAAGAAATTTTCCACATATGTTGGTGTTTTGTATAGAGTTAGTGTCAAAGTTAGTTTGGGGCCTTTTACCTCGATTGAAGCCACGCCTCCTCCTTTTTTATGTTTTCTATTCTTGCTTAAAAAATTGTAGGTAGGAGGCGCTGATTCAATTAGTACGATTGCTTCATTATTGTCATTAAGCCATGTTTATGTCATAAATAAAACATCAATATTATGCTCAGTGATGAAATCATTAATTAATAGAACTTTAGCACAGAGAGATCTGGTGTTTAAAAGAGCCAGTTTAAGTGACTTGGAGGCCGAAAGTTTTTTAGCCTGAGGTTCCTTTAGGCAGGGGATCAGTCTGAGGTTTGAATTAAGACCGTTGTTTTTTGTACTTCTGTTTTTTGTAACTTTTCTTGTAGTGGTCCGGACAGGTAATGTCCTGTTTTGCAGTGCCGGGGGGCCAGACACATTCTGGAGGAAGACGGTTGTAAAGATAATATCTGGACCCCGGTCTCAGACCTCAGAAACGCAGAGTGCTGGATCCTCAGGGAGGTCAGAGGCAGGTGACTTAAATGAGGTGAGGTCTGCTATGTTAGTGCTAAGGAGAGTTGTGTCGAGGCGAACCTGTTGATCCATACCATCTGTAAATTTGAGAAACTCTGGTCCAGAAGACATTTCTTCAAAGGTGTCTTGTGAATCCAGAGAATGATTACTGACAAATGTCAGAACCACGTGGACTGAGCTGGTTACATCAGATCAATCTGAATCTTTATTTCTCATTAAAACGACTTCTTGTAATTTTAAGACATTGTTATAAAATTTCATCTTTATTCTGCTGTAACAATGACTGCATTCTTGCAATTACAATTTCTTGTATCCTGACCGTAATGCTCCCTTATACAACTCACAGAACAGATGATTGAAATAAAGGCATTTTTTGAAAGTATTTTCTGTGATTTTATTATAGAAATTGAGGACGGGAAGAATCAATTAAAATCAAATCTGGTATGAAAAAAATCTTGTATCATCCAGTCTTATTCAGCATATTAAATTATATGACTAACAACATATTACTTAATACATTTCTTTGCTGGTATTACCTAAATGTGTTGCATTTTAACATCTCACTTGAATTCCTGATCTACATGCAAATACTTGATATAACGTAAACACTGAGGAAAGGGGAAAAAGTTTGTGAAATGTAGAGATTAAATTTTATTGTAGGTACAAACAGGATGGCAAAATGAACAGTGAATATATGATATACTTCCTAGCAGCTAATCAGACATGAGACTTTTTTTGCCTTTAGTGGTGATGAAAACTCGTCACTCTGGAGGAGAGGAAGACCGGCTCAACCCCTTCCAGCATCACTGTAGTGTCAGGGTAGCCAACAAAGTCTGCAGGTAGATTTTTGCATATCTGGTGCTCCGGTTTGAAGATCATAGTTTAGCCAAGTACTGCAAATAAAAAGTTTGTCCACGTTGTGATGATCTGGCTGACGTGGACTGATGGACGCCGTCAGCTGGTCCAGGTGTTTGGATCCAATAGAAAGGTAATCGGCACAACGATCATGGCTGAGAAACACATCACGAGGTGTTACGATGCAAACCTGAAAAATTAAAAAGAAGAAAATCTAATAAACGTCCATATTTAGCTGCACAACATAATCAAAACTAATAAATTCTCAGCTCTTTTTGAGAGTTTCGCTTGAAAATAAATTGACAATATCTCAGGAAATTAAATGTGTAAGTGAAATAATTCTGGTATCACAAAGAAACTGCAAAAAATGTTTCAGAGGTGTAACAACACTGAAGTTACTGAGTAAGAGTGAACTGAAATACTACTTAGAAAATGCATGTTAAAATCAATACTCTTTTGAAAGTGAGCAGCTGAAATTAATTTAAACTACTAGCAGGCAAAGTAGTGTTCGCCTAATACCTGCACCAACAGTAATGCAAAAAATGATGCATATAAGAGGCACTAGTTTATAAAAGTCGAGGCAAACCTAAATTTACCATTTTAAAAACAACGCAGTCATAACCTCATTTTCTAAGCAGAATCTCAGAGGGGGGGGGGGGAAGAAATTACGTTGTGTAACGCAAGAACAGATTATAGCAGCCAAGTGGAAAAATTCACTCTAACGTGGATTATAATTATGAAATGGCAAAGGTAGATGTCATATTTTCGGGATTCGGGAAATACGTGATTTGTACCATTTGTTCTGTGGGTTTTTCATGTGGGTCGGTGCCACTTAAACGGCTGTAAAGCGAAGGTTTTGGACCTTAATCTGACTGACTAGTTCGGGCTGAAGCGTTGCTGCCCTCGGTTGTTCGTAAATTACCGTGCTCGGTATTGCTTCGACTGCATGTTAAATGTAATTTATATAATTGTCACATAAAAAAAAGCTAAGGAGTTGCCTAAAAATAATTTCATACTCCGTATAACACAAACGCAAACATCAACACACTATTGACTTACCTTGTGTCGAATCGCTGCCTCTGTTCTCAGCCTGTACCCGTAGCAGTGGATTTCCTCCAGCATTATTTTCCTCCAACAAATTATTCCAGTGAACGAAGCTCGTATCCCTTTTAACCTCCGTCTTCCCATTTCTGACGCTGGATCTTCAATATCCTCAAGCTTTGAAATAGCAGGCAGCTACAAACCGGGTGTTAGCTGTAGTGGCTAAGTTTTGGCTACAGTCCGCTGTCGCCTTGATATCAGCAGGAAAATGAAAAAAACTAAGCACTGGATGGTACCGGCTAATTACTGGACACAACGGCACACCACAAAACTCGGTTGTTGTACCAGTAGCTCGCATATATTTTAAGTTTTGCGTCTTTTTCATGGTACAGATCTTGCAGCTTTGGGTAAAAACAATAGGAGCAAGCAGGACCCGGAACCAATCTATGTGGCATAAATTCAAACGGAAATACGTCACCACCTCTCGTGGCATATACCCTATTGCCGCCTTGTATCGCGTGCACCCCACCCCCCCCGAAATATAATAAGGATTTTATTTCTGAGCTTGCTGGCTTCCTCACGCATCTTTCTACGAGCTCACCAAATGTAATAGTTATTGGGGATTTTAACATTTATATTGATAATCAAGAGTCTCTACTTTCCAAAGACTTCATATCGTGCTTGGATATGAAGTCCAAAGTCACTAAGCTTTGGACTTCAGCAATACACAACTTTTCCCACGCATACTAAAGGACATATATTGGATTTAATCTGCTGCTCAGGAGTTACACCCACTGACTGTAAAGCGGATTCCCTGCCATTCTCAGACCATTTCTTTTTATCATTTGGAGTTCATATTTCACTTTCTAAATCTAACGTGACATAACCTTCCGTAAAATTAAGGACATTGACCTGGATAATTTATCACATTGTATTAAGACTACCTACTGCTGATCATTTTTCTTCCACAGATGAACTATTGGCTCACTACAACAAAAGTCTTCACAACATCCTGAACAATCTTGCGCCACTTAAAACCAGATCTGTTTCTTTTACTCATATTGCACATTGGTTTAATTCCACTCTTCAACAGTTAAAAACAAAAGGACGTCGCCTTGAAAGACTGTACCGAAAAACTGGTCTCACTGTTCACAAAGACATGTATTCCAGTCACATTCTTTTATACAAAGATGCAATTTCTTCAGCCAAATCAACATATTACTCCACTTTAATCAATTCTAACAAGGATAACTCCAAAACTTTATTTTCTGTACTTGCAAACATTACCAAACCACTAGATTCCCTTCCTCCCCACCTGTATACCTCTGATTTTTGCAACACTTTGGTATAATTTTTACTTCTAAGATAGAAATGATCCATCAGGATCTTATACCCAGTCTCGCCTTAACATCACCTGTCCCATTTTCAGTTGTTTCTACTAATTCATTCTCGGTCTTCAGCCTTCTCTCTGTTGATGATGTCACCAAATTAATTCAAAAATCTAAATCTTCAACCTGCCATTTAGATCCTCTTTCCACTGTTCTTGTTAAAGCCTCTCTCCCCCTCTCATCACTAAAATTATATATTCTTCCCTTACTACTGCTGTTGTTCCCTTGGCTCTCAAAACTGCAGCAATAACCCCAATACTTAAGAAATCTGGTTTAGATCCCAATGAACTTAATAATTTTCATCCTACCTCAAATCTTCCATTTATTTAAAAAATTCTAGAAAAGACAGTTGCTGCTCAACTCCATTCTCATCTTTCCAGCAATAATCTATATGAACAATTCCAATCTGGCTTCCGTCCACTCCACAGTACAGAAACAGCGCTTCTTAAAATTACAAATGATCTCCTTCTTGCTGCTGACTCTGGTTTATTATCGATACTCCTCCTCCTTGATCTGACTGCGGCTTTTGATACAATTTCACATAACATTTTTATTGACACATTATCCTCTCTTGGCATTGTAAATACACCTCACAACTGGTTTCGTTCATATCTCTCAGGCCGCTCTCAGTTTGTTCAGTTAAAATCATTTTCCTCTCATCCAGTTCCAGTCTCCTCAGGTGTTCCAAAGGGCTCTGTCCTGGGACCCTTGTTTATCATTTACCTCTTGCCCCTTGGTAATATTTTTTGCAAACATAACATCCACTTTCACTGCTACGCGGATGACACCCAACACTATATTTCAACCAAACCCAGTTCCATGCTTCCATTTTCCTCCCTCACTGACTGTCTTCTTGAAATAAAACAATGGTTTACTCTTAACTTCCTCAAATTAAATTCCAGTAAAACTGAACTTCTCTTAATTGGTACTAATTCAATACTAAGTAAACTTAATAATTTATCCATTTCAGTTGATAACTCCTCCATTTTCCCCTCCCTTCAGGTTAAGAGTCTGGGTGTCATCCTCGATAGCAGTCTCTCTTTCGCCTCCCATGTCAATAATATCACTCGGTCAGCTTATTTTCATCTCCGAAATATTCGTCGTCTCCGTCCTTCTCTCACTCTACACTCCACTGCTGTTCTGGTCCACAGTTTGGTCACATCTCGTTTAGACTATTGTAATTCTCTACTTTTTGGTCTGCCACAGAAAACTCTGCATAAATTACAAGTGGTTCAAAATTCAGCTGCTCGTATCATTACACAGACCCCTTTAATTCATCATATCACACCTATTTTACAACAGCTCCATTGGCTTCCAATCACATATCGCATCAACTATAAAATACTTCTTCTAACTTTTAAAGTAGTTCACAACCTCACACCTTCATATCTTTCGGACCTCCTTCACATTGCCACACCCACCCGTTCCCTCAGATCCTTTTCTTCTGTCCATTTCACCGTTCCCCCTGCTCGTCTTGTCACTATGGGGAGCAGAGCGGCTCTGGAATTCACTCCCACCTGATCTCCATAACATAGAGTCTTTGCAATATTTTAAGTCCAAACTCAAAACCCATTTGTTTGCACTAGCATACAACCTTTAATTATCTTTGTACTATCTTATAAATCTTGTTTGTGTTTTTATGTTTTTTATTACCGGTATGTATTTTATAATTTGCTTGCTTTTATGTCAAGGTGACCTTGGGTGTCCAGAAAGGCACCTACAAATAAAATGTATTATTATTATATTATTATATATTTTACAGCATACATATAAAAAAAGGATATTAGGTGGCTTTAATTTAAACATAATATTAACCAAAACATAAAGTTCATAAACAATGTGTGAACAGGACAGTCTGACCCTCAGAGGGTTGCTGGTTCCCTTTCCTCAATGTGTTTGAGAGCCCTTGGACAAATCACTAGCAATGCAAATGTTGAGCGAACTTTTAAAACGTCTAAAAAAAAAAAAAGAAAGAAAACGAAAACCACAAACATTGTCAGATGTTGATGTTAAGCAAGCTGTAAAAAATATGTAGCAGTTGCAACAGCATGCATCGCACATCTCAGAAAAATAGAGAGAGTCATCCCCTTTGTCCTGGAGGTTTGAACTCGGAAATCTTGTGGGTAAAGTTAAAAATGTCTGAGCGCCTGCACAAAGTGGTCAGGTGAATGAATCCTAATCTTTCAAAATGATGGATTACCTTTAAGAAAAACTGATCAAAGACAGACAATATTATGTTAATACGAACCCTGGTTCCACCATGTCCATCCTGAGATGGTGAGACTCTCACTGATCACCTCAGACCTGAGATTTGTGCTTCTAGTAACATACAGACCCATCAGTGTGTAGAAAAGTTTGTTACATCAGAATTTATTCAGCAAATGTGTATCATATACTCTTTAGTGAATTGACTATTTAGTGAGAAAGCCAAAAACTATCTCAAGTATTATTAAAAGCATTTGTTGTGAAATTGAATGTTATTTCAAATGTTGTCATTTCTGTTTACAATTTCTAATGCGATACTATAAAATGTGCATGAAAAAGTCAATGATGAAAAACAGCTACTGAATCCAAAGTTGTCTGTTGAAAAGCTCCACTGTTGAGTGAATGTGGTAACAGTGTGAAGGTGGACAGAGATGAACAGGGACCAAAAAATACACTGTTAAAAAACATTTAAAAGGTATTTATTTAGATAACAGATAAGAACTTACCTTAAAGTTTCAAGTTTACAGACTGTTTTGGAAATGCCGTCACACAGCAGCTTCAGTCCTGAATCTTTCATGTCGTTGTTACTCAGGTCCAAATCTTTCAATAAACAGCACGAATAGCCGAGAATATTTCCCACAAAGGTATAGGCTGTCTCATTCAGGAAACAGCAACTGAGTCTAAATACAAACAAGAAGTTAATAACAAAATTTTCATCTAATTTATTTCAGTACAAGCAATGTGTGGTTGTTTTTTGACTTACACAACTTTAGTTGAGCTTCCTAAGAATACTGTAAAACTCTCTTCTTTTGAAATATAATACTTTCTCAGATCAAAGTTTTTCTCATAGTCCTCTGAAGACAGCAGAGTGTGGAACAGTGCTGCCCACTGAGCTTTTGACAGATTTTCTGTCTCCAGTTTTCCTGATTTCAAGACTTGTTCAATCTCTGTCATTAAAGAAAGTTCCTTCAGTTCATTTAGACAGTGAAATAAATTGGCTTTATCAAAGGGACACCGAATATCTTCAATCTGCTTCTCGATGTATTCAACTATGTCTTTCAAGGAACTGCTTGATGTTTTTCTTTTTGTCACAAAGCCTTGGAGGAGCCTCTGATTGGTTTCCAGATTAAGACCAAGAAGGAACCTCAGACACAGATCCAGTTTGCCACCAGGAGCATCAATAGCTTTCTTTACAGCTGTCTTGTAGAACTGCTCAAATTGTTCTTCAGACATCTTTGACCCAGGTGAGACTGATTCCTCTTCGGCCAGCAGATTGACTCCAGTGTTGGTGAATGTCAGATGGACATGAAGAGCAGCCAAAAACTCCTGAATGCTCAAGTGGACAAAGCAGAACATGTTCTGATGGAAAAACCCTTTCTCCTCCTGAAAGATCTCTGTGAACACCCCTGAATACACTGAGGCTGCTCTGACATCAATGCCGCACTCAGTCAGGTCAGATTCATAGAAAACCAGGTTGCCTTTCATTAACTGCTCAAAGGCCAGTTTTCCCAAGGATGTAATAATTTCCCTGGTCTCTGGAGTCCAGAAGGCATTTTTTTCAGCCTTTTCATCATACTTGATATTTTTCACCTTGGACAAAACCACCAGGTAGAGGATATACATCTCTGTCAGGGATTTGGGTAGGTCTGCTTCTTCTCTGGCTTTAATGGCGTCTTCTAGAACAGTAGCAATGACCCAGCAGAAAACAGGAATATGACACATGATGTAGAGACTTCTTGATGATTTGATGTGAGAAATTATCCTTCTGCTTTCCTCTTCCTCTGTGAATCTCTTTCTGAAGTACTCCTCCTTCTGAGGGTCATTGAATCCTTGGATTTCCGTTACCAGGTCAACAAACTGAAGAGGGATCAGATGGGCCGCTGCAGGTCGAGTTGTGATCCAGATGCGAGCTGAAGGAAGCAGCCTCCCCTTGATAAGGTTTGCCAGCAGTACCTCTAATGATGCAGACTGTCTAACATCAGTCAGGACCTCTTTGGTTTTCAGATCCAGAACAAATCGACACTCATCCAGACCATCAAAGATGAACAAAACTCTGAAGTGATCAAAACTGTAGATTCCTGCTTCTTTGATTTCAGGGAAGAAGAGATGAATAAGTTCAACCAAACTGAACCTTCTCTCCTTCACCAAGTTCAGCCCTCTAAAGGAAAATGGAAATGTGAACTGGATGTCCTGGTTATTTTTTCCTTCAGCCCAGTCCAGAGCAAACTTCTGTGTCAAGACTGTTTTTCCAATGCCAGCTACTCCCTCTGTCATCACTTTTCTGACTGGTTTATCTCTTCCAGTAATGGGTTTGAAGAGCTCTTCGCGTCTGATTGTTAGTGGTTTAACTGTCTTTCTGAGAGCTTTTTCAAAATGTTTCACTTCATGATCACTGATGGCCTCTTCATGTCCTTCAGTTATGTAGAGCTCAGTGTAGATCTTATTGAGAAGGGTTGGATGACCTTCTTTGGCATTTCCTTCAAACACATATTCCAGTCTCATCTTCAGGTTGGATTTGAGTTTAGATTGGCATTTAGACATAACACTTTCTGCAAATGTGTAAAATGAGAAAACAAAGCATTAGACAAATTTTACTTTTCATCTCTTTTAAAGTATAAGAGCTTTCTCACTAATGAAGACCGATAAATTGAGTCGTTATTGACATTTCTACAGATTTAATCAACATTTTGAAATGAAAGATGATTAATTCCTTCCTATGACAACAAAGCACAAAGTTACACAGCCTAAAGAAATATTTCAGTCTGAAATTAATTTAGGGCACATGCAGACCTCAAACTCTCAACAAAACATCCAGTAGTTTAAATAATCACTGTCATTCAAAAAAATTTTATTGTGGTGTTTATCTATATTGAAGTTAATACTTAATTACAAACTACAGGGGGTCTTTGATTACTACATGGAAATTCAATTAATTTATTGAAGGTTTTCATTAAGCTGTTCACAAATTTGATGTACATTCTGTGTACTTTAAAGCAGTGGTTCTTAACCTTTTTTGAGGTACCGAACCCTCCAATTTTATATGCGCATTCACTGAACCCTTCTTATTTCTCCTCCTGCACTCCACCGACTCACCGAACCCCTGGGGTTTGATCGAACCCAGGTTAAGAACCACTGCTTTAAATAAATTATTGTAGGAAAAATATTATTAATGCGTTCTATTTTTGGATTTCTTTTATACCCCTCAATACTTTCTCTCAAATAAAGCAACTAGATCTAAACATCCATGAAAAATTTACAGAAAATGTTACATTTTATCTTACTGTTTAGTAGAGCAAAGGCCAACTCTTCTTGCTTCATTCTTCTCAAATACTTCAAGGTAATGTCCAGAAAAGCTTCTTTGGACATTTTCTTCTGCTCTTCCTCCTCCCAGTTTATCACGTCTTCATCCTCATCTTGGTTATGAACAGGTTCTCTGTTTAGGAGCTTATGAAAACTTCTCAGCTCATTCTCAACAAACACAACAATGTTCCCCTCAAGATTCTGTAATAAAACAGAAATGCAATTGGATTTTTTTCAGGGAGAAAATTAAAAATTCATCTCGTCTCTGACAAATATTATGAAAGTAATAATGTTAAAACAATCTGAAATAAATTGACCTCGATTGAGCTGATTCAGCTCTGTTCAATATTAATAGGCATAATGCTAACTGTAATTTCTTGTCACAAACCAGCAATGCAAAACAGTGCTGAGAAAAAAATCACATATGATGTTTCTGCTTTTTAGTCACACTTAAATGTTTAAGTTAATCAAACACATTTTAAGAACAAAGACCTGAGCAAATATAGCAAGTCATGTCCAAATACTATGTATATAAAGCAACATAAAAAATTGACTGCAAGTTATTACAAACACTTAATAGCAGTTGTTACTTAAATCATCAGTTTAAATCATTTGCCTCTGTATTTTGCATTTACACAAGTTATCTTTGATGTAAAAATTGTTTAATGACACAAAATATTTATCTGGGACAGAAAAACAAAAACAGAAGAAACCTGAAAAAAGGCAAATAGTTTAAATTGTTTGATAAATACCTAAATTTGATTTATCTAGCATCCTCATTTTGTTTTCACTTATAGTTACTGACCTTAAATGTTGTGTCCATGTCTGCCTGTGGGGGGATTCTGACTTGAGGTCTTAATTTGTTACTGAAAAGAGATTGAAACAAATCAAAGACATTTCCACATAAGCAACAACTTAATCTAGTTAAGTTTCCACTTAAAAGCACATAATTGAGACTGCATCAAATAGCAACCTACAAAAGTTTCACATCCCCAGAACTATGGTCATTATGGTTATACTGAAAACTTCAATGCAAGACCTTCTATTTGCCAAGAAGGGCATAAACGTGAAGTGAACAAAGGGAGAAATCTGATATGTTTAAAGCAGGGCCAAGTTATAAAACAACATCCAAAAGAGCTTTGAATATCTCAAATACACATTTAAAATCAAAGATTAAAAAATACTGATTACATAACATTCAACAAGGAAATTTGATGTAAAATTCAAAATGAATAACTTTGTTGCAGATTGTGATGTTTTCTGTTTCAGATCCTGAAGTAATAAAGAGATTTGTGGTAGAAGTACAAACTGATGCACACATGCACGAAACCTCATGAAGTGTCTAAAATGTTGATATTGTTATAAGCAGATTACCATTACAAGCATCTTAGGTTACCAGATGTCATTCAGCATTTTTACCTCTCAGATTTGAGCTGCTGGTCATCAAGTTCAGAGAGTTTGGTCACATGTGACTCATCTTTGTCCTGAGATGGGCTTCTGACAGAGTGACCTTTACACAAGAAAGTCAACATGCAGGATCAAATTAGTACATTCATAAGATGCTGGACCAGTCGACGTAGCATTATGTATTGACACTTGCTCTTTTGGTTTTCTGCATATGATGTACCTTTAGCTGTTCTATAGGCTGCTAAGAAATACAACAGTGATGTGTTCAAAATCACTGTTGTATAACGTATTGTTTTACTTTTCAGCAGGCTGTAGGCAAAGCCTGCTGAAGTGTTTTTTTTTATTTTATTATTATTATTGCATAATAAAAGTCCTTGGTAGCTCTGCGTGATGGGAGACCTATAGGCTGAGAGGCTACATGTAAAACATGTTAACAAAATCAACACACAAAGTATAGGATCTTTTCTCTTTGTTGTAATTCTATAAACTGGACAAAGTAATTAAAACTGATGTGTGTGTCACACATCAGTGACACACAATGATGTGACATTGACACCTATTGATGTGTGCATAAAAAAACACTGTTGTACAAACAAATGAAAATGTTCTCCTACTGGACGACAGAGCATCAGCAAAGTCTTCATGCTTCATCATCCTCAGAAACTCCCTCAGGAAGTTCATGACCTCCTCTTCTTCTCCGGTAAGGATCTTCTCTCTTTCCTCACAGTGAAACACGTCTCCGATCACATCATGTGTCCAAAGGGGTTTCTGGTAATTGGGAGTAAACAGCTGATGCAGCTTCTTCAGTTCGTTCCTTACAAGAGTGACAGTTTCCCTCTCAAGTCTCTGTAAGCATACATTTTATTTTTAGATCGTTTAATCACTTATACAATATGTTTAGGTACTACTCTCTTATCTATTTATGATGCAAGGTTTGGGAGAAAACATCAACAACAAAAAGCTGTCCTTGAGGCTCACTCACAGGTTTTAATGAATAAACAAATGTTTATGTTCAACTGTTACATAATTTTTAGTATATAAATATATATAATGATAAAACAGGGCTAGCACACAAATAACTGTTAAAAAATAAATAGATGTAGTTTATGCTTCACAGTCCGTTTAATTTTGAAACAGTTACCTCAAAAACTTTATGAAGGTCTCCATGAAAATTGCTGGTCTCCTCTAGTATTTCGTCATCAGATCTGTGGAGAGCCATTATTCATAAGTGTGTAATTTGCTTTAACATGAAACACAACTAAGTAAAAAAATTGATGTATGCCTGCATGAAGACTAAAAACATGTAACGCAATGAAAACCCATGATATTTTTATAAATTAAAATTTTTAAAAGTATTATGCCAAACCACTTGAAGTGGTCAAAAAGATGCTGAACATAACAGTGCAGTTAAATCACCCTGATAATGAAGAACTTTTAAAGTTAGTAGGGTAATTCATAGAGTTCTCACTCTTTAGGGACACAACGCTCGGTGTGGAAGAGTTTCCCATATTCTGCCCAAAACCTGTTAAAAAAGTAGCACTGGAAAAATGAATGACAAGAATAAATATGTTTGATAAAAAAATAATAATAATTTGTAGAAATATTACTGATGGAAACCAGGTAAGTAGATAATCTAAGGATGTATTATTTATCATTGGAAAACAATAATTATACTCTTCATAAGGTTTTCCATCAGAAAAGACATTATAAAAAGGAGCTATTTGAATTTTTTGGGGGGAAAAAAGCATGTTATTTTTGTTAATGAAAATGAGTTTTAATGTGGAAATTTCTTCTTAGGGGCATTTGTAAAAAATGCAACTCAAACATAGAAATCAGATATATTGATGTCTAATAAAACTCAGAGATTAAAAGCAGAGTTGACTCACCCTGAAGACGAAGAACCTTTAAAATTAACGGGGTAATCCTTCGAGTCATTGCTCTTTAGGGACACAACGCTCTGTGTAGAAGAGTTTCCCATTTTCTGCCCAAAACTGATAAAAAAAAGTAGCATTGGCGAAATGAAACAGTAAGTGAGCTGTACATTCATTATAAGTGTCTTGTTCCTGCTACCAAAATGAGTCACCAAGAAGTGATGAACTGTATTCAGTGAGAAGAGTAGAAATTTTTATCTTTTGCTTACAGCTTACATAAGCAACATATCTGCAGATATTTTGTCATTGTTAGCTTTCATATGGAAAAAACTGAAAATGCAACTCAAAAACTCAGAAGTCAAATATATGTTGCAATAACTTAGGCTGTTTGAGACATGTGATGAAATGTAGAGATTAAAAGTAGAGTTGACTCACCCTGAACATGAAGAACCTTTAAAATTAACGGGGTAATCCTTTGAATCGTTGCTCTTTAGGGACACAATGCTTGGTGTAGAAAAATGTCCCATTTTCTGCCCAAAACTATATAAAAAAAAGAAAAAAGTAGCTTTGGCAAAATGAAGGACTTCAACAAAGATGTTTGATCAAAACAGACCAAAATAAACCGAATTTGTAGAAATGTTACTCTTTGTAACCAAGTGAATAATCCAAGGATTTATTATTCATCATAGGAAAACTGATTTTTGTGCTTCAGTATTGAGACATTCATTAACATCCCAATTCTATTATTTATTGAATCACGATGCCGACAATCCTGCTCTTTGTACAGTTTTTCTTCAGTAGCTCTAACAAGAAATAATCAAAACTGAGACAATCATACATCTGTGAAAATGTGGTTTTGATAAAGTTTATAAAAACTATGTAGACTTGTCTTCATTATAAAAAAGTTGTCATTTGTAAGTATATGTATTAATACGAACTCTGATAGAAATTGAAAAAAAACTGAACATATTTGAATTAGTTTCTGTCTTTACTATAGGATATTTGACATGTTTGATAAAACTCATATATTAAAAGTAGAGCTTACTCACCCTGGAGATGAAGAACCTTTAAAGTTTACGGGGTAATCCATCGAGTCGTTGCTCTTTAGGGACACAACGCTTGGTGTGGAAGAGTTTCCCATTTTCCGCCATAAACTGTTGAAAAAGAAGTATTGGCAAATAAATGACTAAAAGAAAGATGTTTTATTATAAAATTAGTAAAAGAAATGGAATGTGAAAGCTATGACAGATGTATGATACAGTCTGCAGAGGAAAAGTACATTTATAATTGTGTTTATAAAAGAAGTTGTCAAATGGAAATATATCATTAAGTTTATTATTAAGAACACTGGTAGAAAATGCAACTCAGAAACTACATATAGTGTAAAGAGTTTCTGCTTTGACTTTTGACTCTTTGATAACTCTGATAACATTAAAATATAAAAGCAGAGTTGACTCACCCCGACGACGATGAACCTTTAAAATTAACAGGGTAATCCATCGAGTCGTTGCTCTTTAGGGACACAACGCTCGGTGTGGAAGAGTTTCCCGTTTTATTTCTTAAGCTGTTCAAAAAATGCAGCATTGGCAAAATGAATGACTAGGACAAAGATGTTTGATTACAATATTTATAAAATAAACTGATTTGTACTGTTTGAAACCAAGTGGATAATTAAAGAATTGACTATTGGCATAGGAAAACAGGTTTTGGGTTAGGTTAGGGACTTGTTCAACTTTCTTTTGTCAGTTCCAAAATAATTCAAGACAGCTAGAATTCAAGCAACAAAAAAGTAAAAAACAGAAACATATAAAGAAACAAGAATACAAAATATCACTTAGAGTCGTGATGAAGAAAAACACAACTAAATATGCTGCAGTGTGTTTCTGCAATGACCGTAGACCATTTGATATATCTAATAAAATTAAAAGATTAAAAGCAGATTTCACTCACCCTGAAAATGAAGAACGTTTAAAATTAATAGGGTAATTCATTGAGTCGTTGCTCTTCAGGGACACAACACTTGGTGTAGGAGAGCTTATTGTTCTCCGCATCAAACTGTAGGAAAATAAAGGACTTCAGTTGAGGATGTTTTCTTAAAAGAGAATAAAATCAACTTTATAGATTTCTTACTGTTTGAAACCAATTGGGTAATTCAAGGATTTGTTCTGTTTTATGGGGAGCTTCGTCTGCTCTGTCCTAAAATAATTAAAGATAAAATTCAAGCAATAAGTAAAAAAGATATTATGAAATCATGAAAAAAGAAGATCAATTACAAAATCTGAAGGTTACGTAGATCAGATAGCTGAAAAAGAAACAGGGATATAAAAGATCACTCAGAATAATGAATTCTGAGGTTGGTAATATGCATGATAAATGGAATAACTAGAAGTCATTTTTATTGCTAACTCATCATGGCGATAATGTTGATGTTAAAACTAATTAAGAGGCAAATATAGAAAAGATCAAAGAGCCATAAAGCCAAGATAAACCCAAAAAGACAAACAAAACTTTCACAAAATGTGAAAAGCAGGACAAGATTTTTAAAGTTTACTGAAACATGGAAAATGTAAAATTATGTTTATAAAAATGGAAAGGCTATATTACAAAATAAAAAATAATGATTGATTTACATTGAAGCTCCATCTTCCTTTTGGAAAGTCGGAGGATTATCCATGGATTTCTGATTTTTTAGGGAAAGACTCTGTGAATCAGATGTGGAGTTTTTCTCCTCGTTCCTGAAACAAATCAAGCATTTTCAGATTTCAAGTCAAAGAAAAGATTACGTCCAATGAAATGTGTTGCAAATTAGCAGGTTTGACTATACGGAAATATTGTTTCACATAATGTTTAACACATTAGAGTCTTAAATCCTCTTACCTCTGAGGTCTGACCTGTGTGCCGTTTTCATAGGACCGACCTTCATTTATGGACACAGACGCCTCTTTGGTTTCCTCAGACTGACTCATTGCAAAGTTTCCTTTAGAAAGACAAAACGCTGCATTAGTTACAGTTCTTCCTTAATGTTATCTCAACGTCTCACAGACCTGGACCCAACACAACTATGTCTGGGGTTTACAACTCAAAAGGTGAAGGCATGTAAATCTGGAGAAAATGGAACAATTCTGCTAAATACATTACATCAATAAGGCTCCTCATCCTTCTGTCTTGATATTTGATTCCCCAGCCACCTTTTAAATGTATTTTTTATATGCACTGATTGTCAACTTGGGTATTTGGGTTTTGTTGTCATTTGTCTAACAGGTCTTGCCACATTTAGCTCATAAGACGTTGTGTAACATGTTCATCACTTTCTGTTTAGTTTCCTGGTTTATCCTACTATTCTGTTTCTTTTTTTATTTACTTGTTGGACCTTTTCTTTTTGGTTCCCCAGTCTGGTCAGTAATCACACTCCCCAGTATTTAAGCTCCTGAATTTTTGACATTTGATCCTGGATTCTTCTGTCATCCTGCCATTTTGTCTGGACCTGATTTCATGCATTTCCCCCTGTACGTTGCCCTTGATATGACATGACAAAACAAGTACAGTCAGTTCTGTACTTGGGTTTCAATATAAACAAAAATGAGACACTGACATTAATGAAATAAACCCTGGTCCAGATACATAATTATCTGCTGTCTAATTAAAAACATAATTAAAAACTGTCTGGATTTTAGTTTTTCGCTTCCTAGAAAATAAAAACAGGTCTTCATTTCTTATATTTCTACCTCACGATAGAACAAAATATGTTCTCAAACAGTTATAACTCAATACATTTTCTGTTTGACCACATGAGATAGAAAACAAAAGACAAATAACACATTTAAATATATCTGACAGTATTTTTGCTGGTTTCTGTCAAACTGACAATGTTTCCATATAAGAGCTATTTTCTGAAAATGTATAATTAGTAGTCATTTATGTAATGAGAGACACAGATATATAAATTATAAAAACAGAATAAAGCCAATGTTACTTTACCGTATATGTGTCCAAGACAGACATGCATCCACACTGAGAGGTAAATGAAAAATACTTTGTTTCCTCATTCTCTTCCCTGTACAACAAGATGGCAAACAGGTTCTTCAGGTTTGGACTCCAATCTGACGTTGGAGGTTTACCTGAGATTTCAGTCTCTCCAGCAATGAACAGAAGTGGGACACAGCCGAGAGTAGAAAAACTCAAATAAAAGTTTGGTAAAAGAATAAAACTGAAATTTACAATAAATATGAATTAATAAGGATTTATCAAATATTTTAAAAATCCCAAAATACATATGACAAACAAATGAAGTAAAGATTTTCCAAAAATGATAATTTTGTAAATTTATTACATCGCCTGCTTAGAGTCTAAATCTACTTTTGATATAAATCCAATTAAGTAAACACTACTAGAAGATTTTGAGGAGCACATTTTCAATAATCACTCAAATATATCACCTCTAAAAACATTTTCCTCAGATGTACTTTAAAAGAGAGTTCAATGGATGGATTATTGTCCAGGCCGGGGATGTCGAGCTGGAACTTCGATAAGCTCGATAGACATTCCTGATGCTGCATAGGGATGTAATCCCTCAAAGTGAGGGCTGAGGCTGGGCTTGAAGCCCGGGTAGGAGAGATACATGTACGGAGAATGCAGGAAGAATTTATTGTATTTATTTTTAATAGAGGCAGTGACGAAAAGGAGAAGGTGACAGGAGATGTGAGGAAGAAATTAACTAGAAACGATGAGGAGTGGGATAGATAGGGGCCAAAAAGGGACACTGCAAGGCGTTGAATGAGAGGTAGCTGGTGGATGAAAGCCAGGAGGGAACGTGTGCATTAAATGGTGAAGTGCTGGTAGATGAAGGCCAGCTGGTTGATGCTATGAAATAATATTTAGCAGGTGGAAGGGGCCAGCTTGTCATTACTAGGATGACGAGAAAAAGAAAAGAAGGAATAGGTTAAAAAACACCATCACCTCTGTTTTGTTGTCATTAAAATTTAAAAAGTTCAAGGCCAACCAAGCTTTAATATCACCTAGATATGCCAGGAGATGTTTGATAGAAATAAACTTTACTTATAAATAAGTAAAGTTTATTTATAAAGTGCTTTTCACAGACATGGAATCACAGCGCTGTATAATAGAATTACACAAAACCAACAGAAGAAACAACAAAATCGAGAGATAAAAGCCTAAGAAAATAAAAGCATTTGTAGTTGCTTTTAAAAACCTCCAGTCAGCAAAACGGAGCTGTAATGGCAAACTTTTAGCTGTGGTACAGAGAAGCCTGCTGGAGCTGTTCACTTGCTGTTTGAATAGTGAAAGGGAGTTATGCTTTCACAAATTGATCAAATAAAACAGCAACTTTCATCAGATTAAATAGTTTTTTTTTTTTTTTTACTGCAGGCTAAATATCTAAATATAATTTACGTGTTTAAGTTCTCGTCTTAGAATTATATCCTACATTTACAGGATGTAAATCAGAACAACCCAATTTTCAGAAATTCTGTGCAATAATATTTTTTATTTGATTCAGCAATGGACGTACATTTTTCCAGGAATTATAGATGTTTTGACTGGAAAGTCTCAACTTTTTTTCCACATGAGACAACAAAGGTCTCATAGATACGAAGGAATTTCATGAGAATAAACTCACTGGTGCTGCTTGTTTTCTTTCTGTCACTGGAAAGTTCTGGAAGCTGCTTTTAGCACCACAGGAATCCTGTTCAACTGGAACTGAAGGCATTCACAGAAGGATAGACAAACATTTAAGATGATATTTATAGTATACCAACACATTGTCTACAGCTCCACAAACATTTTCTAACTTTCAAATATAATGTATTTCACATCCAATTATAGAAGGAACCTTGTATCTTTATTACAGCTTGGTCTTCCTCACATGGCTGCATAATTATCAGAGATGAAGCTGCAGTGACAAATGGCCTATTTTTTATTTTATTTTATCCGAGTTTTATTGTAAAAATTTGATTTTTGGGATGAAAGGAAGAATCTGTCAAAACGTTGGTAAGAAACTTAAAAAAATGTTAAATGTGTTTCTTGCCATTATTTATAAAATAATAAATCACCACTGTCACTTTGACCGGCGGAGACTCTGCATTAAAGAATTAAGTGAGGCAACAAAATGTTTTTGTGGATTTATTTGGGAGCTCCTGGTCATCATTACACCAACACCCTTCTCAAAGTTAAACACAGCAGCTTACATTTATACCTGAGGCAAGTTCCAACACTTACACCAGGTAAAGGGGTGATCAAAAAAGACAAACAAGAAACAAACACTACTTACACAAACCTAACAAACAATAAATGATCCAACAAATATTTACATGCATGCAAATTATTAAAACTAAACCAATCTAAGGTCAATCAAAAAGTACATGTAACTAAATATAAATCCTCAGAGTATTACCCCTCTTAATGAAAGATGGTATGCTCCAGGAGCATTTGTCTCCCTTCTTCTCCACCTTGCTGAGACACACCCAGAAAGGCAAGTAATCAAACAATTAACTCAAATAGAACCAATCTAAATCAGAAACAAACTGACAACCACAAGATGGTGCTCTAATATAATCCCTGAGATTGGCCCTCTGGTAATTGGTAATACAACCAAAAGCCATTTTTTTTAAATCTGAGTTACATCCAAGCAATTTGCAGTAACATCCCACCACCGTGTTTGAACCATGTTCACAGGAAGACGGGGGGGGGAGAGCATATTTAAAAGTCATCCTACATGAACTGTTTATGGAGCCTTTATGCGTTTTAATTTTGTTTACTGCACACTGTAAAAACTGAAAACAGCCTTAGATTAAATATTGTATCTGTCAAACTCCACGTTTTATTAGGGTTTTTTTTCTACACAAAACCTGAGTTTGTGAGTTTTCTGATTTTTAATTTAAGCTTTTCATCCTTGATTTAACTCATGCCTGAAAGTTTACTTTATTCATAGCAGTTTTTAAGCTTTTGTTCCTTAAGTAAAGGACTTAAAATTGATTTCAGTGTATGTTGTCAAAGATTATCAAAAATAAATGTAGCTACATGGTCATATTCTGTTTTCAAATATGGAAAAAAAATAAGCCTTACCTATGCAAAGGGAAAAAAAACAGAGAAAAAACATAAAAGCTTTAAAACAAGATCAGAAAAACAAGCAAACATTTTATTAAACATTTTAATGTATATCTATACAACTCACATCAATATTTCAGTGAAAGTTATATATTAATTCCAAATAACCAAAATATGAAAAGTCACTTAGCAAAGTAAACTTCAAAAATAAAAAAATTAATCTATCATCAGTTTAAAATTCGGGGGTAGCAGGTCAGAGGAAACTCACTCCATGATGCCAATGAGAGGATCTTATTAACAAACATACATAAATTAAACCTGCAGCAGATATTTATGTTGTCCAAAATCCCTGCTGTTTGCATAACAGCAGGTTACAAACCAAAACACAATTTAAATGTTAGAGCAATGCTGAAACACAAAGTTATAGCTTCAAAGGATACTGATGCATTGTTTGATTGGTTGCTGTAAATTCGTATGAAACAATACCATGTTTACTAGAATTAACGGTTTTGTAATAGTTTAGTATCAGCAAATTCTAAAACTGGTTTAGTATCAGAATACAGAAACAATATAAAAACAACAGAAACATTCTCCTGGTTGACTTCAAACTAATTTTAAATATAGATGTTATTTTGTGGCAGGAAAGTTGTTCCACTGCTCAGTCAATCAGCCCAGCAGTTTCTTCTCTTTAATCACAGCAGGACACTGACATGGCTAGGAGGAATACAAAATAATAATAATAAATAATAGCTCATCTAACATCTGTATTTAGCATAGTTTTGGTTCATTAATAATATTTACAATTTAATTTCAGTTTCTTTGAGTCTAGATTTTGTTTTTCAGATCTTCATTGGACCAGTAGAATAAGAAATCAAGTGAAGCATTGTTCATTTGATCGCAAATCATTCCTCAGGTGCAAACGTCTGTCAAGTCATATTACATTTGGCCGGGAATCAAACACCCAGGAACTTTTTCAGCACGTAGATCTTCATTGGAATTCCATGAAAACAAAGAAGAGGCTGTTTCTCTCTGTCGAAATACCTCTGAGAGTTTTTTCTTTTCCCTGCCTTTGGCCTCTAATGAATGCTGGGTATTTCTGAGAACACCTTGCCCTTGTTAAACAGGTAATACAACCAAACATTACAAAAACAAGCAAAAGAATTAAGTCCTATTTTTTATAGTTGCAGTAAAGATAATCATATCCTCTTTTTGATTAACTTTGCAGTGGACTTCAGAATATAACTACTTTGATAAAAAGGGTTGAAAAATGTTTTATGTCTATTTCTCCCATTTAGGCAAAAACAAAGGAGGAATACCAAATTAAAAAGTTCATCAAATAAAAATAAAGTTCAATAATATTTTTAGACAGTAATTCACACATTGATCCTGTGGTATAATTATTATCCTGCACACAGATTGTAAAGCTCACTTGGTAGATTCATTTATTTGTTTATTATTAAATGTATTATTTACTTCTACACAGCTAAAAGTTCTGCAGTCATGTGCACAGAAAAAATATAACAGCTGCACACAAATAAAGTAACTACAGGGTAAGATTAATCAGAAATGCTTTGGAGATTCTGCAGACAGAGCAAACTGGTGGAAAAAAATGGTCAAATTGTTTAGAGATCAGATATTAGAGCTCCATTAAATGAAGGAACTGTTGTAAAATCACTTTACTAATACTGAAAGCACTTATGATTTAAGCAGTTTACCCATCTGAAAAACTTGAAAATGCAGCAGATTGAGCTTGACTCTGTGACCCTGAGAAAAATATTCCTTAGAGGCAAATCCTGCCCTCTAGTGGAAAAAGGAAACAATGCAAGAAAACAAAACCTGTTCTTACATAGCACTTAATAATAATACAGTCTGTGAGATGCTGCCAAATATTGCACCTGAGAAATTTGCTACATTGTAAAAGGAAAATAAAAAAACTAGAGAATAATTTAAGTAGTACAGCTATTTAAATGTAACTAAAATAATCTTCTAAACAATCATGTATACAACATGAAATCATGTTTGAAATATGTATGGTAAATTCAGTGGTGGAGAAAGTACTCAAAAAATTTACCTAAGTAAAAGTACAAATACACAGACAAAAATGTACTCAAGTAAAAGTAAAACTACCACATTAACATTTGCACTTAAGTAAAAGTAAAAAAGTACTAGCTTTTAAAAATACTTAAGTATTAAAAGTAAACGTACTTGCTTAATGGATTACCTAATCACTAATATCATTAAGTGAACCGATCATATTTAATTTTAATAAATTAGAAATGTGCCATTTTAATGAACAATGCCACAGATAAAGCATGTTGTGTTTACTCTCTAACATAGTTTAGACTTAGATATGTGATTCTATGCATCATAATTCGACGGATGGAAACATCTGGTCTCCTGTCCTAACACAGCATGAATTTCACTGTTTTGCCACTAGTGGCCTTTATTTTGAAAGAAATCCAACAGAAAGGGGAAAAAAGGTGGGTGAGGGAGGACATGGAACCAAGGAGCCACGTAGCAGAGTTGTAGTCAAGACCACCAACCCAAGACCAAGTCAAGACCAGCACCCTGCGCTATGTGACACAAAAAATTTACTTTTACCTATCAAAATTACTTCTCAAATTGAACTGAAAAATTCACCTTCCCATAAAAAAATCTAGATATTAAATACTTAAAGCTGAAATCAATTTAATCAGTAAAGATTAAAGACATCCATTTGTGATATCACGCAAATTGATGTCACAAAGAGTGATGCATTAATGTCACAAGGCTGCAGACTTGAATTCTACGGTCATTGCCATTGCAGAAGTCGCAGAGAAAACTCGTAAAGATTAACGTTCGAAAGTTTTTTGATTTCTCAACAAAGGATTCAAATATGAGTGAGCAGAGCAAGTCATCGCTTTCTCAATCAGAAAATGTTACAATGAGCTCAGCCAGACCCTCAACTACAAAGGCTGAGAAGCTGTTTGGAATCTTAAAAAATGGAAGCGTGTTGACTTTTAATAGACAGACTCCAGATAAAGAAGATGAGGAGGAGAAAGATCAGGACTTAAAATCATCACCATGGAGCAGGACAACATCGCCTTAGTGAAAAAAAGTACTGCTCTGGAGCAAAGAAGCACCGTTTTGGAGCAGGAAAACACTGCCCTGGAGCAGATAAACACTGCCCTGGAGCAGGAAAACACTGCCCTGGAGCAGGAAAACACTGCCCTGGAGCAGGAAAACACTGCCCTGGAGCAGATAAACACTGCCCTGGAGCAGGAAAACACTGCCCTGGAGCAGGAAAACACTGCCCTGGAGCAGGAAAACACTGCCCTGGAGCAGGAAAACACTGCCCTGGAGCAGAAAAACACTGCCCTGGAGCAGGAAAACACTGCCCTGGAGCAGGAAAACACTGCCCTGGAGCAGATAAACACTGCCCTGGAGCAGAAAAACACTGCAATGGAGCAGATAAACACTGCCCTGGAGCAGATAAACACTGCCCTGGAGCAGGAAAACACTGCCCTGGAGCAGGAAAACACTGCCCTGGAGCAGGAAAACACTGCCCTGGAGCAGGAAAATACTGCCATGAAGGAAATAAGCATCACTTTGGAGCAGGAACCAATAACCTTGGAGAAGAAAGGCACTATCTTTCAGAGTATATATACAAAAACATGCAGCTTTAAGTGGAACAGTTGAAGAAAAGGCTGAGGGACACAGAGAAGCAGCAGATATAGTTGCTTCTCATGTCTGGGTTCTCTCCGGGTACTCCGGCTTCCTCAAAAAGCATGACTGTTAGGCACCTGACTATCCTACCCATGGGATCACTAATCACATCACTAATCACGTGTTTAGTGGCTGTTTCAGACACAGCCACAGAAACAGCCACCTGTATTCAGACATGTGGTCAGAGATTTCTCCACTACACATTTGAAAATGCAATATGCTTCTCTAGGGCTTCATAGCGAGTCCTGTGGGT
Organism: Poecilia reticulata; assembly: GCF_904066995.2. Taxonomy (NCBI): domain Eukaryota; kingdom Metazoa; phylum Chordata; class Actinopteri; order Cyprinodontiformes; family Poeciliidae; genus Poecilia; species Poecilia reticulata. The sequence continues at coordinate 3,784,044 of NC_088845.1, read as the reverse complement.
CTCCTGCCCAACTTCAAGGCCTTTATAGTAACTGCATGGAGTTTGCATGTTCTCCCCATGCATGTGTGGGTTCTCTCCGGGTACTCCGGCTTCCTCCCAAAGTCCAAAAGCATGACTGTTAGGCATCTGACTATCCTAATCACGTGTTTAGTGGCTGTTTCAGACCAGACAGCCACAGAAACAGCCAACTGTATTCAGGTGAATGGTCGGAGATTTCTCCACTACACTTTTGAAAATGCAATATACTTCTCCAGGGCATCATAGCGAGTCCTGTGGGTCTCCTGCCCGACCTCTAGGGCTTCATAGCGAGTCCTGTGGGTCTCCTGCCCAACTTCAAGGCCTTTATAGTAACTGCATGGAGTTTGCATGTTCTCCCCATGCATGTCTGGGTTCTCTCCGGGTACTCCGGCTTCCTCCCAAAGTCCAAAAGCATGACTGTTAGGCATCTGACTATCCTAATCATGTGTTTAGTGGCTGTTTCAGACCAGACACAGCCACAGAAACAGCCAACTGTATTCAGACATGTGGTCAGAGATTTCTCCACTACACATTTGAAAATGCAATATGCAATATGCTTCTCCAGGGCTTCATAGCGAGTCCTGTCGGTCTCCTGCCCGACCTCAAGGGCTTCATAGTAACTGCATGGAGTTTGCATGTTCTCCCCATGCATGTATGGGTTCTCTCCGGGTACTCCGGCTTCCTCCCAAAGTCCAAAAGCATTACTGTTAGGCATCTATCCTACCCATGGGATCACTAATCACATCACCAATCATGTGTTTTGCGGCTGTACATGTAAACAACCTGCACAGTAAAAAAAAAAAATCCGTAAAAAAACAGGAAAATGTCCTGGTAATTTTGTTTTTTACGGAATTTCCAGCAGAATTTTTTCCGCAATTTAACAGCTTTTTTCTGTTAAATTTTAAACATAGAAAACTTAAATTACGGAAACAACCTGTTAAATTACGGAAAAAATTCCGCCGAAATGTACTGGCAGAAAATTACCAGGACATTTTCATTTTTTTACAGAAAAATTTGAACTAAAATACTGTTAAATTACGGTAAACTTCCGACGGAAATTCTGTTAAAAAACTGAAAATATCCTGGCAAAAAGTTACAGGACATTTTCAGTTTTTTTTTCTTCCAGAATATCCATCAAAATATTTTCCATAATTTAACAGTTTATGTCAAATATACAAATATTTTGTTAACCCAAAACTGAAATTCTGTCTTTTTACTGTCTTTTGTGATATTTTAACACTTTTTTTTTTTTAAAAGCCTTGGACATTTCCAAATACTTTTGTCTTCCAAACCATTGAAGTCTGTATTCTATACCATATATTAATTATAGTGTAATATATATTAAAGTTAATGTATTTAACATTGACCAGTGACCAGAAACCAGTAAGCTGCTCCCAGTGTCAGAATCTCACTGAGGAAGAAACTGGATTAGGTTTTCTGTCACTTTATTATTTCTGCTATAACTGATGTATATTCACATATAATATAAGTTAATAGAGTTTAATTTGCAATTTTTGTGTCTTTGTGTCATGAGATAGATCTCAGGCGGCTGGTGAGAGAAAAAGTAGATCTTGGTCTCTAAAAGTTTGGGCACCCCTGGTACAGATACTTACTGTAAAATGTAGTGGAGTAAAAGTATAAAGTACCCATTATTAAATCTACTTAAGTAAAGTACACATACAGGAAAATTGTACTTAAGTTCGAAGTACTTGTACTTCGTTACTTCCCACCACTGGGTAAATTGTATCGGCAGTAAAATAAGAAAACAATTCCAGAACACGCCTTAGGGGGGCGCTCTATTGCAATAAATAGAGGCAGCCATATTTAATATCAGCATTTTGGTCATTTGGAAAGTAACAGCTGTTGTACAAACTTCAAGTATTCAAGTTTTATTTGGATCTTCTCAACAAAGAAACAGAATTTCTAAGAAACAAGTAAAGTAGTCTTTCTGTAAGAAAAGGGATCCTTAAATCACTCTACAGGCAAAACATGAACACGGTCCTGCAGCTTTGCACTCTTTTATTTTAGTATGTATTTCAGAAACAAAAACAGAATATTGCTATTGCTCACACAAGCTTTATTTAGCCAACTTAAATAAAGCTTGTTGTGCCTAAAGCTGTTTCAGATAAAATGACTACAATGAGATTAAAAGCAAAAAACATTGCTTTTTTCATTGCTTTCAGCAAAAAATTTCTGAAAGCGATATCCACTTTAAGGAGATTGTAATTTCTCTGCATGATCTTTAAAAGAAAGTTAAAAGTTAAAGTTGCATTCTGACATTTTTATCTGCATCAATCACCCAAGTTAACCAAATTTAGGCTGTTCTTGAATTGTGGTCAAGGCCAACAATACACCTGCATTATTGCATTATTAAGCTGTTGCTATGATTGGTTGACTTGCTGTACGAGTTAAGTTTTTGTCAGGCGTGTATAATACAGAAGACAGTCAGTGCATGTTTGTTGCTTTGTGTAATCTGAAGTCCATTTCTTCCTAATATTCATACTAACATCTTCAGTCATGAAACAACTTCATACATCATCTCTCCAGACGCCAATATCACTGAAAGCACTTATGACTTTAGCTCTTCATCCCAAAAAAATAACAAAATTAGGATAACACAAAGTAGAGATAATCCATTCATTTATACCATAACCCAGTGTGTAATTATTTCTATTAGTAATAAAATTAATAATAAAGAGGAGATCATTTTGAAAATGATTCTTTACCAAAAGGTTTGAATTCAAATGTAATAGTTTGACATCTCCAAACTGGAGCACCTTTAAAATAAGCTTTACAAACCAACGTTTAACTAAATAAAAGCTGCTACCATTCACTTAAATGTAACTGAAAAGTTACAGTTATTGTAGGGCTTTTATTTTGATGCCGTCGCTCGATATTAAATAGAGTTTAATAAAAACTTAATTTTATTACGTTACGTCTTTTTCTGCATCAATCCACCTGCATCAGACTGCAAATGTTCAGACTTAGGTTGTAGAAGACACAATCACATTGATTCCACACAAAAAAATTAAACAATCAGACTTCATAATGTTTTATTAATTTCATAATGGTAAGCAAGGGATAACATGATGTGGTAGAAAGCAAACAGTGAGTGTGATTACTATGTTAAGACTGCAAGTACTTCCATGCTATGGAGGTTAGTACATTTCTCATCATTAGGTTAAAAATGGCTTTTAAATTCTTCAGTTGGAATAAACACTGATATTTGGACCCTTTTTTTTTTTTACATAAAACAATTCAAGAAAAAGTAAATGATATAAAAATGTTAGGTCAGAAAGTCCTCACAGGAAAAATGTGTCTTTTTCAGACGCTCATGGTGACCTGGATAAACTGCAGAGAGAGATATGACCAGAGTTAATATGCCACTTTTCATCATCTAACAGTAAATAATTTCTACTTATTCTAAAAAGCATGTTTCGACAATATTCTGCAACTAGCTGAGCTGCTAAGCAAAAGAGTTAAATATGTATCATATTATTAAAGATTGCATACATATTGCAAATGACATTTTTAATCGTTTTGTTAATGAACCAGCTGCACAAATCTGATGTGTAAACCTAAATAGAAGCCACAGATCTTTAATTTGAAATATGAAAAGAAAATCTGTTGAAGTCTAAACTGGGACAAGAGAGTCTGGTGTATCTTCACATCTGGACCAGGCAAAAGGTCCAGATGTGTTTTTATTCTCACCATCTGAACCCAGTGTGTAAACTTTGAGTTTTATTGACAGTACTAGTCAGGTCCCTAACCAATTCATTGAACTTCCAGAAACTAAAACGGGAAATTTACTTTTGCCTAAACTTACGTCATCGTACTGAAAAGAGGCATTTCCACTGTGGGCCGTGTCCCTCCTTCGGAAATGATCTAAAAAACACAAAGAGTGCAACAATTTAAACCAAAGCAATTAGAAGTGTTACATTAAGAAATAGATAATACATTTTCATTGCATAAAAAATAAACCAAACACTAAACAAAATGTTAACAAAGCTGACAAAATCTAATTTTATCCTTTATTAGATGTTTAAATCTCCCTAATAAACATTAAGACAGTGTAGTGATTTAAGGATTGCTGTGCTCCATTTTCTTGATGTTGGTCAGGACTCTGGCAGCAGCAATTAGAAAAATCAATTAGATTTTGACAGATATGGAGCCACAGCATCATAATAAAAGGCCCTACTAAAAATAAAAGCAGAAACCAGATTCTGCCTTTATTGGATCTTGTTTTAAAAGGAGCCTTTTATTCCTGGCAACATTGTTAAGGTGGCTGATTTTAAGATATACTTTATGCAGTCCAAGTCCATATGTAGGGCCGATGTCCAGCCATCGTCTTGGTCTCTATCCAGAGGAAGATTTCAGCAGAGGATGTGAAATGAAATAAAACTGAAACTGGTTTTCTTCATGAAATGAAGAAGTTAGATCAGATGATTTGATAAAATGTCTCAACAAACTGAAGCTGATGTTGGGAAGCAAATGACAGATTTTCAGTTTCGAGGTACGCCACAGATTTAACAAGTCATATTTTCCAAACCACAAAAAATTTCCATCTCATCTGTGGTTTAAACTGTGAAAAACTGATAGCATACAACACAAAACCACAAACTTATTTTAATGTTATTAAGCCTCCAAATAATATTAAAAATACTGTAGTTAGACCACCTTGCAGCCTAAAGCACGTTATGCAATCAGCTTATCTCATGTTGAAAGTAAACTGATGAAGATAAATCATTCTTTAAATATATGATCCACAAAAAAAACATAGTAACTAAAATCCCACAATATAGAACATTAATGTTCACTTTATTTCCTGAAACAAAGTATTAAAATGCATGCAGGTTCAGACATGTGATCTCTGAGAGGATTTCACAAACTCACCCAAACTGGTCCTAAAATGAGCAAAGATAAACATGCAACCATTTTTCTGCTGTACATTTAGTGGATACAGAATTGTTAGGGTTTCTGTTTTCATACCAGCTCGACTCACCAGTCAGAGCTCGGAGTCTCACACAGCAGCTCACAAACTCATCAAAAGGAATCCTGCCATGGTTGCTGTAGCGCTTCATGATGCAGTTCATGGCCTGAGGGCTGAGATTGTAGCCTGCAGAAACACGCAGGGTAAAAGAAATCAATCACCCAACCTGTGACACAGAGTGACTTTTACTATACATTGAAGAAAATGTCATGATGCAATGTCAAGTAAGAGAAGTTCCAACATAGTCTTAATTTTAGCAAACATATCAAAGTTGTTTTGAAGAGTTGAAATCAATACAAGTGGTTAAAATCAGTCCGTACCCATGGTAGTGATGGCCTGCTGCAGCTCATGGCCCTCCACTGTGCCGCTGTGGTCCCGATCGAAGGATGAGAAGGTGGCTTTCCAGCCGTTCAGGGCCTGGCACAGATCCTTGAACTCATTAAAGCCCATCGTTCCAGACATGTCCCTCTGTGAGAGCATTTTCAGTCAAGGACCTCACACAACTGAAGAAATTAACTTCATTCAAGACTAATTTTAAAGATGAAACATGTTAATTTGATGCACTGTGGCGTTGTCTACAACCAGACAAGGGATTAGGAAACTGCAAAGAAGAGAAAATACTTTTGTGAAGATTTCCCCCAAAAACAAAAATGGCTCTCATTTCTGTAGCTAAAACGACACTTTTTAGAAATATATTGTGAAAACTGGCATAATTTTCATTCTAACTATAAATAAAAGCACTCATCATTTTACAGTTGATGATCTTAAGCTGGAGGTAAACAGACAGCTAACGTATTTTCTTAATCCAATCTTTGTTAAAAAAAAAGGAAAAACTATTTAATATCAAAAGCAAAAGCAGAATATAAAGCATTCTTACATAATATCATCATGCAAGCAAACTGTCTACCAGAGTGCGATATTCTACTTTAACTGCATTTTCAGTCATTCTGTTTATTTCACTGCTGATTATTTTGCAGTATTGGTGTTTCTTTGTTTATTGAGGCAGTTTGCATTGTGGTGTTGTGGTTAGTTCAGCCCCCACCTACCTGGAATTTCTTTCAACCTCTTGTGGTTAAAGTGTGACTAAAATCAACACATCTTTACTTGATTTAAAGCAAATCAAATCAGAGGTATTAACTGTATTTTCACTGCATTACTTTTTCTTCAGGTGTAATTTTTTTCTCTAACATAGAGAATTTTAAAAGCAGAGCATGAGACATATTTTGTCTCTAAATGTTACAGAACTACTCTTAGAAAGGGACCAAACTGCAACAGCATCTGACATGAAGTGTTTGTTTCCTACAAGAAAACAAACCAGTTGCTTTACTCAGATGTCTAAGCTACACAAATCCCAGCCCCCACTAACCACTAACAGAATAAAGTGGTTAAAAGATGGAGACTGTGAGTGAGAGGAATATCTGCACATCTCTCTGCAGGAAGTACTCTGTGTAGTTTGCATGAACTTAAGTGGATCTTGCATTCATTTTGCCAAGGAGTCAGATGTGATAGTCATGTGTTTTGGATAGAAATTTTATAAAATGTTCAGTTTTTTGCAATTGTTGACAAATTTGAACCTTGTATGTTGCCAAAACTAATAACCTAACCCCAATGTTTCTGTATTTAACTCTGTCTATGCAATGCATTCCTTTCCTGACAGGCTGGGCATTAAATTCAGAGGGTCTTAACTAAACCTTTTGCTCTATAATGTTTAGAATAACTCAATTAAATGTTTGGGAGCCTAAAAAAGATTTATTGGAACATTTTTACTCAAATGTGAAGTGGTCTCCATATAAGGAAGGATACATCCAGCATGTTAATCATCAGTCTGCAGGTGTCCAGGCTGAAAGCTGCAGAGAGAGAAGCACACGTAATCAAAACTATTCAGGAAGCTTTAAAAGAGGCAAACAATAAAACACAGGTCCTTTTTACCTATTGTTTATGGTCACAAGGCATAAAACTGTGTGAAACGGATTGTGACGACCTTGGTTTTAACCCGATTGTGCTTAATCACAAACTGGAATAGTTTATGTTTAATTAAAAATGGAAATAAATTGCAATATGTCAGGATAAAGAGCCAAAAAGACCTTAAGTAATAAGTAATCTAGACTCATTTAAGTGGATATGTCCACCAAAATGTTTTCCCCTTACGTTGGTATGATCCAGACATGCCGGACTGCGTGAGGCAGCGCTGCAGCTCGTCCGCTGAGATCTGCCCATCCTGACGAGGTTTCATGAAACAGATGGAAGAACAACACACAACACAGTCAGATGCATGTTTTTATTTATTTAACATTTATTCAACTAGTTGGCTTGTTAAAAACAAATTCTTTACAATAACAACCTGGCAGGGAGGTTCTTGTAAAGCACACTTTACAAGAAACAACAAACATTCACAATATTATTAAAATCAACAATAAAAACAACACAGAGACAAGGGCATGCAACATAATTGACATCAGATTTTTTTTTTTTTGCAAGTTTCAGACAGAATCTTCTTTAAAATAGTTATGGAGAAACAAATACAAAAGCATCAGAAACACATTGCAGTTCTCATTGTCTCACCTGTCCAGCCACCTGGGAGAAGAATCCATACAGAGGATCTTGTTGCTGAGGAGGCTAGAAAAGGAAAGCAAGAGATTAAATCAGTGATTGTTACATTATAGTTGCTAAATAATGTCTTAACTCTGGGAGAAATGCCAATGTAGAGCAGGGAAGTGTTGAAAATCATTTAACTGAATCCTAGAAGAGAACAGCAGCTGCATGTCATGGTTATAAAGTAATCCTAACTTTAATGGGTATTTTGTTTTACTGAAAAGGTCATAAAATTTTCTGAAAAACTTTTTAAAGCTAAAAAAAAGAAAACAACACCACTCAAAATCAGAAACGCATTGTTTCTTTACAAACCATTAGAAAAAGCACACTGGTTGAATCTTTTATTATGATAAACTGAAACAATAGTTATATTGACAACCAGACCAGTTGATATAAACTGTTAGGTTTTCTCTATGTTTGTTACATATCAGTCAGTGGATCGCACAGGAGCAGGAAGATGTGCATTGATGCAGAAATGGAGATAACATTGTAGCTGCTTAATTTTCCTTTTGATTGAAAAACACTTCTGCAATGACTGGTTATTCAAATTAAAACATTTTGATTGAATGATTCAGTGGAGAACATCTTATCATGAAGGAACGCCACCCAGCCTCACCCTCAAAGATACAATAAAGTCAGAATAATGAAGTCACACACACGTCGCTGGTCAAATAAACCTTTCAACAAGAGCTTAAAGTTCAAAGGTTAATCTGTTATAAGCATATATATGCTTGACAACTAGATTTTTTCAGTCAGTTTTCATTATTTTGTTCATAATTTATGAAATATTTAATCATCTGGAGATAAATATGAGTCATCACTGCAACTGAACAGAAGGATGAATCAAAATAAACTTTTTGAGTTTAATGTTAAGAAATTAAACTAATTAAATTAATGTTTAATTAATTTTAGTTGGAGAAACATCAGCTTAATTTAAGAAACAAAGAAATAATCATTTGTAGATGCACAAAATTAAACTATTTAAATACCTGCAAATTTGTGGGATTTATAAAATAATTTATTTGAACACTAACAACGTCCTGCTGTTTCTAATTTATCACTTCCGCATTGTTTGGGTCAGATGTCCGATTCGGGGCAGAAGAACAATAATAATCAATATTTAATCACTTAGAGGTTAAATTTTTCTCACCATTCCTGGGAATCCTCCGCCCGGAGCTCCATATCCTGGATAGGCCATTTGATTGGAGTGCAAAAAACAACTAGTTCAGGACTTTTACAGGAAGGGAGTTGACTGCCGAACAGCACAAGCTCAGAAAGCGACCAGTGACAACACTGAGATAACCGAGCAGCAACTATATAATTTATCTTGGAAGAATTGAGCTGTAACTGTGGGAGGACTAAATAAGTAGAAATAAGATGAGGAAGAGGGGCGGCGTACTTTCAGATGTGTTGTTAAATATCGCATTTCCTGCATTTGACCCACCCATCTACCTTCTAATTGGAGGAGAGAATCCACGTGACATGATATTAGCAAATCAGAGCCCAGGTTACAGATACGAGCTCAGAAAACTGGAGAGTGAAACTGATATGTCCCATAGGAAGTACTATCAGCAAAATGTACTCGCAAATTAAAAAAATATGACATACATATTATAAGAAAGGGAAAAAGAGAGAAAAACAGAACAATGCACGCCTGTAAATAAGAATATCTGTGCAACAGCTGGAGTTAATCTATGGGAGTTTTTCAGTTGATCGAAAATCGACTTTGACACGCCTGCGGGATCCAGGTCACCACCCTGATCTTTGAACAGATTTTACACACAACCTAGGACAATACAGATAAGGAAACTATCAGGAAACTACTTGATCTTGATCTGGGCAGTAGCAGGAAACTACTGCCCAGATCAAGAGCTTTTATCAAAAGGATTTTACTCCACACCACCAGTTAAAATCATTTAGTAATTTTATATAATAATGTACAATGTCCACACAAAGGTACAATATGTACTAATGTACATATTTGCAAATAAAAATAATTATAAAATGTATATTCTTTTAAAATAATTGCGTGAATTCACAGCATTAGTTATTTTTGTTTTAATGATGTACCATGTCTATGATACCAATCTATGTAATTAAGTCACAAAAAAACTGAAATTGGATAACACAGGAATTATCCTATAGTTGCAAGCATTACATCATTGACTGAGAAAACAGAACCAATCAGCTTGTTTTTCCAGGACGAAACGCATGTGGTCGCTTCTATTTAAAGTCCAGAGTGACCCAGCCCGGTCAGATTCAACAGAAGTCTGGATTGAAAAGAGGAGGTCCGGTTTTCCTCATGTGGTTGTGAAAGGATCTGAAGAAAACTAAATTTGTGTTGGGATGTACAAACTGACTCCTGAATGTTGGATTCGGTCGCATGGACCTCAGATTTGTGTCAGTCCTTTTCATCAAGGCGGACTTTCCACAGGTGTCCTGAACCACCAAGATAACAATGAGGATGAAGATGAAGAAGTATTTCCTGCTTCGTGCCATCATACTATGGGTAAATTTAAGGTTATTCAATATCATAGAGAAAAACAGGGTGGAAATCAGATCTTGGTGTGAGAATACACAATAATAATAGAGTAAACATGAAAAAAATTGTCATGATGCTAAATATTATTTGTCATTATTGGCGTCTAGTTTTTATGCTCACTCTTTTTGCATCTTTTATAGCAGTTAGTTATCACTGATTCTCTGCTATCTCAATCACAACTTTTATCTCTAGAAAGACATAATTCATTAAATCTTTCATTTCCCAATCCTTTTTAAATTTAAATCTACTCACACTGGAACCCAACACAATTCAGTGTTTTATATTTTTCCCATTTAATATTTTTTGTTGCTTGTATTGTGCTTAAATAGTCCTTTGTTTGTGTGTTGTTTTTTTTATCACCCACACACTCCCTGTTGTGTGAGCATATGCACTCTGTGATGCACCTGCAGGACATTAGTTTTACCACTGCCCAAGCCCAGCAGGTCTTTTCAGGAAACAGATGGATCAAACATACGTCTGAAGGAGTAATCCTCCTTTTTCAACCAAACATATGACGGAAAGGTTCTGAATGCTCAGCAGTTTGTGCCTAAATTAACCCTGTTTTTCACCTTTTCTCACAGGCTGTGATGATGGTACTCAGCAATCTGATGATGCTCAGTGGTTCACTTTCGGACCTCTGGGGCTGCCTGGACCTGATCACTCCTCACAGCATCAAGTAACAGAAGCAGAGCATGTGGTGGAAATGTTGCAGGAATGTGCTGACTGCTGTTGTGCTGAAGGACAAGTGATAAAAACCAACTCCACTGGAGTTTATGGCCAGAGAGAACAAGAAGGTTTGAACCCCTGCTGGTCTGGATTTCTACCCAACTATTACGTCAGTAAGTGGAGTCCTGGTGTTTTATATTAACCTGGTTAAAACTGTCACTTTGAGTTCTGGTAGGAAAAATATTAAAATTTATACCTCTAATATCAGAGTTATTTAGTAAAGTTGATGTTTTCACTTCATTTTCCTGTTTCTACCATTTGTAAGACCAGTTCATTGATGCTTATGAAAATGTTCAACTATCAACAGTAATCATGGATTGTCAAGATCTCCTGACTTCACAAATGTTGTTGTTTTTGACTAAAAATAACAGCAAAATTTTTCACAATTTTTCAGTTTCAGATCTTCTCTTGAACTGTTTGCTCTCTTAGAACAGGAGTCTGCAACCTTTACAAAACAAAGCAATTTTTGCTCTCAGTCCAGCTAAATAAAACTATTTTAGGAACAAAAATACTGACTTTTTGAAAAAAGATGACATATATGTTAAATTGTATTATAAGAAATCTGTCATAATTTTTAAAGAATAGCAATTTTTCCCCTTATTTTTTGGTTTTGATATGAAAACAAACACTAAACGTTTTGAAAACTAATACCTACATTTTGCTATTTGTACATAGTTCCCAGTTTAATAAGGAAAGTAGATCTAAAGTAGATCTGACTTAAAACATTTTAAATGGCTAGTACTATTTAAAACTTCAGTTGTTTCTTTATAAATTTTAGCTAAAATTATTAAGAGTCATTGTGGAGGGTCTAAAGAGTCACTTATGTCTCCGGAGTCACAGGTTGACTAAGAAAATATTAGTTTCATTTGCATTTGACTCAATGATAAAACTAAAAACAATTCACAACTTAAGTTCGAAATGAATGATTTTGTTAAAAACTCAAAGTATGAAAAAAAATTCCATCCATCCATTTTCCGTACACCGTTGCCCGTAGTTAGGTCAGGGGGGGTTGCTGGTATGAAAAAAAAAATCAGAAATAAAAATTAATACTAAAACATACTTCTGTAGAATAAGGATTCTATATGTTTGCTTATTTCGAGGACTTTGATATTTGTCAACATTTGATTAATTTTACATGTCCAAACTGATGGGAACAGTTGCAAATTATCATGGAAAGTAAAAGAAGAAGAACTGGACTGTCATGTAACAGCTCTCATAGTTTTGGACCATCTACATATAATCCGATAGGCTACTAAGCTAAATAATTTATCACAAGCAAATTACTAATAATCCATGATGAAGTTGATTTGGCAGGTGATTAATAGAGCAAACTAAATTTGAATGTAATTGTGAATATCTGTTTTGCAGTGAGACGAAACATGGTGTTGGAAGTGGAGGTGGTGGAGGAAGTTGCTGTGGAGGACACTGTTGAATTAATGTGAGAACAAATATTTTTATCACTGTTTTATGGTAAAGATTTAAGATTATTTTATATCCTTGTATAAACATATGTGCATGTTTTTTTAAGTATTGCTGTTCTTCTCTTCCCAGGACTGAGGATCTGCTTGCAGATGATTTTCTGGATGTTGAATTTTTGCCAGGCGAGCAGCTCTACCCACCATAAAGACCTGGGTGACTTCCATGGTGCTCTGATTTTACTAATCAGCTTCTCTTTAGATGTGATTTTATCTGTTTTATATTTCCCTGTTTCATCTTTAATTCTGTGTGTTATACGTTTCACAGATGAACATGAATAAAGTTTTTTAAAAGCTCTTTTTGTGTTTTCAGTAAGTAGTCCTTAAAATGTCACTTTTTCTTTAATTTACTTAAAATATACTTCTCTTATAAAAAAACTATCTAATTGACCTTCGTGCTCAAACAGTGCTTTATCTATTCAGAACACCAAATGTGACAAAGACAAGCAGGATCAAATGTTGGCCTGTCTCTACATGTTGTGCAATTTTCCTGTAAAATTGAGGGAAACCAAAGCATGAGTAAAAATCGAAAAAGCATAAAACTGTACAAATTCATCATCCCCCACTTATTGAATGAACCATAAGCCACGTTGTAGTGACTCTTTCATTTAGTCCCTATAAGGCGGTTTTCTTATTGAGCTCTTTGTGATATTTCATTTATTTGCAGGATTTTCTCTATAGTTGGCACAGAATGAAGTGATGACTGTACTGAGCTTCATCAAAGGGAGAAATTCAGAACAACAATGTGGTAAAAGATAAAACCACACGCTCATGCTGGTAGGATTTGTTTTTCCATTCGATGGCCCATATCGTGTGGTTTTCCATGTATCACATTTCAGTGGTCCAACCACAACAGCAGGCTGTGGTGAAAAACAAAGCATGAAATATAGAACAAAACTAAATAGATGGTTTCTTTTCACATTTTCGGCAAATTTTCTTGAATGAAAAATGTGATTTTGTTGAGTTGTTTCATATTTCCAGATCCATAGCACCATTAGATGCAGAAGAATCAAAAAATGCAGACTCACTCCAACACATGTGACCGAGCCCACTGAAGACAGAAAACCAGGTTCCCTGTGGGAACTTAAGGTAAAAATCAATACATTTGATTTTAATTGTAAAAAATTTAATGAAATATGGAAATATCTGGACATCAGATTAAGACAATATTATATCAGACAAATGACTATAAAGGACCAAAGTAATTTTTTTCCAGTCCAAATCTTTCAAAAGGCCCAGTTCTTCACCACCAACTGTGGCTGTGGGTGTGGTTCAAGTATTTAAAAATATGTTCAGGTCCAGAGGTCACAAATATGAAAAAAATGGTCGTTCCAGCTTAAGGTTCTGGTTCAAAATGAACAAGATCAACAAAAGCAAAGTTGGTATTTGGCAAATCACATACATTGGATTACTAGTGGCATTACAAAATGTATTCTATCCAAAAATAAAAATCATAATTAAGAATTGATTTAATTAAGAATGAGCAAATTTAATACATGATTTAAAGTACACAACAAGGTTTAAGTCATTTAAGAAAAACACATAAAATTTTCAGTATTAGGTTAAGAAAAAAAATAACTACATGGGCAATTCAATGACTCAATGGGCAAATAAATGGCTCAATGGCAGTGCATCTGCCATTTTTATGTATTACTTTTATGTATTCTTAAATATCTTTTAACATTTACCAAAAATCCAATTCTGGATTTTTATATATATATATATATATATATATATATATATATATATATATATATATATATATATATATATATATATATATATATATATATATATATATATAGTGTCGGGCATAGTGTACAGGAACATCTGTGCAGAATATGGACTGGAAGCCCCAAGATCAAAGTGGGGAACACCCCCAAAGGTGGTGGAGAATGACCGAGCTAAGATCCTGTGGGACTTCCAGATCCAGACAGACAAGATGGTAATGGCGAACCAACCGGACATTGTGGTGGTGGATACAGAACAGAGGAAAGCCGTTGTGGTGGATGTAGCAATACCAAGTGATTACAACATCAGGAAAAAGGAGCATGAGAAATTGGAGAAATACCAGGGCCTCAGGGAGGAACTGGAAAAGACCTGGAAGGTGAAGACCACAGTGGTGCCTGTGGTCATCGGGGCCCTCGGGGCAGTCACCCCCAAACTGGAGCAGTGGCTACAACAGATCCCAGGAACAACATCAGACATCTCAGTCCAGAAATGTGCAGTTCTAGGCACAGCCAAGATACTGCGCAGAACCCTCAAGCTCCCAGGCCTCTGGTAGAGGACCCGAGCTCAGAGGATGAAACAGACCACCCGCGGAGGGTGAGAAGGGAATTTTTATATATATATATATATATATATATATATATATATATATATATATATATATCCCAAAAATAAACAATTCTATATTCTCACAAGCAAGCAATTATATAAAATAAAATTTTAAACATGCATCTGTTTCATTTACAGCCTGACACCTGGGTTGGACCAATTCTACCACTACTTAAGATGATCCGGTTGTGCACCAGACAACCTAATTCTAAGTGCTTGAAAGCTGAGAATTCAATGAAGATTGATAAATTGATTAAAGAGATGGAAGAGAATGCCAAGCTTGAAGACAAATGTTTCCAATGTGACAAAATTAGTCCTTCTACCTAAAACAAGCCACATTTTTTCTCAGACCTTTTATACTCTTGTGTGATTTCTTCACAAAACACAAAGTCTAAAGGTAAATAAAACTTGAGAAACAACTGTCTCAGTATTGTCTCAGAGCAATGAATTTCTAACATAATACACATCACATAGTATAAATGACACATACTTGATATAACTTGAATTACAAATTGCAGAAAGTGATACATTAAATATGATGGTATGTTTGGTAAGAAAAAGGCTTATAGTTTCAGAAAACATAAGACAAATCACAGAAATGAAAACCGAGATGCCGTGTGGAAGATCTCATTGGATGTGCAGAAAGATGATCTGACAAGGAGTTGCAGGCTGAAGATAATGATACCAATTGCAAGTACAAACATTTTGGTGAAAAAAAGGTTCTTTGTGCACCTCATGAAACATGCTGGCTGCTTTAGTAGTGTGATTTTTTTTACAGGCACAGCTTGAGCATCATGTAGATGTATTTCAAAATCAGTAACTCTACAGGTTGGTTTTTCTAATAATCATGTCTCTAAAATAAGCAACCAAATCCATAAATGTATAAACAAACTTGAAAAAAATAGACTAAGATCAGAGACTTGACATAGACAATGTTTTACTCAAAGACTTTCACATTCTCTTTTTCCTGCTCTAAAGGAGCATCCTAGTTGATGTCATGTCTTAGAAGAACTAGTTATAATTTTATAAATGTCACTCATTTTAAGCTGTAAAAACATCTTACTGATTTATGTAATTGGTGTAATACAATTATTAAACATGTTTTTGTTAGTTGTAGGAAATACGTGAATCAAAGAAGATTATTGAATATGGAAATATGTTTTAATAAGGAACTGAAATTTGAAAACCTGGTTGCTCAATTAAATCGTAATGACGGAAAAAGAAAGATTTCGCTTTTTGAAAAATACTTCTCAGCTGCACAGTGGCGCAGTTGGTAGAGCTGTTGCCTTGCAGCAAGAAGGTGTAATCGATTCCCGGTCTTTCTGCATGGAGTTTGCATGTTCTCCCTGTGCATGTGTGGGTTTTCTCTGGGTACTCCGGTTTCCTCCCAAAAACATGACTGTCAGGTTAATTGGCCTCTCCAAATTGCCCCTAGGTGTGAGTGTGAGTGTGTGTGTGCATGGATGTTTGTCCTGTGTGTCTCTGTGTTGCCCTGTGACAGACTGGCGACCTGTCCAGGTGTCTCGCCCGGAACGTTAGCTCCCGACCCCATTAGTGACAAGGGTGTAAGAAAATGGATGGAAAAATACTTCTCTCAGGAGAATTTGAGGAAAGGTGATAAGTAATAAAACCCAAGAGATGGCAGTAGTGGAACGTTATACGAAAGCAGCCGTTGAAATCTAAAGAAGACGAAGAAGAAGAAAATGCGTCACATGCGTCACACACTTTGAGAAGGTCCTCGCTGCAGCATGCAGAAAGGGGCGGGGACGGACCACTGTCAGCCTCATACCTTATATGGAAATGGGACCATTGCACTCCGGAAGTGAAGGGGGCGCTATTTTCCTAATTTCTAGTATAAATACCTTAAAGAAGCGGGTTTGAGATGCCGATTGAAAGAAGTTTGAGGGTTCATGTGTTCGGCACACGATCCAAAATGGAAAAGGCGCAAAGTCAGCAAAAGGTATTTTTACCTTCTTTAAAATTTTTATCACATAGTAAATCAATACGCTTTTCTAGATGACGTTGAGCATATAATAAACAGCTGTAGACTATTGAAATGCGTAATTCATAGAAGGTAAGGTTAAATTTAGCATGTAGCATAGCTAATTATTTCCCTGCAGGGCACCATTAGATAAAAATAGAAAAGTAAATAAAATGTATAATTGATAAGTGTATTTTATGCTCAAACTTTGTTTTTTTATTTTATTTAACAGATCCACGTTTCTATTTGTAACATTCGTAACGGAGAGAAGATTATTCCGTATTGCACGAATGACGGATATTTCTGTCCTCTTTGCTCATACAAAGCCGATGAGTCGTTCAAGGTACAGAATCACATAACAAGAACTGCTACGGTTCAACATAACGGTATGTAAAGCTACACTTACACTATCATTTATTTATTTACCTTCTTAACAGTTTTGTAGTTGTTTTTTTTTCATAAAAAAGACTAGAAAAAGGTTAATCCTTTTTGAAATATGTTTTTGCACGCCAACATTTCTGGAAAGTCTAACACTTTTATAAACTAAAAGCTGCCATCAAAGGTGGGTGTAGTTCCCTCATAGCCATTATTCTGGTGATAGTCTTGCAATGCACCTGTTTGTCTGTAATTTTCAGATGCCTTTGGATGTACTGGAAGCTGTTCTCCAAGAGGTGATACTAGCACAGGGAGATGCAGCTTACCTCACCTTGGCATTAACCTGCAAGCGCTTTAAAGCCATTGTGTCTGACCCAGTGTTCAGGAAGAGGACTCACTTTGCTTGGCTGGATGGTAAGAACCTTTGACTTTTTCCACATAAAACATGTTAAATTAGATTTAAACTACATGAAATTTATCATTCATTTACAGGTGAGATCAACTGGGGTAAATTTTCAAAGTCATTCAAGGCAGAAAACCGGATTCCTTTTGCAGTCGTTACGTGTTCTTCCTGTAACCGGCAATATAAAGACTGTGTGGGCTTCACTGAAAATGGAAGACGAGGAGATTACCCTCGTTACTACTGTGATGGCAGACCTGGACACTGCCCTGGATGTCAGTACTGAATGCAAGGAGAATAATAGTTGTTTTCCACAGTCTTTCACACATTGTTCATTTTGGTGACATCTTTGTAAATCTGTTCTGCTGACATTTGGATTTGTTCTGTCATCCTTTAGTTTTTCACAATGTGTTCTTTAAACATTATGTAAATTTTTTAGTGTTCCTTTTGTTGTAGTTCAGTTGATTTATATTATTTAGTTTTTTGGTAGAACTGTTGTTTCCAGGAAAAGTAACATTGTGGCTCTAATATATTAAAGAGAAAGTAGAACCAATAAAGTAGTTGTAAATATATTGTAACAGCATTGTTTAACAATTGGATAACCTTGTTTTAAAATTTTGAAATACAAGCAAAGATAATACCTTTCAGTATTTCATGTGTAACGTTTCATATACTTTAACAATGACTGGAAGAAATAAAAATTGTCTTTGCAAACCTCAGTCGTTTATGTTTTAGCAATCAGAATCAACAGTTTTTATTTAAATAAAGCAACCAAATACAGAAACATGTTCAGTTAGAAACATACCATAATACAAAGATTAAAGGTATGCTGAGCGACGGTGGAGACCGGGTGGAGGTGATGGAAACTCGGGTGAGGAGCAGTTGTTCACATCAAGCCGGACTTTATGAAGGGTAATTCAAGAAGATGAGGAGACCGGCGCCGATAGGCTGAGACGGAGGCGCATGATGAGCTGATTGGCTGAATTGAAGAGCGTTAGAATGTACACATAAGCCTGATTTATTTATCTGGTGACTTCAAAGAAGCTTTTCATACAGAAACAATGATTAATCCACAGTGGATCATTCTCTTGTCAAATAAACTTTCTAAAACCTACTTTCTCTGAGTGTTTCCAGTTTGAAGCTACATTTAAAGTTTTACAAAAGTCTCTCTGGGTTTTGCAACAATTGAATATTTGAGCGCAGTTTGTGAATCAAATACAACTGGTAGAGTTGATATAGAATTTCTAAATTGAATAGTGGGACACCAGTCCAGTGTCTTTTATCAGATTACTGGTTAAGCTGGAGTCCTTACAGGAAAGGTTTCCAATGAGACTTTATGGTAAACAATGACAATAGTTGAGCTCACCTGCAACCAAGCATAATAGTTTTTGGCACTAGTTATATTTTAGATTTAAATTTATTTATTATAAGAGTACGTTTCACTACATCACAATCTATTAATTGAACTACAGCGTTCTTGAAGTATTTGGTATCTGTTTTCTTAATCTAGGATGGACTGGTGATCTGCCCAGGGTCATGCGTGCGTGTATGATAATTAATGGATGGATAAATGTGTTCCTAAATATTTTTTAAGCCTTTTGTTTCAGCTAGATTGGGTGACAATAGATAAATACATATACATAATAATTCATTATTGTTGCTTGTTTTAAGTTGTTTATTACTAATGTGATTTTAACATTAAAAAAACAATAGTTTTAATTATTTTTTTAAAGGGACATACCACGTTACATTTTTATTTCTATTATTATTATTATTATTATTATTATTATTATTATTATTATTATTATTATTATTATTATTATTATTATTATTATTATTAACGCGGCTGGTACAGGAAATAGCGCCACTAGCGCCCCCTTCACTTCCGGATTGCAATGGTCCCATTTCCATATAAGGTAAGAGGCTGACAGTGGTCCGTCCCCGCCCCTTTCTGCATGCTGCAGCGAGGTGTACTTGACACACTTTCGCCAATCTTGCGCATGCGTCGTCATCTCGAGCGGCAGAACATCATGGCTTCCTCCAGTACAGTTTTCAAATGTTTGGTTTAATTTTATGCTAAAATATAACAATGTCGGACCCTGTTCAGTCGGAAGCCCTTCAGGACCGACTGGACCGTCTACAGGAGCTGACAGAATTTACTGAGACGTGCCAGAAACAGTTAAAGGAACTATTTGAAACGCTGGGATGGTCGCAGGAGAACGACGAGGACTTCAATCAGGTAGCTTCTGCTTTCTATTTACAAACCTACAAAACATATTTGTTTCTTTAGAAATAAATGTCTAATTTACGTATTTGGTCTGGTGTGTTTTCTGTTATTTTCTCTTGAAGCGTTTTGTTGTGCTTTTCCTCTGTCGGGTTAAATTATGCTGTTCACTGCGTTCTCTCATTTTGTAGTGTGAGATTCAGGTTTATTTCGCCTGTACAGCTTTTTGATGCGACCTTTTAAGTGTTCAATACTTAACTAATTTACATGAAACAGAGACATGGTGTTTTTGTTGTTCTGATTCTATGTTCTTCTCCTTGCTGTTGATGTTTTCCCAGGAACCAATGGAGCAATGTCCTTATGACTCCAACCACATAGTCCCAGTCAGAACCTTAGAAAAACACAAAGCTTCCTGCATCCTCCGGAAAATGGGTTACTCTGCTGAGGAACAGGTGATGGTCTAATTAAAGGAAAAATACCTAGAGAGACACGTTAGACCCTTTAAAATCAAAATATCTATATTTGCTGCCATGCTGTTGGCATGTTGCATGGCGTTCACTGTAAGGAATAAAACAAAAGCTTTTGCAAAAAGAGAGTGGTTACATTTTCTTAATTCTTATTTGTGGAAAATGCATTTTACAAAAATATGTCTAAATAAACATTATTGTGCAAATGTTCAATGGGGAAAAAATTAAAACTGCTAAAAAAAGCTTTTTTTATTATATCAACCTAAGAACTTTAACCCAAAACAACCAGTCAGCATTTCTTCTTGTTCCAATCTTAATGAGGAGGCATCCAATGTCTAACTTTTACACCCAAAACATACTTCCTCCTCTAGATGTCACTTTTTTCTGTAGCTTGCAAACCATTTCTTTGACTATTATTATTGGATCTTTTTCTGCTCTCCTTGCATCAGGTCTCAGATAACTTCAGTTCTGAAAGATTTATGCATGATGGTTGAAAGATGTTTTTTCTATGCCAGAGGAAATGTATATATTTTTATATGATGCGTGTTTAAATCATGTCCGTCTTATGCTGTAATATTTCCTATCACTGTTTTGCAGGAAGAGATGTGTGATCCTTCTGTCTGTTACGAAAACAGAAACATCAAAACTTTTTTAATGGGTGAATAATTTTTGACTTTTTTTTTTTGTAATTTACTTGCTTAATATTTTTTGTTTATTTGTTTCTTTCAGTCAGTTAATTTCATGTTACTGAGATTTCCTGAAGTTTAACTTTTTAACTTCTTATTTCTCTATGTGTGCTTTGAAAAATTAAAATAAAATTATTTTAATTTAATTAAATATTAAGATTAACTTTAAACTGTAAATTACTCTTTATCCCAGTTTCTTAGATTTTTTAAAATTAATTTTAATTTTCTTTTTGTAGACAAATCAACCCAGCACCAGGTTATCCTAAAGGCGAGATCTGCAGCTCCACTGATGAAGATGGAAGGAGTCTTCTGGCAAGGTACCATCTCAACTTAAGAACTTTAACTCAAAACAACCAGTCAGCATTTCTTTTTGCTCTAATCTTAAAGAGGAGGCATCCAATGTCTAACTTTTACACCCAAGGCATAATACCTCCACTAGATGTCACTTCTGATCTGTGTATTGTGTGTTTTGTTTGCAGCAGCAGTGGTGAGTATTAGAGAAGAGATGGGCTCTAGAAAATGCTGCTGCTCTGGTTCAGGCTTGCCTGATAACGTGCAGTATCCTTTTATTGTCATATCCTTTTAAGACCACAAGGTGGGGCTGTGGGACTCTTTAGCGCCAACCTTTCCCTTTACGTCTTGGGGAAGTCAGTCAGAGCTGCAGAGAATGTTCCAAATATAAATATTTTCACTTCCTGTATTCATAAAATTGTCTTTTAAATCGGATCCCACTGAAAACTATCAATTAATTATGATGATAATGTTGATCATAATGGGATACGATGTTTATAATATCTAAAAAAAATGACAAAATGTGAACAGCTTTAGAATTTGTGGAGGCATAGCTACTATAATTTGTCATCTGGAAAAACTAACTCAGTGGCATAAAGTCTTGGTAAATAAACTCAACACTGAGCTTAATGTTTTCTTCCGGAAAACAATTTAACTTAAATTATTAAGAAAAATGTCCCAGAAATTATTGTGATAATTGTTGTTTTGAGACCATTTTCAACTACTGTGTACATAATGGCATAATAGTGCAAGTTTACCCTTTGAAAAATTACAAAACTTTAATTTTCTACAAAACACTCCACTCTGGAACTGGAAACCATTTTCCAAAATAAGACAAAACAACCAAATAAAAATATATATGTGCATATTTTTATAAATAAAAAGGAAACAAAAACCATACGCAACCGAAACCATGAATAAAATGGATCACTGTGTCTGTGTGAACAAAATTGCCCTACAAAAATATTAACCATCAGAATACGCATTTTTAATTTATGCAATTAACTGCTTATTGTGACAGACTTATTCAAAGCATCCTGCACACTCTCGACACATGCTTCAAGGCCTAAAACTGTTTCAAACTCTTGACGACATCCAGTGGTTTTATGAAATAAAACACCAGTGGTATAGAAGATGTCGTGCGTCACATGACTAACTGAACCAGTTGAGTTTATTTCACTTTAGCAGAGCAAGCTTCAAATCCTTTTGAGTGCGAGTGTCTGCAGGTTTACACTGATTGTGACAAACACTCATTTTGGCCTTAATTTAAACAACAACAAAAAAACATTTTTTTTTTGTCCTAAATAAACAAAATTCTGCACGTTTTAATATGTTTTTTTATTTATATATTAAGTCCTGGTTGGTTATCTGATCAGTATTGTTGGTGTCAGGCAGTCAGTTGTGACTTTGAAGTCATCTGGTAGGTGTGTGAGTCTTTTGTTGGTGTGTAAAACCTCTCTGGTCCTTCATCAGGTCAGTACTCTGGCCAGCCCGTCGATGTGCCACAGAACCACAAGCGAGCGGTGTGTGACCTCACTGTTGCAGACCGATTGGCTCTTTACGATCACGTGGTCGGCGTCCTCGGCCAGCAGAGTGAGGCTGCGTCTTCCAACGAGGATCTCTACGTAGATTTGGTTTCAAAACTTAAAAAAGGTGACAATCACTCAACACTGGTAGTGTCTTCTATTGAATAAATGGGAAAAAAATTACATTTTTCACTTCTCCTCCAGAAGATTTGTATAGTTGATTGTGTTTGTTTGGTTCAGATGAACAGCAGAATGAGCCAAAGAGTCACCTGGAGCTGATGGCAGAGATGAGGGACTACAAGAGGCGACGTCAGTCCTACAGAGCCAAGAACGTCCACATCACTAAGAAATCCTACACTGAGGTAAATCCTTCCATCATCTCTTCTACTGACTGAAGTGTTCTCATATATTCCAGTTAAAGCCAACTTAAATTCCTTATTTTTTTAATCAGCTCATCATAAAAGCTTTAATTTGCTTCTTTATTCCTTGTGATATAACCTTTTTTCTCACATATTTGTCTGACTTTTTTTGGGGTGCATTAACGTTTTAGCAGCCAGACAGACATTTTTACAAGCCTGTGCTCGTTTAATACACGTTTTTGAGTAATAACAGATTGCTAGAAATAATAAAACTGATTTAAAGCTTACTCATTTAGTCAAAAATATAAAATTCTATGCAATTTTTGGTGTTTTCAGGACTGAAATAAAAAAAAACATAATTACAAAATAACAAAAGCTGAATTATCACATGATTTTATTTAATTATGTGTTTTCTGTCACACTGAATTTCTATTGATTGTATCCTTGTATTCTGCCATAAAATCAATTTCCTGCTGATGAATAGTATTTACTGGAGTCGCTTCACCATATTTAAATACAGTGAAGATAAATGCATTTTAAAATATTAATTGTAATCATCTTCTGTCAAAGCTGATAGAAAAGTGCACAAAATCTGGATGAAAAGACTAAAACTGTAAAAATAAAGAATGATGAGTTGAAAGAGCTAAAATTAGATGTTTGTCGTTCTGCAGGTAATCAGAGAGGTGATCAGTGTCCATTCAGAGGAACTTACCAGGCAGTGGAAGGAGGAGGAAGAGGAGAAGCACTCATCTAGATCTGCTCAATCTCCTCCAGGGTAAATTAAAAAAATGTTTCTTTCAGTAAATAAATAAATCACTGTTGCAAAGACATAATATGGTGCGTTTTCAGTCGCTGGCTGGATAGAAGACGGTCGAAATCCTCAGAGTCGCGTCATTCGCACGGTAAGCGGCGTCGCAGCCGAGAACGAAGTCGAGAACGAAGCCAAGACAAAGACAGGAAGAAGAAGAAGAAAAGGAAGGAGAGGTAGGAAATGACCTATTCAAACCTCACAGTTTGGATTTTCAACAAGTTTATTTCTGAGATGAAAATCTCTCATGTGCTTTTAAACGTTTAGAAAAAACATGTTTTTGGTACTTTGTTTTCATAAAAGAGAATTATGTTTTTGATGCCTCAAGTTTTGCTCTTGGCAGGGATTCCCGATCCCCTGATGGCCACCACCATGACAGGAAGAAGAAGAAGAAAAAGAAAGATGACAGGGAGAAGGACAAGTGAGAACGCTGGCTCTTCAGCATCAAAACGTCTGTCTGCTGAAACCTGCTGCTGTCATCAGTTTATTTGCTAACTCTGATTTTTACAAAAAATGTTAATAAAGATTTGTGCAAACAATCTTTCATTCTGTTGTCTCATGTTTTCATGTCAGTTTTTTAGATTTAGAAACAAGAAATATAAAATGTGTGAGTGGAGTAGAGTGTAATAATTGACACAGAATTAGATAATTCCTTAGATGTCTAAAGAAGTCCAGCTGATTTAATCCAGAGAGGCAGCACTGAAGCTACTTTCTGGATCCGGTATTTCTCACCCTGTTGGGAAGTCAGAGGTAGAAAACTGAGAAGATCCCGTCAGAACCTGGGAGCCCACCGGATCCTGGAGCCAGACGAGCCGGAGTCAAACCAGAGATGATGCTGTGACGGTGACCAGCCGACTGAGTTTGTCCAGACATCCTGTTGGACATCTGGAGCGGTTTGAGGAGACACCATGGGAGCCTCCAGGGATAAGGTGAGAGGAAACCGTTCAGGATAACTTCAGGCTCCGCTTGCTCTACCTGCTATTGTATTATAAAGTCCATTTAGATTAAATAATCTGTATATAGTACACATTTTTTTTACGATCTTTGCTTAGGATGGATCAGCAAAAATAAATGTTAATCAGATGATTAGAGAAAAACCTTTTGCTTGATTCCTGGAACAATTTGCTGTTGTATGAAGAATTTTTAAGGATGCAAAAAGAATGAGCAAATTTAACATTTTATTGGTTAAATTGAAAATATCTGCTAGGTAATTTTAAACAGAAGGAGAAAAAAAAGATAAGCAACGTCGTTGGATCAAATGCTTCACTGGTTTCATGTAAACCTCGAAATAACCTCAAATCAGTTTCAGAAGTTGTCAAAACTCATTTCTTCAACAGTTTAAAACATTTTAAATCCCCATATAAAATGTCATGGATCATTTGCTGAACATAAACATAGTTTTTCTAACCTTAATTTGTCCATTTCTCTTTGTTTCCTGGACGTCACTTTGCTTGGTTTGTCATTTAGTTCAGTACGAAAGTATGCATTTTGCTACTTTTGTCAGATTTTATTCCTTTTTCATAATTAAAATGCATAAAATATAATGTATCTTCCATTGAAGATGTTTTGACTTGAGTGTCCCAGAGATCCCTCTGCTTGTTGGTTCACTCTGACTGCTCTGT
The DNA here is from genome assembly GCF_904066995.2 of Poecilia reticulata. Taxonomy (NCBI): domain Eukaryota; kingdom Metazoa; phylum Chordata; class Actinopteri; order Cyprinodontiformes; family Poeciliidae; genus Poecilia; species Poecilia reticulata. The sequence goes on along the minus strand of NC_088845.1, from coordinate 3,758,625 downwards.
TCTTTATCTAACAGACTTTTAAATATTGCATTAATGTTGCTTACAAGGTGAATTATTGAATCTTGGTAGGAAATATCCCTTGTTCTTGTTTGTTGTACTGCAATAACACACAACTTGGAATTTAATTAAACACAGTGATGTTGAGGTTAAATAACTTGTATTTATTATTTTTGTCCAACCCAGCTTCCTTAAATTGAACGTGAGGTTTTCACCTGGAAGTTGTGGTCAAGGTTTCATCCTCATCAATCATCTGTTTATTGACTTTGTGTTCAGGTCTATCAGCTGTTTATGTGGTTATAGTTTAGAGCTTTTCCTTGGCTGAACATCAAGCTGACAGTGCAACTTCAGGAATGTCAGACGAGTCTGAGAAAAACTGGAACAGTGACCATCCTGACAAAGAAACCTCAGTCTGTTGAGTTCTCACCCTAACGCAGCCTGAGTCACATCTACAGGCTAAAACCACCTTGGTTTCAGTAAAAGGTCCTGATAAACTGGACCAGTACATCGTTCAGTCTCTTTAACTTTTATTCTAGTCATGTAAAAGTTTAAACTTGGTGTCTTTTTTTATAAAAAAATAATATTTAAACTGGTCAGAGTGGAAATATTTCCCAGCGGACTCATGCAGGAGGTTAAATGTGAACATAGTCAATATTTTTCACTTGAGTGGATTAAAAGACCTTCTGTCTGTCCACCTCCACAGCAATTTGAAGACTTTCAGTAACCATATGACTCTAAATCTGCATAGATTTTCCTTAATTTAGCTCATCTCACTCAGATTTCTATATGAAGATTAAAAGTTATTTCAGCTGAAAGATCCCAAGCAGGTGTTGTCTGTAGATATTAAATAATTTGTGTTTTCATCAGGTTTCCCTCCTCTCAGGGCTTCTGCTGCTGGTGCTGTGCGTCACCTCGTCTCTCTGCCAGGATGAATACTCTGGATACCACTCAGGTCAGAGCCGCTCAATGTTCAGGTTAAAATAATATTTCTGCTCTCAGTGTTTGTACCTGACTGCTGTCTCATAGGATAACAACTAGTTGTTAATACCAAGTTAACCTGATCCACATCCAAAGCAAAAATTAAAATGAATTCTTGAGAAAACTCAAGAGCATTTTTGAATGAGTGAAAAATAAATAAAGCACAAAACAATCTTCAAATTTCACTTTTTTTAATTATTATTTTTTTGTTATAAACTGTAACATTTTAAACCAGTAGAGTTTTCGTATAACCAATACTTAAACACTGAAGCTGTAACTTTAATATTGTGCTGGGTCAGGTTACAAACTGAAATAAAGTGTTATTTTAATAATTTTTGTCAAATTCCTGATACATCATTTCACCTGGTGACTTGACTCTGACGTCCCTTATTGTCCATGCAGGTGAGAAGCACACCTATGAGTCGTCTGCAGTTGACCACTATAACAACAAAGGCTCCCGTCGACCCGGTAGGACTCCACCTGAGTGATTAGTCTTTATTCACCAGCAGCAGCAGTAGCGTGCAAAATCATCTTTGAAGTTTTGTGATTAACTGTTTTTTTCTAGAGCATCAACCTGAGCCCACTCAGTACTATGATGAGGAGCAGCAGCTAGTGGAAGAGGAGGATTATGACCCACCCAGGGTTACCATGGTCACCGAGGACATCTTTCCTTTTGCCACGACCACAGAGTCCCACTACGCCAAGGAGGACACTGAGACCATGCAGGTAAGACGGGACATCCTGGCAACAGGGTTTAAGTTGTTCAATATTTGTATTGTATTTTTATGAACTTGTATAAGTCTTGGTGACCATGCTACAAATCAAATAAAGAAGAGAAAACATTGCAGTCTTATGATATTAAGTTTTATGGCATTGCATTGAGATACATGCAAAAATATTTGCAATGCAAAATAATAACGGAGCCTCAGCACAACATTTACTTACAGAAATATTGTACCGTATTTTTTTATTCTTCATTCTGTTTCATATATATATTATTTTATTCTGAATTTGTGTGAGTGTTTTCTGTTACTTCCTGTCACTTTGTTGCTGTGGCACAGAAATTTCCCCAATATTGGACACTAAACGATATTTCTATTTCTTCTATTCTGGGTGTAGATACCTTTGCAGTGTCTATAATCTGTCACTAGGAGGCGCCAAAGTAATACAGCACACTAATAATGTTTTTTTTTTTTCTTTTGTATAAACTAAGTGCAAATTTGGATCTTTTCAGTCACGTGAGGTATTCTTGTTTTTTTAATGTAAAACAGCAACAGGGCATTGTTATTACTACTGTGGTCTTAAAAAATAAATGTTAACATAAATGCACCAACAAACATAAAAGTCAGGTAGTTTTACATTTATACGTCTAAGCAAAATACGACATTTTAGCTCAGCTGCAGACTTTTTTAAAGTAAAATAAATCAGGAAGTCTTGTATGGTTTCCGTGACAGTTTGCTGATATTTAATGGTTTTATTTGCAGGTGCCTTTTAAATACGCAGCCGGACCGGACACAGACTCCTCAGAGGAGGAATCAGGAGGCGATGCGGCTCTCGGAGAGGAGGGGCCGACTGAGTGTGACTGTGAACCTGGAGAGCCTGGTTTTGCAGGTTTTGCAGGACCAAAGGTCTGAAATTATTATGTCACGTCACTTTAATTTCTTTATTGTAAACTGCAGCCTGCTTACAATAGTTAGTCCTATGCAAGAAGTAAATGTTTCTCCTGTGGCTGCTTTTTTGCCAGAGTTATTAAAACTTCTTGTCTCTGATTTTCAATTATGGATGTTTTTAGGTCACTAATAAATATTTAAATAGGAAATATTTAATAGTAATCCCTTTTTTCTGTCATTCCTTCTTGAATTTGTCTGGTCAAGAAAAAAGATTTAGTTTCAAACAATATCTTTTTTTAAACCAAATAGATCAAACATTTTGAGATTTCAGTAACTGAAGGAACAGCTTTGAAGTCTGATTACTTTTTAATTATTGTTTGAAGATCCTATTCCATTTATTTGTTGCCAAATATTAAATTTGCCTGGATTTGGTTGTACATGTGTTTAGTTTATATGTCATCTGAATGTTTTTGTCTATTTGGCAGGGGTCCAGAGGTCTGCAAGGTCAAACTGGCCTGCCTGGAATCCAAGGAAGAGAAGTGAGTCTAAAATCTATCCTGCAACGTGTTTCCTAAAGACAGAAGAAGCAGAAATGAGGGTGGATTCAATGTATCATGTTCATTTTAGGGATATAAAGGAGCTAAAGGAGTTCGGGGAAGAGGAGGAGACACTGGACCTGTTGTAAGTAAATTATACAACAGCAGAGACTCATCAATAATGAGTTTAACCCATAAGACCATGCATAATAACCCATAATATCACTGGTTGCATAATAAGCATGAACTGAAAGTAAAAGAAGATCTTCAGATGAAAATGAAACCAGAAGTAATCTGCACAAATAAATATGTCAAAAAAAGAAAAGAAGAGAAACCAAAACTGAATCAGATGCAAATTAGTTTCTAGCTTTAAAAGAAGGTCTTTGAATATGGAAAAAATAAAACGAAAAGTTTCAAAACAAAATAAAATAAGTGTATCTCTATGCAGAGAAAATTTAAAAGACTGAACAAAATGATATCATGTTTAGATCTGATTGTTCTTCGCCCTGGCAGGGTGATGCTGGACCTGAAGGAGAAGAAGGAGCTTCTGGTTTCTCTGGCGGGATGGTCAGTTTTTTGCAGGATGGTCAATTTGGTGGAAACCATGGCGATGGCTTAGCACAGTTTGAATCTGACGATATCATATGCAAACTTTACCTTTAAACTTATTTAATTGGGCTATTTCACAAGACTTTATTTAAGCTGAAAACATTTGATAAGGAAGAGAAAACACAAACTGATTTTTTTATCAGGGAGAACCTGGACTTCAGGGTGACCCAGGTGAGCGTGGAGAGCCCGGTCTGAAGGTAAACACACATTTACCTCACACTTACAATGTCCTAAAATAAAATCCAGATTGTTTTTTAGCTAGGACTTTTACCCATTAAGGACAAGCGTTGAAAGAAAGGACGGTAGATACTTGCCAAATCTAAAATAGTTCAAAGATTGTGCAGAATGACTAGCTGATAGTTTACCTGCTAAACAGTTTGTCTCTGATATGTTCACAACTAAAAACAATAAAGTCTTATGTAAAATAAGTGGCAGAGAAGAGCCATCTATTATGAAGTATATTGAGACAATAATGGTAACTAATAGAAACAGTGAGAATACAGAACCTTGTGGCACTCCATCATAAACTGTGGTGAATCATGGAGATTTTATGTTTAATTAATTAATTGCGTTCATTTATGTTTCTGTCATTATAACACTTTAGTAAAGTCTTGTTTTTGTTCAGGGTGATGTCGGTATGGAGGGCCCGCGAGGAGGAGGAGGAGCTGCTGGTGAGACTGTAAGGAACTAAATCTGCTGCCTAATTGGGGAAAGTTTTAAATGGAAATCTGTCTTCTCTTGAACTCGAGAAGAAATAATCCAGCCGCCTTTATTTCTTTGAAATTTGTTTTCACAGATACATTTAGTCTGTTGGCTAAAAACTGAGGATATTGTTTTTTTTATATTTTTTTAAGTTTCTTAAATATCGTCATCACATACCGAAACATAAAACCAACATTGTATTGACAACATTTTGGGTTGTATTCGGATTATTTGATGAAACAAAGTTGTTTTCATAGAAACTGAGACAGTTCTGGCTTTTCAGTGGTTCTACATGTTAAGGTTAAAAGCAGCTAAAACATCCTACTTTCTCATGATGAACCAGGTGCGCTGCTGCAGGTGACAGATACCGAAACGGTACTGGAAACCACCCAGAACCTGCTTCACCACCAACCGCCATGGCTGCCCTCTGTTGACACTAAACGAAGCAGGAAAAGAGATGCTGGTGGTGAATTGGGGGGTTTTACTGGCTGGCAGCTGTTAGTTAGTGGGGTCATGTCTCATTAGGGTCTCACAAGTTGAAGCTTTGTTGGAATAGAAAACCTTTTGGGATTAAATTTTACTTTCACTTTCAGTTACATGTGATCTCATTTTATTTTGCCTTCACTTTTTATCTAAATCAGATTCAAACACTTTGTTTCATACTGAAAGTCTCATGATACAATCAACTGAACTACATTTTTAAATATTTAAACTCACATTTACAATGTTTTTCCTTTCATTTCTTTTCGTCTTTACTTAAAACTTTTCAAATTAGCCGAGTTTGTGATTTACAACCAATGAATTGTTATTACTTATTAACATTTAATCTCTGGTTTATCTCAGGGGCCTCACGGTGACCCCGGGCCTCCAGGGTCGAGAGGAGGTAAAGGTGTCAAGGTACCAGAGTTTTTTATCTGTTCTGGTTCTATTTGTAGTATAAATATATATTTGCAAAAGCATTTATGTAATACTCATATAATTGAAAATTCTTGAACAGTGCCAGAAAATGTTTAGAAATGATCTGAATTTACATATCCTGAAAATGTTTAATTAATCTAAATTTTCTGTTTATACTTTTTTAAAACAATGAATGCTTTTGGTTTTTGTTATTTGAATAGTTTGTTTTGTCATTTGTGTGTTTTTTGTTCAGGGTTCCCATGGTGACCTGGGTAAGCAGGGTCACCAGGGAAAAGATGGAAGCAAGGTAAAATAATTAAAATCTGCAATAGAGACAGTATTGGTTTTTCTCAAGAATTAAAATAAATGCTGTAAGCATACATTTATAAATGTACATTTATGAACATAGTTAATGGTTAAACTTATTTCTACTTTAAAACAATCAATGTGTGACATTTACTGATCTAAATATAGCTAGTTAATAAGCAGGAGTCATCTAAATCAAATATTTAATCTCGTCTCTCAGGGTCAAACAGGAGCGCCCGGGTTTCCAGGTGACGTCGGAGAGAGAGGCAACGCTGTAAGATAAAACCTCTTTTTACGGTCAGAGACGTGGAAAACGCATCTCTGATCATTACACACTGAGCGTTTATGTAAGATTGTAACTTTTCAGTCAATTGTGTGTGAAAATGTCCCTTTAATTTGATTCCATTACAACTATCAGTGAAAGAATGTTTTTTTCCTTTTCTTGTTTATGTCGAACTTCCCAAATAAAGTTGAGCATCACTAGAGAGAATAAAGATTTCTCCTTTTTTCTCCCATCCGTGAATCACGTTTTAATAATTGATGTTCTTCTCCTTCAGGGTTATCCAGGACAAACGGGACCTTTTGGGCCAAATGGACCAAAGGTACAGAACCACAGGGAACACAGTTCCTGTATGTTTACTATCCACTGATGGTGAAAGTACGTCTAACATTTAGGGAGTTTATGTGGGTGTGTGCAGAAGGTATTTTATAAAACTGCTGCTGACGCCTCTTTGGAGATTTTCACTTTCATAATACAGACCTTAGTATTAATAACTTTTTAATAACTAAGGAAATAGAAAGGTTGCTTGCAGTGTGTCAGACCAAATAAATTCTTATTTGGTTTAAAAATATTTTTGTGAACTGTTAATACTGTGCATTACTTTATTTTTTGAAATTCTAAGTCATTTTAAGTGAAAAATATATTCTACAAAATCTGAACTGATACAAGTTTAGCCTCAATGTGGCACACAGGTTTTCCTTAAACATCTGAGAGGTTTTCACCGTTCACAATGTTGTTCTCTATGAAAGAGAGTTGGCTGCTGCAGCACAATCTCACTATGTTGAGTACGTTGCTGTGCGTTTTGCTGTCTGTGTAGTCAAACCTACATGATTACCGGGAAACATATTTAATATGTTATCACTCAAACTGTCAAAAGAGACCTGCCAGCCTTAGCATGTGGCTACAGCAAGCTATTCAAGATGAAAATATCGCTAATAAGAGCAAGACCTGAGTTTACTGAGGACTGTAGATAACGGATCATGAACGTCTAAAGCTACGATGGAAACGTGGTATTAAGGAAGGAAGATCTTATTTACGAACTCGCTCAATTTTTCTTTCCGTGGCTAACATCTGAGAACTGCACAAAATCTTACTTTGTGCAGATGCAAAAGAGTTTTGTCTTTTGCAAACCAAACAGTAAAATGGCTCCTCATTACTTCTGGTTGAAAGAGTCTATTTAAAGTCTAAAGGATTCACAACAAAATATTTTATTTCAGTTTTAATTCTATGCTTAAGCAGGAGATGGAATAAGGTGATGTATATGTTAATACTTTTTAATCAGGTTATCGGGTGATGATCATTAATCAATTATTTTAACATAACAGACCCAGATGTAGTATTTCTGAAGTTTTGAACTAAATAGAAGCTGTTTTGAAAATCAAATATGTAGGTTATAGTGACATCTCTCCACAGAGCTGTAGATTGCTTGATTAGGTTTCTTGATCCACGTGTGCCAGAAAAACTGCTTGCCACAAACGACAAAGTTGTTAAATAAAATTTAAGGTAGCGTAAATACAATTACACACATTTTAACGCATCATATCTTAATACAACACATGGGCAATTTGACTGCATGAATAGTCACAAGATTTGGGTCAGAGAACAACTTTGAATTGTTTGATTGCTGTTGCAAATTAGAAAGTCCTACTTTTTTATCTAATCTCTTTTCCTGAGTCAACAACTGACACAGAAAGAGAAAATGAGTTTTCTGTTGCTTTATCTGATGACTAAAAGTGTATGTTAGTCAGAGTATAATTCCCCTTTGAAGATTGAAGACTGAACATTTTTATCATGCGGATTACTTTAAACTTCTGAAATTATTATCTTGGTACAATGAATTGTCAAACAGGAAAATGACAAACAGGACTGCCCCTGAAACTTCCTGTTGAAGTTGTAAAAATGCCCCAAAAACCTCTTTGCCCCTGTGTGTCAGAAGACATGAGTGATGATGCATGAATGATAGTAAGAAAAGGTAAACAATGTCAGAGTGAAAGTGATTTCATGTCAGACGTAACAAGCACATGGGGTTATATCTAATGCCGCCTGAAGTGCATGACATTAGTTTCTGGAGTTCCCCTGGCTGCCCTCTGTTGACGGAGCTCTGCATGATTATAGCTACGGTCAACACTCATAAACCTTGATCTCTTATGACAAGCGCTGTGTAATATTTCCCCACATATAAAGAAGTGTTTACAGGTTAACCAGCAGAGTCCTGTGGAGTTTTTCAGGAGCTTTGTGAAGGGATTACTGTGGGTTTTCCTGGATGTTAAGCTTCATTTAGAGTGTAAAAAATAAAAACTGAAACTGAAACAGAGATTATAAGATCAGGATTGTTGTGTTTAACTATATATAAATAAAGCAAAAATGAAGTGAAGTGAGCTCTGGTTATATTTACATTTGGTTTGTGTTAACCCCGTTTAACCGGTGTTCTTCCAACACTTTCATTTTATTTAGTATTAGCATACTAGCTACAGATGTACTCTACAACTAATATGTGTAAGCACTTTACCATTGATCAAAAGCACTTTGTCATTTATTTAATTTACTATATTCATTTTATTTGAAGAAATATTTAGTTTCAACTTGTTGGGTAACCAGCTACACATCAAGCACAAAATCGATATAAAGTCTGATCAATTCATCCTCTGATATTTATCCTCATCTGTCTGCCTCTGTGGTCTTCAACTTTAAGATGCTTCCTTGTTCTAACGCCTTAATCAAGCAGCTTATTATCAGGCCCTGCACGGTTAATTAGTCACTCTAAACGTCATAAAAATTAATTATCATTTTATTGATGACATTTCATTTATCATTGGATCTTAAAGGTTGATTGCTGTTGCTGAAATAAATATTGATTTTAATTCTGACAGTAGTCATGCAGTCATCAAAATGTGTTTAGTAACATTTAAAAAGAAGACGTAGCATCATAAGCTTTTCTTAAAAACCTTTTCCTAACTTATTCTAACTAAACGTGTAGAGATTAACTCATTTCTGTTGAGACTCATTCTATGCTGCTCATTTATAGTTGGCCTTGATTTTTACTTGCTTAAGTAATTACATCACCAGTGGTTTAGTTTTTGTCTTTCATGTTAGGATTTTTTTTTTAATTTTTTACAAAAGCTTGTATATCATGTCTAATCTCTACTTTATTCTTCTTTATTGTCCTCATTTCCTGGTTGTTACTCAGGGCTCTAAAGGGTTTGGTGGCTTTCCAGGAAGCGATGGTGACCCTGGGGAGGATGTAAGTGGGTTAATGCCACAAAGTCATAAAACAGGTTTTATCATCTGTTGTTACCGTAAAGATTATTTCTTCTTGGCCTATTTAGGGTCCAATAGGAGTCCCAGGTGTGATAGGAGAACCGGGGCTGTTTGGTGTCAAGGTAACTGAAAATATGTCTGTTCCTTATCAAATAATTATGGCAATTTGTTAATTTATTTATGATAATTAATAATTTTATCTGCTCAGGCTATCAGCTGTGGTGCACAAAACTTCTTGATTTAAAATGACTCAGCTGTGAAAACCTCCATGTGGTTTTCTTTCTGCCATCCTCTTTCTGTGGAAGATTGTTACAGTGAATCTGATGATCTGAAAGCCTCGTTTTCTTAGTCTCAGCCTGCAGTTGTTCTCTGGAGAAATCTTTTTGTGCTACAGCCCAGACAGTATTACATTCCCCTCCTACTGATGTGGATTTTATTTTCCCTGTCGCACAAGTCTATACAAATCTTCTTGGCATTCTGCCGTAACTGAGTCATTTCTGCAAGGAAGGAAGGAAGCAATAAATCCCACATTACTGTATATTTAAATGAGTTGTTATAAACCTGCCTAGGTTATGTTTAAATCTGTTCACTGCTTCCCTTCCTGTGCAGGGCAGTAGAGGGGACGGTGGTGTAAGAGGACCCCGGGGCAGACTGGGCAGAGTGGTGAGTTTCTGGCACTTTGAACAGGAACCAAACTCTGAGTGGGAGACGTTAACATGCAGAATTCATGAGAAATTTCCAGAGAGAAACAATGAACACTTGTAATGATTTCCTCTTCTTTTTTTTTTTTTTTCTGGATAATTGCTGAGTCTGTGTTTTTGTTTTCCCACTAATGATGCACATGCAATGTCCTCTATTTTGTTTACCCTCTAATGGGGCATATATTCAACCAAATACAGAGGAAATATATATTTTTTCCACCTGCAGTCGATGCCCTCCACACATGACATTACTTTAAAGACCTTAGTTACCCTAAACCCTCAGCTTCCTCTGGGCGTTTGTTGCTTTCTTTATTTAAGTGACTGCAGTTTATCAATCAGAAAAATAAATAAAACTAAGAGTTGAAGTATAACCTCTATAAGTATAGAAGCATCAATCAATCATTATCTGCATCAATAACATTTTTACTCCTCCAGATGTTACAGCTCTTAAAATAATAGCAATGAAATGTGTCAGAATTGTAATTGACAGTTTGTATCTCAAAGAAAACCATAAATTGGTATCAGCCTTGAAGAACCAGTTTTAATTTAAACCCTCTATTGATAACAATGATAAAAAATTATGGCTTAAAATGCATTGCAACTTAAAAACACAGGTAATTAAATATTAGTAGGATTCTATGTATATTTGAGCCTGTATGCATAATTTTGATTCTGTACTAAAAGTTGGGTTCTTATGAAATAACAGAGAAGTTATGTCTTTTATTTTGTTCACTTTTCATCTTTTCCCTTCGTTTTTCCATGAATAATGATAATAGTTGAACTTCAGCATCAGCATTCTTAGGAAAGTCTTGACGTCTGCTTTTAGTTTTAGGAAGTGAAAACAGACTCCTTTCATTTGAAAAGAAAAAAGCTAAACTTTGTTTTAAACTTTTAGCCAAATTTATTGTTTTTTTTTTTGTTCTTTTTAAATAAGATGCATATGTTAAATACTTTGAAAACACATTTATTTTGTCCAGCTGTTAGCAGTAAAACCAAAAATAATTTATAGAAACTGCTAAACATTACAGCAAATATCCACCGAACTCCTGTCTGGGAATCTTTAGTTTCCAGACAGGAATTAAAAAATTCCTATCTGGAAATGTTTACTTTCCCAGACAATACAATACTTTATTGTATTGTAAGTTTGTACAATAAAGTAAAAATAAACTAAATACATGAAGACATGCAAAACTTAGCAGATATAGCTAAAATAGTCTGTATCATATATTATTGTAGATTATCTTAATCTAAAATATGTTGGGGTTTTTTTTGTTTTGTTTTGGTTTTTGGTGTAACCATCCAACTATTTTTAATGCAAACAGATTTAAAATGATCAATAGGATTGAACAAGATTTTTTACTAGGGTTTCTATAAACCCTTTGTAGGGTTTATGTTAGAAATGCTTAATATAGAAGTTCTTACAGGTATAAATTACTAAAATGTGTTGGACATTTCCAAAGCGTAGTGGTCAGCTGTTGTTTTTGGTGTGAATATCATCATAACTGTGACCTTATCTGAAACCAGAAAGGGATTTCCCCTTGGAGACTAAAACAACCAACACTGCTTGTTCAGTATGTTTGTTTTTGGGCTTTGATTTTCAACTTCTTCAATTTCTTGTTTAAGCTTAAACTTTTAATTGATTTGAATAAGTGACTCACTGTTTTATATATTGAAATATTTGGTAACGCTTCTGTATTCGCTTTCGTCTGCCAAATGTCAGACCATACATAATTCCCCAAGAGGCTTCTGCTTTCTTTTGAACTGGCAGCGGTGCTGCAGATGATTCTGTATATTTATTTTTTTTTACAGTTAATGTGAACTGAGATACAGTTATAGATTCTCATGAAGTAGAAGTATGAATCATCTTTTTGTTTTAGTTTTGCACGACTACAGGCTGAAACATTTGCCCATATTTCTCTGCAAATAGGCTCAAGATAAGTCAGATTGAGCATCTGTCAGCATCTGTTATCATTAATCTTAAAAGTATAACCACAGAGTCTGAAATGAACCTGTCTGGACTTTGACTGGGCCATTACACAAAATACATTGAAGTTTGTGGGTTTTATGTGACAAAATGTCCAACAACTAATGGAATATGAATTATTTTACAAGATTGTGTATATAGTTTATTATTATCAGTGAGTTTATTAGTAATTAATAACATCAGGCCGGTATTACATTTGACATACTAGGATTTTCAATGTTGGTACAAAACTAAAATCAGTGTGATTTCTTCAATTTCTTTCTTCTCCAGTTTTCTTTTACAATAAAACCAAAAAAGTTTCCTAATTTTCATCTGTATTTTATTATCGTCACTGTGTTAATTTCAAGCTGTTACACTACAGTTTGCTATATAAACCTTTGCAACATTACTAGAATAAATTATCCAGATTTCAAAGGTCTGTAAATGGGGATGAATGATTTCTTAAGCTGCAAAAACTAAAAATAATGTTGAATAAAGAATCAACTTTGTTACATTTCTGTTGTTTTTCCGACAGGGAGCTCAAGGAGAACATGGAGATCCTGGAATTCCAGGAAAACATGGACCCAAAGGTCTGCAGGGTCCAACAGTACGTACACACACACACACACACACACACACACACACACACATCACCCTGAATGGTAACAATACAAACAACTAATCAAGTTCAAATCCTAAATAATGTCTTATTAAGTCATTAATTATGAAGTTTTTACTGTAATAGGAAGGAAAAATTAGAACTAATTTAAAAAAAAACAAAAACAAAAACAGTATTTTAAAATATAATGTAATTTTTCTCTTTCAGTTTTATACCAAATAAAACGAATCCTGTTCAACTCTGGAGGCCCACAAATGTTTTATGACAGGATGTTTTATTTACTTACTTTATATACAAACAGTTTTTACTTATTAAAACATAAAACCTTTCAAATATTTCCGTCTTTTAACTAATTTTTCTCCTCCAGGGAGCCAAAGGGGAAACCGGACCTGATGGAGAGAAGGTGAAGTTTATAAAAAACAAATGAAAAAAAGCTATTTTTGACACGAAGCTACATCACCGAAATGTTTTGAGATGAAGGTGGATTTATCTGTAGGCTGTGATCTTTGTGAGATACACTGATTGTAAAGAATCACAAATAACAACCAGAGAAAAAACTCCTGGCAGTTAAGTATTTTGATTAGTTATCATGAAAAATAATGGTAAAAACTTTTAAATCTAATGTGTAATTTAGTTTAATTGTATGATTTTTGTTCTAAAAACTTTGGATCATTCTGTACTTCCATTTCTTATGGTTCTGACCCCCAAACAAATCAAAGTCTAAACAACTCATTGCATTTAATAGAGCTTCATAACCACAGTTACTTTATTAGAAGATTGTAGAAACTTGCTTTAAATCATCCATTTAATAATGTTGTCGGTACAAAACATACCCAACAAAATTTAGTACGAAAAGACCCAAACAGGAAAGGTACAAAATGGTAAATGAGCGAAATGACGATCCAGCTAATATTTTAATCTTTGTGATGCAAGATAGACAAGATACTTTAAGATTTGAGAAACCTGGGATTGACCTTCTGACTGAAGGAGCATCAGCTAAACCTCCTGAGCAACAGCAAGTATGTGGTATCAAAGATCATGTTTTCAACTCACAAGTGGTTAAAAAATGTCCCTTGGCCTCGAAGGGAATTTCCCGTCTGTGTTGACATTTTGTTTCTTCCTGTTTCCAAGTTTTTTTTAAACTGTAATCTGGTTGTAACCAGGTCATGTGTTGTTTTTGTTAAATTTATGTCTGGTCTCCCTCTTTCTTTACACCTTTGTTTTTGTTTACATATGACAGGGTGCAGGAGGCCGGAAAGGCCTGAAGGGGGAGAAAGGCCAAAAGGTAATTTGCATGTCTCATGATCATGTGACAGATGTGTTGTTGTTTATTTCACTTCTCCTTTCCATTACGGGTGGGTTTTTTTACGTATAGTGTCTCTCTTCCTTTTTCTTTTCTCCTTTCAGGGAGGAAAAGGCGTCCATGGAGACAGAGGACAGGTGATTTGGGGATTTCCAATGCAGAAATGTGCACGTCTCTCGGAAAGCGTCTGAAATAGAAAAGTTATTTGTGTGATTAAATCATAAACTTAAAAATTTCATTTAAATAAAGCTTTGTTTAAGATGCAAGTTAAAAAAAATCAGTTCTCATTAAGTTTTAGCTAAAATCAGACTTACCTTGATGCACAATTTTCACTTTAATTGTAATCAGTAAACTGTCAGATTAACAAGTTTAGTCAATCTCAGTTTATTTTTGTTGCGCCAATTTGCAACATGTCACCTCAATGGTCCATTTAGTCATACATCCATTCCAAATCCTCCCAGTCACCAAAAAATACATTAATTTCAATTAATTAAAAGGTTTTCCAAGGAAACCCAGAAGATATTATCGGCTCATTGTCTTGCAGCATTCACTCCTCCTGGACGTGGCGACAGCCCTCATATATACTACATGTAGCAACAATGGAGAGGAAAATTACTGACGGAAAACAAAAAGTTAACAGTTGAAATGACAAACAATGCAAATTAAAAAGTAGAAGAATCAGAAAGAGAGAAAAAGTGGTCAGTTTGTCCTGCAGCTGCTTAAGTCTATGGCAGCATAACTACAGAAACAGCTCAGGAAAACCAGGTTGACTTTAAGCTTTATCAAAAAAGAAAGTTTTAAGCCTCGTCTTACACGTGGAGAGGGTGACCTGTTTGGATCATCTGAAACAATCAGATGTCTGATGAACGATAGAGCTGATAATTAAAGGTTTCATCTGTGAGAAGGAGAATGTTCTGGATTTCCTGTAGTTCAGGTCCTACTGATAAATGAAGTATTAACAGATTCACTGTGGATGTTTTTCTTTCTAATCAATTTTTGTCTCAAAGCGAGGACCAGTAGGTACAGGAGGCCGTAGCGGCATCCCGGGGCTTGTCGGACCACCCGGCGTCCCTGGCTCCAGAGGAGACCGCGGTCCGATCGGTGACCCCGGCGGCAAAGGTCGTACGGGACCAAAAGGAGCTCCAGGTCCAGCTGTGAGTAACAACAGCATAAAGCAGAAGCTGTAGAGGCCAAATATATCAAAAACAACGTTTTACTGAAGCTGTTCTAATAATTAAATCTATTATCCTGCTTTACTAGCAAAAAGAAAAAAAAACGATAACTGGTTCATGACAAGATATTATTTTGCTGAGGTTTTAGTTTAGTAATTTAGTTTTCATGTACAAAATGGAATAAAGTAAAAATCTCTATTTAAGATTCTTATTCTGGACAGTTTGGATGTTATTGTCATGTGAAGGCAGCCATCTGTTATCCTCACCTGCTGAGGTTTCATAGGTTTTGCTGTTGTTTTGATTATTCCTTTGAAGTGGATGATGAAATATGGACACATTTATTTATTTTTACTTATTTTATGTCCGCTTTAAATAAAATAATAATTTTTAAAAGTTACTTTTTACTGACGGCAGTACATCAGTTTTCATAAAACCAGATTTTAAGCCATGTTGTTGACATTTGCATCAGAATATAACCTGGTTGGGTTTTTGGTCCTGAAGGGTCCTGGTCTGACCGATGAACAAGTCCTGCAGCTCTGCAGAGGCGTGGTCATGTCCCAGTTAGCCCAGTACGCCGCCTCAATCCGAGCCAAGTGCACCCAGGGCTGCCCCATCAACAACCGGACTCTGATTGGGCCTCCAGGGGCCCGAGGACCAGCGGGGCCACCGGGCAGAGCTGTGAGTGCTTCTTCAGGCTCTCATCACTGATATACTGCCAATTAGGTTTGTTTTTTTTCTAAATCTGCAGAGCAAGATGGTCTGAGTGCTTCTAAAAAATATATTTTAAAACAAGGCTTCTGTTTGATTAAATTTTTTTTGCAATAACTTGCAAGTAAACACATAAAACGTCTTAATTAGGTATATATTGCTTAAGCTGTGTTGCAAAAGAATCCCATAATTCCCTGAACTTCATGGATGAATACCTTGATCTGAAAAATAATGGCTTTAGTCAGAGTTTTTCAACTTTGTGGAGGAATTTATTCAACATTTCTGCTTTTAATAACCAGGGCAAAGCAGGAAAAGCTGGAGAGAAGGGAGCCAGAGGTGTTCAAGGACGGAGAGGACTGGAGGGACAAAAAGGAGCTGAGGGACAAAGAGGTAAATGTTCCTGCTCACTGCAGTTCAGGCCTTTTCTGTTGTATAATGATCAATGCAGACAAAACAACCATTATTCTGATATACAGCCCCAGCTTCAACCTCTTCACACTTCATTTTGCTTCCTTGCAAGCAAAAAACAAACAGAATATTTTCTGGTAATTTAATTTTAATGAAAAGGTCAACAAAAAACATCCATAAATAACCATATTTGCATGTTATTTTGCAGTCAAATACTTTTTTCCCTTCATCAGGAATCAACTTCCTGTAATCGTGGGAAGCAGCTTCAAAGTTTTGGAAATAAAAACTGATATGAAAATGAAATCAAGGCTCCAGCTTTTCTCCACCAACATACATTTGATTTTTTTATTTTATTTGAACAATTTCCTCATTTCATTGATTTAATATTCTGTAATTTGTTTCTTAAAACTTATTTTTTTAAGAAATTAAATCTTAGAATATTTTCTCAAATGCCTCCTGGAACATTAAGATGTTTTTGTTGTTGTTAAATATGTAACGGTTCTTTGTGTTTATTTGGGTCGGATCTCTCTCATGGAGGTCAGCCTGGGCTGGTTCTTATTGATGAACTCTGAACTCTGACCCTAACTAAAGCCAGTATAGAGCTTTATTAATTGTTCTGGATTAAAACAATTAAAACAATTCCTCCACATCAATTGAGTTTATCACACAGGGCTAAGCTGGTTTGGATATTTTATTAAATAAATTTAACTTATTGAAACCTGCATGTTGTTAACTCTTATCTTTGTCTAATATCAAAATTTGCTGGATTTGAAACATTAAAGTGACAGAAGAGTGAAAACAAAATGACTGTAAGGAAATATTTCTTCACATCTCTTGAAATAAGGAATATGTCCATATTTTCTCAGTTCCATTTTTTCCTCTGCTGCTTTATGTATTTCGATCCACAGGTCCGAAGGGAGCTAAAGGCACGACAGGAGATCCAGGTAAAGGCCTGCAGGGTCCAGATGGACCACAGGGACCCAGAGGTAGGATTCTTCTTCTCTCATTTCCTAATAAAATCAATGCAAAACTGCAGAAAACAAAAATGTTCCTTCAAATTAGTAAAATATTGAACTAACTGACTTAAAATATTATTGGAATGCAAAATAAAAAAATGTCATGACTTTTTTCCCAGGTGAACCTGGTCACCAAGCAGAACCCAAAGATGGGACGGAGGGTCCCCGCGGGCCCCGTGGTTTCCCTGGCTCGGTTGGGTCACCTGGTTCGGTCGGGTTCCCAGGCGTGCCGGGATTCTGCGAGATGCGGGACTGTGGCATTTATGCACCGGTGATGCGCAAAGAGCAGGGCCTGGTGAAAGGACCCGCAAGCTCAAGCATCTGAGCCTGAAAAAACTCCACACAGAACAGAACTTCTACGTCCAACATTGCAGTTTGTTGCATCAATATTTGAGAAAATGGTTTGTGCTTTCAGGACAATAATAGACGTCACAACCGATGCTACAAATTGCAGCAAGTTGATCAACTGAGAATTTGCATATGAACCAGAAAAAAGAGAAATCCTGCAGGAGCTCAAATTCATTCAGCTGAATTTGTTGTGATATAAACTTAGGAAAAAGTAAATTATTTAAGAGTGATTCCTTCTTTATGTCTAGTTTTTTCTCCTCCAAATAAAGAAGCACATTTTATGTACATAATATGTAAAGAGTATAAAGTTTTTTGTTTCAGATAAACTGATATTTTAACCCCAGGGTCAAGTGTCTAAGTTGTTGTCTCATATTTACTCACTCAAAACAATCAATTCATCACCTCCATCCAAAGCATACCTGCGATTAAACAGGTCAAATATATTCAAGAGTGAAATTGTGAAATGTTTCACTAAATTATCAGGTTGGTTGTTTAAATAAATCATACAGTGGTTTGGAGTGTGCAAAAATCATTTTTATTTTTCCAAAAGAAAATTAAGCAGCAACAACACAACAGTTCAATAGTTCTGTAAGAAATAAGGCAACCCTGTATAAAAATTGTAAAACAATATAGATAAGTTTGGCAGGTGGTGAACATGATATGTATGGCAAGACTTTCCAAAAACAACAAAAAACAATGATAATTTGGACATCAATACATGATTGGTTGAGTTAAAAAAGTGCAGGGATAAAATTTACACAACTTTGATTTTTTTTTTTTACTGGTAACATGGATGCACATTATCAAAGCATAACTTAAAAAAATCACTACAAAAATAAATAAAACAAAGGACAAAGTATAGGCAGTGTCACATCCTATGTCCATCCTGATGTCAGTAATACAGATTTTTAATGCTAAAACAACTAAAACTCACTACAATTTAGCTTAATGCCAGAGTCTGTTATTGTAGGAAAACCTGAGATGTTTCTGGAGCAACAAAGAGCATCAGAGGCGTATTAATCATCTAAAATCTGCTGGTCCAACTTCAAAATGACGGAGACTTTAAAATGATCACTTGGTATAGAATAAAGTGTAATTGTGCTTTAACAATTATTAAAATGTAATACTTAATTCATTAATTTACTGTGAAACATGTGTTCACCTTCTGGATTGTATTATAATCTACTAGTTAATAGAAATGAACTGAACTAAAGAAAATAGTTTGTTTTGTTTTTAGAGTCCCTTAAAACCAAAAAACTAAACCAAACAACCAAATGAGAGGAAAGTAAATGAGAACTTAGGCGATGAGAACAAATAAAAGCAAACAGATGAAAGCTGAGGTTAAAGTGGTTTATAACGAGGTATGCTATTAAAAAATATTAATAATAAATAACATATAAAAACAATAAATAATGACAGCAGCTAGTATTGACATTGTTACGTATCAATACACAAAAATGTGTTCTCCCTTTTTCAGTGTCGATACTTGGACATTATCTTAACCGTTTTTCTTTATTCGTTCAAGTCTTTAAACATTTCATAAATTTAAATATTTTTATAAACTTGCTTTTTGCTTTTTTTTAACACTGGCCATAATTTTCCACTGTTTAAAATTTTTTTTCTCAGGGTGTTTTTAAACTATTTACGTTATTGTTTTTTTTTTTACACTGATCAACATAACAGCAGCTTTAATGGATTAAAAGTAGAACAAGAGAAATAAAACCTCAGTCTTTAAGCAAAACAAACACAGAGAATAACACTGGAATGAACAAACACGAACGTTGCTGAGAAAATACTGGAATGTGGATAAAAACTACATTTTACAAAGAAAAATAGTGAAATATGGTTGTTTTCATTAGTTTTTAAATAGCTTATTTTGGCAGACAAATGTTGGGAGATATGGTTTTAAAAAAGCGCCACATTTAGATAACTGGCTGAACTGGTTATTGAACTTTTAACATTCACTATATCAGTTTTGTAATGCTGAATCTATATTGCTATATTTGCGAACAAGCAGCACACTTTTAAATTATACTTGGTGTGTTATTTGATTTATTAAATTATGTTTTCAGTAAATGGATATGCTGTTTCACATTTATAGGGAACATTTAGAGAACTATATCAGTCATTTTGTCCCGTTGCTTAATTCTGTACCGCTACATGTCCACACATTAGATCAGGGGGGTTTCAAACTTCTTAGCACATTGACCAAATTTATGAAGTTGAAACTACTATTCATTTATCTAAATTTGAAAAATACAGAAATAATTGTAGTGTTAATTTTTTTTTCACCTGATCAACAACAACATGCCATATTCTTTATAAAATTAGCCAAATAGTTAGTTTGGGTGTTCATTCAACTATATTAAAAAATATCCTGTATTTATTATTTTAGTATGTTGCACAAAAGTCAGAGTTGTTCAATGTTTCTGTTATGGAAATATTAACAATAAAACCCCTGAGATGCTCTTTGACGCTCCAGTAAAGTGCTTCTTCTTCCTTCAATTACATTCATATCCGTTTGTTTTTTCTCCCCTGAAAACTTTGAAGCAGAAAATAATCAAATCAAATAATTAAGACCCTTTTTAGTTCAAAAGTAAAATAGTTAGTCCTTCTGTATTTCATAATGAGAGCCTTTTTTGGTCACCTAATCCCAGATCTTCTAAAGCACTTTAGGGAGTAAAACACTTTAAGCATTTCATTCAAAACTACTTTTTTTCTGTCTCCACCTAAAAATGTCACAGTACTTTAAAGTTCAGCTGCCAGTGTTTTGTTCTTCAGCAGTGTTTTTGCATACATTCACACAGTTTGGGGAAAACTTTAACTTAGGGAATTTGATCTGATGTAAATAAGTCTTTTTACAGTAGCTATGATAATTTCATTTGCACCGTCGGTCACAAATCGGGAATAGGAAGTTCTTAGAGTCACATTGGAAAACCAGACATACACCATTCTAAAAGATTTCAAAATGTACTTCTGACAGCTTGATATTGCTCTTATGACACAAAAAGAAGAACTGATGAGAATGAAAGATTTTTTGAGATGAGAATAAAGTGCAGCCAGAAAGAAGCAGTTTTTCTATATAGCTAAGTATTTTGCACACTTCCTGATACGGCGGATCCTAACTGAGGAAGCGCAGAAGATGTCCAGTCAGGAAGATGAGCAGCAGCAGCACCACAGAACCTGAAATGAAAAATAAATAAAATAAAATAATCAGTTCAGAAGAGCTTTAACTGTTTGATCATAACCCCATTTAATGGGATCTACTGAGGCTAAAATTATTCACATCACAGGTGGATGTAGATTTAAAAATTGTTTAATTCATTCAGATTTAACACATGAAGCATTAAAAACGTAGGAATACGTTTTTAATGCTTCCTGTGTTTCTTTTTCCATTTTTTCTGTTTTTCTGCATGCCTGTCTAAGTGTGTATGTATGTGATGAAGGGCTGCAACTAATGATTACTTTAGTAATAGATTATTCTATTGATTATTGAATCAATTCATTTCCTTTTTATACAATGTTAGAAACACATTAAAAGATGCAAATAAAACATGTCAGTTCCTTTTTTAAATGAGAAAATAAACATTTTCATGCCTAAAATGCAATAACAACATTACTTTAATGATAATCTCTAGCAAAGAATGAATCTGCATTCATTGATGAGCCTCTATCCTCCAGTTGACAATCGATTGCTAAGCTAGTTGACGATTATTTCATAAATCAATTCCTCATGATTAATCCGATCAATTGTTTTGACCCGACTGTGATGGGATGTCAAATTCCTTGAAGGAACATCTGGTTTCTTCTTATTATGATTAATAAATCAATTTATCTGCAATTGGACGATCTTTAGTGGTTCTTCAAAGACATTTTACAAGTTAGTAGGAATATCAGATAAAAACTTTCAGAAGTCAGATATTTAAAAAAAACACAGTAAGGACTTACTCTTATTTGCCGTTGTTGTCCCACTGGTGAATCTGAGAGAACACATCTGGCCATAGAAGGTCACACGTGTCTCCTTAATTACACCATTTACCTGTAAAGATGAGCTTAAAGTTAAACACACGTTTTGAGCTTAAAGTTAAACACGTTTTGAGCTTTATCAAATATTTAGCTTTAAATTCTCTAGTAGAATTAGATTAAAATTCATCACAGAAAGCTGGAAACGTACATAGCACACAGTGTCCACCGTCAAGTTCACACATCTTTCCAGGATTATTCCAGTCTCATTGATTTCCTTGCATGGAAATTCACAGAATTTTTTCCCATCAGAGATTTCAGCAAAGTTCTACAGGAACAAAAGGAAAAACTGATGTTTTACTTCAGAGCAACACAGATTTTACAGCAGCTGACAAAAACAAACTGAATATTTGAGTTGTGTAGAGACGGTGCAAGAACAAATTTTAATGGATTTCATTTAAAATAAGAATCGTTTGTGATAAGCAATGATTGGCTTGTTACTCCTTTAACTAGAATATTCTGATTTATTAGTATCAGCTTCAAGGAAAAATGTTTAAAGAACATTGGTCTGGGTAGACTTCAATCTGAGAATTCAGACTTTTATCTCTGAATAAAGAGCTTAAAGTCATAATTCGGATGTCAATCTCAGAAAACAGATTTTTTTCCCCCTCTGAATTTTAAGATTAGGGACAGAGTTTATGTTTTTTTCAGTTCCCCTAAATTCTATTTCACAGATTAAAATGACATTTCAACAGTTTTTCACTTGTTTAAGTCCCTCATTTCTTTAATCCAGGATTTGTCTAAGACAGAATAAGGTCTTAGACATCTTAGACAAATGCTGCTTCTTTAAAGCACAGTTTTGTGTTTTTATTCAATTTGTAAAAATTCCAGAAAATGCGATTTACTTCTTTATTTAGCAGTTCATCCCGACCCCATTTACAACAACAGCTTTTTAGAGTAAACTGACCATTTAGTGATTTTTGTGTGGATTCAATCAGTTGGTTAAAAACAAAAATACTGATTGGTCAAATCAAGATGTGATGTAGTAACTCTAAGAAAATATATGGCATGTGAATATAAATCTAGGTAAACTGTTGGATTTATTTAAGCTTTGTTTTTCAGAAAAGAGAAGGAAAAAAAAAAAAAAAACTTTCTGAAAATCTGAACAATCCAGACTTGGAAAAAGATTTATCCAACTCTCACCTCTTATAAAAATATCAGCAGGAGTTTGCATGTTTAAACCTATTTAACATAAAACTTCCAGGGTGAACTTTACCATTCCATTGGAGCTCCATTTGTCATCACATGCAAGGTCATGCGTGTAGTTCACAGTCCGGTCACAGCAGCAGAACGCTGAAGTTCTGTCCGGTACCGGTGAGCTGCTGCTCGCCAACACAGCAACTGCTGAGGAAACAGAAAAAAGGAGCAGGTTCTAAATGTTTTTTTACTAATATAAACTTATTTATGTGTGATTGAAAAATAATGACCCATTAACATAAATCCCACAATAGTTTTCTATTACTTTACCACAAATAAAAGGAAATTATTTGCAATGTAAAGTATTAGTGGTGAAACTGTTACTTGGAGTAAGAAGGTGAAGATATTTTTTCAATGCATTCATGGTGGGTTGAATGGTTGCTCCAAATTGTGCTCAGATGTGTGTGTGTGTGTGTGTGTGTGTGTGTGTGTGTGTGTGTGTGTGTGTGTGTGTGTGTGTGTGTGTGTGTGTGTGTGTGTGTGTGTGTGCGTGCGTGTGTGCGTGCGTGCGTGCGTGCGTGCGTTGTGTGTATGCATGTTATTGCACCATTTGTCTTTACGTTGCTCTATAGACAGGAAAACATGTCCAGGATGCAGGAGAAGTGCAGGAGAAGTGAGGCACAGATCTTCTTCATTTTAAAACATCACAGAGAAAAGCTGCAGTTCTTCTCAAACCTCTTATCAAAACATACTGACAGAAATAGTAAATATAAAATGTATGTAAAAAACAACATCTTGTAAAACTGAGAAAAAATTCCTTACTCTGCACATCAACAGGGATCTTTTTTAACATGTTGCTTTATTTATGTTAGCCTGTTTTGCCATTCTAATAAAAAAAATCATTATAATTAGTCTTTTTTTAACCTTTTTTATCAGAGTGGCGGAAAAGGGCTTCCATTGTTATTCGTAGTATCGAAACTCTTGATTTTTTATTTTGTTTTTTAAAGTTCCTAGTAAATCTTGGGAAGTTTTCACGTCTCAACACGTGTTTGACTGAAGCAGTTGCATCACTGTGGGAATTCCCTGACAGCTTTCATTTCACTGCATGCTTTCCCTTTCGACTGGAAATCCCCACGTACAGCAGGGGGAATACCTGTAGAGGCAACTTTCACTTTCATTCAGCCGAATGTTGTTATTATTATTATTACCATCAATATAATTATTATAAAACCGTAAATATGTTTTCTAAGTGAATTGCTTTACTCTCGTACTTTTAATTACAGAAACATCGACTGTCGCGGTATAATGACTGATTCATGGCTTTCAGGTTCCACCTCCCACACCCGCCCTCGACTTCACGCTGTTTCAAAACCGTATATCAGATTATCATTTTCTGTTTTCTACACAAACATTCTGCTACGTCCTCTCTAAATGCTTTACAACTTAAGAGTATGTGCAAAAAAAAACTCCAAAAACATTTGAAACGAGCGGATTTTAATTTGACAATCGCAAAGTTGCTGATGGCACTTAAATCAATGATAAGTAGACAGTTAAATCTAAAGAAGACTCATACTGATAGTCACCTGTAAAAACGATTATGCGCATCAAATCAACCATGCTGCAGTCGCCTGTTAGATCCGCAGTGAACTGATCCCGGGGGAGAAACTCCTCACTGGAAGCCATACTGTCTGACGGGGTCAACACGTTTTTTGCACCTGTGAAGGAAACAGCAACGGTGTGAAGGCGGAGTTTGCGCTGACGGGCACACAGTAGAGCCATGTTTGAAGTCACAGACAAATCAATGTTGCTTCCAGACTAGAATCAAAACTGTCCTTTAAATTAATGAATAAATGTAAGTAATCAAATATTTAAAAATAAAATTAATTTAGAGTAGGCTACTTTACAGGGCACAAAGTGTTGCACAAAAAGAAAAACAATCACAGCTGGATAGAATCCAACTAGTTAATGCAATCTGTTTTAAATGGGTTGGATTTTAGCTGGATAATAATAATAATAATAATAATAATAATAATAATAATAATAATAATAATCCATCCATTTTCTTTACACCCTTGTCCCTCAGTGGGGTCAGGAGGGTTGCTGGTGCCCATCTCCAGCTAACGTTCCGGGCGAGAGGCGGGGTCACCCTGGACAGGTCGCCAGTCTGTTGCAGGGCAACACAGAGACACACAGGACACACAACCATGCACACACACACTCACACATAGGGGCAATTTGGAGAGGCCAATTAACCTGACAGTCATGTTTTTGGGAGGAAACCAGAGTACCCGGAGAAAACCCACCATGCACAGGGAGAACATGCAAACTCCATGCAGAAAGACCGGGGCCGGGAATCGAACCCAGAACCTTCTTGCTGCAAGGCAACAGCTCTACCAACTGCTCCACTGTGCAAAAAAACTCCACACATCTCAATCAGATTTAGAGTTTCAACAATTCTGTCCCTTTTTTTGTTTTCGGAAACTTAATAAATCCAGGGTCCAGTAGCAGTATATGTATATGCCCAGAACCCCATAGATAAGAATTAATTCATTAATCATTAATTCTTCTTACGTTTCCTCTAAATTAACAAACACAAAATTCAAACTTAACTATTCAGAGGGTCATCTGCAGCAGGATGGATTTGTTTATCATTTTCTACTGTTTATGTTGTCATCAGATGATAAAAATTCATCACTCCTCCCTCGCATCTGTTCATCACTTCCAGACGATTCTTGCTCCGGCTGACTGATGAGAAACTATTTTTAAAATTTTCTTTCCTTCTTTTTCTCTTTCAGTTTTTTTTTCTTCCCCCATCGGGCACATAAATAGATATAATAACTGCATAGCAGTAATAAAATAAAACCCACTATGTAAAAACAAGCAAAAAGGGAATCTGAACAGGAAGTGGGAGGAGCATAAAACCTCTTTATAAAGGAACATCAGCGCCCTGGACGTCACTCCGCGTTTCTCCGACTGTTTTTCACTGTTTGGACTCCGCGTCTCTATCTCCTCACCAACATGATGACTCCACACCTGCTGTGTGTTTCTCTGCTGCTGTCACTGAGTAAGTTTCTAATAGTTTTCGTTTTTATGTAAAATCTGATTTACTTGAATTCAGCATCGGAACACGCGTCTGTCATTCAAACTGAAAGGAAAACGTACTGACGTACAGCGTTTCTCTCTTCTACCCGTCAGTGCGCTCGGCATCCAGCAGAGCCGTCAGCGAGGACATGCTGGAGGTTTTCACTCTCTCTGATCAGGACTCTACCCTGAGGTGCACCGCCAAACAAACACCCGGGGTGCAGTACAGCTCCGTGAGGTGGTACAAGGTGAGAACATCCGCTTGTTCAAACCTTTTCTTCGCTGGCTGTAGATTTCTGAGTGGGAAAATCCACGCCTGTCATCACCCGACACCGCGAACTGCCGCTGGTTTCAGTTTGGTTTCCTTTAAACGCTTCATGTGTTACTGGAAACAGTTTGGGCAAATAAACCTGAGCAGAATTAGAAGAACAGCAGGAGTCTGGATTATTGAAGCCTGTCAGAATTAAAACAGCAGCAGTAGAGATACTTTTAAACTTAAACTGTTATAGTTCACTGTTTACTGCTGTCTGTTTATTATTCACCTTGCCAGACCATATCAGTGTAATGATTACAGTTTAGTTCATAATCTGGCAGACATGTTAGAAATACTTTAGGGTAAAATTAGCAAAAAAATTATACAGATCAGAACACTCATTTTATTGTTTACTGATTTTTGACCTCATAAAGGATTACCAGCATAAGAGTAATTAATATTTTATTGATTTATTGCAGGCGTATAGTAAACCTGTAACTCAAGTATTTAATTAAGAAAATAATTCAAATAAGAACAACATACATAAGTGCAAATTGCTTTATGCAAAAGTTTTAAACCACTCCCTTTTGAAGAATATATATTTAGGATACTAAAGTATTGCAGGATGTTTCTGCTATTAGCTTTCTGAGTGAACTGTTGAAGCTAAAAAACATTTATCATCTTTACTTTTCAAAGATTCACACAGGAACAAATTGTGTCCTGATGACTAGTTTGTAACAAAGAGCCTACAGATCCAATTTCAAATTGATTCTTTGCTGAGTTTTCAGCATACCAGTAAGCTGGGAAGCGTTTTATTGGCAGGGCAGTTTGTAAGTCAGGGTTCAGTGGCAGTAAAATGCTCCTTTGAAAATGGATGAAAAGCAGCTGATGTCCAATAAAAACTTGAATAGCCTTCAGAAAATTTGAGAAAATATTGTTGCACCCTTGGACAGTTTAAGGATTACAGAGCTGGTCTAATAATGGATTACTTAAATCTAACAAAAATAAAGAAAAATTGGTGATGTAAACAGAACTGGTAACTCACTATGTATAAGTTGTTTTTGCTTCTGTTCCTAAACGTCTTGTGTCAGGTTCTTGTTCTGATCTCTCAGTTTCATGTAACAAGTTTTTCCTTGGCTTCACAGGCTGGAAGTGACTCGTCTCATCAGCGCAATGGTCTTCTGGCCAGAAGCCTCCCAAATGGCACCACCAGATGGTACAAAGACGTGACCAGGAAGGTGGAGCTGCAGGATGAATCCCTTGACCTCGTCCTGCCCAACGTGACGTGCAGCGACGGTGGAGTGTACCTGTGTTTTCTGGCTGCACCTGTGGGCCAGCAGAACCAGGAGGGGAAAGTTCTGCTCACACTGCCAGGTAAGAAGAAGTCTGCTCATGGTGAAGTGGGTTATTGTCCAAATCAGGCTCTTTTAGACAGACAAATATCTTCCTGTATAATCAGGTTGAAGTTGTATGCAAAGCCCCAATTAGCTTTTAACCCTTTTTAATTTACGTAAAGCGTTTGGTGCTAAAATTATAGCTACTATTTTTAATAACTTGTGATAATCCCTACCTTTATCTCTAATTTGGAAGGTTCTAAGCGGTTCTCTCTGTTTCCGTCTCCAGATTGTCCTGCTGAAGCCACAGAATCTCCCATCGGACCTGAAACAACTTTGCTGACAGATAAACTCATGGTTATTTTTGCCTCCGTGCTGCTGGTGCTCGCACTTCTCATTTCCTTCTTGAGCTATGTAAGTGATAAACAATTCTTTAATTGTAATTTCACATAGTTTAATTTTTATCTTCTATTTACTTGTGATCCTCATTTATTCCTGATCTAAATGAATTTTCTTTTCTCCCTCCATAGAAATGTTTGAAGAATACAGTCAAGGACAGAAATCAGGTAGCCAAGAAAGAAATCTTGCTGAACGCGCCGCTCAAGCCGCTGGAAAAGAAGGACTTGATGCTGATTTACACTTTGGGTCCCAAAATGTCCAAGTTGCAGCACATTTGTGTCTGAAGACTGTCTGAGAAAGACGTGACAAAATCCGCCTCCTCCGAGGCAGCAAAAATTCAGCAAGAAAGAAAGAGCTATGGAGGGACGATCAAGTCAAAGTGTCTGCTGGGTCCAGGACACGGGTCAGGACTTTGATCGTCCAGAATGCTTGGGCTGCTCCACTTCAGACCAGAAAGACGCACAGCAAGCTGTTGTTGCTTGGACGCTCCATGCCTCAATTAAAAAAAAACAATATAAATGCACTATTAGCCGCTTCATACGCAGGACGTTTCATGGCTAACATCTATTCGCTGGTGGAAACTCTGTTTTTGTCAGACTGCTGTTCTTACTGTGGTGTTTATGCTCCAAAACTGGTGCTGATCATTTCATCCTTTCACCATTTCATACCTTTAAAAATATAACTTTTTTTCAACCATTCACCCAGGGAACAATTCATCCCAGTTTTGATGGCTAGTGACTTCAATCTATTTTATTTTATATTCAACTAATATACTTTACAGTAAAGAAATGTAGTATTATTACTCTAGTAATTAATATCAATCCAATTAAATAATTTGTGAGATTGGAGCATTTTTATCACAATTTGTCCCCATAATTTAAGAAAATAAGTTACTAGAGTAAAAGAAAAGATCGATTTACTGCAGCTTAACGACATGCAAACAAGACGGTTTGCTTAAAGGTATGAAATGGAAAAACAAAGGGTAGAAATGATAACGTTTAGGTTTGACAGGGGGAGTTAATGTAGAGTAAACAGTCTTTCTTTATTTTACTTTAAAGATATTCATTTTGTGAAAATGTTTAATTGAAATTATGCTAAACAAAGAAAAAAAAAGTTAAACACTAGTTGACAAATATATGCTGTTTATTGTTGTGAGATTACAGTGTATATTGGTAAAAGCTGCTACTGAGCCATTCCAGAACTCAGAACTTGATACCCTGAGTTCTAGTTTTATGTTCTCATACTGTGTGTGTGCAAAGGTGTGAAAGGTACATTATTTATTAAAACTGGATCTGATTACAGTGTGTTTCAGGCTTTAGTGTTCATGGTCTTCTTCCAGTTTGTGGATTGTTTTGTTGGTGCAGATGGGAAAAGCATGAAACTGTGTATGAGGGGGCGAACCAGACTAACCTTTTAAATGCAGAACTGAAAAGTGATGACATATAGAAACGCCCACATTGTGTACAGATTTAACTCTGGGGAAAGTTTTGGATGTTGGTCTCTTAGTTCTGGATTTCTCACGGGTTTGAAACTTTGAAAGCTATTGCCCTGGTTTAACCTTGCATGTTTTTGTACTTTGCCGAAGAAATAATGAAATGTTTGCTATTGCTAATAGAAAGTCCAGTTAGGAAAGTAAAGTTTTAGCAGAGGAACCTAATATGTCATGTAATCAATACGTAAATGGGAAAATCCATCATGAGCCTTTTTAATCTTTCCGCTTGCTTCTTCAAACCAGAAATGGAAAAAGGAAGTGAGAACACGCTGTTGAAGCTAATACTGTGACGTAGAATCTCTTACACATGTCATGTGCACTAGCACTTTTTATTATGTTTTAATGGCTTTTTGGAAATTACATTAAAATTGAAATAAAAACTTCAAGCTAACTGTGGGTTTGTGTGAGCTCTGTACATCTTCCAATGTTGGTATAATACTGAAAAATCTACAGAAACGGTTTATTAAGCATACACTCATGTTAAAATTATTTAATTTACTAACTGGCAAGAAACCACTGTGACACTGATGTAGCAATGATTTAGGTGTCCTGGAAAGTTCATAAAACGGCTCAGTTTAACCCATAATAACAAGTGTCAGCTGTTCATATCAGTGACACACTGAACCTCAAGCAACTTCTGACATCTGTGGTTCAGTAGTAGCTTAACAACACGATGAATTCAACAGCTGTAGCCGATGTTCGTGACACTGTGTGTGTGCTTGGTCTTGAGGCCCTGACTATGATCGTAGTCCACACCTTGAGAATCTTCCACAAACTCTTGAATTTGAATGGTTTTGATTCACAGTACTCAAAAAGGCAGTTGCTTCTAAACTTCCTGAAGATTATTTTGGTTATTATTTTTGCATGCATGATAATTATATTCCTGTAAAAACCTGTACTGTTGATTCAATTGTTCTTTGTAGCCTCCCAATATATATTTTGTTTTTTGACATGAAGAATTCTGGGTCATTTATTTCTAATGTGTTGTATATATTGATTGATGAAAACATCACATTATTCATTTTAAATGAGAAGTTATGGTGACTACCTGCTTTTTCTTGTTAAGTTTACATGCAAGTGGATCATCTCATGCAGTGAAAAATCCTAGGCCTGTTTAGGCCGAGGACTGTTTGTTAAACAGTCACAGACAGTGGTGGGAAGTAACGAAGTACAAGTACTTCGTTACTGTACTTAAGTACAGTTTTCGTGTATCTGTACTTTACTTAAGTAGATTTAATAATGGGTACTTTCTACTTTTACTCCACTACATTTTACAGTAAGTATCTGTACTTTCTACTTCACTACATTTCTACAAACTGTCGCGTTACTCGTTACATCCAAGTCGCGTTGCTCTTTTCTTCCGTTAAAATGTGAAGTTCAGGGATTTAAGGTGGCGCCGTAAAATCCGAGCAATAACGTGACTTAGTGTCTGTTGTCACCCATCGCCTCCACCTTTACTCGCACTCGGAGCTCCAGACATGCGCAGTGGTTTCCTCTGAGCGGGAGGAGATGTTTGTCTATAATATAATAGCGCTGCATAAATTGATATGGCGACATGTAAAATTAGCAGCGCTTCGCTTTCACAGACGGTGAGGACTTCGTCCAACTTTTAGCGTCACTTGGAAGGAAAGCTTAAAGAAAGGCAGTGGTGGGAAGTAACGAAGAAGTACAATTTTCGTGTATCTGTACTTTACTTAAGTAGATTTAATAATGGGTACTTTCTACTTTTACTCCACTACATTTTACAGTAAGTATCTGTACTTTCTACTTCACTACATTTCTACAAACTGTCTCGTTACTCGTTACATCCAAGTCGCGTTGCTCTTTTTTTCCGTTAAAATGTGAAGTTCAGGGATTTAAGGTGGCGCCGTAAAATCCGAGCAATAACGTGACTTAGTATGAGAGGCCCCAAGGGACAAAACCTACAAACTCTCTTTCACGTACAGTCAAACTCTCTTTCATTCACTATCAAACTCTCTTTCACGTACTATCAAACTCTCTTTCACGTACTATCAAACTCTCTTTCACGTACTATCAAACTCTCTTTCACGTACTATCAAACTCTCTTTCACGTACTATCAAACTCTCTTTCACGTACTATCAAACTCTCTTTCACGTACTATCAAACTCTCTTTCATTCACTATCAAACTCTCTTTCACGTACTATCAAACTCTCTTTCACGTACTATCAAACTCTCTTTCATTCACTATCAAACTCTCTTTCACGTACTATCAAACTCTCTTTCACGTACTATCAAACTCTCTTTCATTCACTATCAAACTCTCTTTCACGTACTATCAAACTCTCTTTCACGTACTATCAAACTCTCTTTCACGTACAGTCAAAGTCTCTTTCATTCACTATCAAACTCTCTTTCACGTACAGTCAAAGTCTCTTTCATTCACTATCAAACTCTCTTTCACGTACAGTCAAAGTCTCTTTCATTCACTATCAAACTCTGCGAGAAAGTTTGATTGCAACGGAAGTTAACTTAAAATTACAGTTTCTGATTGGACACCTGTAATAAACAGGAAAAGACGGATAGGAAAATGGCTGAGCGGGAGCGTCTCACCGAGGCAGTGAATATTTTAAGTAATATTGTTAATACTCCGACTATGGTGTCATCATTATCAGACATTTTGGATAGAAGCCGACAGTCTGCGGTTAATGCTGAGGTTAGACGGCTCTTCAGACCGGGTACATCTCGAACTGAAGAGCTAGCTAACCCGCACACAAGTATGTTAGCTGAAGCTAACCCGCTAACAAGTCAAGAACCGCGGCCAAGATTTCAGAACCAGCACCATTTTGGCAGATGGACGTCAAAATCGAGAAAGAGGTGAGTTTATACATAAGAACTGAATCGCTTGAATTTTACTTGGTTTAAATTACTTAAATTTTCGAACGAGGGTAATTAAACACTGATGTACCTTTGCATTAAATGCCTATGTGCGGGTCTCATGTTTGATTGGAGCACAATTTGAAGTACTCTAACCCACCCCTATGTATTTGCAATTCCTTTATAGATCACTTTTTTAAAACTGAAATCACTGCCATAGAATAATGTTTTTCACTGCAGTGGTCAGCCAACCCTGAGAGAGTAGGACGACACAGGCGGTTATGGACGTTCCTTAATATATATGTACTGTAGCCATGTTGTATGTTAGCTTTCTCATCTGGTGCAGTTTCACCTTTATATAGTCTATCTTTTTACAGGAATAATGTAATTTTTATATTTTTAATGTTTTAATAGATCTAACGGAAAGTATTAAAATATTTCTCCAAGTCTGATAAATTGAAATGTCAAAATCCATTTTTCTATTAATCCTACATACCTGAAATTGTAGTAGACATTTACTCTTGCTGCCAAAATTGTAGCTTTTCTAAATTTGTCTTTTAAAGTAGTTCTTCTGTTATTTTTCTTAATTTTGAATATTTCTTTCAAGTACAGCTTAGCTTTGCTAGTAAAGCTTATTTAAAATTGCTTTCAAGAGGTGTTGGATAACTGACCTAAATTGTTCTTGCAAAACAGCAGTCCTGCATGATACATTTGTTCCTGAGATTGCTGGGTTACTTTAAGCAATTTATCTTTTCAATATACACATTGAAAATATGTTTTTCTCACTTGTATAATTTTTCAGGAAGCTTTCTGGAAACAATATTTTTCTAATGTTCCTATCATGTTTTGCCTGTATTTGGAAACGTCATTTCTCAAATGTATTTTTGTTTCTGTTTTAGGCCTGCAATAATACATCATCCTACTTTTAACAAAGATCTCATACTTTTACCAAGATCCACATGGAAGAACATATGTAAACACAAAACAAAGAGAAGGCTTCATGAAGGTGGATGCATTATTAGTGCCTTCGAGATAAACAAGTCATGGGACTACAAGACAGTCATTTCTGAGATTAAGGAAGCCTTTAAGGACAAAATTCCTGATGATACAAGGTATAATTTTGATGAGATATTAAATGAATGCATTCAGTTCAGTTAATTAGTTGAATGAGTTTCTGACTTTGTAGAATAATCCAAATGTTTTGAACACTCTTGCTAGTGTTGAACTTTTGATGCCATGTGGCAGCAATCTTGTGCAACCAAGGTTGCGTGACGGCCAAGAACTCAATGGCTTCATGATTCATAAGATATTCAGGGCAAAGTCAATGTACATTAGACCATCAAGCGATCTTCCTCTTTCGGTAAGCTAATTTGAATGTTAGTTGGGTTACCGGTACATACAATGTTCAGTGTTGTGTTGATGCTTTGTTTATATAAATTATGTCAGCAAATGTCTTTTTGCTTGGTTTAGCTTGAACACACAGACTCTGAGGAAAGCTCTATGGAGTTGGATGCCGCATCAGCTTCCAGTCATCATAGCACTACCATTCCTAGTCAGAGAAGTGATGAAATGAACACAACAGCAAGAGGAAACCGGAATTCATTGACACAAGATTTAAATTACCCACCAACCAGAAGGACTACGATTATCCAGTCCTCTGAAATGCCACATACAATGGAATGTATCAGTCTTTCCAAAGTAATCAATAAAATCGTGATAATAACAAAGTAATACACAGATCGATGAACGACAACCTAATGCAGAAATAAAGGTTTGTTCTATGTATAAAAAAAATCTTATACACCATATGTGCCATTCAGTTGTCGTGGCCGCACCGCACCCGCTGCCGACTGGCCGTCAATCTAGTTCCTAACGAATTTCTAACAATCCTAACAAATTCCTAAAAGTCCTAACAAGTTCCTAACAAAGTCCTAACAAAGTCCTAACAAGTTCCTAACAAAGTCCTAACAAAGTCCTAACAATTCCTAACAAAGTCGTAACCAATCCTAACAAAGTACTACTATTTTGCGTGCTACGTCATCACGTATGTCATGCGCAGTGACTTACGCGGAAAAAACGAATGTTGTTGCTCCTCCGTCTCCTACTGTTTGACACCTGTTTAACCGAGGTAAAATTAGTATTTATGGTGGATATTTTATTTATATGGTGACTAGTTACTGTCCACCATAAAGAGATACTGTTGCTTGAATTATTATTCTAACATGTGCTGTAACTTGTACAGTTTTTAAAGATGACGAAGACAGGAAAACCGGACTCTTACTGGGCTGGTGTCATGCAGCTCTATGCTCAGGGGAAGTTTAAGTTTACCACTGGGAAGAGACCTGGAGCAAGAAGGTGGAAGTCTGTTATCCAGCGGATAAACGGATGCCCACTGACTCCTGCCTTCAACCAAAATGTCCGGACGATCGACATATTTGGGAAAAAAATCCCCTGCTACTGCGGCTATCATACGGTAAGTGAATTTCTTTTATTGTATACATAACAATAGATGATAAAAAAGCTGTTTCATACCAGTGACTGTTGAAATTTTTAAGTGCTTCACGTAAGTTTTTTATTATTATTATTTTACCTATCTTAATATGTAAGACAAAAGCAGACAATAATTTGAAATGGTTATAGAACACTGGACAGAATTTAATGATTTGTCACACAAGTTTATTCAATGCTGTTTTTCCACAGTCAGCTGAGCAGGCAGGGATTCAAGCTGAAAGGTAACCTGTCTGATATTTGACACAATGAATAACTTGTTTGCATATTCACTGATGGAAGCCAAGTCATATGTTGCAAATAAATATTTTTCTCAGCATTGTAAAGTTTTAAGCTTAGGAGATTAATATGGGTTTGCTGAGCTCATCAAAATGAGAAGTACTTTTCTACTGCACTTCGTTGCTGCTCCAATCAAATCAGTGTTAATTAACTTTTGTGTTTTTCTACTATTTCAATGACCCGTTTGTCACAGACTCTTCATGACCCATGGCCAGGCTGCCCAGAGACCTGACTCAAACAGAGTGTCTGAGTGCATTTGCCTCAAGCTGTTGAAAGAATATCAGCAAGCAAGAAACCGGCCAAAAGACACCAAGGGGAAGGTTTTACCCATCCCACAGTCTATTGTTCAAACATACTGCCACATTAAACAACTGCTTGAGGACTCCCAGCCCATACAGAACAAGACCAACTTGTTGTTAGTCACCATCAACAATACCACTGTGTGTGCTTGGTAAGAAGTCCTTTATTTTCAACAGATATTGCACTTTAAAGATGGCTTGACTTTGAAAAGAAACAATTTATGTTTTTATCTTTCAGGCTACATGAGCGGCAGAAGAGAACAGACAGGGACACTCTTCTCCAAAGTGTGAAGCTTCCTCCGAAGGTGTCCGTGGCTGACGCCTCCTTCCCAGAAGCGAGACGGCTCCCCTCCATTCCTGTGGAACACGGACATAAAAGCATGGAGTTTAAGGAACCTGAAAACAGAGAAGGCGAGGCACTGATCCGTCAACGGGTTGGTGGAAAAGCTGGCTTCACACAGCATTATCCTCCATCATACCAGCCAGGACACTTTTCACAGGCCCCAGTTCCTGCCAGCTTCTTGTATCCACAAACTGATCAGCCACCATCATCTGCTTGGTCCTACTGTGAGCAGAAGCAGGTTCCACAAGCGCCATCCACTTCTTTGGGTTTCTGCTACGGTCCACCAGCTCCAGTTTTGACCTCATTTGGACAAGGACAGTTCCCACCCCTGCCATCTCCTATGGCTCCAATGTATAGGTACTATACACCACCACTTCACTCATCAACTCCAGCAGCTGCTGCTGGTTCAGCATCATCATTACCATCAGATCAGGCTCCAGCCAACATGAATCGCTACAGGAAGTGGAGACAGAATAGGGCAGAATTAGAAGACCAGGAACGGCTGGCATAAGGGGAACCTCCCAAAAAGCGCCAATGGAAGCAGGACTACCACTATCAGTGTTCAGTTTGTGGTCAGGCAAAAAACAAAAGCACTGGCCATACACAGATTAAGGGAAAATGGTACTGTCCAGCCTCTGGACAGACTATTTTGGAATGGAAAGAGTCTCTTGGGAAGCAATGACTGTTTGAAAGATTTTCTTTTTAGTTTTCATTTTTTAATTTTGTGCCATCATTTTTGTTTTAAAGCCCAGAATTGTTTGTAAATTTCTACAGGACAACTGCCATGTTATGAGGGCTTAGTTAATAACTCTAATGATCTTTATCTCTTTGTTGCAGAAGAATACATATATATATCAAACAATTGTGAAACCTTTTTTGATAAACGTAATTTTCTTATAACCTCAGTTTTTCATGAAGCTAAATCACCTTGTAGTTAAATATAGAACCTGACCTTTCAGTGAAATTACTCTGTTTCTTTACATTGCTGAAATTTGGTGTCAAACTAAATCTGAGTTATTCTGTGTTTAGCTACAGAAAAATTACATATTATTAAGCTTTGTTGATATTAACACTAAAACAGGTTTTGGTCTTTAAATGTTAAAATGTTTCTTTCTGTAAAGAAATGTACTTTGCTGTGAGTTCTCAGTGGATACAAATCCAAGCACTTGGTTTTATTTTTGCCAGATGTTGAGCTATTTTTATCAGTGCATGCGAGGTTGCACTAAGAATTTTGAAGGACGTTCTGGCTTTGCTCACTGATAGTTTTATATTCTGTATCTATAATATATTATGAGGGAGAACTGTTTTGAAGTAGATTAATAATAAACACTGCAAAAAACTAATACAGACAAAAGAAAATTAATGGAAGCATTTGACACTTTATCATTTTGGCTTGCACTTGTATATGCTGAGTTTATGGCTGACAGATTAAAAAGTGTGTGATCTGAAGTTCTCTTTGATATTTGTATGTTTTTAGTCAGCCTGTAGTTGCTGCTTTATACTTGTCGAGGTATATTGTTATTCCTCTGTGAATGTTGAGTAAAAGTGAATAAATATCACTGATCATTTATTTGTGTGTTCTATAATTTGTTGGCCCTCTCAAAAGTGATAAACAGTATAGTAATTCAGTAATTCAAAATTAACAGTAATTTGGATGTTATTCTATATTGAACTTGAAAGTGTAAAAATGCTTAGGAGCATAAAACAATGACATGAAGGCTGTTGAAACATGTACTTGAGTAGAAGCTTCAGATTTTTCCTCCCTCTTCTCTCTTCCCCCCTCTTTTCCCCCTCCTTTTTTTCCCCCCACTTCTAGCAGTCCCTTTTGCCCCATTTTGCACCGAGTGGTTAAGGCGATGGACTAGAAATCCATTGGGGTCTCCCCGCGCAGGTTCGAATCCTGCCGACAACGATGTTTTCTTTTTCCCACAACAGAAAATGCTTCTTTCTTTTCACAGCTATATTGATTGCCCGTTTTACTGTTCTATGGTATTAGCACTTTAGCTTAAATGAAATTTCAACTAACCGATCTGTAACAGTACTTCCTGCTTGATTTTCAAAATAAAATCTGCCAGAGATTACAAAAATAAGTAATGCGCCTTTGGCATATATATATTTTTTTAAAGTTGTTTTTTTACTGTTGGAACTTAAATGTATTTAAAAATGTGACTGCCTGGCATATTTTATAATTTCCCCCCAGGCTGTGTGACTATATAAATTCAATTACTCAAAGAAATTTGCAAAGAAACGTCTAACATTTCTTAATTATCTTTAAAAAATAGTTCTAGTTGAGCCGCTCATTTTGGAAATATTTTGAAGTAACACTGTTATGTTAGTACTAATTTGTTCTGTTTTTCGTCTTTAATTCAGATTTTCTTTGTTTTGGTTGAGGCATTAGCATGTTTCATGTTGGACAATTATTCCCTTTGGTTGTCCCTCTGGTTTTGGATGCTGTGCAGCTGGACGCATGTTTTCTCTTAATTTAACCTTAGGACAGTTATGATGTTTAATCATAATAACAATGTGTTGTTTCATCAAGGGGACTATCTTTAAAAGCTCCAATGGTACTCTAGTATTTAGAGTATTTCGGCTTTTATTTTGACGAGCACTTATTTTAGACTTTGGTCGAGTTCCGCTTTGTTACCTGGCAACGGCGAACGCTGAGATCGGTAATGGAAGCTGGCCTGTGAGCGCTGATCAGGCCCAGAAACTAGCAGGGCAAAGACGAATACCTCATCATGGATGACGATGACCTGGATGAGCTGCTGGATGAAGTGGAAAAAAAGTTCTGTAGTAAAGCTTCTGCAGCGTCTTCCGGTTTAAGACGTAACAAAGACGAAAATAAACAGGAAAAATGGAGGTAAACAAAGCTACTTTTGCTAGCACATGTTCGCTGGTAGCAAATAAACATCATTTAAACTCCCAATAATTGACCAACTTGTGTATCAGTTTGACCTTAGTCCAGATAAATTATGTTTCTGCGGTTTTTGAGGTGAACATGTTCCTTATAAATGTATGCAACAATTGAAATTTTAATTGCAAGTTGAGATCTGACATCCTTAACAGTAAGCCGTAGTTATCAAAACCGCAAGAAATAAAGAAATGGCTTGAAATATTTCACTCTATTTGTGATGAATCCTTACTTTCTGAAATGAGGGACAATAAATATTGAAACTTTTATTATAGTCACATGTTTTGATGTACTTGTCAGCATGAATCTGAATATAGGAGCATTTAAATTAATTGTAATTACATGGAAAATTTAATTTAATAACATGAATGCATTCATTCTATTGATTTTGATGATATGTTTCTCCAATAATTAGCTCATCTAAAGCATTCAGTGAACATTCTCTTTCTGACATTGTATCCTCCACTTAGAAATTTACATTCATATCAAGCTTTTCCATTTTTGGCTATAAATAACAGTCCAAAAACGAACATCACAAATAAATTCTTCTAAAAAATTTTTCAACAAGTGCCAAACTTTTTTAAATCTCTCTTGTCATTCATTAATAACTTAAGAGTTAAAATGTCTAAATCATTGAAGTCAGCAAAAAGTGTTTGGATGTTTGCTAACTAGCTCAAAATTTGTTAAAACTCCTCTATTTCTGGAAAACCACTATTCATAAATCATGCAGATGGTATTCAGTACTGCATACAGTAATATTTTGCTTTTGTGACTTAGTGCTGCAAAATGTGAGCCACATAAAAGCAGCGTTTCTGAGGACATTGATGCCCTTCTGGAGGAACTACTGGAGGATGATTACGACAGTTCTCCTCAGTCAAAGGTGGCCTTATGTCTGTAAAATATTTGTGGCAGAGGTGCTTAGAGAATCATTTTAAAATGTAAAAATAAAAGACAGTGTCTCCATAAATGCCACACCTAAGTTTATTTTATTGTTTGTGCTTTTTTAATGGTTTCTTAGAAAGAAAAAAATCTTTTGCAGTATATTTTTTCTTTGCATTGAGCATGTAAAACTATTCCAAGAATTGTTACTGATTTCTTAAAATTCTTAATTGCACAAAGTGTTTTCACGTGGCATGTTTCTTCTTTAGTTTTTCATGCAGCTTTTATCAAAATTTGACTTCCTGTGAAAGTTTTATTTAAAACTATTTAGACGCAAGATAAACTAAACCAGTATTTCCCTGCATGTTTTAGGTATTTTCATGCTTCAGTCCAGCTGATTTCAATCGATGACTGATTAACAGGCATTTAACTGCAATCAGTCGAATTAGGCACTTAAAGCAGGGAAATCTCTAAAACATGTAGGACAGTGTGCCTTGAGGAATTGTTTTTAATCTCTTTCTTACTGTTCTTTTTAAGGATGAACAGTTTTCTAAAAGAGAACAAGCAGAGAAGAAACTTTCATCACTGTCTGCTGGAAGAAAGTGAGTATTTTAGCTTGAATAAAAGAAAAAAAATGAAACCGTTACAAAAGAAGGAAAAAGAAAGATGCTACTTTGAAAAAAAATGTATTGATAAAATTAAGTTAACTTTAACTGGGAAAAAAATCTTTTAATGTTGCACCTGACTGAACGTGAGCACTGGACATATCTGAGCTGTAGATTTTAATCTTATCTCTCATTTTCTACCAATAAAAACTTTTATTCTTGTTGCCGTGGCAACTTTGATGTTCCCTTCGGTGTATTTGTGTGTCACTTTGAGACTTTCTGCTCTCTCCGTTCCGCTTCCAGATGCTGTCCTGTTTTCATCAGTGGGAGCTCAGTCACAAACGGTGTTGGAACAGCCACTTCCAAAAGGTGTGAAAACATAAATTTATTCCAACAGAGTCTAATGAGTCTCATCTGCTTTGGATTTATCAGGACACAGAACCTCAGTGTCCTTGATTTCATTCTGATTGTGCAGAATTTGCACTTTTCAACTATAATTCACTGATAAATGAAATGTGTTTCATAGAAGTTTATTTAAAAATCCATGACTGGTGGCGATGTATATGCATGAATAGGTCATGTGACCAGCTGAGGTGCATCTCCTGTGACTTCCGGGTTTTGATGTTTGACGATTCTGAATGGGACACATCATGTGACTACCTGTTCCTCAGGTGAGTCTGAAGGCTTACTCAAATGCTTTTTCTACACATTTAATGGCTATACTCCTAACATTTTAGACATTAATATGCTATTCACCTTGAATGATACATTTTGTCATTATTGGTGGATTATCTCAGATTTATAATACCTCAATTTCTAAAAGAATCCTCTGTAGTAAATTTTAAATTAATTTCAAATTATAAAACCCCAGTTAAAAACTTGTTTTCAGAAAGTTCCTATGTGAAAAGGAAACTGGTGTTTTGGGTGACATTTTCAGTTTTTGACCAAAAGGTGGCAGTATTTACCCGTGCGGATATTGTTTCCTTCCTTAACGTCCTTTAAAACAAAGCATCGAAGATAAGATGTTTAAAAGCTGGTTTTTAAGAGGTGAGCATCTTTGTAAAAAAAATAAATAAATAAACGTGAGAGCATCATTAAGCCGCCCACATCCACATCAGGCCATGAGAGCTGCTGCTCTGATGGGAACAGTTCTGTAATCTGGACATCACTGTGACCAGAATATAAACAAGCAGACTTCATGTTATTTCAAACCAGCTCACAGCAGCTTCCTTTTAAAACCACAGCGGTGCAATCTACCCTGGAAACTAATGAAGTCATTCCTTAGGTTCTTTTCCCAGTAATTTATGAATTAAGACAAAAATATGACATTTATGCCAGTTTTGGGCTTTTGTTGCATCATGTAAAACAACCAGGAACTGACTGAATAATACCAGGATCTAATTTGGTTTAGATGTCCGATTTGTGAAAAATGTGTCATTTTATTACCTTTTTTATATTATGTCTACATTTAGATTAACTTTTGTTCATATTTTATTTTAGTACTAAAAATAGATAATAAGGTATTTAGTTGTATTATTTAATAATTAGGTTTTATTATTTCAGAAAAGTTTTGAATCAAGTTTGGAAAATGGTTTGAAATCAGGTTTAGTGTTATAAAGGGTGACAAATTGTGCAGTCATTGGAAATGCAGCTAGTGTGATGATGATTTCCTACAAAATGTCTTTTTTACTACTTTATAATGTCTAATTCCTGATTCAGTGAGTGCAGTTTGATCTTCCTTTATAAAATCATTGCTATTCAGTGTCCAGCCACAGTTTTATCACCCAATTAGGTGATATGATTGATTAGCTCTCTGTAAATGAATTATGTTCTCAGTATAAAATCAGCAGCAGATTAAAACGTGACTGACCGCACATTGAGGCCAGCATCACCCCCCTCTTCTGGTGCAGTTGACCCCAAGGTGATGGTCACATTGTTTGTGGATGTGCGTCACCCAGAGGGATAAGAACTGATTTAATGTGACACTGTGTCATTTGTTACAGTAACTGTGTTTGACAGGCCGCCATGGTCGGATGATGGAGGTGTGTCTAGGTGCTTCCAGAGGTTGATTAAATTCTGAGTGCAGAGTTTATCCTTTATCCTCCTCTAAGTGAGATGTTTGCTTCCTGCTTGTCAAAACAGATCTGGATATTTCACCTACAGAGATTTAGTGGAGTTTTTAATTTAAGTCCTCTGATCAGGTTAGAAATATTGAAGCTTCTGGTGAATCTAATGTTTAATGTTGAAGGTTTGATTTCTTCTGGCTTCACTAGCCTGTTTTTTTTCATCCAACGGCAGCAACAAGTGATGGAAATGTGAGGCTTTTGAAGAGTAAACGCAGCACATGGGGCTTTAAAGCCCGGACACGAAGACTCTGAAACTAACAGGGTGAAGCAGTCCTGACACAAAGAGACATGATGGATCTATTACACCTGTCTGCACGTTTGGCTGCTGTCTCGTTCTCAGTGCTGCTATGTTCGGCTGACTCCCCTCATCTGGTCAAAAATAACATGAATGACTCATCGAATCCCCACTCTTCCTGTTGTTGCTTTCTGCTCTGAGCACAAAGGGTAAAATGTGTTGATACTAGACGGGAAGAAGCTCCAGTCATCTCTAACATTGAACCTCTGCTGTTTACAACAGCAATCATATCGTGTTGCAATCTTCTGCTATTTTAGATGCATTGTGGAGAATTCATGAACTGTTGGACAATGTTAAAGCTGCCCGATTATTTTATGGAACTAATGGCCTTAATTCAACAGTAACTTAACCAAAATATGTGAGTTTTTAGTTTTTATATAAAATTCTATTCAGTTAAAAATACTTTATTAATCCCAAAAGATACCACAGAAATTAACTCATTAAATTAAAGATCCATCCATACATGTGTAGATCGATCAATCGAATGATGGTCTGTCCATCCCATCCGTCTGTTCATATGTAGATCTGTCTTATGAATGGGTGAATATGTATGACAGATATTGTATGTTTAAAAAAAAGTTATTGTTTCTGACATGTTGTTTTGTAAAAGATTAAAGGAGTTGAAGTGTCTCCTCAGCGGACGTCTGTTTTCTGGGAGTCAGACACAGAAATGGTCCTTGGACACATCTGACAGCTGAAACGAACTGCCACCTCCTGTGCTTTAGTACTTCAGCTCCCTCAACACACCCATAAAGAAGTTTTTTTTTTGTTCCTTTTTATGGAACAAAACTCATTTTAAAATGGTGATTTGATTTCATATTGTGATGGTCTGAGTTACAATCAAGTTATTGTCTGACAAAACCCCAGTTAGTGTTGCTCTTTGAATCGCAGTTTGAGATGCACCAAAACGGTGATCATTTCAAACATCTGAACAAAGTAGGTTTAATTCAAATGGGAACATTCTCTTTATTTTGTAGGAGGGAAAACTACGATAAAGAAAAGACATTGGTAAAATTTGGATGAAGTTGTTAAAGTTACTTTTTGTTGTAGTTCAGAAAGAAAAGCCAACTCCACTGCTCTCACATCTACCCAAGTCACACACTTCATTTGACACCTTGACATTTTATCACTAACCTTTTTTCTGTGTGATTTTCTTTTTGTGCTACTGTAAGTTCAAAACACTCTGAGACACTCAGGAGCACTCAGGAGGATGAGTTTGGCCTTCTCGTTGTAATGTCAGTGGAATCACCCAGACAGAAAGCTCCAACCGCGAAACACATAAACCAGACAGGACACGAAGAAGCTCTGTTTACCTCTACAGCTTCATATCAACATCTAAATCACGTTCTTCCTCTGTTAACATCTCACAGGTTTCTTTATGACTGATGTTGTCAGTTTTTGTAATTGAATAGAAACCCCCTTTATTTGCCTCCTGGTGGAGAAATCATCATGAGTTGGCAATAATATTAAAGATAAAATAGAGACTGTAAAGTAAGGTGAAATTTGCAGCTGGAGATTCTAAGAAATATATACATATATTATGTTGTAAAAACGTCTATACTCTCTTAAACTTGACAGTTTAAACAAGTGGAGGGACCTGTAATAACACATACACACAGAGAATAAATCGGTTATCTGAATGACTAATTACTGTCACATTTATCAGTAACTTTAATTCAAATGAAGCTTTTAGTCAAATAAAGAAAGCTGTTTTAAAAGCCCTTTTTCACTACAAAAATAGGA
The DNA here is from genome assembly GCF_904066995.2 of Poecilia reticulata. NCBI lineage: Eukaryota > Metazoa > Chordata > Actinopteri > Cyprinodontiformes > Poeciliidae > Poecilia > Poecilia reticulata. The sequence continues at coordinate 3,714,670 of NC_088845.1, read as the reverse complement.
AGTGGTGTGATGTGAAGTGTTTCTCTTTCTTTCAGAGAAATGAAAACATTCAAAACGGCATTTAGAGAGAAAAGCTTCACAGCTTAATGTTTGCTGTCTTATGTTATTTTTATTAACCAAGATGAAGTGGTTTTAATTTTTCATTAACAAAGAGAAAACAAATAATATTTATTAGGATTTAATTGAGTTAAATTAAGTTGTAAATGTGTATTTTTTCTAAGGCAAATTATCCTCATCTGGTTGTAAAACAGACAGGAGGAAGTAAAATCTGATGGGATTTAGGAATGAAACGGCTTTTTAATAAAAAAAAAATCACACTTTATTACACTAACATAAGTTTATTCTATATTCATTCCCATTTCATTTGAAATACAATGATCAGATGCAGATGTGAGCTTTTTAAATCCAGCTCTATGGGAGATCTCTAACTGGAACAGCTGCTTTCTTCAATCTCATGTTGATGGAAAAAGTTGCTCCAGAGCAGATTTACAGCTGTGAACAGAAAACAGCTGGACTGAGGTTTAGCGTCTCTCTGTTCTTTATACCTTTTAATATTATTATGCTGCTGATCTTTGAATCCAAAGGAGTTTATATTAGATGAAACTAATGTAGTCACACAAGTGGTAATTAAAATGTTTTGGTTAAAACATGTTGTGGCCTGTTTTCAGCACTTTGCTAAGCAATTATCCAATCAGCCGGTAATGTGGCAACAGAAACTGTGAAACTGCAGATAGCGTTGATGAGCTTCAGCTAAAACATCAAGCGTCTTATTGGTGTTGCGGCTGCTGGCGGTGGGTCCAGAAATGAGCCTTTAACAGCTGGAGTTAATGGACCTTAACTGCCTTTCATTAACAGTCCAGGCAGGAGGTGACAAATAATTTCACACCCAGGTCTGGTTTCATTAAGGCTTTAATGCACTTCATCCTCTTTTACCATTTTAAGCAGATACTTTTTGAGACTCAAACACGGAGCTGAAATGTGATGAAACCAAAAGAAGAAGCTCAGATATCATAAAAGTTGCTTTTCATGTTTTAATCTATTGTTAAACATATAATCTGGACTGATTTTAATCATAAATGCTCATTCACTGCAAAAACACAAAATCTTTCCAACTAGTTTTTTTTAACTAGTTTCTAGTGAAAATATCTCAGTAAGAACACTTGAAATAATATAAAACTAACTTGCTAGTAATTTTTCAGAAAGCTGTGGGAGCTTATTAGTTAATAATTTTTAATATTGATTTTAAAAAGTTCTAATTTCACAGCCAGATTATTTCACGTAATGACATTTCCCCCCAAGTCGTACTGTAAGTGAAATAATCTGCCTGTGGATGTACAGTTGTACTTTTTCATCAAATAATAAATAAATTATGCAATTATTTAAGTACATAATAATAAGATATTATGTACTTAAAACAAGCCCCTATATCTTCCTGAAAAGTTAGTTTTGTCTTCTTTCAAGTGTGCTACATTATTTGCACATATTTATTCATTTACTACATGTTTATGGTGTTTTTGCAGTGTTGTATTGAAACGCAGCTGATGAAAATTCTCATCTCTGTCTTTTTCGTGTGTAAACTTCATAAACTATGCAGCCAGTAGGTTTTATAACACTCACATTGATTTTTGACCATTCATAAAAGCTGAAAAAACATTACTGCATCAGTTTAACTTCCAGTGAATTTGCTAAAGGTTGATAAGGGAAGTCAAAAGATATTTATGTAGTTTTAAAGTGGACTACCTACTGTATATTTTTTTATGTTATTAAAAGTTCTGCTCACAGCCAGAATGTTAATTTTCTTGTCGGCTATGTTGAATAGGTTAAAAAAATAAATAAAACATGATGACTGCATAACTATTATTGTGTGTTCAATGAGAAAATACTATTTGCTAAAATGAGCAGCCTGCATGTTGAGTGATTAAGCTGCTGCCATTTTCTCTGCGTGCTGCAGGAACAACGTGCCGGACCGCCAGAAGCTCCGAGCCAAGCTGAAGAAGAGGAAGGGTTTGCGGGCTTACGCCTGCCAGTGCAACTGGTTCTCCAGCTCAGAGACGACGGACCTCAGAAACCAGCCTCAGCTCAGATGGGTCTGTGGCAAACATCTGGACTGAAGCTCACAGCTGGGAAACATGCTGCTCACACAGCATGGACCACAAATGGAAACTGATGGTTTCTCAGATACATCTATAAAACCTGATGATGGAACTAAAACTTATTAGTTTGAGTAATAATGAGTTGGGTGTGAAAACAGAAAAGGGAATGTGTTTTGGATGCTGGAGTAGATCCAAACTGATAAAACTGCCAGCATAAATCAGTTTAGTTAAACTCAGTTAACTGAAACAATCAAACAGCTACTTGAGGAGATCTAAAAATATGTTTTAAAACATCTAAGAACTCTTTGTTGGACTCCTCAATGGTCCCAATATTGTCCTCTGTAGAATGTTTTTATCTTTTATTTAATGTTCACTCACAGTTCCTTGATGCTAAATGCATAACAGGGATGCACCGATGTGTAAATTTGGGCCGATGTCAATATCCGACCTGAACAGGGTTTATAAAATCTGAGAAGCTTCTTTGGAACATTTTAAAAGCAAATTAAAATGGTTGTAAGTCTTAAGATTTATATTTGTCAAACAGCTAAATGAGAAACGTCATATAATAATATTGCTCTATCATAATATTTTTAAATATTTTAGGCTAATGTAATAGGAAAGACTTGGAGAAAAAAAAGAAATCTGAAGTAACTGATGTAGAAAATCTGTTGAGATGTGGAATATTTTAATATTTGAACTCGTGTTTACGTTTACAGAAACCAGAAAATATGAGATAAATCTTTATTGTAATTCAGTTTGCGTTCATTTTGTGTTCTCTTTTTTACATCCCAGATGTATAAGGCACTTGTACATTTTCTCTTCTTCTTTCCTCCCGTTTCATCAGTGGAATCCCATTGTGAGTTGATTTCATCTCTAACAAAATTGATTGTGACCAATATTTAATTTTTTCTTTCTGGTTTCTGTCAGCCTTTGTATCTCCTGAACTGTTAAATGCTTCATTATTCTGTCGCTTACCTATCACTGTACTGAGCATGCTCAGTGCAGTTTCTGTCCCAAAATTAAAAACAATGCTACCTCTGTAGTTAGAAGGAGCTAGAATATTAGATGTGCAACCATGGAAACAATAAAAAGGAGGTTCAGACCAAACGATCTTCAATTAAGTCGACATGCAGATGAATTTTTAAATCAGAGTAAAAACTTTTTTTAAAATGTAATAGTGTTTTGGTTTATTTCTGCTTTTAAGCAACTTCTCAAGTTTCCATCCTTTAAGCAATCATTTATTAATTGTGTAATGCTTGATAATTAAATATGAATGCATTAATTTTCACATACAACATCATGACTGATGTTAGTGTTGCCTCCATATTTCATCAGTGACCTGAGGTTTTTATCAATATTCAGTCATAATTTAGAAAGAGTACTGCGCCCAGAGAAAGGGTTAACCATCCTGTTAATGATTAAAATTATTTCATAAAAGTTTATGTTTTTCATGTCATCACATCAGATAAAACTGAGAACAGTCTGATGAAATTTTATTCCATAATTTAAAGCCACATCACACTTTATTGTGATTAAATTTTGATGATAAATATTGGCTCTAGTTAGAGTAATGGAGATATTGGGAAGCATTCTAGACTCTGTAAAACAAACTTAATCCAGCTTCAGATAAGCTCAAATGAGAACCAAAGGATTTATACAAGCTGAGAAAATACCCGAAACTGAAAAACTTTAAATATTATGGATCAAAAGGTGAGATATGTTGCTAAGCTCAGCTTCCATTAGACTGAAACAAAACCATATAGTTAAGAGGTTGAACTTGAGCAAAGCTGAACATCAGGAACATTTAGTTTATGTTTCTGTCACTCTGCAGAGGAAATGTCAGGACAGATGTACTTGTTGGTTGCTTTAATAAACGGATCATAAATAATTTAGAGCTGATCTCTACTTATTCACATCAGAACTCCATCACATCCAAACATAAAAGGAGCCCAAAATCTATTTTTATTGCTGTGTTCTCTGACAAACTTTGTGCCTTCCAGCAGGTTAATTATCGTTCCTAAGTGATGTGTCAACAAGGAGGACAAACAAACAGAAAAGCCACATCATTTGCCTCCCACCTGTTGCGAGTGAGTGCTCACTCCATCAGCTTGTTGATGTGCATCATTTCATTAGATGACCTATTTCCCAGCATTAGTATTCATCAGCCTGGCCGAGGTCGCACTCTGGCACAGGCCGATTCGTCACGTTTTAGTAACAGGCAAAGTGATGCTGAGCGAAGCTGCCTGAACTTTAGAATCAGAACACAGATTGTTGTTTGTAAAAATATGAAGATTGTTCAAACCAAGATGAAGCACAAAGTCCACTCCTTGATTTGTATTTAACAAATATCTCTATTTTTCTATTTTGGAGTAAATATGGGTTATGTAGTTATTTTTAATGCATCCAACATCTTTTAGTCAATTTGGACTGCTAGATTTTCTCGATTACAACTACATACTCGAAGAGAAATCCGCATCACCAAATATGCTTTTTTCCCAGTAAATACACCTTGCAGTTCCTGAGATATGTTAAATTCATTTGGGGGTGTTATTTCTGAGTAAATCTCCAAAGAAAGATGCCCAGGAATCAGCTTGTTAAGTAAACACAGTTTCAGTGTCTTGCCTAAAGCCTCAACAACTAACAGTAGAATAGCTTTGAGAGAAGAATATAAAATCGTCATGAATAAATATAAAAACATAAAAAAATGATGAAAACAATAATTCCGATTAAACATTCTTTTTCTTTTTGGGTTATGGGGGAAGTTTTTTTTATTCATGCTGTTAGCTGGCTCATCTCATGGACAGTTGAACAATTCTCCTAACTCAGGAGGATAAAAGCTTTCCTGCTGCGACCTACAGCAGTGGAAGGAAGTCTGTCAGATCTCAGTGATGTTAAAAACCCAGCAGCAGCAGCAGCTGATTTGAAGCAGGATGTTGTGTTAAATTAGTTTTATCAAAAAAGAAGCTAGAAGTTAAGACTGGTTTTCTATGTCAACTAGTGTGTGAGTGCTTCTCTGAATATGCTGAAATATTTCAACACAGTCGTGACCTGGTCTCTGCTGTAACGACTAGTCTGGTCTAATTTAAATTCACTCTAATCCAGTCAGAAAGGTCATATTTTGCATTGCTTGCTTATTCCCGTTTCACTTCATACCCAAGAGACACATGTAGTCAAATAAATTATTACTACAGTACCACAGTCCATGTTCGTTCAAATAAAAGGCAAATAAAATACTTTTTTCAGTGACCAACCCATCTCAAGGCTGTCTGATAAAGTAGTCTAAACTTTGGAAATTGAAACTCACTTGTTATATATATGTTAAATATTTCAACACTTATTTCATGTAAATTTGATGATTAATGCTTGCAGGTTATGAAAACTCAAAATTCAGCATCTCAGTAAATTAAACTATTGTGAAAAAAAGATGGTGTTACACCTTTATCAAATAATTCACTCAAAACATCTAAAAAAGTTTCCTGAGGCTCTAAATGTAGTTGATTGGCTGGTGAACTGTCCTGACCTTTGACCCCACAAAGAGGAGGAAGATGAGAAAAACTCTTGGGTTTCCTGAACCTCAGCAGAACCACAGGCTGATCTCCCCCATGTTATAACGCATTGATACAGAAATTCATGCAAAAGGAGCCACAACCAAGAACTGAAAGAAAACAAATGAGCATACATTTCAGATCTCTGTTTAAAATGTCATTTTTATTGATCTTATATTGTATCCTGATTTTTTGAGACATTAAATTTCAGGTTGTTTTCATCTCTAAGCCATAATCATTAAAATATTGAACTTTTTTTTTTTTAGATGCACCTGCATGCATTCATGGGGGATTTTTTTTTCGCTATCCAGTTGAGTAAGTTGGATTCTTAGTTTCCAACTTACCGGAAGTGACTCACACTCTCGCCTGTCAGACAGCAGGAAGAGCAGAGTGATGAGGCTGCTGAAGAGGAGCAGGAGAGGAAGGAAAACAACAGCTGCAGTGATGGAGCGCTGCATGGCGTGGGCAGGAAGCTGTCACCAGTCTGTCCAGGAGGAACCAACAAGCACTGCAGTGAAATCATGGGTAGCATTGTTGCCAAAAGCATCATAAAAGCTTTTTTTTTTCCTGTCAACAGGTGAATTATTATGTAATCAAATCTGAAATTTCTGCACTGAAAGGAGAATAGCTGAAATCTTATCTAATTATCCTGTTATCTAAGGTAAGTAAATGCTTGATTCCTTAGTTTCTTGATTTTATTAAAAGTACAATTTCACTGCAAATTCACATTAACAATTCATAAAAGTTTTTAATCCCTATATTTACATTCCTTAAAAACCCTTGAAAATTAAAACAAATGACAGAAACTCAGCCAAAGCTTGAACTCATTTACTACTCCAAGCAAAACAGCTTTAAGTTAAAATATACCAGCCTCAAATCAAATGTAGAGGCTGAATAATGAGCTTTTTATTGATTTTTTTTTTCAGTCTTATTGTAGAAAAGTAAAGCTTATCTCTCCATGTCTGCAGCTGCAGGAGCTTTTCATTTCTGTAGCTTTTTCCTGAGCTTATCTGAATCACACTGACTAATTAATGGTCTTTAATGGCATTTATAGAATCTGTGATTGCTCTTTTCTTATTAAACTCACTAAACAGAAATTAAGCATCAGCTAATTGTGCCTTGTGCACCAAGTAGAACCTCCATGTCCTCATGTTTGTTCTTTAATCATAGGAAATATAATCTCAAAAATGTGAAATTAGCTTTGTGAAGTTTTTTTGCTGCTTCAGCAGCAGAACATTTATTCAGTTTTGTAAAAAAAAGTATTTACTTTTATCTAATTTTATCACATCACATGAATTGGTTGGTGGGCAGCAAAAAAGAGGGGCTCCTCCCGGTTTCCATTTATGATGCAAGAACTGCCACTGTTCCAACTGATGAATGACAAATTATGTTTTCTCTCTCTAATAATAATAATAATAATAATAATAATAATAATAATTTGCTCACGTTATTATTTTCTGACATTAAAAATAGATTGTGTAAAATATTAGCAAAAACCAAATAAATCTCTAAGGAGGTAAATACTTTTGCACAGCATTATGTTTTGAAAAGTCATTACAGTATTCCACAAAAATGATTTTCGCCTTCATTAAAATTACATCAAAACATCACCATCACATCCGCAGACAGTCACTCTGACTCCGTCAGACTGCTCTTCATGTATTCCACCTGTTAGTCTGGAAAGTATGCATGAATGAAACTAAGTAGTGCAGGTCAACCAACTCCTGCTGCTCACATTTCTGGGCTGGTTTCTTCTTTCCAAGATGGTGGAAACACAGGTCAACATGAACCATTAAGGATCCTACAGGTCAATGAAAAGTTAATTAAAGGGAATTAATTTCCCTTTGGAATTAATAAAGTATTTTTGAATTTGAATTTTCTCTGATTTTTGACCATATTAGAAATGTTAAAGTCAGAAGGTATTGTTTCTCTTTTAGAAAAAAAAATACTGTAATATTTTTATGAAGACTCATCATCTGATGAAACAGCTTCATGTAGATGTTCTTGCTTTCTCTAAGGAATAGTCTTTTACACTTACAGCAGGTGGTGCTGTAATTTGGATCAGCAAAACAAACAAGCCAGGCTCCAAATGAAACATAAGAGACATATGTGGAGGTATTAAATCAAGTCAGCAACAAATTCATCCAGCATAGAAATTGCAGTCAGATATTAGAATTAGCTATAATTATTGGGACTTGATTTGAAAATCGCTAACCAGGTATTAGCTGATACAGCTCAGTTTATATTTGTTTTGAAATAAATGCTGTTGTTTATGATCCTATATTTTCCCCTGAATGGAGAAATGTTTTGTTTTTGAACCCAGATGTATTCCTCATAATAAACTTAAGAGTAAAATTACCTTAAACCTATTAGCCATCCACTAATTCCGCAGGAATGCTCAAGAAATAAACTGTTTGTGCTTATTTAAAGGTAATAAAAAAATAATGTTACCTAATAGCTATCTTTGCCATCAGGTGATATTATTTAATATATACATAGAATTTCCCAAAGAATAAAATTGTTATATTAAATAAAAGTATTATGGTGGCAAATTTGCTGTGATAAAATTTTTTGAAAAATTGAATGTCTCACTGAAGCAAATTTATTCTTTCCCTGTATGTAAACATTTGATGATTTTTAAAAATAATTATTTTAAAACTTTTGTGGCTCCAAACATACTCTAAAGCAGTGAGAACTCCACACCAGCAGGTGGCGGTGCTGCTCTGCGGCCACTGTCTGGATACAAAGTTACGGAAGCTGAGCGGAAACTGGTGGGGAAGCAGCAATGAAGCGCCTTTAAAGAGAGATGATGGGAGAGACGGAAGCTGTGGAGATTGATGATATTTTAGATGACTGGTTCATTGAGTCATTGAAATCGTGAGAAAACTTTTATTCTTTATCAAACGGTCGGTTTTTGTCTGTGTTAGCTGCCAGCGATGGAATGTCTTCTTCTGAATCCCCCAAAACATTTAAAATTTACACACTTGTAAGTTCAGGTGTCTTAAAAAATGTTAACAACTTGTTCTAGGTATCAATTAGACATATATTTAAAATTCGGCTTGCTTATCTTAAACCAACGCGCATCGATGAGTCTACAAGTTTAACTTCAGCTGCTTCACCTCGCATAATTATAACCATATAACTGTTTTCTTCCACTTATACAATTACATAATACAATAATAAGCTTTTATTTGTGTCTTAATACACCCGGAAATAATATAAAATCAAACGTATCAAACAATCATAACGCCACAAAAACAAATATTCTTCTTGAAAAGCATTCCCACTTAAAGTGTAGTTTATATAACTAAACTGCACACAGTAACTACATTTAATCATATATTTTAAATTTACTAATATTTATTGATACTCTTGGAATAAACGGTGGAGTAAATAAAAATTTTGATATTACGGTAATTGTTTTTTATTTTTACATAATTAGTTGAAATTTGTGAAAACAACAATAAAAAATAACTCTTAGAAATGTTTCACAATAAATGAAAAATGATGTGATAAATGCCCTTCTCTATTAAAAATAGCACACCCCGATCAAATGAAAGCTGCTCCAGACTAGAATTACTTCAAAATATATTTATAAAGCGCACATTTGTGCACAGAAAACAGCAGACCAGAACCGACCTGTAGTCTCGTCCTGTGAAGTAATGTCCTGCTGGGTTTCCTGCTTTATTCTAGTCTGTTCTGGTTCCTGCAGATATAAGGATCTTCATGTGTACCAGCTGGAACATCCCACTCAGATCATCGAGTGGACGTCTGGAAAGAGTGAGTGGATTAAAATAATGTGGCAAAAATATTCACTTCTGAACATAAAAAGAGACAGACCATGGAAGAAGTTCACTTTTTATCCTGGTAATGAAACATGACATACAAATACTGTGAGGTGAAATGAAAAGGATATGTATGTCATATGTATGTCACTTTTCAGATTTGTATTTGTAAAAAATGTTTCAGAGAAGTGATCTGCTTTCTTTCACTTCACAATTTTTGTTGGTCTATAAAAAAATTCCCCCCAAAAAACATCCAGTTTATGACTAAAGTGAGAAAATGTTTTTTTTTAATGGTTCAAAGGGTGTGAATATTTCTATAAATCACAGTTTCTCTTCTGTGTTTTAAGCCGTTTGTGTTGCTGGATACAGCTCGGGTAAAAATGAAATCTTGGAGCTCCGCTTGCCGCTGAGACTTTTAGCTGATGAAAAAAAGGTAAAAAAAATAAAAATAAAAAAATAAATAACATGCATGAATGTTCTTTGTTTGATTTTTATAAGCAGTTTTCCAGATATCGGTAAACGTTCGCTTGGTCTGATGTGTTCAGGGTCTCTGTGCAGAGAGGGATTTCAAAGTTGTCCATGGCGGGTTCTCAGAAGGCCCAGTTTGCTGCCTCAGACACATTCCAGGAACCAGGTCGGTTCTGACTCTTTCATCATCATTAAAACGCTGAGCTGAAACTTCTCTCTTCTACCTGCTGATGTTTTAGCTCTGTGACGTGTGACGGTTTCAAAGCTTCTGGGAATTTTCTTTGAGGCAAATGTAAATTGATTAATTCTATGGAAGAAAGTCATAATTAAGTAGAAATCTAATTAAAACAGAAGCAGAGATTTAAACTGAGTACAAAGGCTTTTTGTCAAACAATAGGATAAGCCATTAATTCTTATTTAAGCAGCTTAATGCACAATGTAAAATAACAAATACTCCAAAGGTGGGATAAATACACTTCTACAACCTTCTTTTTATATTTAAAGTGTTTTTAGCTTACTTTTTTATACATTTAGACACATTTCTATAAATTAGAATGTCAGTCAAAAGTTTATTTCAGTAATTCAGTTCAAAGAGTGAAACTTGGATGGATTCTTCACCCGTAGATTGGTTCCAAATCTAGTTCCTCAGTATCCCTGTCATGATAATACATTTTACTGGATGATAATTGTCCCAGAAATTATTGTGAAAAATGATAAAATTGTTCTTTTGGGCCATTTTCATGTAATATAATAATAATGGCATCATAAGCTTGCCCTCACAAAGATGAATAAACTTTAATTTCTAATGAACATTTAAAACTGGATCTAGAAGACATTTTAAATATCCAAAATAAATGAACAAAACAATAATGCAGTCTCTTTAAACAGAATTGTCTTTCAAAAAAGGAACTACTTAAGACGAAAGCACCAGACTGAAGACTTTAGCCAAACAGTCTGTGGTAGAAAGAGAGAAACAAACAAACATGCAGATGGAAATAAACCAGCTCGTTTTAACTGATCAACTGATTTATTTTAAGGTAACCTCTTTGCCATCTAGTTTTTAATAGATTGTGATCACATGATTTAGAAGACTGTCGTTCTGTCAGGTGTGCAGTGACCAATGATGGGCTGACCTCTGACCTGCAGCTGTGGGACCTCGGCGCAGACGACACTGGTGAGTTTTAGTTTAAGTAAAACTCCTCATTGACACAACGTGACTTAAAAATAATCTAACTTCACTATTAGTAGCTTCAGTGCCAAGATGTCGCCAGATAAAGCAGTTTAATTCTTCAAACTGTTGCAGATCATCAGTTAAGAGAGCGCTGCTTTTTACGTTAAAAATTAAACCTTGGTGAATAAATCCCCAGCAGGATTATGGATTTTATTCCAATCATGGGAAATGCAGAATTTTAATAGAAAATGTTACCTACGTCATTTACAGCCCTGAAAGCATGACATTGATGGTGAGTTTCATATTGGAAAATATTCATAAAACGTTTCATGCATTCAGAATTAAAGCTTTTTCTCTTGCTGCTGTGAAAAGATGAAAAATATTCAACACTTTAAATACTCTCTTATGTGCACAAAGTGCCCTTGTTTTTTATGAAGAGAGAAGATCTCTAATTGACACAAAGGTCCACATTTCTTCCTTTAAGATGTTCCTAGTTTTGCATCGGCCTGTTTATGACTTCTATAGTTATGCCGATAGTCCTGCAAACACTAATATTTTATTTTAAGCAAAACTTTTTTCAGAATGAAACTTAATCAGTTTCTTTAAGCCCTTATGGACTAGTGGTTTGAATTAGCATCATAGCTTTCACTGAGAATGCAGCCAAAAAGAAGTTTGAATCCTACAAATGTTGGTTGATGCATCTCTCTCTTTTGTTAAGGTTGCTATGCTTTAATACGAACCTAGTGGTCAAAGTGTGAACTGCATGTGGTTCATGGGAGTGAAAGTGCTAAGATAAACTCAGTAAATAATTTTACCCTTGAGCAATAAAAATAAATTTAGGTTGACTATTGCCTTCTACAATGGATATATCACAAAAGAAAACTTGTAGCCAACATTCTAAACTTTGTTTCTAATTTTGAGTTTGAGGTTCTGTAGATACACAAAGCAACAAAGAAATGAAAATGAGTATTATTAAGAAGCAATGCAAAATGTTGGCATGTTGAAAAAGTAAATTGTGTGCATGAATTTAGATGATCCAAATTTGAATCAATTACTTTAAATTACAAGAACTAATATTAATATTGATTAAATAAATGATTATTTTCATATACCCTAATACAATATTTGTCAGGAAACGAGGGATAATAGCTTCTAGGACAGTAGAAGGAATTTTTCAGTATTTAGCAACAGTAAAATAATAAACATACTGAGATGCAACGTTTCACTCTTTTAGTGCCTAGTGGATCTAATTAGCAATTGGCTAATTAGCAGGTTACACTAACAGTGAGTGCAAGGCCCAAATTTATGATTTCTAAGTAATTTAACATCTGATTGACAGCATTCTGGGTAAATACCAAAACAAACATGCAAGTCTAGCACTAGCAGGACAAATGGCTTCTGGTCTTTTGCCAAAGGCGAGGAATCCTGCAACTACTCAAATCGGACACCACTCCATCTTTGTTTACATTTTTGCTTTCAGTGTTTTCTTCTGAGGTTTTTGTGTCATTCCCTTCAGTAGTTCTTGGTGCAGCGCCCCCACAGGCGAGGAGGTGAACGAGTTGCTGAGAGGGTTTGATTGGTGTGATAGTTCAGAGTGAACGAGAACAGCAGCTGAAACTTTTCGGTTCCCAATCAAACCGAGTCTACTGGACTATCAGAAGTGAAAACACCTTAAAACAATCAATATAATATAAGCAGAACCAAGACAAGCAGGTCCAATTCCTATCCAGTTATATGTAGAATATTATTTATGATTATAATAATAATAATCTGACGCCACTGTCTGCTGACTTCCTGTGCCAGATGTGATCAGGAAAACGGGAAGTCTCCCGGGGACCAGCGTTTCTCAGGCCGGCAGCAGGATCGCAGCGCGACTCTCCTCACCGCCTCAAGTCCTTCATGGAGCTCAGAGCAGCGGCGTCCAGCTGACCCAGCTCAGCACAGGACAGACTCTCTATAGACTCGGTACACCACTGAACCTCCACCTGCAGCTGAAGGTCATGTCAGTTTCAGGGTTTGATGCTCTTATCTTCCAACAGAGGTCGACTCGACAAAACCTCTGAGCTCCTTAAAGTTTATGAGTGAGACGGCGTTCCTCGCCAGCTGCTGTGACGGCACCGTTTACCTCGCAGACACTCGAACGTCCACTCCTCCTCAGGCTTCACCTCCACCCGGGGAATGCGCCCTCTGGTGGACAGACGCCTCTGCAGCGCCGCAGTGTAGAGTCATCATGCTCTCCTCCTCTGGTCAGGCCGTCGTTTCAGACCTCAGGAATCTGGGAGGAGCCCTGTGTCAGGCTCAGCTGGACGTCCAGACGTCGCCAAGGAAACCGGAGGATGTCACGGTGGCATGGGCTCCAGCGTTGGACGGCTGCTTCTCAGTGTCAGGTTGGTTAATGCACACACTGTAACTATTATTTACCAGCTGAATCAGAAAGTTCTGAGTAAAAATACAGTAAATTTCTGCTAATTTTGGCCAAAATGTTTCATTTTTCATGTATTCTCTGATCAGATGCTAGCTTTAGTTTTCACGTTTCCCAGCTTCCTGAGAGAGAAAATACTTTCCTACAAAAGACTAAACATTTGAATTTTAATCTAATGTTGAGTAAGCATTCTTTTTTTCTTTTACCTCTTTGTTACTTTAATTCATTTCTTTCCTTTGAAAAGCAGTTTCAATAACCTAAGATGGATCCTTTATTCACTGAAATTGGTTGAAAAAACCTTCAGATGTAGGCGACTGTTTAATCTAGCAGCATGTCTAATGTCACTGTGACATAAAAAACAAAATTTAATACAGAAGAAAGTTAAATAATTATTCATCATCAAGCATTTTTTTTCTTTTATCAGGACGGATGAGTTTTGGTTTTTCAGCTCGCTGTGACATTTTACTGGTTTTCGAACCTCTTTGAATCCGATTCCTTTAACTTCTCTGTCCCTCCAGGAGGTTGCAATTAAATTGTTAATGTAATCATTTGCAAATTTTCTAGTTATCGCAACTTTTCCACAAGTCTGACCAATTATCGTAATGTTTTCTGGACTACCTTTTTTTCTGATTCGTCACTCCAACTCAGATGATTTTTAACCAATCGCCTCCCTTTAGTTTAACTTCCTGTTTCACGTCTTTTGAAAGGTGAACCTGCATACAAGCAAAAACCATTTTGATATGTTCTATGAAATCAGTCCATGTTAACTTGAATGACCAATATGGAATTATTCTTTTCCATTTTAACAACTCATGATTTTGTCTTTAATAACGGTGTTATTTCAAGAAGGCGCTTGAAAATGTTGTTTGCACTTTAATTATTAACTATGTCAATACCTCTTTTAGAAATTTTATGTGCAGCAACTTTAACTTTTTGGAAGACTATCATGCAACCCTTTGCCACACGATCACGCAAAAGTTTAATAGAATCTGTTTGAGTGCCCCTCATCATTTAAATTACACTGAGCCTCCAGAACATTTCATTGGAGCAGAACCAGATTGGGTCTGATCTCAGGTTCTCGCTCTCCTCTCCAGGTCTCAGTGGACTTGTTCAGATTTACGACACCGCCAGATGGAGGGCGGAGCTGCAGGACGCCTCGCCGCTGTTCCAGCACGCCGGTCATTCGGTTTCCTCGCAGCACGGCGATGGCTCCGCCCCCATCTTCATCACCACCCATGTATGGCATCCCGAGCGGCCGAGGACGCTGCTGTCTGCGGCTTCAGACGGATCCGTCCACGTTTGGGACTGGGTGGATCCACAAACAAACTGAACTTCCAGGAAGTACGGATCCCTGATCTGAAGAAATGTCATTCAGATCAGGAGTGAACGCTGGATTAATTTCTGATGCAGAACACACTGTGTGCATTTCAGTCCAACCTATTTCCTCTGTGTGATGAGTTCATATAAATGGAAAATGCGATCAGAGCTGCTTTTGTAAATTAAAGGTAGATTGAAACGACAGCTGTTTGTGGTAACTCATTTGAATCCAGACTGAGGTATGATGGGATGTTTATCCTGCCGCTTTTATTTCCCGGATGAAATGTTTCCACCCATAAAGGTTTAGATTAGCTTTCAGAAAGTGCTCTGCATTTTTTCAGTACATAAACTAGATCATCATCTCCCAGATCTTCTACCCTAAATCTCATTAAAATCACATTTATCTCCCATCCATCCATCCATCAATCCATCCATTTTCTAACCCCCTTGTCCATCAGTGGGGTCAGGAGGGTTGCTGGTGCCTATCTCCAGCTAACGTTCCGGGTGAGAGGCGGGGTCACCTGGACAGGTCGCCAGTCTGTCGCAGGGCAACACAGAGACACACAGGACACACAACCATGCACACACACACTCACACCTAAGGACAATTTGGAGAGGCCAATTAACCTGACAGTCATGTTTTTGGACTGTGGGAGGAAACCGGAGTACCCGGAGAAAACCCACGCATGCACAGGGAGAACATGCAAACTCCATGCAGAAAGACCGGGGCGGGAATCGAACCCAGAACGTTCTTGCTGCAAGGCAACAGCTCTACCAACTGCACCACTGTGCAGCCCAAATTAAGTCAATTTATGCTATTAAAAGTAATTTTATTCCTGAAGACTGAGGCTTCCAGATACATTTATTTTTTTATTTTTACAGAAACTTAACAGCATAACCACTCAGGATCTGGGCAGAACTCTTCTTTCACCAAACTTTCAATGAATGTCTTTTTAAATCGTTCTGTATGCCTTTAGATACGAGTTTTGCTTTTCAGTTGATGTTGGCATAAATGTTAGATGAGGAATTCAAGTTTGAAGAATTTGAACTTTGTTTTGTGCTTCCTGATCATGTTCCTGTCCTCAGCGGCTGATAGATCACTCACCTCTGCAGGTCAAAGTGAGGTCGATCAGATCATACGCTGCAGACTGAGGAGCAGCAGAGCACCTGCAAATGTAGAAGTAAAAAAATCAGATAAATAATAAAGATGCTTTCCCTGGTTTACTATTTTTTTTAGTTTCTGCTCTTATATTCCATTTTAATAACAAACTGAACCATAGAAACTGCCTTCATAGATTGAAAGTTTTAATCAATATATTAGACGCACTACGTGTATGATTATTTAACGTCAAAATGTATTTTTGAAATAAAAAATTTTGCACTGTATTTTATAGAAGGTAAGAGCATAATTTTAAAAAATTTCCACGTAAAGTTGGCCTGCTTTTACTAACTTTTTACTTATTAGCCCATTCATTGAATGCATCCAAGGCCGTCTCTTTCAAATATATTTTTCTTTTCATGGTTTACTGAATAGTGTTGGGATTAAATATGCAGAATATTATCTTAGCATTTTCATTTATCTTCTCATACTTTCTGCAAAGCTCAACGTTTCCCATATTTATCTGTTGGCTGCAATTTAGTCCCAGGGTAAAATCTGCAAGTTTACAGAGGTTAATGTGTGAATTTTGACTCATCGGTGGAAATCAAATGTATAATTCAGGAACATTGATTATGTTGATGAGAAAAGGGGAAATTCTGCCTCTACATCTATTGGGGATGAAACAAAAACATTGTATTGTAAATATAACAAATAATTACATAGAGAGAAAATAAACTAAAAGTTAAGTGTTAACCTATTTCTTTATAGTTTTTTATAATGCAGGACTTAGTTTAAAATTTCAAGATGCTTTAAATTTAATAGCAAACATCAGTGGAAAAATAGATTCAGAAGAAAGGCTGCTTTTAGTCCCCTCTGTGTCGACACCACCACTGATTTAGATGCCAAACTTTTCAAAGCTGCTTCTGAGACACTTTGTATGCTGACAGAAACTCCCACAGAGACTCGCATAGTAAAAACAATACCGACCGCACAGTCACAGCCAGGAGAAATGGAAAACAAGCTGGACATCCGCAGACTCTTCACACTCTAACAGGCTACAACAAGACGAATGTACGTTTCCACCGCATTGCTGCCCACAGCTCCGGGGGAACTTAATTTTACACTTTACTGCCTCCTTTTCTCACCTCGTGTGTCTTCAGACTCACCTCCAGCTCTAATGTCGCCACATAATGACAACAGCTCCGCTTGGGAGCAAACTCCTGCACCTCGGTGACTTTTACCGCCCACCAGAGCTGAGCACATTTCATTCACGTAAAACACAAAAACACTTTCCTCTGGTCCTACAAAACGATGACAGTTTAAACTCAAAGAATGAGAAACAGACACTTGTCAAATCACAGCTTTTATTAACATTTAGCTTCTTCTTAAATCAGTCTAGGTTTTTTTTCCCCCACCAAACCTTTTGAACTGATTTCTAAGTAGTTATAGGTACAATGTCTTGCTCCAAGACAAAATGAGCAGCTGAGCAATTTGACCTGACCTTCCCACTGGAAGAAGACCGCTCTACTAAGCGTCAGCGCTAACTGTGTCTGGGTAGCCTTAAAACTGACCCCTGTGCAACCTCTGATTTGCCTCCAAATGAATGACTCATTTTTAAAACCAAGTGCTAGAGGCGTAAATGAGTGAAAATTTGCAAACTCACAGCCGGCCTGGCACTTTCCTTCACATCATGTTGGGACCTGACCTGGTAACACAAACCACCATTAAAGAGACAAACTCATTTTCCATTTAAAATATAGTTTCAGTCGCTGCGTTTCCATTACAAATGTGCGCAAAACATTGTCGATATTCTGCTAATGTAGAAAAAAAACACAATTTCGCACTTGTGGAGTTTCCATTAAATAATAAATGAAATAAAAATCACATGTAAACAAGCTTGTTCACACAATAAGTCATTATGGCAGGGACAGATGTAAACATAGTTGTTTCTTTGCAGAAGAACTACGGATTTAACGATTTGGGATGAGACACAACATTTATGAACTGTGAGAAAGTCCCTTGCTCAAACTTCTGGTGGAGCCAGCTACACACTGTCCAAAAAAAGACACCATCTTACTTCCTGTTGTCTTCTTCGTCGTTTTCACCAGTAGTAACATCCGGCTGCTAATCACGACTCGTGCGATGCGCAAAAAAATGTTTCCATTGCAGTTTTGAAAAATACACCTATTTGATATGACCAGAAAATCCCTTCATCCAAACGCAAAAACTTTTTATCAAAAAAATTGGAAGTTAATCCTTCCACCATCAGGAAACAACTAAAAAGTCATATAATTTCTGGTAGGAGCTTTGCTGCAGTGCTTAGAGGGAGAAGTGAGCGGACAGCAGGGACTATAATTACACTGACTGACGGAACAGCGAGCCGCGCCACTGAACTCTCCCGTGGCCCGACGATGAGACGGCTATTATAAACAGATCTTCGCTAAATGGTCGTAATGACTCAGCTCGCTTCTCTGAACTGTGAGGCGTCCAGATCGACGCTCTGCAGCTCCACGGTGTCTGCCTGTGAACACGGGTTTGAATGGAAATGTGCCTTCATTCAGGAGGACACTTAAGGTTTCCAAAATGACTGACAACCGCACATTTTTCTTTTTACTATATTTTACTATATTTATGCAAATCGCATCATTTTTCAACATTTTCTAAATCAGTTTAGCAATTTACAAGATGGTGTCAGTGTGTTTTTATTCAAATGAAAACTGGAGATAAGCTGTTTTCATTTAGAAAAGCTATTGCAAGCGCCACTTAAAACTTTTTCTCATATGAACAAAGTATACTATTTGGTTATTTGGAAAAAAAAATTGTAATGAGACATGGCTTAATGGTTGGGTTTAGATGACAGTAAAAAGTTTGATTAAATGGACAAAAAATCTTTTTTTTTACAATTTTTTTGCTGAGTTACACAAAAAAATATATATTTTAATTAAAATGTTAACATTACTGTCGACAAAAGACTGGGTCATTCACCATTGCTGGTTCTAGGTGAAGAGTAGAGTGACCTCAAAACAAAGTGCCTGAAAAAACTGAATAATTATCATAACATTTCTCACCATAGATCAAAAGGAGGACATTTTTTATTCAAACAGCTGAAAGGACAGATTTAATGAGACATTATTCTGAATGTAAAAAATAACATTTCAACAATAATAATAAATCAGGAGCTGATGCAGAAGGTCAGATGAAATTTCTTCACCTTTCATTTTGCATGAAAATCTGTCCTTGTTGGTTTTTCACCATCTTAAAGCTGCATTACTAAGCTCTCCACAAACCAGCCATGTTTATAACATGACATTTCAACCATCTGTTCGTGTTTCAGTTAGAAACACTTCAAAAACCTCAGCAGTTTGGTCACAGTTAGGGAGAAATAAAAAAAGCAACTGAGTTTACTAACTAAGGATGTCCTGATTGGACATTTTTTATCCCGATCCGAGTTATTTAAGAACAAGCAAAGAGAGAACTAGTCAAACTGTTCATTAATATCAGTGCAATGCAACCAAATCAATCACTGTTTTTGCTGATATGTGTACAGTAAATGACTAGAAGGTGCAGCAGAGTAAAAATAATGCATGTATTTTTACTTTGTTTTGATGTAACTGCACTCTAAAAAGTGTATTTGGGCTGCAGTTCATCTTATGGACTTATTTACATTAATTTCACTTAATTCTTTTGCTTTTGCTATGACAACTTACTTTTTTGTGTTCATTTAACTCAAAACTTACAAATCCTTAACCCAAAGGAACTTTTCACTTTGACTTTACTTAAAACAATTGAGTTCAATGCCAGTTTCGTATCCTATGTCTAAACAACTCAATTTATTATGATCATCCAACTCAATTTGCTAAGTTTTTATAACTTAATTCATAAGGGGGGTTAACATGACAAATTTAAGTCACTCTTACTCAAATCATTTATTTTGTTCTAATAAACATTTAAAATCTCTTTGACTTAATTCTACAGAAAGTCAACTCAAACTTTTAAGTAGTTCCAAACTAAATTTTAATACTATTTTTACAGTGTCATCTAAATACACAAATCTTTTCCTTAAATGACCTTTTTACTTTGACTTTACTTGAAATAATTAAGTTCAATACCATATTTGATTCCCTGGTAAGCGACTGTGGCTCTGTGGGTAAAGTCATTGTCTTGTGATCGCAAGGCTGTAGGTTCGATTCCGGCTTCTTCCTGCCACATGTCAAAAACATATTGATTTATGAATAAGATGATGAATTTTAAGTAAATAAATTAACTATAAAGGATAATCGAACTGCAGGAAGTAAGTAAATAATGAAGTTTTGTAACATGACAGGTTTTCTCAGATCAACTGTATATTTACTGGAATTAAACTACACATGTAATTAGGTGATGTATGAAGGAAATAACTGCATTTATTCAAGAATATAATTTTCTGATTTTTAATTACAACAAGGGCAAGGATCATATCCCCTACTCCAACATCTGTCTGCTTTCTAACCACACAGAAAGACAGAGATTTAAAGAGGAGCAGCAAAAGCAAATGAGGTGGATTAGCAGTTATTGCCAACAACTGATGGTGTCATTAAGGACAAATATCCTCTCTGCTGTTTGGAAACAAATCTGTTAGCATGTTATTATGGCCAATGGACGGCCATAAAACAAGAGTCTTCAGTCAGAAGCCTCCTCAGATTCCTTGCAAAGCTGACTGCTACTGCAGATCCTCCTAGTCTACAAGACGACTCACCGAAGATTCTTGGATGATGTGAGTTACAACATTTATCTTCTCATCAGGATAAATAAAGTATTTGTGAACTGAATTGAATAATAAATTAAAAGTCATTGGCTTCTCAGCATGGCGGCTGTGATGCTACAGCACACTAATAAAATGTTTTTAATTTTTAAAATATTAAAGAAATAAACGCAGCTAAAATCACATTTGTTTTGTATTTCTCGTTAGCTTAGATTATGATCCAATTCCTGAGTGTTTCCTAATCATGCAGAGCGATTCATCTACAACTGAACAAAGTTTTACTGAACCCAAAACATTTGAACAAGAATGGCTTTAGAGACAAATCAGCTAAATTACTGTAAAGTGCATGAAAGCCCAAACAGACCTGATGGAGACAAAAGTAACAATTTGATGGAGCCAAATAAACTGGAAGGACAAAATATTTTGTTCCTTAAGAAAAAAAAAAGCCTGAGCCACTCTGCTTTCAAGGCTACAGAAAGTACCTAAACACACACACGCGCACACTCACACGCACGCGCGCACACACACACACACACACACACACACACACACACACACACACACACACACACACACACACACACACACACACACACACACACACACACACACGCAGGCATAGGTTTGAGCCAGAATGTGTCCAGCTTGGTGCTGAATGAGCTCCTGATTGGGCTCCGTTATGACGAGTATGGAGCGGATAGTTCTGCTCCACGGGTAATAATAACCGGTCCCCAAACAGCTTTGACATAAATAGTCATTTCAGTTTTGCGCCATGGAAACGTCTCATTGTTTGCCGATTCGGCTTGCAGGGATTCTCTTTCCTTCACAGGAACTACATCTTTTGGATTTCCTGGTTTCTGGAAAAGTTTCAGATCCCTTCGCAGATGTTGTTCAGGTCTGGAGAATCGTTTAAAACACTTTGGGACCTTCATGTGCTTCCTTAGCTGCTCCTTTGTTGCTTTGTTTGGGCCAATACTGACAGGACTCATCCTTAGTTTCTTGGGCACATGACCAGTTCTCTAATTATTTTATAAAATAGATTTTATTCCAGCCAAAATAACTGGGCTCATTTTGGTTCATTTTTGTTAGCAAATGTAAAAGTCTTCCATTGTAACAAATTCTTCTGCACTAAAGAGAAAATGACTTTCCAGAAGAGTGGCATCATATTTCACAAGAGTTTGAACTGAAATTGTTATTAAACCGCTGAAAAAAGACAAGTTTTTATTATTTGATGTTTATATTAGGAAATATATGGATGTTCTGTATTTTTGATACTTCAGTGAAATTAAAAGTTATACAGCTTGTTTTCACAGGGTTTCAGAAAGTCACAGCTGATGAAACCCAACAACTGGTTGGGTGTGAATGAAGCAGAACCGAGTAAAGTTCTACTTTACGGAGTATTTTTTTTTAAATTATAACAGTAGTAGACAGAAGCAGATTCATATTCTGGATGGACAAAATAAACATGAAACTGTTTAATTTCTGCCGACTCTGGCCTGATTCATGAAGGCAGCTGCTGGTTAAACGCTGGGAAGTTATTTCATGCTTGTAAATTAAACTTTTAATTGATAAGTGAGATTTAGTTGTATCTTTTAAAATGTAAATGGTCAACAGTTTCACTCTGAACTGAACACAGAAAGATTTTAATTGCAATCTGCAGAAAATAATCTTCACAGCAGCCAATGGAACAATCTGTAGGTTAAGAAACAGAAGAGCTGCTCAGACACACTGTGAAGGATTGCTTTGTCACAATTATTGGGCGCCATTTTTAAAGTTACAGTCAAAACTAACAGCAATTATTTGTGTTATTTCGACTGTCACGGAAACAATGGGGGTAATTTTTGGGTAACACTTTAAGTTGAAGGGGTGTGAATAAGACTGACATGACACTAAACATGACACAACATCTGTCATGAGCATAAATAAGTCTTTATGAATATTTATGACAGTTGTCATAAAGTGTCATTCGGTAATAATGACACTTTTAATGCAAAGTTGCTCTAAAGGCTGCATTAAAAGTCCATTAAAAATGCCAACTTTGCATGATTTTGATAAATTATGATAAATTAATGCAAAGTTGGCATTTTTAATGGACTTTTAATGCAGCCTTTAGAGCAACTTTGCATTAAAAGTGTCATTATTTACCGAATGATATTTTATGACAACTGTCAAACATTCATAAAGACTTCTTTATGGTCATGTCATGTTTATGACAGTGTCATAAACACCGTCATAAACAGTGTTTATGATTGACAGTGTTTATGATTGACACAGTTTATGACACTGTCATAAACAGTGTTTATACAGTGTTTAAACAGTGTCATAGTGTTTATGACACTAAATATTAGTGTCATAAACACTATGACAGTGTTTTTGACACTAAATATTAGTGTGATAAACACTATGACACTATGACAGTGTTTATGACACTGTCATAGTGTTTATGACACTAAATATTAGTGTCATAAACACTATGACAGTGTCAAACACTGTCATAAACTGTCATAAACACTATGACACTGTTTATGACAGTGTCATAGTGTTTATGACACTAAATATTAGTGTCATAATAGTGTCATAGTGTTTATTACACTAAATATTAGTGTCATAATATTCAATTAGCAAGCTAAATATTTACTTTACCAACAAAGTATTTAGCTTCAAACTAAATATCTAGTTTGGAGGTAAATACTCCAAACTGAACTAAATATTTAGCTCAGTATTCAGCTTTGCTCCAGGCTCATTATTTAGCTCAATGCCAAATATATATCTTGGTCACTAAATATTAAGCTTGCTAAATAAATATTTAGCTTTATGCTAAATTTATTTTGTAAACTAAACATGTATGTATCCGGGCGAGGGAACACTGTTTCCAATGGTGGTACTCATCATAAGGGGTCTTTGGGCTGCACTTGGTCTGGTTCCTCACCTAGAACCTGCATTGGTGACCCAACCAGAGGCATGAAGCCCTGCAGCTCCTAGGATCACTGGGACACTCAAACCCCTCCACCACGATAAGGTGGCAGCCTATGGAAGGGATGTGTATGTGTGTGTGCATGTGTATGTGTGTATATGTGTGCATGTGTGTATGCATTTATGTATGTATATGTGTGTATATTAAGTAACTTATGTATTATTTAAGAATAAGAAAGAATGAGAGAAAGATTAAGAAAGAGTTGTATTTTTTTAAAGGTTTTGTTGGCTCTAGTGGCCAACAAAAGCACTGGAGCTCTACAGGAAAGAGGGAAGACATGCAGCAAATTTCACCAGGCCGGGAATCGAACCTGCGACCACCGCCACAAGGACCAAGGCCTCAATACGTGGGTTGTGCCCCTGACCACCACAGAGTTGTATTTTTTTAACCATGAGGAAACATGTGGTGGTCAGTTCTTTCATTCTCTAGGGGCCTTTAATTAACTCTAATTGATTTGGAGGAGAGACATGCAGCATTTTGCCCAAGACTTGGAATTGAACCCAGGATAACCGTGTTGCTCTACAGCCCAGATGTTTTCGTTCTTCTCTTTCATACCAGTAGACAACACATAAGCTCAACAACACACAGGCTCATACTCACAGCAATGTATTCATTTAAGAACTGATTTTCCTCCACTAACATTAATAATTTCTTATTAAGTTTCACAGATTGCTCTTATTTTTTACCTTTTCTACTCAGTTTTTCATGTTAAATTGCACTTTTTTTGTTAAATTTGTTAAGCTATCTCGAATAAACTTATCTAAATAAAGACTAACAGAAAGATCAAACAGTTCCTTTCATTTTTGATAAAACCTGTTTTTTTATAACAAACAAACCAGATAGAACAAGTTTTTACTCCTTCAGGGTCCGGAGTATTAAGCTATGATTACAATTATCATCTAATATTATGTACAGATGTAATTCTAACCTTAATTTAACACCCGGGACCCTGAAGAAGTAAAAACTTGTTTAATCAGCTTTTTTATGTTTGGTATAAAAAACAAACACAGGATTTATCAAAGAAAATAAATGATAAATGGACTGAACTTATGTAGAGCCTTGCTAATCATTTTGACCACTCAAAGCACTTCACACTGCAGTCACATTCACCCACACACACATTTACACCGATAAGCAGATCGGTGGGCAACTAGGGGCAAAGAGCCCAGGGGGCCTGGACATGTGGCAGGAGGAAGCTGAACTCGAACTTACAAACTTCTAATCACAAGACGACCACTCTGTCCACAGCCACAGTCCCCCTGAAAAAAACAAAAAAAGCCACTGCATGATCTTTTTGTCAACCTTTTTTTAAATTCCAGATTTAAACGCAGCACAATGAGCTACATTTCACCACAAAAAGTGCAAGTGCAACATAAAAGTGAGTAGAGAAGGTAAAATAAAGGACAAACCATAAATTACAAGACAGTGAGAAAATAAACAGAAATCATTACAATTACAAGAAGAATTGTAATTCTTAAATGAATAGGTTGCTGTAAATATTGAGCTGTGTGTTGTTGAGGCTCTGCACCACTGAAACAGGGCTGATGCAGAGGAAGCAGGTTGGGGAGGAATAGTCTTAGACGTAGTGCTGATGCCACATGACTCTTGGGTGATTTTAAACCAATTTTTGCAGTTTCTTAAACTCTTTTGGGGGCAATTTACATTGACCAATTGACCTAACCTACATGTTTTAGGGGATGTGGGGGGAAACCAGAGTCCCTGGAGAAAACCCACGCAGGTACGGGGAGAACATGCAAACTCCACACAGCAAAGACGGGACACGTCCTCTCTGTGCAGCTGCAGTGCTAGCCACTGCACCTCCGTGCTGCCCACTTTTTTTTATATTTCAAATTCATCTTAAAGTTTGAATTTTTTTTAAATTGGGTTAGGAGGGGATCTTTTTTTTAGTTGGCAGGATGGTAAAAGCTTCCTTTTAGTTCATTCTTTTCTCCCTTTTTTTGATTTCTTCAAACGCATAAAGTTTCGTATCCTTTTCCAAACTGAAAGCTTTGTTTTTTTACTTTTACCATCCTGCATGCTGTTGAAATTCTCCGGGATGGTTCCTCCAGCAACGTCTATAATTTCTTCTGAGAAATCCTCAGAAGAAGCCAACCTGACTTCAACATGGTCAGGTTGGCTCTCTTCCTCCTTCTCTTGAAAAACATCTGTTTCATACTTCTGGCTGGCTTCTTTTTCATGCTCTAACTCTTTCTCAAATGTTTCCACATTGGCTGTAAGACTAGAAACATCTGTTTCATTGAGCTCTGCGTATGAATGTTTTACTTGGTCCAGCTCTGCCTGCAAATTGCTTTCGCTGCTTTGCAGAAAATTTAACTCTTCTGTCATTGATTCATATTTGAAGTCTTGCTTTTCTATGAGTTGGTCGATTTGCTCCAGGTCTTTTGTTGCTCTGTCTGAGCTGGCCTTTCTTTCATGCTCCAGCTCTTTCTCAAATATTTCGACTTGTGCTTTAAGAGCGGAAACATCTGTTTTGTACTTCTCATCAAGTTCTTCATATGAATGTTTCATTTGGTCCAACTCCGCCTGTAAATTGTTTTCGCTCATTTGCAGAAAATTGAACTCTTTAGTCATGGATTCATATATGAAGTCTTGCTCTTCTATGAGTTTGTCGATTTGCTCCCGGTCTTTTGTTGCTCTGTCTGAATTTGCTTCTCTTTCAAGCTCCAGCTGTTTCTCAAATGTTTCGACTTGTGCTTTAAGAGCGGAAACATCTGTTTTGTACTTCTCATCAAGTTCTTCATATGAATGTTTCATTTGGTCCAACTCCGCCTGTAAATTGTTTTCGCTCATTTGCAGAAAATTGAACTCTTTAGTCATGGATTCATATATGAAGTCTTGCTCTTCTATGAGTTTGTCGATTTGCTCCCGGTCTTTCGTTGCTCTGTCTGAATTTGTTTCTCTTTCAAGCTCCAGCTGTTTCTCAAATGTTTCGACTTCGGCTTTAAGACTAGAAAGATCTCGTTCATACTTTTGGTTCAGTTCTTCGTATGAACGTTTTACCTGGTCATATTCCGCCTGTAAACTGTTTTTGTTGGATTCATAGGTGGAGCAAAGCTCCTGGTGGGAAGACTGAAGTTTGTCCAATTCTTCTTGAAGGGTTTTGTTTTTGTCTTTCTCAGCCTGGATTTCGGATGTAAATGCTTCCTGGCTGAGGAGGTGGGCCGTCTTTAACTCTACAAAATCTACTTGGAGCTGCTTCTTATTCTTAAATCGTGTATCGTTATGCACCTTCGAAGCAAGGATCGCAGCATTAGCAACTGCTGGATCACTAAGCTTTTCCATCATCTCGAGTTCCCTCTTTGTCTCTTTACCCTTGTTAATAAAAACTTCTTTGAGAGCTTTCTGCCTTTTTAACTGGTGTTTCGTTTCTTCCAGCTCTGCTTCCAGCTGGGCCAGTCGTTGGTGATCTTCAAACCTCTGGGCTCTCTCCATCTCTAAAAGAGAGCGCAGCCTTTGGATTTCCTCGTGCAAAACACTCGGGTGCACAGGAGGAAACCCGCCTTGGACATTCCGATGGACCCCCGTCTCACCTGGGGTCCCATCATCCCATTGTGGCTTCTCTGGTTTTGATAAGACATTGTCCTCAATATCTTCCTAAATTACCTGAACGGTTGATCCTAAAAGGCTTTGCGTATGTCTGCACTAGTCAGCGATATAGCAATGAAAAATATGCAGAGTTCTGTTCAATATATATAGTTTATGACATCACACACAGAGGGCCTCGCTAGTGACATCACAGAATCTTCTTTTGCTGGTGGTGTTACATCATCCCACCAGCAAATAGCATCTTTTTATTCTTGTTTATATTCAAAATAGTCTGATTCACTTGTTTTTTTCTTTCCTATATATGATAATTTCTTTTGAACTTTTTTCAGTATCTATACATAAGAAAGTTAATTTTGCTTGTTTAGTCAAACATTTATTTTCTTATTCTTGTGTCAGCAAACATTGGAACATTGATGTGAGAACAGGTAACATTTTGCTAAGTTAATGCCATGAAGTAACAAACAAAACAAATTGTGGGCAGAGCACAAATAAAGTTGTAAGCTTTACCTATGAGAAAACCAGGGATCTCTAACCCATCCCACCATGCTGGACCACCACAAACACAATGTGTTCAACTGTAAATGTCAAGGCTAGGTCATTTTCAGATCTATGCAAATGCATGATTTTTGTTTGTCATTGTAACAGGGAGGATCTAAATATGAGGATGGTAGATGAAGTTGATCTTGACAAGCAAAGGTCAACTGATTTAAAGGTTACACAGACTGACCAGCTGGTGGCGGTAGTGTACCAACTTGCTGTTTGAGAAGAAAAGACTATGGTGAAGAAGAAGACCCAGATTTATGTTGTAACTTTTAAACACCATCGTATGCCTAAGCATACAGCCAGGATTAAAAATGGCCCAGTCAAATCCCATACCTAAATCAGATGAACAGTTATGTCAGGAGAGCTCACAATGACTTCCCATCCAATCTGACTGAGCTTCAGCTTTTTGCAAAGAAAAACTGACAAAACCGTCAACCGTTATTTATTTGTGTTTGTATAGTTAAATAAATATGTATTGATATTACTAAATAATTTATTAAATAAATTATGAACGGCTGTGTGCTTTGTAATATGCTCTGCATACATCGAATCAGAATATTCCATTCCTATTCTACTGTTATAGCCACTAAGCATATTTACATATGCTGAACTATGTACTACTTAAATAATAACATACTTAAATAATTCAATTGTTTATAAATGTAGCTTTGATAGATGTTTGAATATGGTTTCCGGTAACAAAAAGGCGTGTTATGATCGATTAAATGCACTGATACATCATTTTGCCCTCTAAACACATGTGGAGTGGTGGACCCCTCCAAGATGGCCGCCCTAAATCTCGTCAGCGACAATAGGCGAGAGCGGTCCATGAGGCTCTATTCTTATATTATGTCTATGCGTTAGATGCTCAACTGTGTCTCATCTTTTCTACATCACAGGTCAGTAAAATGTATTTTGAAATATATATCTTGTATTTTGATATATAGGATATATTGGTATCAGTGACGTGCGGTGAGGTTCATTGCTGGTGAGGCACTGACTTATGACGTAGACACCATCCATGTTATTGGACCTACGGAAATTTCGCGCATGCACACAACGTTGTGTGTGTGTGTGTGTGTGTGTGTGTGTGTGCATGCGTTGACACGTAAAAGACGTGTCATCCATGGCCGCGTTAACTCAGTGAAACTTAGAAATTTAGGTATTAATTTCGTGCTATGATCCACAGCAAAGTGATCTGTATTCGCCAAGCAAAGCAGACTCGTTGCCATAGCAACTGGCATCAATGCCACTTCATGCTTTAGGATTTAACACCAAAAAACATTCAAGAATTTTGCACACAGAACAGAACATTTAGTTTGTTGTTATAGTACGTTCATTTAGCCTAAGCCTAAGGCTTAATGTTTTATTAATAAATAATTGCTGTGGTAGATTAGCTACCGCTTCTACTTTACTAAATTATTTAAACATTAACTGTAGCCCACAAAACGCAGATTTAATTAAAAAACTAAACATACCTTTACGTATCCATGAAATCCATACACCGCTAATTCTGCACAAAAATATCCGTTCATCCAAAGCCAAGTCTATCCTCGGCATGTCTTTTCTACTCCGTTTGAGAATCATCAAACTGTCTTGAAGTAAAACTTTCAGCTCCGGTGTTGGTCTTCCTTTAGTTATTATCTCCTGCTTCAATTGAAAATCCACTTTAGAAAACTGTTTAAGTGTAGAAATGTAGTATTTCGTGTTGACGTCGGAAGACAGAAGAAAACAAATATATTGCTGTACTTATTTACTGTGTGGCTAGCTCCATGGCTAGCTCGCTGTCTCTTACTCTGCAGTTGTGCAGTCACAATATCTGGGATCATGAGCGCCCCCAGCGGTGAGGCAAGAGAATTGCCTGCCTCACCTCGAGTCTGTTCTCTGCCGTTTCTTATCGCGCCTCCGCACACAAAACACAATACACACACAGTTAGTGACAAAAAACACTGTACATCATATACATAAGCAAAATTATGGAAAATCAGTCCATATATTAAATGTTTCTTAGCCATTTTATTGCCGGCGGGTACTCCGGTTTCCTCCCGTAGTCCAAAAAACATGACTGTCAGGTTAATTGGTCTCTCCAAATTGCCCCTAGGTGTGAGTGTGTGTGTTCATGGTTGTGTGTCCTGTGTGTCTCTGTGTTGCCCTGCGACACACTGGCGACCTGTCCAGGGTGACCCCGCCTCTCGCCCGAAACGTTAGCTGGAGAGGCACCAGCAACCCTCCTGACCCCACTGAGGGACAAGGGTGTAAAGAAAATGGATGGATGGATGGATGGATGGATGGATGTTATTTTTCCATGATGTCTGCCTCACCTGCCTCCCCTGACTGCACGTCACTGATTGGTATCCTTTGCGAGTTGAAGTGATTTTTGAATTGAGTGTCAACTCGTGAGTCACGTTATTCAGTTTTTGATTTGCATTGTTTATAAAACGGGGCATATTTCTGGAGGCTAATGCTAATGCTGGCGGACTTTGTGAGCTAGCTGAGAAACAGCTGACGGACTACTGAATTCACTTTGAATTTATTGTATTTTACACATTTTGAAGATGTGTTGATTAATGAATTTCGCAGATTTGTAATAAATCGTTGGCCATAGCAGTCCTGCGTGTTATTTTACATACTCCAAACAGAGTGACCTAATAGTTTGGAGTTTCAGGAAAATTACGTTATTATTGTTGTGGATAGGTGTAGCACGGGATCACGTGGTGTTATTAGTGATTGTAGATCACCTGTTGCTCAGCTGGTGACTTCAGTGAGTGGGTGATAGGGGAGGTCTACTTTTTTGCTGACCGCTATGTTTTGTTTTTGATCACTGTTTAATCCTATGGATCCGTTTTTATGCTGGTTTTGAACACTGTTTGCATTTTTGGATATTGACAATAAAATCATTGCAACTGCAGCTTGGATTTACGTTTTGATCAGCTGGCGCGTCAACAACCACTTCCCTACTCAGCCGCTCAGCGACTTTTGTTTGGCAGTCGCCAACATCACCTGTGGAAATGTTGCAAAGACAAAGCTGCTCAGCAGTGATGAGGGTTGATTTTTTTCCATCCATTTTCTTTATACCCTTGTCCCTGGTGGGGTCAGGAGGGTTGCTGGTGCCAGCTAATGTTCCGGGCGAGAGGCAGGGTCGCCCTGGACAGGTTGCCAGTCTGTCGCAGGGCAACACAGAGACACACAGGGACAATTTAGACAGACCAGTTAACCTGACAGTCATGCTTTTGGACTGTGGGAGGAAACTGGAGTACCCAGAAAAAAACCCACGCATGCAGAGGGTGAACATGCAAACTCCATGCAGAAAGACCAGGGCTGGGAATCAAACCCAGAACCTTCTTGCTGCAAGGCAGTAGCTCTACCAACTGTGCCACTGTGCAGCCCTGGGCTGATATCCTGTGAGCACAAATGCATTTCCTCTGATTACTGAGGAGAGTATGAGTAATTCTTAAACTGTATTTATCAAAATGTAGATAAAACAGATAAGTTGTTTTTAAGATGATACTCTGTTTCCATTTTCCATTATGTTCTGAGAAATTTATTTTTCTTAACTAAAACACTCTTTGAAGTTAAAGAACAAATATTATCCATGTAACAGAAATCACAGAGGGACAAAAGCCTCTCATTGTGGAGGCATCTCCACTAAAGTGGAACTGTGTCCATAATTACCATCATTACATTTGGAGGAAAAATGGGGATGCCTCTACCATAATAACTGTGACGTATGGAGGTGGCAGCATCATTCTGTGGACATGTTTTGCTGCAGGAGGAACTGGTGCACTTAAAAAATGGATGGCATCTTCCAGAATTTAACAAGTTGTTTTATTTTCATATGAGGAGTTTTTTCATCAAAAACCTAAAATAGCTAAATAAAACATTTTCTCCACTTTCAGCAATATATTGATAAGAAATTATTGATTTACAGTTATCCAACTCATTTCCAGAATTTATCATCAGCTAGATTTTGGGATCACAATCCATAACATTTAGCTCAAAATCAACCTCAAATTAGATCAAATTAGATGAACGAAAAAGCTGCAAAGCTGATAATGAACTGAGGAATTCAGGTTAGTTGATTCCAAATAATAATCCAGTTTTTCAGAGGAAGTTAGAAATAAAAGGTACAGGAGCGTGAACATAAACGTTAACTGATGTGCAAGATATAAATATAAACCAGAGGGAATTGGCTGAAAATGTCTTAATATAAGACGACATGTTAATGTCAAAACTAAAAAAAAACCTTGTGTTCATAAAGTAACATAGACCAAGTTTGCCTCTGAAACTAAGCAGGTCACCCAACACAAACCAACCCGACACGTGGTTTTCTTTCTAGTATGTAAATATGGTGGAATAGTGACTGAAAACACAAGAAAAACATAGAGAGTAAAATAACACACAAGCAAAACCACGGCAAATACTGAAACCATGACCTCTTTAGGCACGTTCTTTACAACATTTCTTTAGCTGGGTGTATGAAAGCACAGACTGATGTGGGAACGTGCAACACGGAGAAATAAAGAGTTCAGAGAAGAAGAAAAGACTGAATGATCGCCAGGAAGTCTGCAGGAATATTAATGGAAATCATTTAAATATCATAAACCCAGAAAGTGTAGCTGTAAAAAGCTGCTTAGCAACAATAGGTGAAGAAATTAGAGGTTTGCATAAGTATTCATACCCACAGAGCTTTTTCTTATTTACACTACACACTTTTATACTGGATTGTTTTTATTGTTAAACCTTTATTTAACCAGAAAATACCTACTGATATCAACAAAAACAGCAGTACACTTCATTATAGACTAGACAAGTAAACAGAAACAACAAAAATACACATTAGAAATATATAAATGCAAACAATTTAACAATAAAAGGCAGTAGTTGTGACAATACAAATTTAAAAAAACAGTGGAAATTTAAGATTTAAAACACAGGCGCTGTTAACAGGATATTGGTTGTCGGTTATTTAAAATGTTGCAAAAAGCGTTCAGTGAAACAAGCTCTGAAAGTTTTAATTCAGCTTGCAGGGCATTTCTAAGAGGGGGCAGAAAACCTAAAAGCTTCATTTCCCTTTTCTGTTTGGAAACGAGGAGGTGCAAACTGTCCTTAGAGCGTAAAGTAAAGTGTGGTTTCTATTTTCAGAGCTGAGTAGTAATTAGCTACATTTACTCAATTACATTTACTTGAATGACTTTTTAGAAAAAAATACATTTAGGAGTATTTTTACTTCATTATACTTTTTATTTTTACTTTAGTAATTTTATTATGAAAAAAGCATTCAGTAACTTGAGTAACATTTCTGGATTTTCTACCCATTGAATGAAAAACAGACACGTTTTAACCAAAAATTCACCAGACACAGATGTACAGTTTTATTAAAGATGATCTGCCCTCCTCTGTCTATTTTATGTGATAGACTGATGTAGTGAAAGGAAAATACTACACAGGTTTCAAAACTTTTTATAAATGCAGATCTGAAAAGTGTGGTTTGTATTTGCAATCAACCTTTTTTCATCTTAAATGTAATCCATATAAGATTATCTTTAATTTCTCATTATTATAAGTTCTGAAGTGTCATTTTAGTTATTTATTGTGATTCCACATACAACCGAGAGGGGGCGCCGGTCTCACTGGTCGTATCGGGACGGTTGGGCACAGAAGAAGAATAAGTCTCCCCGTTAGATCATAGACAAAAAAAGTTGCATTGAAAGTCCATTAAAAGTGCCAGCTTTGCATGATTTTGTAAATTATGATAAATTAATGCAAAGTTGGCATTTTAATGGACTTTTAATGCAACTTTTAGAGCAACTTTGCATTAAAAGTGTCATTATTTACCGAATGATATTTTATGACAACTGTCATAAACATTCATAAAGACTTCTTTATGGTCATGTCATGTTTATGACAGTGTCATAAACATTGTTTATGACAGTGTTTATGACACTGTCATAAACACTATGACACTGTCATAAACACTGTCATAGTGTTTATGACACTAAATATTAGTGTCATAAACACTATGACAGTGTCAAACACTGTCATAAACACTGACACTGTTTATGACAGTGTCGTAGTGTTTATGACACTGTCATAAACACTATGACACTGTCATAAACACTGTCATAGTGTTTATGACACTAAATATTAGTGTCATAAACACTATGACAGTGTCAAACACTGTCATAAACATTATGACACTGTTTATGACATAAAGTGTCATAGTGTTTATGACACTAAATATTAGTGTCATAATCAATTAGCAAGCTAAATATTTACTTTTCCAACAAAGTATTTAGCTTCAAACTAAATATCTAGTTTGGAGGTAAATACTCCAAACTGAACTAAATATTTAGCTCAGTATTCAGCTTTGCTCAAGGCTCATTATTTAGCTCAATGCCAAATATATATCTTGGTCACTAAATGTTAAGCTTGCTAAATAAATATTTAGCTTAATACTAAATTTATTTTGTAAACTAAATATGTATCCAGGCGAGGGAACACTGTTTCCAATGGTGGTACTCATCATAAGGGGTCTTTGGGCTGCACTTGGTCTGGTTCCTCACCTAGAACCTGCATTGGTGACCCAACCAGAGGCATGAAGCCCTGCAGCTCCTAGGATCACTGGGACACTCAAACCCCTCCACCACGATAAGGTGGCAGCCTATGGAAGGGATGTGTATGTGTGTGTGCATGTGTATGTGTGTATATGTGTGCATGTGTATGTGTGTATATGTGTGCATGTGTGTGTGTGTATATGTGTGCATGTGTGTATGCATTTATGTATGTATATGTGTGTTTATTAAGTAACTTATGTATTATTTAAGAATAAGAAAGAATGAGAGAAAGATTAAGAAAGAGTTGTATTTTTTTAAAGGTTTTGTTGGCACTAGTGGCCAACAAAAGCACTGGAGCTCGACAGGAAAGAGGGAAGACATGCAGCAAATTTCACCAGGCCGGGAATCGAACCTGCGACCACCGCCACAAGGACCAAGGCCTCAATACGTGGGTTGTGCCCCTGACCACCACAGAGTTGTATTTTTTTAACCATGAGGAAACATGTGGTGGTCAGTTCTTTCATTCTCTAGGGGCCTTTAATTAGCTCTAATTGATTTGGAGGAGAGACATGCAGCATTTTGCCCAAGACTTGGAATTGAACCCAGGATAACCGTGTTGCTCTACAGCCCAGATGTTTCACATCCTGTCGTTCTTCTCTTTCATACCAGTAGACAAAACATAAACTCAACAACACACAGGCTCATACTCACAGCAATGTATTCATTTAAGAACTGATTTTCCTCCACTAACAGTAATAATTTCTTAAGTTTCACAGATTGCTCCTTTTTTACCTTTTCTACTCAGTTTTTCATGTTAAATTGCACTTTTTTTGTTAAATTTGTTAAGCTATCTTGAATAAACTTTTCTAAATAAAGACTAACAGAAAGATCAAACAGTTCCTTTCATTTTTGATAAAACCTGTTTTTTTTATAACAAACAAACCAGATAGAACAAGTTTTTACTTCTTCAGGGTCCGGAGTATTAAGCTATGATTACAATTATCATCTAATATTATGTACAGATGTAATTCTAACCTTAATTTAACACCCGGGACCCTGAAGAAGTAAAAACTTGTTTAATCAGCTTTTTTATGTTTGGTATAAAAAACAAACACAGGATTTATCAAAGAAAATAAATGATAAATGGACTGAACTTATGTAGAGCCTTGCTAATCATTTTGACCACTCAAAGCACTTCACACTGCAGTCACATTCACCCACACACACATTTACACCGATAAGCAGATCGGTGGGCAACTAGGGGCAAAGAGCCCAGGGGGGCCTGGACATGTGGCAGGAGGAAGCTGAACTCGAACTTACAAACTTCTAATCACAAGACGACCACTCTGTCCACAGCCACAGTCCCCCTGAAAAAAACAAAAAAAAAGCCACTGCATGATCTTTTTGTCAACCTTTTTTTAAATTCCAGATTTAAACGCAGCACAATGAGCTACATTTCACCACAAAAAAGTGCAAGTGCAACATAAAAAGTGAGTAGAGAAGGTAAAATAAAGGACAAACCATAAAATTACAAGACAGTCAGAAAATAAACAGAAATCATTACAATTACAAGAAGAATTGTAATTCTTAAATGAATAGGTTGCTGTAAATATTGAGCTGTGTGTTGTTGAGGCTCTGCACCACTGAAACAGGGCTGATGCAGAGGAAGCAGGTTGGGGAGGAATAGTCTTAGACGTAGTGCTGATGCCACATGACTCTTGGGTGATTTTAAACCAATTTTTGCAGTTTCTTAAACTCTTTTGGGGGCAATTTACATTGACCAATTGACCTAACCTACATGTTTTAGGGGATGTGGGGGGAAACCAGAGTCCCTGGAGAAACCCACGCAGGTACGGGGAGAACATGCAAACTCCACACAGCAAAGACGGGACACGTCCTCTCTGTGCAGCTGCAGTGCTAGCCACTGCACCTCCGTGCTGCCCACTTTTTTTTCTATTTCAAATTCATCTTAAAGTTTGAATTTTTTTAAATTGGGTTAGGAGGGATCTTTTTTTTTGTTGGCAGGATGGTAAAAGCTTCCTTTTAGTTCATTCTTTCTCCCTTTGTTTGATTTCTTCAAACGCATAAAGTTTCGTATCCTTTTCCAAACTGAAAGCTTTGTTTTTTTACTTTTACCATCCTGCATGCTGTTGAAATTCTCCGGGATGGTTCCTCCAGCAACGTCTATAATTTCTTCTGAGAATCCTCAGAAGAAGCCAACCTGACTTCAACATGGTCAGGTTGGCTCTCTTCCTCCTTCT
The DNA here is from genome assembly GCF_904066995.2 of Poecilia reticulata. NCBI lineage: Eukaryota > Metazoa > Chordata > Actinopteri > Cyprinodontiformes > Poeciliidae > Poecilia > Poecilia reticulata. The sequence goes on along the minus strand of NC_088845.1, from coordinate 3,678,130 downwards.
CTTGAAAACATCTGTTTCATACTTCTGGCTGGCTTCTTTTCATGCTCTAACTCTTTCTCAAATGTTTCCACATTGGCTGTAAGACTAGAAACATCTGTTTCATTGAGCTCTGCGTATGAATGTTTCACTTGGTCCAGCTCTGCCTGCAAATTGCTTTTGCTGCTTTGCAGAAATTTAACTCTTCTGTCATTGATTCATATTTGAAGTCTTGCTTTTCTATGAGTTGGTCGATTTGCTCCAGGTCTTTTGTTGCTCTGTCTGAGCTGGCCTTTCTTTCATGCTCCAGCTCTTTCTCAAATGTTTCGACTTGTGCTTTAAGAGCGGAAACATCTGTTTTGTACTTCTCATCAAGTTCTTCATATGAATGTTTCATTTGGTCCAACTCCGCCTGTAAATTGTTTTCGCTCATTTGCAGAAAATTGAACTCTTTAGTCATGGATTCATATATGAAGTCTTGCTCTTCTATGAGTTTGTCGATTTGCTCCCGGTCTTTCGTTGCTCTGTCTGAATTTGCTTCTCTTTCAAGCTCCAGCTGTTTCTCAATGTTTCGACTTGTGCTTTAAGAGCAGAAACATCTGTTTGTACTTCTCATCAAGTTCTTCATATGAATGTTTCATTTGGTCCAACTCCGCCTGTAAATTGTTTTCGCTCATTTGCAGAAAATTGAACTCTTTAGTCATGGATTCATATATGAAGTCTTGCTCTTCTATGAGTTTGTCGATTTGCTCCCGGTCTTTCGTTGCTCTGTCTGAATTTGCTTCTCTTTCAAGCTCCAGCTGTTTCTCAAATGTTTCGACTTCGGCTTTAAGACTAGAAAGATCTTGTTCATACTTTTGGTTCAGTTCTTCGTATGAACGTTTTACCTGGTCATATTCCGCCTGTAAACTGTTTTTGTTGGATTCATAGGTGGAGCAAAGCTCCTGGTGGGAAGACTGAAGTTTGTCCAATTCTTCTTGAAGGGTTTTGTTTTTGTCTTCTCAGCCTGGATTTCGGATGTAAATGCTTCCTGGCTGAGGAGGTGGGCCGTCTTTAACTCTACAAAATCTACTTGGAGCTGCTTCTTATTCTTAATCGTGTATCGTTATGCACCTTCGAAGCAAGGATCGCAGCATTAGCAACTGCTGGATCTCTAAGCTTTTCCATCATCTCGAGTTCCCTCTTGTCTCTTTACCCTTGTTAATAAAACTTCTTTGAGAGCTTTCTGCCTTTTTAACTGGTGTTTCGTTTCTTCCAGCTCTGCTTCCAGCTGGGCCAGTCGTTGGTGATCTTCAAACCTCTGGGCTCTCTCCATCTCTAAAGAGAGCGCAGCCTTTGGATTTCCTCGTGCAAAACACTCGGGTGCACAGGAGGAAACCGCCTTGGACATTCCGATGGACCCCCCGTCTCACCTGGGGTCCCATCATCCCATTGTGGCTTCTCTGGTTTTGATAAGACATTGTCCTCAATATCTTCCTAAATTACCTGAACGGTTGATCCTAAAAGGCTTTGCGTATGTCTGCACTAGTCAGCGATATAGCAATGAAAAATATGCAGAGTTCTGTTCAATATATATAGTTTATGACATCACACAGAGGGCCTCACTAGTGACATCACAGAATCTTCTTTTGCTGGTGGTGTTACATCATCCCACCAGCAAATAGCATCTTTTATTCTTGTTTATATTCAAATAGTCTGATTCACTTGTTTTTTTCTTTCCTATATATGATAATTTCTTTTGAACTTTTTTCAGTATCTATACATAAGAAAGTTAATTTTGCTTGTTTAGTCAAACATTTATTTCTTATTCTTGTGTCAGCAACATTGGAACATTGATGTGAGAACAGGTAACATTTGCTAAGTTAATGCCATGAAGTAACAAACAAAACAAATTGTGGGCAGAGCACAAATAAAGTTGTAAGCTTTACCTATGAGAAAACCAGGGATCTCTAACCCATCCCACCATGCTGGACCACCACAAACACAATGTGTGCAACTGTAAATGTCAAGGCTAGGTCATTTTCAGATCTATGCAAATGCATGATTTTGTTTGTCATTGTAACAGGGAGGATCTAAATATGAGGATGGTAGATGAAGTTGATCTTGACAAGCAAAGGTCAACTGATTTAAAGGTTACACAGACTGACCAGCTGGTGGCGGTAGTGTACCAACTTGCTGTTTGAGAAGAAAGACTATGGTGAAGAAGAAGACCCAGATTTATGTTGTAACTTTTAAACACCATCGTATGCCTAAGCATACAGCCAGGATTAAAAATGGCCCAGTCAAATCCCATACCTAAATCAGATGAACAGTTATGTCAGGAGAGCTCACAATGACTTCCCATCCAATCTGACTGAGCTTCAGCTTTTGCAAAGAAAACTGACAAACCGTCAACCGTTATTATTTGTGTTTGTATAGTTAAATAAATATGTATTGATATTACTAAATAATTTATTAAATAAATTATGAACGGCTGTGTGCTTTGTAATATGCTCTGCATACATCGAATCAGAATATTCCATTCCTATTCTACTGTTATAGCCACTAAGCATATTTACATATGCTGAACTATGTACTACTTAAATAATAACATACTTAAATAATTCAATTGTTTATAAATGTAGCTTTGATAGATGTTTGAATATGTTTTCCGGTAACAAAAGGCGTGTTATGATCGATTAAATGCGCTGATACATCATTTTGCCTGCTAAACACATGTGGAATGGTGGACCGCTCCAAGATGGCCGCCCTAAATCTCGTCAGCGACAATAGGCGAGAGCGGTCCATGAGGCTCTATTCTATATTATGTCTATGCGTTAGATGCTCAACTGTGTCTCATCTTTTCTACATCACAGGTCAGTAAAATGTATTTGAAATATATATCTTGTATTTTGATATATAGGATATATTGGTATCAGTGACGTGCGGTGAGGTTCATTGCTGGTGAGGCACTGACTTATGACGTAGACACCATCCATGTTATTGGACCTACGGAAATTTCGCGCATGCACACAACGTTGTGTGTGTGTGTGTGTGTGTGTGTGTGTGTGTGCATGCGTTGACACGTAAAAGACGTGTCATCCATGGCCGCGTTAACTCAGTGAAACTTAGAAATTTAGGTATTAATTCGTGCCATCATCCACAGCAAAGTGATCTGTATTCGCCAAGCAAAGCAGACTCGTTGCCATAGCAACTGGCATCAATGCCACTTCATGCTTAGGATTTAACACCAAAAACATTCAAGAATTTTGCACACAGAACAGAACATTAGTTTGTTGTTATAGTACGTTTTAGGCTTAATGTTTATTAATAAATAATTGCTGTGGTAGATTAGCTACCGCTTCTACTTTACTAAATTATTTAAACATTAACTGTAGCCCACAAAACGCAGATTTAATTAAAAACTAAACATACCTTTACGTATCCATGAAATCCATACACCGCTAATTCTGCACAAAAATATCCGTTCATCCAAAGCCAAGTCTATCCTCGGCATGTCTTTTCTACTCCTTTGAAGAATCATCAATTTGTCTTGAAGTAAAACTTTCAGCTCCGGTGTTGGTCTTCCTTTAGTTATCATCTCCTGCTTCAATTGAAAATCCACTTTAGAAAACTGTTTAAGTGTAGAAATGTAGTATTCGTGTTGACGTCGGAAGACAGAAGAAAACAAATATATGGCTGTACTTATTTACTGTGTGGCTAGCTCCATGGCTAGCTCGCTGTCTCTTACTCTGCAGTTGTGCAGTCACAATATCTGGGATCATGAGCGCCCCCAGCGGTGAGGCAAGAGAATTGCCTGCCTCACCTCGAGTCTGTTCTCTGCCGTTTCTTATCGCGCCTCCGCACACAAAACACAATACACACACAGTTAGTGACAAAAAACACTGTACATCATATACATAAGCGAAATTATGGAAAATCAGTCCATATATTAAATGTTCTTAGCCATTTTATTGCCGGCGGGTACTCCGGTTTCCTCCCACAGTCCAAAACATGACTGTCAGGTTAATTGGTCTCTCCAAATTGCCCTAGGTGTGAGTGTGTGTGTTCATGGTTGTGTGTCCTGTGTGTCTCTGTGTTGCCCTGCGACACACTGGCGACCTGTCCAGGGTGACCCCGCCTCTCGCCCGAAACGTTAGCTGGAGAGGCACCAGCAACCCTCCTGACCCCACTGAGGGACAAGGGTGCAAGAAATGGATGGATGGATGGATGGATGGATGGATGGATATTATTTTCCATGATGTCTGCCTCACCTGCCTCCCCTGACTGCACGTCACTGATTGGTATCCTTTGCGAGTTGAAGTGATTTTTGAATTGAGTGTCAACTCGTGAGTCACGTTATTCAGTTTTTGATTTGCATTGTTTATAAAACGGGGCATATTTCTGGAGGCTAATGCTAATGCTGGCGGACTTTGTGAGCTAGCTGAGAAACAGCTGACGGACTACTGAATTCACTTTGAATTTATTGTATTTTACACATTTTGAAGATGTGTTGATTAATGAATTTCGCAGATTTGTAATAAATCGTTGGCCATAGTAGTCCTGCGTGTTATTTTACATACTCCAAACAGAGTGACGTAACAGTTTGGAGTTTCAGGAAAATTACGTTATTATTGTTGTGGATAGGTGTAGCACGGGATCACGTGGTGTTATTAGTGATGTAGATCACCTGTTGCTGAGCTGGTGACTTCAGTGAGTGGGTGATAGGGGAGGTCTACTTTTTTGCTGACCGCTATGTTTTGTTTTTGATCACTGTTTAATCCTACGGATCCGTTTTTATGCTGGTTTTGAACACTGTTTGCTTTTTGGATATTGACAATAAAATCATTGCAACTGCAGCTTGGATTTACGTTTTGATCAGCTGGCGCGTCAACAACCACTTCCCTACTCAGCCGCTCAGCGACTTTGTTTGGCAGTCGCCAACATCACCTGTGGAAATGTTGCAAAGACAAAGCTGCTCAGCAGTGATGAGGGTTGATTTTTTCCATCCATTTTCTTTATACCCTTGTCCCTGGTGGGGTCAGGAGGGTTGCTGGTGCCTCTCCAGCTAATGTTCCGGGCGAGAGGCAGGGTCGCCCTGGACAGGTTGCCAGTCTGTCGCAGGGCAACACAGAGACACACAGGGACAATTTAGACAGACCAGTTAACCTGACAGTCATGCTTTTGGACTGTGGGAGGAAACTGGAGTACCCAGAAAAAACCCACGCATGCAGAGGGTGAACATGCAAACTCCATGCAGAAAGACCAGGGCTGGGAATCAAACCCAGAACCTTCTGCTGCAAGGCAGTAGCTCTACCAACTGTGCCACTGTGCAGCCCTGGCTGATATCCTGTGAGCACAAATGCATTTCCTCTGATTACTGAGGAGAGTATGAGTAATTCTTAAACTGTATTTATTAAATGTAGATAAAACAGATAAGTTGTTTTTAAGATGATACTCTGTTTCCATTTTCCATTATGTTCTGAGAAATTTATTTTTCTTAACTAAAACACTCTTTGAAGTTAAAGAACAAATATTATCCATGTAACAGAAATCACAGAGGGACAAAAGCCTCTCATTGTGGAGGCATCTCCACTAAAGTGGAACTGTGTCCATAATTACCATCATTACATTTGGAGGAAAAATGGGGATGCCTCTACCATAATAACTGTGACGTATGGAGGTGGCAGCATCATTCTGTGGACATGTTTTGCTGCAGGAGGAACTGGTGCACTTAAAAAATGGATGGCATCTTCCAGAATTTAACAAGTTGTTTTATTTTCATATGAGGAGTTTTTCATCAAAACCTAAAATAGCTAAATAAAACATTTTCTCCACTTTCAGCAATATATTGATAAGAAATTATTGATTTACAGTTATCCAACTCATTTCCAGAATTTATCATCAGCTAGATTTTGGGATCACAATCCATAACATTTAGCTCAAAATCAACCTCAAATTAGATGAATGAAAAAGCTGCAAAGCTGATAATGAACTGAGGAATTCAGGTTAGTTAATTCCAAATAATAATCCAGTTTTTCAGAGGAAGTTAGAAATAAAAGGTACAGGAGCGTGAACATAAACGTTAACTGATGTGCAAGATATAAATATAAACCAGAGGGAATTGGCTGAAAATGTCTTAATATAAGACGACATGTTAATGTCAAAACTAAAAAAAAAACCTTGTGTTCATAAAGTAACATAGACCAAGTTTGCCTCTGAAACTAAGCAGGTCACCCAACACAAACCAACCCGACACGTGGTTTTCTTTCTAGTATGTAAATATGGTGGAATAGTGACTGAAAACACAAGAAAACATAGAGAGTAAAATAACACACAAGCAAAACCACGGCAAATACTGAAACCATGACCTCTTTAGGCACGTTCTTTACAACATTTCTTTAGCTGGGTGTATGAAAGCACAGACTGATGTGGGAACGTGCAACACGGAGAAATAAAGAGTTCAGAGAAGAAGAAAGACTGAATGATCGCCAGGAAGTCTGCAGGAATATTAATGGAAATCATTTAAATATCATAAACCCAGAAAGTGTAGCTGTAAAAAGCTGCTTAGCAACAATAGGTGAAGAAATTAGAGGTTTGCATAAGTATTCATACCCACAGAGCTTTTTCTTATTTACACTACACACTTTTATACTGGATTGTTTTTATTGTTAAACCTTTATTTAACCAGAAAATACCTACTGATATCAACAAAAACAGCAGTACACTTCATTATAGACTAGACAAGTAAACAGAAACAACAAAAATACACATTAGAAATATATAAATGCAAACAATTTAACAATAAAAGGCAGTAGTTGTGACAATACAAATTTAAAAAAACAGTGGAAATTTAAGATTTAAAACACAGGCGCTGTTAACAGGATATTGGTTGTCGGTTATTTAAAATGTTGCAAAAAGCGTTCAGTGAAACAAGCTCTGAAAGTTTTAATTCAGCTTGCAGGGCATTTCTAAGAGGGGGCAGAAAACCTAAAAGCTTCATTTCCCTTTTCTGTTTGGAAACGAGGAGGTGCAAACTGTCCTTAGAGCGTAAAGTAAAGTGTGGTTTCTATTTTCAGAGCTGAGTAGTAATTAGCTACATTTACTCAATTACATTTACTTGAATGACTTTTTAGAAAAAAATACATTTAGGAGTATTTTTACTTCATTATACTTTTTATTTTTACTTTAGTAATTTATTATGAAAAAAGCATTCAGTAACTTGAGTAACATTTCTGGATTTTCTACCCATTGAATGAAAAACAGACACGTTTTAACCAAAAATTCACCAGACACAGATGTACAGTTTTATTAAAGATGATCTGCCCTCCTCTGTCTATTTTATGTGATAGACTGATGTAGTGAAAGGAAATACTACACAGGTTTCAAAACTTTTTATAAATGCAGATCTGAAAAGTGTGGTTTGTATTTGCAATCAACCTTTTTCATCTTAAATGCTGTAATCCATATAAGATTATCTTTAATTTCTCATTATTATAAGTTCTGAAGTGTCATTTTAGTTATTTATTGTGATTCCACATACAACCGAGAGGGGCGCCGGTCTCACTGGTCGTATCGGGACGATTGGGCACAGAAGAAGAATAAGTCTCCCCGTTAGATCATAGACAAAAAAAGTTGCATTGAAAGTCCATTAAAAGTGCCAGCTTTGCATGATTTTGTAAATTATGATAAATTAATGCAAAGTTGGCATTTTAATGGACTTTTAATGCAACTTTTAGAGCAACTTTGCATTAAAAGTGTCATTATTTACCGAATGATATTTTATGACAACTGTCATAAACATTCATAAAGACTTCTTTATGGTCATGTCATGTTTATGACAGTGTCATAAACATTGTTTATGACAGTGTTTATGACACTGTCATAGTGTTATGACACTAAATATTAGTGTCATAAACACTATGACAGTGTCAAACACTGTCATAAACACTGACACTGTTTATGACAGTGTCGTAGTGTTTATGACACTGTCATAAACACTATGACACTGTCATAAACACTGTCATAGTGTTTATGACACTAAATATTAGTGTCATAAACACTATGACAGTGTCAAACACTGTCATAAACATTATGACACTGTTTATGACATAAAGTGTCATAGTGTTTATGACACTAAATATTAGTGTCATAATCAATTAGCAAGCTAAATATTTACTTTTCCAACAAAGTATTTAGCTTCAAACTAAATATCTAGTTTGGAGGTAAATACTCCAAACTGAACTAAATATTTAGCTCAGTATTCAGCTTTGCTCAAGGCTCATTATTTAGCTCAATGCCAAATATATATCTTGGTCACTAAATGTTAAGCTTGCTAAATAAATATTTAGCTTAATACTAAATTTATTTTGTAAACTAAATATGTATCCAGGCGAGGGAACACTGTTTCCAATGGTGGTACTCATCATAAGGGGTCTTTGGGCTGCACTTGGTCTGGTTCCTCACCTAGAACCTGCATTGGTGACCCAACCAGAGGCATGAAGCCCTGCAGCTCCTAGGATCACTGGGACACTCAAACCCCTCCACCACGATAAGGTGGCAGCCTATGGAAGGGATGTGTATGTGTGTGTGCATGTGTATGTGTGTATATGTGTGCATGTGTGTGTGTGTATATGTGTGCATGTGTATGTGTGTATATGTGTGCATGTGTGTATGCATTTATGTATGTATATGTGTGTATATTAAGTAACTTATGTATTATTTAAGAATAAGAAAGAATGAGAGAAAGATTAAGAAAGAGTTGTATTTTTTTAAAGGTTTTGTTGGCACTAGTGGCCAACAAAAGCACTGGAGCTCGACAGGAAAGAGGAAGACATGCAGCAAATTTCACCAGGCCGGGAATCGAACCTGCGACCACCGCCACAAGGACCAAGGCCTCAATACGTGGGTTGTGCCCCTGACCACCACAGAGTTGTATTTTTTTAACCATGAGGAAACATGTGGTGGTCAGTTCTTTCATTCTCTAGGGGCCTTTAATTAACTCTAATTGATTTGGAGGAGAGACATGCAGCATTTTGCCCAAGACTTGGAATTGAACCCAGGATAACCGTGTTGCTCTACAGCCCAGATGTTTCACATCCTGTCGTTCTTCTCTTTCATACCAGTAGACAAAACATAGGCTCAACAACACACAGGCTCATACTCACAGCAATGTATTCATTTAAGAACTGATTTTCCTCCACTAACAGTAATAATTTCTTAAGTTTCACAGATTGCTCCTTTTTTACCTTTTCTACTCAGTTTTTCATGTTAAATTGCACTTTTTTGTTAAATTTGTTAAGCTATCTTGAATAAACTTTTCTAAATAAAGACTAACAGAAAGATCAAACAGTTCCTTTCATTTTTGATAAAACCTGTTTTTTTTTATAACAAACAAACCAGATAGAACAAGTTTTTACTTCTTCAGGGTCCGGAGTATTAAGCTATGATTACAATTATCATCTAATATTATGTACAGATGTAATTCTAACCTTAATTTAACACCCGGGACCCTGAAGAAGTAAAAACTTGTTCAATCAGCTTTTTTATGTTTGGTATAAAAAACAAACACAGGATTTATCAAAGAAAATAAATGATAAATGGACTGAACTTATGTAGAGCCTTGCTAATCATTTTGACCACTCAAAGCACTTCACACTGCAGTCACATTCACCCACACACACCTTTACACCGATAAGCAGATCGGTGGGCAACTAGGGGCAAAGAGCCCAGGGGGGCCTGGACATGTGGCAGGAGGAAGCTGAACTCGAACTTACAAACTTCTAATCACAAGACGACCACTCTGTCCACAGCCACAGTCCCCCTGAAAAAAACAAAAAAAAAGCCACTGCATGATCTTTTTGTCAACCTTTTTTTAAATTCCAGATTTAAACACTGAGCTACATTTCACCACAAGAAAGTGCAAGTGCAACATAAGAAGTGAGTAGAGAAGGTAAAATAAAGGACAAACCATAAAATTACAAGACAGTCAGAAAATAAACAGAAATCATTACAATTACAAGAAGAATTGTAATTCTTAAATGAATAGGTTGCTGTAAATATTGAGCTGTGTGTTGTTGAGGCTCTGCACCACTGAAACAGGGCTGATGCAGAGGAAGCAGGTTGGGGAGGAATAGTCTTAGACGTAGTGCTGATGCCACATGACTCTTGGGTGATTTTAAACCAATTTTTGCAGTTTCTTAAACTCTTTTGGGGGCAATTTACATTGACCAATTGACCTAACCTACATGTTTTAGGGGATGTGGGGGGAAACCAGAGTCCCTGGAGAAAACCCACGCAGGTACGGGGAGAACATGCAAACTCCACACAGCAAAGACGGGACACGTCCTCTCTGTGCAGCTGCAGTGCTAGCCACTGCACCTCCGTGCTGCCCACTTTTTTTTCTATTTCAAATTCATCTTAAAGTTTGAATTTTTTTTAAATTGGGTTAGGAGGGGATCTTTTTTTTAGTTGGCAGGATGGTAAAAGCTTCCTTTTAGTTCATTCTTTTCTCCCTTTGTTTGATTTCTTCAAACGCATAAAGTTTCGTATCCTTTTCCAAACTGAAAGCTTTGTTTTTTTACTTTTACCATCCTGCATGCTGTTGAAATTCTCCGGGATGGTTCCTCCAGCAACGTCTATAATTTCTTCTGAGAAATCCTCAGAAGAAGCCAACCTGACTTCAACATGGTCAGGTTGGCTCTCTTCCTCCTTCTCTTGAAAAACATCTGTTTCATACTTCTGGCTGGCTTCTTTTTCATGCTCTAACTCTTTCTCAAATGTTTCCACATTGGCTGTAAGACTAGAAACATCTGTTTCATTGAGCTCTGCGTATGAATGTTTTACTTGGTCCAGCTCTGCCTGCAAATTGCTTTCGCTGCTTTGCAGAAAATTTAACTCTTCTGTCATTGATTCATATTTGAAGTCTTGCTTTTCTATGAGTTGGTCGATTTGCTCCAGGTCTTTTGTTGCTCTGTCTGAGCTGGCCTTTCTTTCATGCTCCAGCTCTTTCTCAAATATTTCGACTTGTGCTTTAAGAGCGGAAACATCTGTTTTGTACTTCTCATCAAGTTCTTCATATGAATGTTTCATTTGGTCCAACTCCGCCTGTAAATTGTTTTCGCTCATTTGCAGAAAATTGAACTCTTTTGTCATGGACTCATATATGAAGTCTTGCTCTTCTATGAGTTTGTCGATTTGCTCCCGGTCTTTTGTTGCTCTGTCTGAATTTGTTTCTCTTTCAAGCTCCAGCTGTTTCTCAAATGTTTCGACTTGTGCTTTAAGAGCGGAAACATCTGTTTTGTACTTCTCATCAAGTTCTTCATATGTATGTTTCATTTGGTCCAACTCCGCCTGTAAATTGTTTTCGCTCATTTGCAGAAAATTGAACTCTTTTGTCATGGATTCATATATGAAGTCTTGCTCTTCTATGAGTTTGTCGATTTGCTCCCGGTCTTTTGTTGCTCTGTCTGAATTTGTTTCTCTTTCAAGCTCCAGCTGTTTCTCAAATGTTTCGACTTGTGCTTTAAGAGCGGAAACATCTGTTTTGTACTTCTCATCAAGTTCTTCATATGAATGTTTCATTTGGTCCAACTCCGCCTGTAAATTGTTTTCGCTCATTTGCAGAAAATTGAACTCTTTAGTCATGGATTCATATATGAAGTCTTGCTCTTCTATGAGTTTGTCGATTTGCTCCCGGTCTTTTGTTGCTCTGTCTGAATTTGTTTCTCTTTCATGCTCCAGCTGTTTCTCAAATGTTTCGACTTCGGCTTTAAGACTAGAAAGATCTCGTTCATACTTTTGGTTCAGTTCTTCGTATGAACGTTTTACCTGGTCATATTCCGCCTGTAAACTGTTTTTGTTGGATTCATAGGTGGAGCAAAGCTCCTGGTGGGAAGACTGAAGTTTGTCCAATTCTTCTTGAAGGGTTTTGTTTTGTCTTTCTCAGCCTGGATTTCAGATGTAAATGCTTCCTGGCTGAGGAGGTGGGCCGTCTTTAACTCTACAAAATCTACTTGGAGCTGCTTCTTATTCTTAAATCGTGTATCGTTATGCACCTTCGAAGCAAGGATCGCAGCATTAGCAACTGCTGGATCACTAAGCTTTTCCATCATCTCGAGTTCCCTCTTTGTCTCTTTACCCTTGTTAATAAAAACTTCTTTGAGAGCTTTCTGCCTTTTTAACTGGTGTTTCGTTTCTTCCAGCTCTGCTTCCAGCTGGGCCAGTCGTTGGTGATCTTCAAACCTCTGGGCTCTCTCCATCTCTAAAAGAGAGCGCAGCCTTTGGATTTCCTCGTGCAAAACACTCGGGTGCACAGGAGGAAACCCGCCTTGGACATTCCGATGGACCCCCCGTCTCACCTGGGGTCCCATCATCCCATTGTGGCTTCTCTGGTTTTGATAAGACATTGTCCTCAATATCTTCCTAAATTACCTGAACGGTTGATCCTAAAAGGCTTTGCGTATGTCTGCACTAGTCAGCGATATAGCAATGAAAAATATGCAGAATTCTGTTCAATATATATAGTTTATGACATCACACAGAGGGCCTCGCTAGTGACATCACAGAATCTTCTTTTGCTGGTGGTGTTACATCATCCCACCAGCAAATAGCATCTTTTTATTCTTGTTTATATTCAAAATAGTCTGATTCACTTGTTTTTTTCTTTCCTATATATGATAATTTCTTTTGAACTTTTTTCAGTATCTATACATAAGAAAGTTAATTTTGCTTGTTTAGTCAAACATTTATTTTCTTATTCTTGTGTCAGCAAACATTGGAACATTGATGTGAGAACAGGTAACATTTTGCTAAGTTAATGCCATGAAGTAACAAACAAAACAAATTGTGGGCAGAGCACAAATAAAGTTGTAAGCTTTACCTATGAGAAAACCAGGGATCTCTAACCCATCCCACCATGCTGGACCACCACAAACACAATGTGTTCAACTGTAAATGTCAAGGCTAGGTCATTTTCAGATCTATGCAAATGCATGATTTTTGTTTGTCATTGTAACAGGGAGGATCTAAATATGAGGATGGTAGATGAAGTTGATCTTGACAAGCAAAGGTCAACTGATTTAAAGGTTACACAGACTGACCAGCTGGTGGCGGTAGTGTACCAACTTGCTGTTTGAGAAGAAAAGACTATGGTGAAGAAGAAGACCCAGATTTATGTTGTAACTTTTAAACACCATCGTATGCCTAAGCATACAGCCAGGATTAAAAATGGCCCAGTCAAATCCCATACCTAAATCAGATGAACAGTTATGTCAGGAGAGCTCACAATGACTTCCCATCCAATCTGACTGAGCTTCAGCTTTTTGCAAAGAAAAACTGACAAAACCGTCAACCGTTATTTATTTGTGTTGTATAGTTAAATAAATATGTATTGATATTACTAAATAATTTATTAAATAAATTATGAACGGCTGTGTGCTTTGTAATATGCTCTGCATACATCGAATCAGAATATTCCATTCCTATTCTACTGTTATAGCCACTAAGCATATTTACATATGCTGAACTATGTACTACTTAAATAATAACATACTTAAATAATTCAATTGTTTATAAATGTAGCTTTGATAGATGTTTGAATATGGTTTCCGGTAACAAAAAGGCGTGTTATGATCGATTAAATGCACTGATACATCATTTTGCCCTCTAAACACATGTGGAGTGGTGGACCCCTCCAAGATGGCCGCCCTAAATCTCGTCAGCGACAATAGGCGAGAGCGGTCCATGAGGCTCTATTCTTATATTATGTCTATGCGTTAGATGCTCAACTGTGTCTCATCTTTTCTACATCACAGGTCAGTAAAATGTATTTGAAATATATATCTTGTATTTTGATATATAGGATATATTGGTATCAGTGACGTGCGGTGAGGTTCATTGCTGGTGAGGCACTGACTTATGACGTAGACACCATCCATGTTATTGGACCTACGGAAATTTCGCGCATGCACACAACGTTGTGTGTGTGTGTGTGTGCATGCGTTGACACGTAAAAGACGTGTCATCCATGGCCGCGTTAACTCAGTGAAACTTAGAAATTTAGGTATTAATTTCGTGCTATGATCCACAGCAAAGTGATCTGTATTCGCCAAGCAAAGCAGACTCGTTGCCATAGCAACTGGCATCAATGCCACTTCATGCTTTAGGATTTAACACCAAAAAACATTCAAGAATTTTGCACACAGAACAGAACATTTAGTTTGTTGTTATAGTACGTTCATTTAGCCTAAGCCTAAGGCTTAATGTTTTATTAATAAATAATTGCTGTGGTAGATTAGCTACCGCTTCTACTTTACTAAATTATTTAAACATTAACTGTAGCCCACAAAACGCAGATTTAATTAAAAAACTAAACATACCTTTACGTATCCATGAAATCCATACACCGCTAATTCTGCACAAAAATATCCGTTCATCCAAAGCCAAGTCTATCCTCGGCATGTCTTTTCTACTCCGTTTGAGAATCATCAAACTGTCTTGAAGTAAAACTTTCAGCTCCGGTGTTGGTCTTCCTTTAGTTATCATCTCCTGCTTCAATTGAAAATCCACTTTAGAAAACTGTTTAAGTGTAGAAATGTAGTCTTTCATGTTGACGTCGGAAGACAGAAGAAAACAAATATATCGCTGTACTTATTTACTGTGTGGCTAGCTCCATGGCTAGCTCGCTGTCTCTTACTCTGCAGTTGTGCAGTCACAATATCTGGGATCATGAGCGCCCCCAGCGGTGAGGCAAGAGAACTGCCTGCCTCACCTCGAGTCTGTTCTCTGCCGTTTCTTATCGCGCCTAACACAATACACACACAGTTAGTGACAAAAAACACTGTACATCATATACATAAGCGAAATTATGGAAAATCAGTCCATATATTAAATGTTTCTTAGCCATTTTATTGCCGGCGGTACTCCGGTTTCCTCCCACAGTCCAAAAACATGACTGTCAGGTTAATTGGTCTCTCCAAATTGCCCTAGGTGTGAGTGTGTGTGTTCATGGTTGTGTGTCCTGTGTGTATCTGTGTTGCCCTGCGACAGACTGGCGACCTGTCCAGGGTGACCCCGCCTCTCGCCCGAAACGTTAGCTGGAGAGGCACCAGCACCCCTCCTGACCCCACTGAGGGACAAGGGTCCAAGAAAATGGATGGATGGATGGATGGATGGATATTATTTTCCATGATGTCTGCCTCACCTGCCTCCCCTGACTGCACGTCACTGATTGGTATCCTTTGCGAGTTGAAGTGATTTTTGAATTGAGTGTCAACTCGTGAGTCACGTTATTCAGTTTTTGATTTGCATTGTTTATAAAACGGGGCATATTTCTGGAGGCTAATGCTAATGCTGGCGGACTTTGTGAGCTAGCTGAGAAACAGCTGACGGACTACTGAATTCACTTTGAATTTATTGTATTTTACACATTTTGAAGATGTGTTGATTAATGAATTTCGCAGATTTGTAATAAATCGTTGGCCATAGCAGTCCTGCGTGTTATTTTACATACTCCAAACAGAGTGACGTAACAGTTTGGAGTTTCAGGAAAATTACGTTATTATTGTTGTGGATAGGTGTAGCACGGGATCACGTGGTGTTATTAGTGATTGTAGATCACCTGTTGCTGAGCTGGTGACTTCAGTGAGTGGGTGATAGGGGAGGTCTACTTTTTGCTGACCGCTATGTTTTGTTTTTGATCACTGTTTAATCCTATGGATCCGTTTTTATGCTGGTTTTGAACACTGTTTGCATTTTTGGATATTGACAATAAAATCATTGCAACTGCAGCTTGGATTTACGTTTTGATCAGCTGGCGCGTCAACAACCACTTCCCTACTCAGCCGCTCAGCGACTTTTGTTTGGCAGTCGCCAACATCACCTGTGGAAATGTTGCAAAGACAAAGCTGCTCAGCAGTGATGAGGGTTGATTTTTTTCCATCCATTTTCTTTATACCCTTGTCCCTGGTGGGGTCAGGAGGGTTGCTGGTGCCAGCTAATGTTCCGGGCGAGAGGCAGGGTCGCCCTGGACAGGTTGCCAGTCTGTCGCAGGGCAACACAGAGACACACAGGGACAATTTAGACAGACCAGTTAACCTGACAGTCATGCTTTTGGACTGTGGGAGGAAACTGGAGTACCCAGAAAAAACCCACGCATGCAGAGGGTGAACATGCAAACTCCATGCAGAAAGACCAGGGCTGGGAATCAAACCCAGAACCTTCTTGCTGCAAGGCAGTAGCTCTACCAACTGTGCCACTGTGCAGCCCTGGGCTGATATCCTGTGAGCACAAATGCATTTCCTCTGATTACTGAGGAGAGTATGAGTAATTCTTAAACTGTATTTATCAAAATGTAGATAAAACAGATAAGTTGTTTTTAAGATGATACTCTGTTTCCATTTTCCATTATGTTCTGAGAAATTTATTTTTCTTAACTAAAACACTCTTTGAAGTTAAAGAACAAATATTATCCATGTAACAGAAATCACAGAGGGACAAAAGCCTCTCATTGTGGAGGCATCTCCACTAAAGTGGAACTGTGTCCATAATTACCATCATTACATTTGGAGGAAAAATGGGGATGCCTCTACCATAATAACTGTGACGTATGGAGGTGGCAGCATCATTCTGTGGACATGTTTTGCTGCAGGAGGAACTGGTGCACTTAAAAAATGGATGGCATCTTCCAGAATTTAACAAGTTGTTTTATTTTCATATGAGGAGTTTTTTCATCAAAAACCTAAAATAGCTAAATAAAACATTTTCTCCACTTTCAGCAATATATTGATAAGAAATTATTGATTTACAGTTATCCAACTCATTTCCAGAATTTATCATCAGCTAGATTTTGGGATCACAATCCATAACATTTAGCTCAAAATCAACCTCAAATTAGATCAAATTAGATGAACGAAAAAGCTGCAAAGTTGATAATGAACTGAGGAATTCAGGTTAGTTGATTCCAAATAATAATCCAGTTTTTCAGAGGAAGTTAGAAATAAAAGGTACAGGAGCGTGAACATAAACGTTAACTGATGTGCAAGATATAAATATAAACCAGAGGGAATTGGCTGAAAATGTCTTAATATAAGACGACATGTTAATGTCAAAACTAAAAAAAAAACCTTGTGTTCATAAAGTAACATAGACCAAGTTTGCCTCTGAAACTAAGCAGGTCACCCAACACAAACCAACCCGACACGTGGTTTTCTTTCTAGTATGTAAATATGGTGGAATAGTGACTGAAAACACAAGAAAAACATAGAGAGTAAAATAACACACAAGCAAAACCACGGCAAATACTGAAACCATGACCTCTTTAGGCACGTTCTTTACAACATTTCTTTAGCTGGGTGTATGAAAGCACAGACTGATGTGGGAACGTGCAACACGGAGAAATAAAGAGTTCAGAGAAGAAGAAAAGACTGAATGATCGCCAGGAAGTCTGCAGGAATATTAATGGAAATCATTTAAATATCATAAACCCAGAAAGTGTAGCTGTAAAAAGCTGCTTAGCAACAATAGGTGAAGAAATTAGAGGTTTGCATAAGTATTCATACCCACAGAGCTTTTTCTTATTTACACTACACACTTTTATACTGGATTGTTTTTATTGTTAAACCTTTATTTAACCAGAAAATACCTACTGATATCAACAAAAACAGCAGTACACTTCATTATAGACTAGACAAGTAAACAGAAACAACAAAAATACACATTAGAAATATATAAATGCAAACAATTTAACAATAAAAGGCAGTAGTTGTGACAATACAAATTTAAAAAAACAGTGGAAATTTAAGATTTAAAACACAGGCGCTGTTAACAGGATATTGGTTGTCGGTTATTTAAAATGTTGCAAAAAGCGTTCAGTGAAACAAGCTCTGAAAGTTTTAATTCAGCTTGCAGGGCATTTCTAAGAGGGGGCAGAAAACCTAAAAGCTTCATTTCCCTTTTCTGTTTGGAAACGAGGAGGTGCAAACTGTCCTTAGAGCGTAAAGTAAAGTGTGGTTTCTATTTTCAGAGCTGAGTAGTAATTAGCTACATTTACTCAATTACATTTACTTGAATGACTTTTTAGAAAAAAATACATTTAGGAGTATTTTTACTTCATTATACTTTTTATTTTTACTTTAGTAATTTTATTATGAAAAAAGCATTCAGTAACTTGAGTAACATTTCTGGATTTTCTACCCATTGAATGAAAAACAGACACGTTTTAACCAAAAATTCACCAGACACAGATGTACAGTTTTATTAAAGATGATCTGCCCTCCTCTGTCTATTTTATGTGATAGACTGATGTAGTGAAAGGAAAATACTACACAGGTTTCAAAACTTTTTATAAATGCAGATCTGAAAAGTGTGGTTTGTATTTGCAATCAACCTTTTTTCATCTTAAATGTAATCCATATAAGATTATCTTTAATTTCTCATTATTATAAGTTCTGAAGTGTCATTTTAGTTATTTATTGTGATTCCACATACAACCGAGAGGGGGCGCCGGTCTCACTGGTCGTATCGGGACGGTTGGGCACAGAAGAAGAATAAGTCTCCCCGTTAGATCATAGACAAAAAAAGTTGCATTGAAAGTCCATTAAAAGTGCCAGCTTTGCATGATTTTGTAAATTATGATAAATTAATGCAAAGTTGGCATTTTAATGGACTTTTAATGCAACCTTTAGAGCAACTTTGCATTAAAAGTGTCATTATTTACCGAATGATATTTTATGACAACTGTCATAAACATTCATAAAGACTTCTTTATGGTCATGTCATGTTTATGACAGTGTCATAAACATTGTTTATGACAGTGTTTATGACACTGTCATAAACACTATGACACTGTCATAAACACTGTCATAGTGTTTATGACACTAAATATTAGTGTCATAAACACTATGACAGTGTCAAACACTGTCATAAACACTATGACACTGTTTATGACAGTGTCATAGTGTTTATGACACTAAATATTAGTGTCATAAACACTATGACAGTGTCAAACACTGTCATAGTGTCAAACACTGTCATAGTGTTTATGACACTAAATATTAGTGTCATAAACACTATGACAGTGTCAAACACTGTCATAAACATTATGACACTGTTTATGACATAAAGTGTCATAGTGTTTATGACACTAAATATTAGTGTCATAATCAATTAGCAAGCTAAATATTTACTTTTCCAACAAAGTATTTAGCTTCAAACTAAATATCTAGTTTGGAGGTAAATACTCCAAACTGAACTAAATATTTAGCTCAGTATTCAGCTTTGCTCAAGGCTCATTATTTAGCTCAATGCCAAATATATATCTTGGTCACTAAATGTTAAGCTTGCTAAATAAATATTTAGCTTAATACTAAATTTATTTTGTAAACTAAATATGTATCCAGGCGAGGGAACACTGTTTCCAATGGTGGTACTCATCATAAGGGGTCTTTGGGCTGCACTTGGTCTGGTTCCTCACCTAGAACCTGCATTGGTGACCCAACCAGAGGCATGAAGCCCTGCAGCTCCTAGGATCACTGGGACACTCAAACCCCTCCACCACGATAAGGTGGCAGCCTATGGAAGGGATGTGTGTGTGTGTGCATGTGTATGTGTGTATATGTGTGCATGTGTGTATGCATTTATGTATGTATATGTGTGTATATTAAGTAACTTATGTATTATTTAAGAATAAGAGAGAATGAGAGAAAGATTAAGAAAGAGTTGTATTTTTTTAAAGGTTTTGTTGGCTCTAGTGGCCAACAAAAGCACTGGAGCTCTATAGGAAAGAGGGAAGACATGCAGCAAATTTCACCAGGCCGGGAATCGAACCTGCGACCACCGCCACAAGGACCAAGGCCTCAATACGTGGGTTGTGCCCCTGACCACCACAGAGTTGTATTTTTTTAACCATGAGGAAACATGTGGTGGTCAGTTCTTTCATTCTTTAGGGGCCTTTAATTAACTCTAATTGATTTGGAGGAGAGACATGCAGCATTTTGCCCAAGACTTGGAATTGAACCCAGGATAACCGTGTTGCTCTACAGCCCAGATGTTTCACATCCTGTCGTTCTTCTCTTTCAAACCAGTAGACAACACATAGGCTCAACAACACACAGGCTCATACTCACAGCAATGTATTCATTTAAGAACTGATTTTCCTCCAATAACATTAATAATTTCTTATTAAGTTTCACAGATTGCTCCTTTTTTACCTTTTCTACTCAGTTTTTCATGTTAAATTGCACTTTTGTTGTTAAATTTGTTAAGCTATCTTGAATAAATTTTTCTAAATAAAGACTAACAGAAAGATCAAACAGTTCCTTTCATTTTTGATAAAACCTGTTTTTTTTATAACAAACAAACCAGATAGAACAAGTTTTTACTTCTTCAGGGTCCGGAGTATTAAGCTATGATTACAATTATCATCTAATATTATGTACAGATGTAATTCTAACCTTAATTTAACACCCGGGACCCTGAAGAAGTAAAAACTTGTTCAATCAGCTTTTTTATGTTTGGTATAAAAAACAAACACAGGATTTATCAAAGAAAATAAATGATAAATGGACTGAACTTATGTAGAGCCTTGCTAATCATTTTGACCACTCAAAGCACTTCACACTGCAGTCACATTCACCCACACACACATTTACACCGATAAGCAGATCGGTGGGCAACTAGGGGCAAAGAGCCCAGGGGGGCCTGGACATGTGGCAGGAGGAAGCTGAACTCGAACTTACAAACTTCTAATCACAAGACGACCACTCTGTCCACAGCCACAGACCCCCTGAAAAAAACAAAAACAAAAAACTCACTGCATGATCTTTTTGTCAACCTTTTTTTAAATTCCAGATTTAAACGCAGCACAATGAGCTACATTTCACCACAAAAAAGTGCAAGTGCAACATAAAAAGTGAGTAGAGAAGGTAAAATAAAGGACAAACCATAAAATTACAAGACAGTGAGAAAATAAACAGAAATCATTACAATTACAAGAAGAATTGTAATTCTTAAATGAATAGGTTGCTGTAAATATTGAGCTGTGTGTTGTTGAGGCTCTGCACCACTGAAACAGGGCTGATGCAGAGGAAGCAGGTTGGGGGGGAATAGTCTTAGACGTAGTGCTGATGCCACATGACTCTTGGGTGATTTTAAACCAATTTTTGCAGTTTCTTAAACTCTTTTGGGGGCAATTTACATTGACCAATTGACCTAACCTACATGTTTTAGGGGATGTGGGGGGAAACCAGAGTCCCTGGAGAAAACCCACGCAGGTACGGGGAGAACATGCAAACTCCACACAGCAAAGACGGGACACGTCCTCTCTGTGCAGCTGCAGTGCTAGCCACTGCACCTCCGTGCTGCCCACTTTTTTTTCTATTTCAAATTCATCTTAAAGTTTGAATTTTTTTTAAATTGGGTTAGGAGGGGATCTTTTTTTTAGTTGGCAGGATGGTAAAAGCTTCCTTTTAGTTCATTCTTTTCTCCCTTTGTTTGATTTCTTCAAACGCATAAAGTTTCGTATCCTTTTCCAAACTGAAAGCTTTGTTTTTTTACTTTTACCATCCTGCATGCTGTTGAAATTCTCCGGGATGGTTCCTCCAGCAACGTCTATAATTTCTTCTGAGAAATCCTCAGAAGAAGCCAACCTGACTTCAACATGGTCAGGTTGGCTCTCTTCCTCCTTCTCTTGAAAAACATCTGTTTCATACTTCTGGCTGGCTTCTTTTTCATGCTCTAACTCTTTCTCAAATGTTTCCCCTTTGGCTGTAAGACTAGAAACATCTGTTTCATTGAGCTCTGCGTATGAATGTTTTACTTGGTCCAGCTCTGCCTGCAAATTGCTTTCGCTGCTTTGCAGAAAATTTAACTCTTCTGTCATTGATTCATATTTGAAGTCTTGCTTTTCTATGAGTTGGTCGATTTGCTCCAGGTCTTTTGTTGCTCTGTCTGAGCTGGCCTTTCTTTCATGCTCCAGCTCTTTCTCAAATATTTCGACTTGTGCTTTAAGAGCGGAAACATCTGTTTTGTACTTCTCATCAAGTTCTTCATATGAATGTTTCATTTGGTCCAACTCCGCCTGTAAATTGTTTTCGCTCATTTGCAGAAAATTGAACTCTTTAGTCATGGATTCATATATGAAGTCTTGCTCTTCTATGAGTTTGTCGATTTGCTCCCGGTCTTTCGTTGCTCTGTCTGAATTTGCTTCTCTTTCAAGCTCCAGCTGTTTCTCAAATGTTTCGACTTGTGCTTTAAGAGCGGAAACATCTGTTTTGTACTTCTGATCAAGTTCTTCATATGAATGTTTCATTTGGTCCAACTCCGCCTGTAAATTGTTTTCGCTCATTTGCAGAAAATTGAACTCTTTAGTCATGGACTCATATATGAAGTCTTGCTCTTCTATGAGTTTGTCGATTTGCTCCCGGTCTTTTGTTGCTCTGTTTGAATTTGTTTCTCGTTCAAGCTCCAGCTGTTTCTCAAATGTTTCGACTTCGGCTTTAAGAGTAGAAACATCTGTTTTGTACTTCTCATCAAGTTCTTCATATGAATGTTTCATTTGGTCCAACTCCGCCTGTAAATTGTTTTCGCTCATTTGCAGAAAATTGAACTCTTTAGTCATGGATTCATATATGAAGTCTTGCTCTTCTATGAGTTTGTCGATTTGCTCCCGGTCTTTTGTTGCTCTGTCTGAATTTGCTTCTCTTTCAAGCTCCAGCTGTTTCTCAAATGTTTCGACTTGTGCTTTAAGAGCAGAAACATCTGTTTTGTACTTCTCATCAAGTTCTTCATATGAATGTTTCATTTGGTCCAACTCCGCCTGTAAATTGTTTTCGCTCATTTGCAGAAAATTGAACTCTTTAGTCATGGATTCATATATGAAGTCTTGCTCTTCTATGAGTTTGTCGATTTGCTCCCGGTCTTTCGTTGCTCTGTCTGAATTTGCTTCTCTTTCAAGCTCCAGCTGTTTCTCAAATGTTTCGACTTCGGCTTTAAGACTAGAAAGATCTTGTTCATACTTTTGGTTCAGTTCTTCGTATGAACGTTTTACCTGGTCATATTCCGCCTGTAAACTGTTTTTGTTGGATTCATAGGTGGAGCAAAGCTCCTGGTGGGAAGACTGAAGTTTGTCCAATTCTTCTTGAAGGGTTTTGTTTTTGTCTTTCTCAGCCTGGATTTCGGATGTAAATGCTTCCTGGCTGAGGAGGTGGGCCGTCTTTAACTCTACAAAATCTTCTTGGAGCTGCTTCTTATTCTTAAATCGTGTATCGTTATGCACCTTCGAAGCAAGGATCGCAGCATTAGCAACTGCTGGATCTCTAAGCTTTTCCATCATCTCGAGTTCCCTCTTTGTCTCTTTACCCTTGTTAATAAAAACTTCTTTGAGAGCTTTCTGCCTTTTTAACTGGTGTTTCGTTTCTTCCAGCTCTGCTTCCAGCTGGGCCAGTCGTTGGTGATCTTCAAACCTCTGGGCTCTCTCCATCTCTAAAAGAGAGCGCAGCCTTTGGATTTCCTCGTGCAAAACACTCGGGTGCACAGGAGGAAACCCGCCTTGGACATTCCGATGGACCCCCCGTCTCACCTGGGGTCCCATCATCCCATTGTGGCTTCTCTGGTTTTGATAAGACATTGTCCTCAATATCTTCCTAAATTACCTGAACGGTTGATCCTAAAAGGCTTTGCGTATGTCTGCACTAGTCAGCGATATAGCAATGAAAAATATGCAGAGTTCTGTTCAATATATATAGTTTATGACATCACACAGAGGGCCTCACTAGTGACATCACAGAATCTTCTTTTGCTGGTGGTGTTACATCATCCCACCAGCAAATAGCATCTTTTATTCTTGTTTATATTCAAAATAGTCTGATTCACTTGTTTTTTCTTTCCTATATATGATAATTTCTTTTGAACTTTTTTCAGTATCTATACATAAGAAAGTTAATTTTGCTTGTTTAGTCAAACATTTATTTTCTTATTCTTGTGTCAGCAAACATTGGAACATTGATGTGAGAACAGGTAACATTTTGCTAAGTTAATGCCATGAAGTAACAAACAAAACAAATTGTGGGCAGAGCACAAATAAAGTTGTAAGCTTTACCTATGAGAAAACCAGGGATCTCTAACCCATCCCACCATGCTGGACCACCACAAACACAATGTGTTCAACTGTAAATGTCAAGGCTAGGTCATTTTCAGATCTATGCAAATGCATGATTTTTGTTTGTCATTGTAACAGGGAGGATCTAAATATGAGGATGGTAGATGAAGTTGATCTTGACAAGCAAAGGTCAACTGATTTAAAGGTTACACAGACTGACCAGCTGGTGGCGGTAGTGTACCAACTTGCTGTTTGAGAAGAAAAGACTATGGTGAAGAAGAAGACCCAGATTTATGTTGTAACTTTTAAACACCATCGTATGCCTAAGCATACAGCCAGGATTAAAAATGGCCCAGTCAAATCCCATACCTAAATCAGATGAACAGTTATGTCAGGAGAGCTCACAATGACTTCCCATCCAATCTGACTGAGCTTCAGCTTTTTGCAAAGAAAAACTGACAAAACCGTCAACCGTTATTTATTTGTGTTTGTATAGTTAAATAAATATGTATTGATATTACTAAATAATTTATTAAATAAATTATGAACGGCTGTGTGCTTTGTAATATGCTCTGCATACATCGAATCAGAATATTCCATTCCTATTCTACTGTTATAGCCACTAAGCATATTTACATATGCTGAACTATGTACTACTTAAATAATAACATACTTAAATAATTCAATTGTTTATAAATGTAGCTTTGATAGATGTTTGAATATGGTTTCCGGTAACAAAAAGGCGTGTTATGATCGATTAAATGCACTGATACATCATTTTGCCCTCTAAACACATGTGGAGTGGTGGACCCCTCCAAGATGGCCGCCCTAAATCTCGTCAGCGACAATAGGCGAGAGCGGTCCATGAGGCTCTATTCTTATATTATGTCTATGCGTTAGATGCTCAACTGTGTCTCATCTTTTCTACATCACAGGTCAGTAAAATGTATTTTGAAATATATATCTTGTATTTTGATATATAGGATATATTGGTATCAGTGACGTGCGGTGAGGTTCATTGCTGGTGAGGCACTGACTTATGACGTAGACACCATCCATGTTATTGGACCTACGGAAATTTCGCGCATGCACACAACGTTGTGTGTGTGTGTGTGTGTGTGTGTGTGTGTGCATGCGTTGACACGTAAAAGACGTGTCATCCATGGCCGCGTTAACTCAGTGAAACTTAGAAATTTAGGTATTAATTTCGTGCTATGATCCACAGCAAAGTGATCTGTATTCGCCAAGCAAAGCAGACTCGTTGCCATAGCAACTGGCATCAATGCCACTTCATGCTTTAGGATTTAACACCAAAAAACATTCAAGAATTTTGCACACAGAACAGAACATTTAGTTTGTTGTTATAGTACGTTCATTTAGCCTAAGCCTAAGGCTTAATGTTTTATTAATAAATAATTGCTGTGGTAGATTAGCTACCGCTTCTACTTTACTAAATTATTTAAACATTAACTGTAGCCCACAAAACGCAGATTTAATTAAAAAACTAAACATACCTTTACGTATCCATGAAATCCATACACCGCTAATTCTGCACAAAAATATCCGTTCATCCAAAGCCAAGTCTATCCTCGGCATGTCTTTTCTACTCCGTTTGAGAATCATCAAACTGTCTTGAAGTAAAACTTTCAGCTCCGGTGTTGGTCTTCCTTTAGTTATTATCTCCTGCTTCAATTGAAAATCCACTTTAGAAAACTGTTTAAGTGT
This sequence comes from Poecilia reticulata, assembly GCF_904066995.2. NCBI lineage: Eukaryota > Metazoa > Chordata > Actinopteri > Cyprinodontiformes > Poeciliidae > Poecilia > Poecilia reticulata. The sequence goes on along the minus strand of NC_088845.1, from coordinate 3,652,356 downwards.
AGAAATGTAGTATTTCGTGTTGACGTCGGAAGACAGAAGAAAACAAATATATTGCTGTACTTATTTACTGTGTGGCTAGCTCCATGGCTAGCTCGCTGTCTCTTACTCTGCAGTTGTGCAGTCACAATATCTGGGATCATGAGCGCCCCCAGCGGTGAGGCAAGAGAATTGCCTGCCTCACCTCGAGTCTGTTCTCTGCCGTTTCTTATCGCGCCTCCGCACACAAAACACAATACACACACAGTTAGTGACAAAAAACACTGTACATCATATACATAAGCAAAATTATGGAAAATCAGTCCATATATTAAATGTTTCTTAGCCATTTTATTGCCGGCGGGTACTCCGGTTTCCTCCCGTAGTCCAAAAAACATGACTGTCAGGTTAATTGGTCTCTCCAAATTGCCCCTAGGTGTGAGTGTGTGTGTTCATGGTTGTGTGTCCTGTGTGTCTCTGTGTTGCCCTGCGACACACTGGCGACCTGTCCAGGGTGACCCCGCCTCTCGCCCGAAACGTTAGCTGGAGAGGCACCAGCAACCCTCCTGACCCCACTGAGGGACAAGGGTGTAAAGAAAATGGATGGATGGATGGATGGATGGATGGATGGATATTATTTTCCATGATGTCTGCCTCACCTGCCTCCCCTGACTGCTGGTCACTGATTGGTAGCCTTTGCGAGTTGAAGTGATTTTTGAATTGAGTGTCAACTCGTGAGTCACGTTATTCAGTTTTTGATTTGCATTGTTGATAAAACGGGCATATTTCTGGAGGCTAATGCTAATGCTGGCGGACTTGTGAGCTAGCTGAGAAACAGCTGACGGACTACTGAATTCACTTTGAATTTATTGTATTTTACACATTTGAAGATGTGTTGATTAATGAATTTCGCAGATTTGTAATAAATCGTTGGCCATAGCAGTCCTGCGTGTTATTTTACATACTCCAAACAGAGTGACCTAATAGTTTGGAGTTTCAGGAAAATTACGTTATTATTGTTGTGGATAGGTGTAGCACGGGATCACGTGGTGTTATTAGTGATTGTAGATCACCTGTTGCTCAGCTGGTGACTTCAGTGAGTGGGTGATAGGGGAGGTCTACTTTTTGCTGACCGCTATGTTTGTTTTTGATCACTGTTTAATCCTACGGATCCGTTTTATGCTGGTTTTGAACACTGTTTGCTTTTTGGATATTGACAATAAAATCATTGCAACTGCAGCTTGGATTTACGTTTTGATCAGCTAGCGCGTCAACAACCACTTCCCTACTCAGCCGCTCAGCGACTTTGTTTGGCAGTCGCCAACATCACCTGTGGAAATGTTGCAAAGACAAAGCTGCTCAGCAGTGATGAGGGTTGATTTCTTCCATCCATTTTCTTTATACCCTTGTCCCTGGTGGGGTCAGGAGGGTTGCTGGTGCCAGCTAATGTTCCGGGCGAGAGGCAGGGTCGCCCTGGACAGGTTGCCAGTCTGTCGCAGGGCAACACAGAGACACACAGGGACAATTTAGACAGACCAGTTAACCTGACAGTCATGCTTTTGGACTGTGGGAGGAAACTGGAGTACCCAGAAAAAAACCCACGCATGCAGAGGGTGAACATGCAAACTCCATGCAGAAAGACCAGGGCTGGGAATCAAACCCAGAACCTTCTTGCTGCAAGGCAGTAGCTCTACCAACTGTGCCACTGTGCAGCCCTGGGCTGATATCCTGTGAGCACAAATGCATTTCCTCTGATTACTGAGGAGAGTATGAGTAATTCTTAAACTGTATTTATCAAAATGTAGATAAAACAGATAAGTTGTTTTTAAGATGATACACCCCAGATGTTTCACATCCTGTCGTTCTTCTCTTTCATACCAGTAGACAACACATAAGCTCAACAACACACAGGCTCAACAACACACAGGCTCAACAACACACAGGCTCATACTCACAGCAATATATTCATTTAAGAACTGATTTTCCTCCAATAACATTAATAATTTCTTATTAAGTTTCACAGATTGCTCTTTTTTTACCTTTTCTACTCAGTTTTTCATGTTAAATTGCACTTTTTTGTTAAATTTGTTAAGCTATCTTGAATAAACTTTCTAAATAAAGACTAACAGAAAGATCAAACAGTTCCTTTCATTTTTGATAAAACCTGTTTTTTTTATAACAAACAAACCAGATAGAACAAGTTTTTACTTCTTCAGGGTCCGGAGTATTAAGCTATGATTACAATTATCATCTAATATTATGTACAGATGTAATTCTAACCTTAATTTAACACCCGGGACCCTGAAGAAGTAAAAACTTGTTCAATCAGCTTTTTATGTTTGGTATAAAAAAACAAACACAGGATTTATCAAAGAAAATAAATGATAAATGGACTGAACTTATGTAGAGCCTTGCTAATCATTTTGACCACTCAAAGCACTTCACACTGCAGTCACATTCACCCACACACACATTTACACCGATAAGCAGATCGGTGGACAACTAGGGGCAAAGAGCCCAGGGGGGCCTGGACATGTGGCAGGAGGAAGCTGAACTCAAACTTACAAACTTCTAATCACAAGACGACCACTCTGTCCACAGCCACAGTCCCCCTGAAAAAAACAAAAAAAACTCACTGCATGATCTTTTTGTCAACCTTTTTTTAAATTCCAGATTTAAACGCAGCACAATGAGCTACATTTCACCACAAAAAAGTGCAAGTGCAACATAAAAAGTGAGTAGAGAAGGTAAAATAAAGGACAAACCATAAAATTACAAGACAGTCAGAAAATAAACAGAAATCATTACAATTACAAGAAGAATTGTAATTCTTAAATGAATAGGTTGCTGTAAATATTGAGCTGTGTGTTGTTGAGGCTCTGCACCACTGAAACAGGGCTGATGCAGAGGAAGCAGGTTGGGGAGGAATAGTCTTAGACGTAGTTCTGATGCCACATGACTCTTGGGTGATTTTAAACCAATTTTGCAGTTTCTTAAACTCTTTTGGGGGCAATTTACATTGACCAATTGACCTAACCTACATGTTTTAGGGGATGTGGGGGGAAACCAGAGTCCCTGGAGAAAACCCACGCAGGTACGGGGAGTTTCGTCAAACATTTATTTTCTTATTCTTGTGTCAGCAAACATTGGAACATTGATGTGAGAACAGGTAACATTTTGCTAAGTTAATGCCATGAAGTAACAAACAAAACAAATTGTGGGCAGAGCACAAATAAAGTTGTAAGCTTTACCTATGAGAAAACCAGGGATCTCTAACCCATCCCACCATGCTGGACCACCACAAACACAATGTGTGCAACTGTAAATGTCAAGGCTAGGTCATTTTCAGATCTATGCAAATGCATGATTTTGTTTGTCATTGTAACAGGGAGGATCTAAATATGAGGATGGTAGATGAAGTTGATCTTGACAAGCAAAGGTCAACTGATTTAAAGGTTACACAGACTGACCAGCTGGTGGCGGTAGTGTACCAACTTGCTGTTTGAGAAGAAAAGACTATGGTGAAGAAGAAGACCCAGATTTATGTTGTAACTTTAAACACCATCGTATGCCTAAGCATACAGCCAGGATTAAAAATGGCCCAGTCAAATCCCATACCTAAATCAGATGAACAGTTATGTCAGGAGAGCTCACAATGACTTCCCATCCAATCTGACTGAGCTTCAGCTTTTGCAAAGAAAAACTGACAAAACCGTCAACCGTTATTTATTTGTGTTTGTATAGTTAAATAAATATGTATTGATATTACTAAATAATTTATTAAATAAATTATGAACGGCTGTGTGCTTGTAATATGCTCTGCATACATCGAATCAGAATATTCCATTCCTATTCTACTGTTATAGCCACTAAGCATATTTACATATGCTGAACTGTGTACTACTTAAATAATAACATACTTAAATAATTAAATTGTTTATAAATGTAGCTTTGATAGATGTTTGAATATGGTTTCCGGTAACAAAAAGGCGTGTTATGATCGATTAAATGCACTGATACATCATTTTGCCCTCTAAACACATGTGGAGTGGTGGACCCCTCCAAGATGGCCGCCCTAAATCTCGTCAGCGACAATAGGCGAGAGCGGTCCATGAGGCTCTATTCTTATATTATGTCTATGCGTTAGATGCTCAACTGTGTCTCATCTTTTCTACATCACAGGTCAGTACAATGTATTTTGAAATATATATCTTGTATTTGATATATAGGATATATTGGTATCAGTGACGTGCGGTGAGGTTCATTGCTGGTGAGGCACTGACTTATGACGTAGACACCCTCCATGTTATTGGACCTACGGAAATTTCGCGCATGCACACAACGTTGTGTGTGTGTGTGTGTGCATGCGTTGACACGTAAAAGACGTGTCATCCATGGCCGCGTTAACTCAGTGAAACTTAGAAATTTAGGTATTAATTTCGTGCTATGATCCACAGCAAAGTGATCTGTATTCGCCAAGCAAAGCAGACTCGTTGCCATAGCAACTGGCATCAATGCCACTTCATGCTTTAGGATTTAACACCAAAAACATTCAAGAATTTTGCACACAGAACAGAACATTTAGTTTGTTGTTATAGTACGTTTTAGGCTTAATGTTTTATTAATAAATAATTGCTGTGGTAGATTAGCTACCGCTTCTACTTTACTAAATTATTTAAACATTAACTGTAGCCCACAAAACGCAGATTTAATTAAAAAACTAAACATACCTTTACGTATCCATGAAATCCATACACCGCTAATTCTGCACAAAAATATCCGTTCATCCAAAGCCAAGTCTATCCTCGGCATGTCTTTTCTACTCCGTTTGAGAATCATCAAACTGTCTTGAAGTAAAACTTTCAGCTCCGGTGTTGGTCTTCCTTTAGTTATTATCTCCTGCTTCAATTGAAAATCCACTTTAGAAAACTGTTTAAGTGTAGAAATGTAGTATTTCGTGTTGACGTCGGAAGACAGAAGAAAACAAATATATTGCTGTACTTATTTACTGTGTGGCTAGCTCCATGGCTAGCTCGCTGTCTCTTACTCTGCAGTTGTGCAGTCACAATATCTGGGATCATGAGCGCCCCCAGCGGTGAGGCAAGAGAATTGCCTGCCTCACCTCGAGTCTGTTCTCTGCCGTTTCTTATCGCGCCTAACACAATACACACACAGTTAGTGACAAAAACACTGTACATCATATACATAAGCGAAATTATGGAAAATCAGTCCATATATTAAATGTTTCTTAGCCATTTTATTGCCGGCGGGTACTCCGGTTTCCTCCCACAGTCCAAAACATGACTGTCAGGTTAATTGGTCTCTCCAAATTGCCCCTAGGTGTGAGTGTGTGTGTTCATGGTTGTGTGTCCTGTGTGTCTCTGTGTTGCCCTGCGACACACTGGCGACCTGTCCAGGGTGACCCCGCCTCTCGCCCGAAACGTTAGCTGGAGAGGCACCAGCAACCCTCCTGACCCCACTGAGGGACAAGGGTGCAAGAAAATGGATGGATGGATGGATGGATGGATGGATGGATGTTATTTTTCCATGATGTCTGCCTCACCTGCCTCCCCTGACTGCACGTCACTGATTGGTATCCTTTGCGAGTTGAAGTGATTTTTGAATTGAGTGTCAACTCGTGAGTCACGTTATTTATGTTTTGATTTGCATTGTTGATAAAACGGGCATATTTCTGGAGGCTAATGCTAATGCTGGCGGACTTTGTGAGCTAGCTGAGAAACAGCTGACGGACTACTGAATTCACTTTGAATTTATTGTATTTTACACATTTTGAAGATGTGTTGATTAATGAATTTCGCAGATTTGTAATAAATCGTTGGCCATAGCAGTCCTGCGTGTTATTTTACATACTCCAAACAGAGTGACCTAATAGTTTGGAGTTTCAGGAAAATTACGTTATTATTGTTGTGGATAGGTGTAGCACGGGATCACGTGGTGTTATTAGTGATTGTAGATCACCTGTTGCTCAGCTGGTGACTTCAGTGAGTGGGTGATAGGGGAGGTCTACTTTTTTGCTGACCGCTATGTTTTGTTTTTGATCACTGTTTAATCCTATGGATCCGTTTTTATGCTGGTTTTGAACACTGTTTGCTTTTTGGATATTGACAATAAAATCATTGCAACTGCAGCTTGGATTTACGTTTTGATCAGCTAGCGCGTCAACAACCACTTCCCTACTCAGCCGCTCAGCGACTTTGTTTGGCAGTCGCCAACATCACCTGTGGAAATGTTGCAAAGACAAAGCTGCTCAGCAGTGATGAGGGTTGATTTCTTCCATCCATTTTCTTTATACCCTTGTCCCTGGTGGGGTCAGGAGGGTTGCTGGTGCCAGCTAATGTTCCGGGCGAGAGGCAGGGTCGCCCTGGACAGGTTGCCAGTCTGTCGCAGGGCAACACAGAGACACACAGGGACAATTTAGACAGACCAGTTAACCTGACAGTCATGCTTTTGGACTGTGGGAGGAAACTGGAGTACCCAGAAAAAAACCCACGCATGCAGAGGGTGAACATGCAAACTCCATGCAGAAAGACCAGGGCTGGGAATCAAACCCAGAACCTTCTTGCTGCAAGGCAGTAGCTCTACCAACTGTGCCACTGTGCAGCCCTGGCTGATATCCTGTGAGCACAAATGCATTTCCTCTGATTACTGAGGAGAGTATGAGTAATTCTTAAACTGTATTTATTAAAATGTAGATAAAACAGATAAGTTGTTTTTAAGATGATACACCCCAGATGTTTCACATCCTGTCGTTCTTCTCTTTCATACCAGTAGACAACACATAAGCTCAACAACACACAGGCTCAACAACACACAGGCTCAACAACACACAGGCTCATACTCACAGCAATGTATTCATTTAAGAACTGATTTTCCTCCAATAACATTAATAATTTCTTATTAAGTTTCACAGATTGCTCCTTTTTTACCTTTTCTACTCAGTTTTTCATGTTAAATTGCACTTTTTTGTTAAATTTGTTAAGCTATCTTGAATAAACTTTTCTAAATAAAGACTAACAGAAAGATCAAACAGTTCCTTTCATTTTTGATAAAACCTGTTTTTTTTATAACAAACAAACCAGATAGAACAAGTTTTTACTTCTTCAGGGTCCGGAGTATTAAGCTATGATTACAATTATCATCTAATATTATGTACAGATGTAATTCTAACCTTAATTTAACACCCGGGACCCTGAAGAAGTAAAAACTTGTTCAATCAGCTTTTTTATGTTTGGTATAAAAAAACAAACACAGGATTTATCAAAGAAAATAAATGATAAATGGACTGAACTTATGTAGAGCCTTGCTAATCATTTTGACCACTCAAAGCACTTCACACTGCAGTCACATTCACCCACACACACATTTACACCGATAAGCAGATCGGTGGGCAACTAGGGGCAAAGAGCCCAGGGGGGCCTGGACATGTGGCAGGAGGAAGCTGAACTCGAACTTACAAACTTCTAATCACAAGACGACCACTCTGTCCACAGCCACAGTCCCCCTGAAAAAAAACAAAAAAAACTCACTGCATGATCTTTTTGTCAACCTTTTTTTAAATTCCAGATTTAAACGCAGCACAATGAGCTACATTTCACCACAAAAAAGTGCAAGTGCAACATAAAAAGTGAGTAGAGAAGGTAAAATAAAGGACAAACCATAAAATTACAAGACAGTCAGAAAATAAACAGAAATCATTACAATTACAAGAAGAATTGTAATTCTTAAATGAATAGGTTGCTGTAAATATTGAGCTGTGTGTTGTTGAGGCTCTGCACCACTGAAACAGGGCTGATGCAGAGGAAGCAGGTTGGGGAGGAATAGTCTTAGACGTAGTGCTGATGCCACATGACTCTTGGGTGATTTTAAACCAATTTTTGCAGTTTCTTAAACTCTTTTGGGGCAATTTACATTGACCAATTGACCTAACCTACATGTTTTAGGGGATGTGGGGGAAACCAGAGTCCCTGGAGAAAACCCACGCAGGTACGGGGAGTTTCGTCAAACATTTATTTTCTTATTCTGGTGTCAGCAAACATTGGAACATTGATGTGAGAACAGGTAACATTTTGCTAAGTTAATGCCATGAAGTAACAAACAAAACAAATTGTGGGCAGAGCACAAATAAAGTTGTAAGCTTTACCTATGAGAAAACCAGGGATCTCTAACCCATCCCACCATGCTGGACCACCACAAACACAATGTGTTCAACTGTAAATGTCAAGGCTAGGTCATTTTCAGATCTATGCAAATGCATGATTTTTGTTTGTCATTGTAACAGGGAGGATCTAAATATGAGGATGGTAGATGAAGTTGATCTTGACAAGCAAAGGTCAACTGATTTAAAGGTTACACAGACTGACCAGCTGGTGGCGGTAGTGTACCAACTTGCTGTTTGAGAAGAAAAGACTATGGTGAAGAAGAAGACCCAGATTTATGTTGTAACTTTTAAACACCATCGTATGCCTAAGCATACAGCCAGGATTAAAAATGGCCCAGTCAAATCCCATACCTAAATCAGATGAACAGTTATGTCAGGAGAGCTCACAATGACTTCCCATCCAATCTGACTGAGCTTCAGCTTTTTGCAAAGAAAAACTGACAAAACCGTCAACCGTTATTTATTTGTGTTTGTATAGTTAAATAAATATGTATTGATATTACTAAATAATTTATTAAATAAATTATGAACGGCTGTGTGCTTTGTAATATGCTCTGCATACATCGAATCAGAATATTCCATTCCTATTCTACTGTTATAGCCACTAAGCATATTTACATATGCTGAACTATGTACTACTTAAATAATAACATACTTAAATAATTCAATTGTTTATAAATGTAGCTTTGATAGATGTTTGAATATGGTTTCCGGTAACAAAAAGGCGTGTTATGATCGATTAAATGCACTGATACATCATTTTGCCCTCTAAACACATGTGGAGTGGTGGACCCCTCCAAGATGGCCGCCCTAAATCTCGTCAGCGACAATAGGCGAGAGCGGTCCATGAGGCTCTATTCTTATATTATGTCTATGCGTTAGATGCTCAACTGTGTCTCATCTTTTCTACATCACAGGTCAGTAAAATGTATTTTGAAATATATATCTTGTATTTTGATATATAGGATATATTGGTATCAGTGACGTGCGGTGAGGTTCATTGCTGGTGAGGCACTGACTTATGACGTAGACACCATCCATGTTATTGGACCTACGGAAATTTCGCGCATGCACACAACGTTGTGTGTGTGTGTGTGTGTGTGTGTGTGTGTGCATGCGTTGACACGTAAAAGACGTGTCATCCATGGCCGCGTTAACTCAGTGAAACTTAGAAATTTAGGTATTAATTTCGTGCTATGATCCACAGCAAAGTGATCTGTATTCGCCAAGCAAAGCAGACTCGTTGCCATAGCAACTGGCATCAATGCCACTTCATGCTTTAGGATTTAACACCAAAAAACATTCAAGAATTTTGCACACAGAACAGAACATTTAGTTTGTTGTTATAGTAAGTTAATTTAGCCTAAGCCTAAGGCTTAATGTTTTATTAATAAATAATTGCTGTGGTAGATTAGCTACCGCTTCTACTTTACTAAATTATTTAAACATTAACTGTAGCCCACAAAACGCAGATTTAATTAAAAAACTAAACATACCTTTACGTATCCATGAAATCCATACCTCGCTAATTCTGCACAAAAATATCCGTTCATCCAAAGCCAAGTCTATCCTCGGCATGTCTTTTCTACTCCGTTTGAGAATCATCAAATTGTCTTGAAGTAAAACTTTCAGCTCCGGTGTTGGTCTTCCTTTAGTTATCATCTCCTGCTTCAATTGAAAATCCACTTTAGAAAACTGTTTAAGTGTAGAAATGTAGTATTTCGTGTTGACGTCGGAAGACAGAAGAAAACAAATATATTGCTGTACTTATTTACTGTGTGGCTAGCTCCATGGCTAGCTCGCTGTCTCTTACTCTGCAGTTGTGCAGTCACAATATCTGGGATCATGAGCGCCCCCAGCGGTGAGGCAAGAGAACTGCCTGCCTCACCTCGAGTCTGTTCTCTGCCGTTTCTTATCGCGCCTAACACAATACACACACAGTTAGTGACAAAAAACACTGTACATCATATACATAAGCGAAATTATGGAAAATCAGTCCATATATTAAATGTTTCTTAGCCATTTTATTGCCGGCGGGTACTCCGGTTTCCTCCCACAGTCCAAAACATGACTGTCAGGTTAATTGGTCTCTCCAAATTGCCCCTAGGTGTGAGTGTGTGTGTTCATGGTTGTGTGTCCTGTGTGTCTCTGTGTTGCCCTGCGACACACTGGCGACCTGTCCAGGGTGACCCCGCCTCTCGCCCGAAACGTTAGCTGGAGAGGCACCAGCAACCCTCCTGACCCCACTGAGGGACAAGGGTGTAAAGAAAATGGATGGATGGATGGATGGATGGATGGATGGATGTTATTTTTCCATGATGTCTGCCTCACCTGCCTCCCCTGACTGCACGTCACTGATTGGTATCCTTTGCGAGTTGAAGTGATTTTTGAATTGAGTGTCAACTCGTGAGTCACGTTATTCAGTTTTTGATTTGCATTGTTTATAAAACGGGGCATATTTCTGGAGGCTAATGCTAATGCTGGCGGACTTTGTGAGCTAGCTGAGAAACAGCTGACGGACTACTGAATTCACTTTGAATTTATTGTAGCTATTTTACACATTTTGAAGATGTGTTGATTAATGAATTTCGCAGATTTGTAATAAATCGTTGGCCATAGCAGTCCTGCGTGTTATTTTACATACTCCAAACAGAGTGACCTAATAGTTTGGAGTTTCAGGAAAATTACGTTATTATTGTTGTGGATAGGTGTAGCACGGGATCACGTGGTGTTATTAGTGATTGTAGATCACCTGTTGCTCAGCTGGTGACTTCAGTGAGTGGGTGATAGGGGAGGTCTACTTTTTTGCTGACCGCTATGTTTTGTTTTTGATCACTGTTTAATCCTATGGATCCGTTTTTATGCTGGTTTTGAACACTGTTTGCATTTTTGGATATTGACAATAAAATCATTGCAACTGCAGCTTGGATTTACGTTTTGATCAGCTGGCGCGTCAACAACCACTTCCCTACTCAGCCGCTCAGCGACTTTTGTTTGGCAGTCGCCAACATCACCTGTGGAAATGTTGCAAAGACAAAGCTGCTCAGCAGTGATGAGGGTTGATTTTTTTCCATCCATTTTCTTTATACCCTTGTCCCTGGTGGGGTCAGGAGGGTTGCTGGTGCCAGCTAATGTTCCGGGCGAGAGGCAGGGTCGCCCTGGACAGGTTGCCAGTCTGTCGCAGGGCAACACAGAGACACACAGGGACAATTTAGACAGACCAGTTAACCTGACAGTCATGCTTTTGGACTGTGGGAGGAAACTGGAGTACCCAGAAAAAAACCCACGCATGCAGAGGGTGAACATGCAAACTCCATGCAGAAAGACCAGGGCTGGGAATCAAACCCAGAACCTTCTTGCTGCAAGGCAGTAGCTCTACCAACTGCGCCACTGTGCAGCCCTGGGCTGATATCCTGTGAGCACAAATGCATTTCCACTGATTACTGAGGAGAGTATGAGTAATTCTTAAACTGTATTTATTAAAATGTAGATAAAACAGATAAGTTGTTTTTAAGATGATACTCCGTTTCCATTTTCCATTATGTTCTGAGAAATTTATTTTTCTTAACTAAAACACACTTTGAAGTTAAAGAACAAATATTATCCTTGTAACAGAAATCACAGAGGGACAAAAGCCTCTCATTGTGGAGGCATCTCCACTAAAGTGGAACTGTGACCATAATTACCATCATTACATTTGGAGGAAAAATGGGGATGCCTCTACCATAATAACTGTGACGTATGGAGGTGGCAGCATCATTCTGTGGACATGTTTTGCTGCAGGAGGAACTGGTGCACTTAAAAAATGGATGGCATCTTCCAGAATTTAACAAGTTGTTTTATTTTCATATGAGGAGTTTTTTCATCAAAAACCTAAAATAGCTAAATAAAACATTTTCTCCACTTTCAGCAATATATTGATAAGAAATTATTGATTTACAGTTATCCAACTCATTTCCAGAATTTATCATCAGCTAGATTTTGGGATCACAATCCATAACATTTAGCTCAAAATCAACCTCAAATTAGATCAAATTAGATGAACGAAAAAGCTGCAAAGTTGATAATGAACTGAGGAATTCAGGTTAGTTGATTCCAAATAATAATCCAGTTTTTCAGAGGAAGTTAGAAATAAAAGGTACAGGAGCGTGAACATAAACGTTAACTGATGTGCAAGATATAAATATAAACCAGAGGGAATTGGCTGAAAATGTCTTAATATAAGACGACATGTTAATGTCAAAACTAAAAAAAAACCTTGTGTTCATAAAGTAACATAGACCAAGTTTGCCTCTGAAACTAAGCAGGTCACCCAACACAAACCAACCCGACACGTGGTTTTCTTTCTAGTATGTAAATATGGTGGAATAGTGACTGAAAACACAAGAAAAACATAGAGAGTAAAATAACACACAAGCAAAACCACGGCAAATACTGAAACCATGACCTCTTTAGGCACGTTCTTTACAACATTTCTTTAGCTGGGTGTATGAAAGCACAGACTGATGTGGGAACGTGCAACACGGAGAAATAAAGAGTTCAGAGAAGAAGAAAGACTGAATGATCGCCAGGAAGTCTGCAGGAATATTAATGGAAATCATTTAAATATCATAAACCCAGAAAGTGTAGCTGTAAAAGCTGCTTAGCAACAATAGGTGAAGAAATTAGAGGTTTGCATAAGTATTCATACCCACAGAGCTTTTTCTTATTTACACTACACACTTTTATACTGGATTGTTTTTATTGTTAAACCTTTATTTAACCAGAAAATACCTACTGATATCAACAAAAACAGCAGTACACTTCATTATAGACTAGACAAGTAAACAGAAACAACAAAAATACACATTAGAAATATATAAATGCAAACAATTTAACAATAAAAGGCAGTAGTTGTGACAATACAAATTTAAAAAAACAGTGGAAATTTAAGATTTAAAACACAGGCGCTGTTAACAGGATATTGGTTGTCGGTTATTTAAAATGTTGCAAAAAGCGTTCAGTGAAACAAGCTCTGAAAGTTTTAATTCAGCTTGCAGGGCATTTCTAAGAGGGGGCAGAAAACCTAAAAGCTTCATTTCCCTTTTCTGTTTGGAAACGAGGAGGTGCAAACTGTCCTTAGAGCGTAAAGTAAAGTGTGGTTTCTATTTTCAGAGCTGAGTAGTAATTAGCTACATTTACTCAATTACATTTACTTGAATGACTTTTTAGAAAAAAATACATTTAGGAGTATTTTTACTTCATTATACTTTTTATTTTTACTTTAGTAATTTTATTATGAAAAAAGCATTCAGTAACTTGAGTAACATTTCTGGATTTTCTACCCATTGAATGAAAAACAGACACGTTTTAACCAAAAATTCACCAGACACAGATGTACAGTTTTATTAAAGATGATCTGCCCTCCTCTGTCTATTTTATGTGATAGACTGATGTAGTGAAAGGAAAATACTACACAGGTTTCAAAACTTTTTATAAATGCAGATCTGAAAAGTGTGGTTTGTATTTGCAATCAACCTTTTTTCATCTTAAATGTAATCCATATAAGATTATCTTTAATTTCTCATTATTATAAGTTCTGAAGTGTCATTTTAGTTATTTATTGTGATTCCACATACAACCGAGAGGGGGCGCCGGTCTCACTGGTCGTATCGGGACGGTTGGGCACAGAAGAAGAATAAGTCTCCCCGTTAGATCATAGACAAAAAAAGTTGCATTGAAAGTCCATTAAAAGTGCCAGCTTTGCATGATTTTGTAAATTATGATAAATTAATGCAAAGTTGGCATTTTAATGGACTTTTAATGCAACTTTTAGAGCAACTTTGCATTAAAAGTGTCATTATTTACCGAATGATATTTTATGACAACTGTCATAAACATTCATAAAGACTTCTTTATGGTCATGTCATGTTTATGACAGTGTCATAAACATTGTTTATGACAGTGTTTATGACACTGTCATAAACACTATGACACTGTCATAAACACTGTCATAGTGTTTATGACACTAAATATTAGTGTCATAAACACTATGACAGTGTCAAACACTGTCATAAACATTATGACACTGTTTATGACAGTGTCGTAGTGTTTATGACACTAATATTTAGTGTCATAAACACTATGACACTGTCATAAACACTGTCATAGTGTTTATGACACTAAATATTAGTGTCATAAACACTATGACAGTGTCAAACACTGTCATAAACATTATGACACTGTTTATGACATAAAGTGTCATAGTGTTTATGACACTAAATATTAGTGTCATAATCAATTAGCAAGCTAAATATTTACTTTTCCAACAAAGTATTTAGCTTCAAACTAAATATCTAGTTTGGAGGTAAATACTCCAAACTGAACTAAATATTTAGCTCAGTATTCAGCTTTGCTCAAGGCTCATTATTTAGCTCAATGCCAAATATATATCTTGGTCACTAAATGTTAAGCTTGCTAAATAAATATTTAGCTTAATACTAAATTTATTTTGTAAACTAAATATGTATCCAGGCGAGGGAACACTGTTTCCAATGGTGGTACTCATCATAAGGGGTCTTTGGGCTGCACTTGGTCTGGTTCCTCACCTAGAACCTGCATTGGTGACCCAACCAGAGGCATGAAGCCCTGCAGCTCCTAGGATCACTGGGACACTCAAACCCCTCCACCACGATAAGGTGGCAGCCTATGGAAGGGATGTGTGTGTGTGTGCATGTGTATGTGTGTATATGTGTGCATGTGTGTGTGTGTATATGTGTGCATGTGTGTATGCATTTATGTATGTATATGTGTGTTTATTAAGTAACTTATGTATTATTTAAGAATAAGAAAGAATGAGAGAAAGATTAAGAAAGAGTTGTATTTTTTTAAAGGTTTTGTTGGCTCTAGTGGCCAACAAAAGCACTGGAGCTCGACAGGAAAGAGGGAAGACATGCAGCAAATTTCACCAGGCCGGGAATCGAACCTGCGACCACCGCCACAAGGACCAAGGCCTCAATACGTGGGTTGTGCCCCTGACCACCACAGAGTTGTATTTTTTTAACCATGAGGAAACATGTGGTGGTCAGTTCTTTCATTCTCTAGGGGCCTTTAATTAACTCTAATTGATTTGGAGGAGAGACATGCAGCATTTTGCCCAAGACTTGGAATTGAACCCAGGATAACCGTGTTGCTCTACAGCCCAGATGTTTTCGTTCTTCTCTTTCATACCAGTAGACAACACATAAGCTCAACAACACACAGGCTCATACTCACAGCAATGTATTCATTTAAGAACTGATTTTCCTCCACTAACATTAATAATTTCTTATTAAGTTTCACAGATTGCTCTTATTTTTTACCTTTTCTACTCAGTTTTTCATGTTAAATTGCACTTTTTTTGTTAAATTTGTTAAGCTATCTCGAATAAACTTTTCTAAATAAAGACTAACAGAAAGATCAAACAGTTCCTTTCATTTTTGATAAAACCTGTTTTTTTTATAACAAACAAACCAGATAGAACAAGTTTTTACTTCTTCAGGGTCCGGAGTATTAAGCTATGATTACAATTATCATCTAATATTATGTACAGATGTAATTCTAACCTTAATTTAACACCCGGGACCCTGAAGAAGTAAAAACTTGTTTAATCAGCTTTTTTATGTTTGGTATAAAAAAACAAACACAGGATTTATCAAAGAAAATAAATGATAAATGGACTGAACTTATGTAGAGCCTTGCTAATCATTTTGACCACTCAAAGCACTTCACACTGCAGTCACATTCACCCACACACACATTTACACCGATAAGCAGATCGGTGGGCAACTAGGGGCAAAGAGCCCAGGGGGCCTGAACATGTGGCAGGAGGAAGCTGAACTCGAACTTACAAACTTCTAATCACAAGACGACCACTCTGTCCACAGCCACAGTCCCCTGAAAAAAACAAAAAAAAAGCCACTGCATGATCTTTTTGTCAACCTTTTTTTAAATTCCAGATTTAAACGCAGCACAATGAGCTACATTTCACCACAAAAAAGTGCAAGTGCAACATAAAAAGTGAGTAGAGAAGGTAAAATAAAGGACAAACCATAAAATTACAAGACAGTCAGAAAATAAACAGAAATCATTACAATTACAAGAAGAATTGTAATTCTTAAATGAATAGGTTGCTGTAAATATTGAGCTGTGTGTTGTTGAGGCTCTGCACCACTGAAACAGGGCTGATGTAGAGGAAGCAGGTTGGGGAGGAATAGTCTTAGACGTAGTGCTGATGCCACATGACTCTTGGGTGATTTTAAACCAATTTTTGCAGTTTCTTAAACTCTTTTTGGGGGCAATTTACATTGACCAATTGACCTAACCTACATGTTTTAGGGGATGTGGGGGGAAACCAGAGTCCCTGGAGAAAACCCACGCAGGTACGGGGAGAACATGCAAACTCCACACAGCAAAGACGGGACACGTCCTCTCTGTGCAGCTGCAGTGCTAGCCACTGCACCTCCGTGCTGCCCACTTTTTTTTATATTTCAAATTCATCTTAAAGTTTGAATTTTTTAAAAATTGGGTTAGGAGGGGATCTTTTTTTTAGTTGGCAGGATGGTAAAAGCTTCCTTTTAGTTCATTCTTTTCTCCCTTTGTTTGATTTCTTCAAACGCATAAAGTTTCGTATCCTTTTCCAAACTGAAAGCTTTGTTTTTTTACTTTTACCATCCTGCATGCTGTTGAAATTCTCCGGGATGGTTCCTCCAGCAACGTCTATAATTTCTTCTGAGAAATCCTCAGAAGAAGCCAACCTGACTTCAACATGGTCAGGTTGGCTCTCTTCCTCCTTCTCTTGAAAAACATCTGTTTCATACTTCTGGCTGGCTTCTTTTTCATGCTCTAACTCTTTCTCAAATGTTTCCACATTGGCTGTAAGACTAGAAACATCTGTTTCATTGAGCTCTGCGTATGAATGTTTCACTTGGTCCAGCTCCGCCTGCAAATTGTTTTCGCTGATTTGCAGAAAATTTAACTCTTCTGTCATTGATTCATATTTGAAGTCTTGCTTTTCTATGAGTTGGTCGATTTGCTCCAGGTCTTTTGTTGCTCTGTCTGAGCTGGCCTTTCTTTCATGCTCCAGCTCTTTCTCAAATATTTCGACTTGTGCTTTAAGAGCGGAAACATCTGTTTTGTACTTCTCATCAAGTTCTTCATATGAATGTTTCATTTGGTCCAACTCCGCCTGTAAATTGTTTTCGCTCATTTGCAGAAAATTGAACTCTTTAGTCATGGATTCATATATGAAGTCTTGCTCTTCTATGAGTTTGTCGATTTGCTCCCGGTCTTTTGTTGCTCTGTCTGAATTTGCTTCTCTTTCAAGCTCCAGCTGTTTCTCAAATGTTTCGACTTGTGCTTTAAGAGCGGAAACATCTGTTTTGTACTTCTCATCAAGTTCTTCATATGAATGTTTCATTTGGTCCAACTCCGCCTGTAAATTGTTTTCGCTCATTTGCAGAAAATTGAACTCTTTAGTCATGGATTCATATATGAAGTCTTGCTCTTCTATGAGTTTGTCGATTTGCTCCCGGTCTTTCGTTGCTCTGTCTGAGCTGGCCTTTCTTTCATGCTCCAGCTGTTTCTCAAATGTTTCGACTTGTGCTTTAAGAGCAGAAACATCTGTTTTGTACTTCTCATCAAGTTCTTCATATGAATGTTTCATTTGGTCCAACTCCGCCTGTAAATTGTTTTCGCTCATTTGCAGAAAATTGAACTCTTTAGTCATGGATTCATATATGAAGTCTTGCTCTTCTATGAGTTTGTCGATTTGCTCCCGGTCTTTCGTTGCTCTGTCTGAATTTGCTTCTCTTTCAAGCTCCAGCTGTTTCTCAAATGTTTCGACTTCGGCTTTAAGACTAGAAAGATCTTGTTCATACTTTTGGTTCAGTTCTTCGTATGAACGTTTTACCTGGTCATATTCCGCCTGTAAACTGTTTTTGTTGGATTCATAGGTGGAGCAAAGCTCCTGGTGGGAAGACTGAAGTTTGTCCAATTCTTCTTGAAGGGTTTTGTTTTTGTCTTTCTCAGCCTGGATTTCGGATGTAAATGCTTCCTGGCTGAGGAGGTGGGCCGTCTTTAACTCTACAAAATCTTCTTGGAGCTGCTTCTTATTCTTAAATCGTGTATCGTTATGCACCTTCGAAGCAAGGATCGCAGCATTAGCAACTGCTGGATCTCTAAGCTTTTCCATCATCTCGAGTTCCCTCTTTGTCTCTTTACCCTTGTTAATAAAAACTTCTTTGAGAGCTTTCTGCCTTTTTAACTGGTGTTTCGTTTCTTCCAGCTCTGCTTCCAGCTGGGCCAGTCGTTGGTGATCTTCAAACCTCTGGGCTCTCTCCATCTCTAAAAGAGAGCGCAGCCTTTGGATTTCCTCGTGCAAAACACTCGGGTGCACAGGAGGAAACCCGCCTTGGACATTCCGATGGACCCCCCGTCTCACCTGGGGTCCCATCATCCCATTGTGGCTTCTCTGGTTTTGATAAGACATTGTCCTCAATATCTTCCTAAATTACCTGAACGGTTGATCCTAAAAGGCTTTGCGTATGTCTGCACTAGTCAGCGATATAGCAATGAAAAATATGCAGAATTCTGTTCAATATATATAGTTTATGACATCACACAGAGGGCCTCACTAGTGACATCACAGAATCTTCTTTTGCTGGTGGTGTTACATCATCCCACCAGCAAATAGCATCTTTTTATTCTTGTTTATATTCAAAATAGTCTGATTCACTTGTTTTTTTCTTTCCTATATATGATAATTTCTTTTGAACTTTTTTCAGTATCTATACATAAGAAAGTTAATTTTGCTTGTTTAGTCAAACATTTATTTTCTTATTCTTGTGTCAGCAAACATTGGAACATTGATGTGAGAACAGGTAACATTTTGCTAAGTTAATGAAGTTAATGCCATGAAGTAACAAACAAAACAAATTGTGGGCAGAGCACAAATAAAGTTGTAAGCTTTACCTATGAGAAAACCAGGGATCTCTAACCCATCCCACCATGCTGGACCACCACAAACACAATGTGTGCAACTGTAAATGTCAAGGCTAGGTCATTTTCAGATCTATGCAAATGCATGATTTTTGTTTGTCATTGTAACGGGGAGGATCTAAATATGAGGCAAATCCTGGATGGTAGATGAAGTTGATCTTGACAAGCTAAGATCAACTGATTTAAAGGTTACACAGACTGACCAGCTGGTGGCGGTAGTGTACCAACTTGCTGTTTGGGAAGAAAAGACTATGGTGAAGAAGAAGACCTGCAAAGACGGATGGAAAGTGCTGCTTTTGTGTTTAGATGCTATAGCCGGAGTCTCATTTTCTGTTTTTAACTGTAGTGAACACCTGTTTGCATTTGGGTCAGAACTGATTAGAGAGACACATTTAACCCCAGAAAATTCTAACATATTTGACTGCCTGAAGGTTCGTTGGCATTTGTTCCCCACACAACCTATTTATGTTGTAACTTTTAAACACCATCGTATGTCTAAGCATACAGCCAGTATTAAAAAATGGCCCAGTCAAATCCCATACCTAAATCAAATGAAGTTATGTCAGGAGAGCTCACAGCGACTTCCCATCCAATCTAACTGAGCTTCAGCTTTTTGCAAAGAAAAACTGACAAAACCGTCACATAAATGGTTCCATTTAATTTGTAGCTGGGAAAAAAAATTGTTCCCCCCCGCTCCCCCTTGTCATTTTTTATTTAAGTAGCAGTTTCAGTTTTCAATTTCAGAAACTGTCACAATATTTAATACTTTTCTGATGCGCCTGAAACCACTGAAAGCTGTCATGGAGACTGATGCCCAGCTCATTGACTTTTACCGTAAATCTGTTCCAGCTACCTCAGATATCCTTTCTTCATGGTTGTTTTTCCTGTTTCACAATAACCCCAACAGTAAAGTAAAGCATTTAAAAGGTTGAGAAAAAAGAAACCGTTACAAAGATGCTTTTAGAGAACTGTCTCTAACACTTCCTGTGATCACTGCAGGGCCTCGGTAATTACTTTTACTTTCCATTTTCTTATTAACATGGACAGTCTGACTTGGCCAAACTATTAAAAAACAAACAAAACAAAAAAAAACACTATATTTACAACAACAAAAAAAAGAATTTTGTCAAAAAGTAATTTTGCTTTTAAATTATTTTCTGGTGAATAAAATCAACCAGACTTTAAAAGCTTTTCTGGATTAATATTTCAAAAGATTTTGCAAAAGCTTAAGTTTTTTTTCCACTCACAGTTTATTCAGGTACTTGCTCCCGACCATGACAGCAAATTCTGCAGCATTTCACTAAAAATGAAGAAGCATAGGGAGAAAAGAAGCAATTTTAGGTCAAAAAAAGTCAAAGCAATTTTATTTGTATGGCACATTTTCAGCAAAAATGCAGTTCAAAGAGCTTTGCTTGACTAAAAGGAAAATAAAACACGCAAAAACATTACATTGCAGTGGCAAACAATGGCAGGTTGGAAAGCAGGTGACAGTTTATAATGTTCCAGTTAGGAAGCTCTAAACAGGTGGATTTTAATCCAGGTTTAAAGGAGCTCAGCTGCAGCTTTGTGATTCATGTTTTAGGCAGACCATAGGGACAAAAGAAGCATCAATCCATCCATCCATCCATTTTCTTTACACCCTTGTCCCTTAGTGGGGTTGGGAGGGTTGCTGGTGCCCATCTCCACTTTTGCAGTAATCAAAGACATAAAGATAAACGCTTGGATGAGTTTTTTCTAGATCTTGGTGCGACATTAGTACACCTGACAATGTTCCTCGGTGAGAGAAGGCTAAATTTGTAACTGTCTTTATGTGTCTTTGAATGTTCAGGTCTGATACATAATAGATAAATTATTAAAATTCCAAATTTCAAAAGAACACTGAAAAACCTTCATCAGACCCGGATTGCTTAAAAATACTACGAGAACATCTGGAAACAAATTTCTGTCACCTCAAATGGTCAAATAAATTATTTTATTTCTGAATTGAATATTAAATCTTTGACAAAAAAAACGATCTCATGAAGCCTTTGGATCCCATATTAAAAATAAACTTTTCTCCAAACCTTCTGCTCCGTCTCACTGGATCCTGAACGTTGACGTCACATTTGGTTTCAGCCTCTGGTGAAAAAGAAAATCCTGCTTTTCAGTTAAGTAAAATATTCACAGTTTCACTGCCACAAAGTAATTAGAGCATCTGGCTCCTCTCTGACCTGGAGTTTTAGCATCCAGCACTGGTGGGATGAGGATCCCCTTTCATAAACCAACATGATTACTGCAATTATCCTCCATTATCAGCTCGCTAATGGCGCCTGCTTGCTTCGACTACCTGCCACTCACAGGGATGCAGCAGACAGTTTGAAGTTGAAGGCAGCATTGGTGGCTTACACTGAGAAAATTAATTATCTATTCATCATCCCAGAATAAAGCCAGATCACCTCAGGCGTGGTTAAGGCAACAGACAACCAGATCAGAGACGATCTCAATGTCATTAGCTGCGCTTCCATTACAAATGTCCGCAAAATTGTGTTGATATTCGGCTAATATTGGACAAAAAATACCCACACACACAATTTCGCAAAGGGTGGTGTTTCCATTAAATAAGAAACTCAATTAAATTTGCATGTGAATAACTTTGTTCAGCCTTACCAAATCATTAGCAAACAAACCGTGTCGCGATCCGCCAACCACTTCCTGTCGTCTTCTTCGTCTTTTCCGCCAGTACTTTCATCCCTGTGTTTCATCCGTTTATCACATGACTGGAGTGACGTTAAAAAGTGTTTCCACTCCAGTTTGGCGGAATACACAAATATTCACAGCCGAAAAACAACCTAATCCAAAAAACACTGTTTTTTCCCACCTAAATTAGCGATTTATTTTGGTTTTAATTGCCATGTTTCCATTAAGTGAATTGTTTTCATAATTCCAATTTGCGCCGTCATATGGTCAATTGAAAGGCAGCTACTTTTTGGTTGGAGGAAAACTGGAGCACCAAACACTGACGTGTTTTCTCTAATGCTTCTGTTGTTCACTCCGGCTTCATATTCTGCTGAAATTCAGGGCTACATAAGTTAGGGCTGCAACAATGATTATTGTAATAATCAATGCTGTCTAATATTAGAAATATTACTGCATTATAGCAATGTTTATTTCATTGCATTTTAAGCAAGAAATAAGCATTTTATTGCTTAAAATGCAATAACAGCATCAGTGTTGCTCATCTGTAGGTAAAATGCTTCTAACATGTGAAGAGGTCAACTTTCTGCTTGACTTAACATCAATGTAGATCTGGTCTGTATTATTTTTGGACTGAGTTAAGTTTCTCTCTCAAGTCATATCATTTGTCACTTTAAGACACGTTTCATTTTGAATTTACTTTTTAATGAAAATGATTGAGCATTCTCAGTTAATACAACCAGAATTTAAATTACTTTAGCAGCATACGCCTGTTTCATGATAATATATTAAAAACTTACTGAGCTTTCCTTAATAAACTATCTAAATTCAGGGTAAGAGGTGAAATATGCGTCAGTAACAGCAGTTACACTTTACAATTTTATTTTTCAGCTTCTCAGCACTATCAGCAGCAACATGGACAGGATCATCCAGGGAGCATCAAAGTCTCTGTGTGATTATACTATTAATATTCATCACCCGATCTTTGTGTTTGAATTTCTCTGAGATGTGTTTTGATAAATCAGAAGGGACAGTGTGTTTCCGCAGGTGAGCCACAAAGGCTTTTCATCCATCCATCCATCCATCCATCCATCCATCCATCCATCCATCCATCCATCCATCCATCCATCCATCCATCCATCCATCCATCCATCCATCCATCCATCCATCCATCCATCCATCCATTTTCTTTACCCCCTTTAGGGTTGCTGCTGCCTCTCCAGCTAACGTTCCGGGCGAGAGGCGGGGTCACCCTGGACAGGTCGCCAGTCTGTGGCAGGGCAACACAGAGACACACAGGACAAACATCCATGCACACACACACTCACACCTAGGGGCAATTTGGAGAGGCCAATTAACCTGACAGTCATGTTTTTGGACTGTGGGAGGAAGCCGGAGTACCCGGAGAAAACCCACCATGCACAGGGAGAACATGCAAACTCCATGCAGAAAGACCGGGGCCGGGAATCAAACCCAGAACCTTTTTGCTGCAAAGCAAAGGCTTTTCACTTTTATTAATATTCTCAGGAGCAGAGCAGCAGGTCTGGGAGTCTGGGAGGCAGCCGACGTCTGCAGGAAACTTTTAATTTAATCTTTTCAGACTTAACTGGTTCTGAAGGAACAAATTAAACCAATGGTTTCAGAAAAGAAAATCCATGTCAAAAATACCTTTATCCTGCTGAGTAGGCAATAGAAACTTTAATTAGTGTGACTTTATTAATGTATATTATAAGCTTAAAGGTCTTTGAAAGAATCATAGAAAGGCTTACATGTCTTCCAGGTGAACTGAGTTGTTTTTTTTCCAGTTGGGCAGCTCTTGTTTGCGTTTTCTCCAGGGGAATCTCACACTGTGAGGCTTTCAAACACTGCAGGATGTTTCTGTCTTGTTAAATCAACTGGTGGATATGAATTATTGAGCAGAAAGTCAAATTTTTAGTTTGCAGCTTGTACAAAAAAAAACATTGATACAAAGATAGGTATGATTTGGCACAAAGAGTGTTGTTTTTAGCAATCCCTAAAGTTTTTTTTTTTTTTTTTTTTTCCTGAATGTGTCCCCAACAACTAATAAGCATGTAAATGGTATCTAATGGTTGCCATGGACACATCATGACCTTAAGGTACTTTTTGCTACAAAGCTCTCCGACTGATCTTTGGAGACTTTTTCTGCTAGAGGTTTTGAAGAACTGATTAATTAAAAGAGAGTGGTATAAAGCAAAAAACAGGATTGTTACATTTCAAATGCAGTTACAAGTACAGATGTGCACTGATGATTGCATGATTTCCCCCCAACTGAATACATTAACTCAAATTAATGATTTTTCTTTGTCAGATTATGCTGCTGCAATACTGCAGAGTATTTTAAGACTTTTTAGACATCTTTTCCAGGTTTGCTAATAAACCTGAGCACTGCAAAAACTGAATGGTTTGTAGTATAGTCACACTGTGAGCTGCATGTACTGTGCAGCTGCCAAATTATCTGATGGACATGAATTATTGAGCGAAAACTCTGGAAACAAAGTTTTTCAGTTTCCAGCTTTTATATAAGAAAGATTTCACATTTTCTCTCTTGTTCCATACAGGCTTTGGTGGCGTTTTGTTTTGGTTGTGTGATACCTGGAGGCATCACATCGATTGATTCAGGCGTATCCTACTCTTCACAATTTGTCATTTTAGAACCAAGACAAAGTAGTTTTGAAATGAAGTGAAAGGAAAGAAATCTCTTATTTTCTACACTGCAAAAACACAAACTCTTAACAAGTGTCCTTGGTCTAGTTTCCATTGCAAATTATCTTAGAACACTTGAAATAAGACAAAACTAACAATTAAGAGATTGTTTTAAACCACTATCAGATTATTTAATTTATATATGGAAAAATGTCTTAATTTAAAAATTATGACATGTGTAAACTTGTATATTAGCCTGAATCGCCTCGAGTCAGAGCAATAAAGATGCCTGTGTGCGACTGACAAAAATTCAGCGAGGAAAAAGAAAGGGAAAGTGTTCAAAAGTCCTGCCACAACATTTAAGATCTTTGACTAATGTATTTAGTCACAGCTCTAATAACAGGCATCTAAGGCCAACCAACATCTTTTAAAACTTTAAGATATTTCAAGGCCTTAATTTAAGACTTTCACTTTATTGAAAACCCTAAAGTCTGCTTGTTTTGTTGCAAATACTTATGCTATTTTCTCTGCTGTTATGGATCCACTACAGGATAAATATGAAAATATGATTAAATATTTATGCAGCTTTGGCTGCAGTTCCCTAAAGAAAATGCAAAAATAAAGTTGTAAATAGTTTTCACTCACTTCTATTAGTTTTACTATAAATACCACAAAATGTTGTTGGTACATTTCAAGACTATATTGCTCCGCTCTGATATTAATATTTAAAAAGGTTGGGTGTCTATCATTTTATCCAGAGTTAAAAAAAAGCCGTTGTGGAAGCTGCAGGTTTCAGACCGTTGATCATGCAGAACCTCCAGATGTGGTTTCGGGGAAAAGCTCAAATTAATCAGAATAATATTACAAGAAAACCGTGTTATTATCCTTATATTTATTTATAATCTTTGGGAGTTTTGACATTTTCAGCACTGAAAAAAATAAAACAAACAGACTGAAGAAAATCCTTGTTTAATGTTTATTAATACAACCTTCTCTGCTCTCTTGGTGACCCCCATCCCAAGCTTTTTTTTTAAAATAAACCCTCCACAAAACAATGAAAATCAAGTTACTTGATAACTTGTGTACATGCGTCATCGTCTTAATCAAGCTTCAGCGTTTAAAACAAAAAAACAAAAAAAAAGAGAACGCATCATAAATGTAATCAGAAACCTTTAATACATAATCAGTAAGAGGAGAGATTTTTACTGCGTTGTAAATGTGCACCACCGGGAAGCATTTAGACGATCCCCTGCTGGATTTTTATTCTGTTGCATAATCACTCAACTGTAAACTGGTAAATAACCTGTTTGTTTGCACTCAGGCAGCCTGGTTACTCAGGTAATGGCTGGATGTGTGTGGGTGCTGCAGGGCAGCCAACGGATTTTTGTTCTGCTCTTACATTTTGGAAGAATTTCTTTTCAACTCTGATGCTTCAGCATCAAATAAACGTTTAATTTTCAATCAAACCTGTTGGACTTTGGTTGAACAAGCTGGCCAGGTTAGGATAAAACAACCTCTGAATATCATGAATATAAACCAGTAAAATCCAGCAAATGCTGGCTGTAAATTATAAAGATTCCTACTTGGTGTGTTTTTTTATGCTAACCATGTTTGAAAAAGCTCAAAGGAAGCAGAAAGAAAAAAGCAGAGCACAGGCAAATTCTGGTACTGATCAGGACTGCACAACCTAAAATACACCCAAACAAATCTGCACACATGTACAAAAATCATCAGGAACAAAACAAAGAGTCGCTGCGGTTCTGACAGGATGGTCCAGGAGCGACCCGGACCAGAGTTCATGTGTCGGCTTTTTAAGTGCAATCCACAGCAAACCTGAGGCCCGACTCGGTGCTTCTGGGTTCAGCACATCAACCACAGCAACTATAAAGCACAGCTAGTTAGTGATCAACACCTGCCCATTCCTCCAATCACAGGTGGCCATTTAACTGTAGCAACACAAAAATTACATCTATAACAAGACAAAGATAAGAAAATCCCTTTGTTCCTTCTGTTGCCATAAGCGGTGTGTTTAATGCCGACTCAGTATAGACAAACAAACAAAAAAAACCACATAATGCTCAGTTTAAAATGAAAAATAATCATCTGAATTTAAAGCAAATAAAACTTTATATTCCCCCGAACCGTTTCTAATCATAACTCAAATGAGTTTCATTCCAACAGGAGGCAGGAGAAATGATGATGGAAACACTGAAGACACAGACAAACTACAGTATAATTATTCATCCTGACTCAGCAAACAAAAATGTTCAAATATTACAAAACTCTATAGGAATCTATGTACTTATCAAGAAAGATGTTGGCTGATCCTTCGCTTCACAGCTGGCTGAAATGATTTTTCATTTGCTCGACCTGTGACACTTTCTGAGCTATTATCCTGCAGCTAAAATGACGTTTATGTCGTTTGTTTGCAATAAGCACTGCATCATTTTCAAGACTATTATTTAGGAAGCAGCACAACTGGTAAGATTTTGATATTTTTGTTAATATTGCATTTTAACGTCAACTTTAATTCATTTTTTGCAGAAATGCAGAAAGAAATCTGTCTCCTTCTTGCTTTTCAGCTTCAGCATCCATTTATTATAAAATGTTCTCTTTTTTTAAACTTCCTGTTAGAGGAATGAAACTCTCTTGAGGACTCTCTGAGGACTAATGAGATGAACGCTTGTGCAGGCTGGGACAGGTAGTCCTGGTTCCACCCAGCCCTCTTTCACTTCCAGGTTCGGTCCCTGATCACATGACGGCGCCATGTGACTCTGGCCGCTCCTTGGAAAGTCAGAGTGGTGCGACGGAGGGGAAGGAAGCGGAGTTCAGAGGACGGCTGTTTGTTTTCTGACTCATCTGACCTCAGATCAGCGGAGGGAGGAGGAACAGGCAGGAAGACGCTGCGCTGATTTCCTGTCTTTCATTTCAGAACACCTCAGATCACAGAGGAATTGCATATGTAAGCAGGAAAAAAACCCTTCCTGATTATTGCAAGCTACTAGTTTTCATTCACAAATTAAACAAACTACACAAACAGAGGAGGTTTATTCTCTTTAGAGCACTAAATTAAGCACATCTCAGGTCATTATTAACTCAAACTAAACATAAATCAGACTAAATCTGTTCCATGCCTCTCTAATCAAAACACAAAAAGAAAAAGAAAATCCATCCAGGTACAAAAGAAACTTGAACGTTAGTTCCCGAAAAGCAATTTGCCAGCTAAGTAAAATCTGCAGCCATCGTCATGTTTTCCTTTTGTTTTCCACAGAACTCCACCCATGAGGTAATACTGGGTCCAAATTCCAGGAATTCCCAGGCGGGTGAGTTTCAGGAGGCTGATTGCAACTCAGAAAACCTGCAACCAACAACCGTGGATACGAGAACTGCAAGGAAGCAGTGAAATATTCAGGTCAAAATCCGATTTATGCAGCATTTTACTGAGTTTTCTGTCTGGGAAACCTGAGGACTGACTGTCTGCATAATTCTAACTTTTTTTGTCCATCCTCTGACTAACAAGGCACTGTGCCAGCTCCTGAACAATCACAATACCCTTCCTTTGATAATCAGCCTGGTGTTCAGGAGTTGGCCCATCATGGATTCCCTGTTTTACTTTTTTTTGCAGCTTTGTTTCATTTATGCATAAGCTCTGTTTGCTGGAAGGCACAGATGGAGGTTAGAGTTAGTTTTGGGGACTTTAGCTGATTTGTCAGAAGCAACTGCGTTAGTTCAACTAGAAAATCTCTACATTTAGCGTGACATCTACATTTTATCTGATAATAAACAGAAAAATCTATAATTATCTGAGGACAAATCTACAAAAAAAAAAAGAGTAGAAAAACTCCATAATCTGTTAGAAAGGCCGACAGAGGCGCTAAGGGGGGTAAGACTCTCAGTTTCCTGCTAATTATCACCACAGTTTAGGTTGTAGAAATGAAATAAAAATGAACAGAAACTATTCAGGACAAATTAAGTTGCGGGGACAGTGCAGGCGGAATATCTCGTTAGCACCTTTGTTTTGTAGTGAATTAGCCTAATTAGGAGGCATGAGAACAAGGTGAAGCTGTGATGCACAGTCTGACTTAATCCCAGAGTTCTGCTGGTCACCCAGTTAGTTCCACGTTTTCCTGATAATTTACTGTTTCAGAAACTTAATTTTTTTCTGGAGGAAATCCATCATAGAAAGGAATCCTGAAAAACAAACAAAAAAAAATCCTCTTCTTGGATCGAGATTCAATCAAAGAAACAAGGAAAACAACAAAATAATTAGGTGATATCTTGAGAGGAAGAGTATATTCTCCTCAGTGCCGAGACAAGATGAGTCCTGTGGAGGTTTGGGCGTTCCTCAGTCACTGCTGTCATCATCGTCGTCATCGTCCGACAGGGTGTTGTTGTTGAAGTTGGCGCCCGGCCGGCTCATGGACTCCGAGCGCGGCCCGAGGCTTCCCGACAGCATCCCGTAGCAATGCTCGCACACCCGCACCGGCTTGGACGACTGGCTGGGCAGCAGGAACTTCTTCTCTGAGCACGGCCCACAAACCACATAACCGCACTTCCTGCAGTGGTGGCGCCGGCTGACGGGCGTGAACTTCACCTTCTTGCAGCGCATGCACACGGTGGCCTCGGAGTCAGGCACCCAGACGGCGGCGTGCTCGCCAGTCGGGGATTTGCCGCTCTTCTGCAGCAGCTCTCTCACACACTTCCCGATGTGGTTCATCCATTCGGACTTCTCCGTGGCGGTGGCGGCGTAGACGGCGAAGGACTTGGTGGGGGTCTTGATTAGCCAGCCGTTGCGCAGCTCGCCCTCGTCAGGCACCGTGTCGATGGTGACGCCCTCCAGAGGGATGATGTGCTGCTTGTTGTACTTCTTCTTCTGGATGACGATGTTGCCGTAGACCATGATGTCGTTGAAGAGGAAGAACTGGCGGGCTTTGGGCTTCTTGCGGCAGAGTTTGGTGAGGACGCCCTCTCCGATCAGCACGCGACCAGGGATGGCGAGGGGCTGGCCTGCGGCGCCGAAGCAGCTCTCCACCAATCCGATCCGCTTAGAGTTGGCCTCGCTGTTAGCAAGCCGGTCCACCATCTTCGCCTCGCCTGCTGGGGAAAGAAAACAAAGAAAAATTACGTTTTGCAACCTTTACAATTATGTTGGTCTCTGTAGCTTCCCGTCTCTGATTAGGGAGACTCAGTTCTTCCTCATGTTCTGTTAAAAAGGACGATGATCAAAACAAAGTTCTAAATTTTGTGGAAAAACATGTTTATCAGAATTTTATACAGGTTAAATTACGGACAAAATATTTGCCAAATGATCAAAGAGTCATATCAAAACAGAGAGGAAGTTTGCTAGCATTAGCCTAGCTTAGCTCTTCAGTAATATTGTCGATATATAAAGATCATCAGCAGAAGGAAATGCTAATTTACTGAGACTTTGTACGTGTAGTTATAGCTATTTGGAAATGAGGTCTAGCTGGCCACCTGTTTAATGCTGAACATCATGACAGCTTTCTGAAACATCGTCTGGAGATTTCTGGTGACACGGAACAGGACACAGTCACACTAATGCAGATCACAAGAACATTTTATCTGCATGTAAAAAGATATAATTAACTTCTTTATAGCATCTTTTTCAACAAAACCAAGAGATACATAATTTCTATGATGACCTCTTGCTTATTTCCACCTCCTTAAAAAGATCTTTCATTTTTAATCAGGGGCGAGGGGTGGTTGTGGTCTGATCTCCTCCATTTTCTTCCCCCTGCAGAAAACTTAACGGCAGCTTTCTGCTGTGGTAATTTTCTCTGACTCAAACAGCTCTGGTCTTTGAGAATGTTACGTCATTTGCCATGGCTATAATTTACATAAATATATGAACACATGGGAGCATTTTTCTGAAAATGCTTACATTTAAATGCAGACAAGCTGTGTGAGCGCTTACAGATTATTTGCTTGTTTTCGGAGCAGATCTGCCTTTGAATTGAGTTTGGCAATTAGTGCCAATTCTCTCACCATTCAGCAACTGCAGATACTTTTGGATCTGATCCACTTTGTCTTCACTGATAAAAAAGTTAACGTGATTTTAAAAAAAGAACTACACAACACTTAAATGCTTCTTTAGATAATTTTTTACCCGCTTGCCTTCATAAGAACCTGGATTTAATTGTACCGAATTATGATCAGAATCAAATTGCTCAGAATGCAATTAGATCTAAATTTGAATACTTAATTAAATTGAAAATAAATGGATTAATTTGAACTCCATCTGGATGTTACTGCATATAAATTTAACCTGTTTATAGTGTTTTGCTACATTTCTTTTAATTTGAGACATGAATAAGCTCAATTGAATTAAGTTAATTAACAACTGGACCACATAATTCAACCTCTTATTGCTAAGATATTTCATAAAGGCATATTTTCTGTCCTTATAAAAGCTGTTATGTATAAAATATTGCTTCTGAAATGCCCAGTTTTTGAAACTTTTAGGAGAAAACGCCATAAAAAAACAAGAATAAAAGGCTGAAGGGTTGCATTTTCTGCTATGACCTAACTGGAAACTCTGCACAACTGCTGGATTCTTCTTCAATAAAGCACAATGGAGCACTGTCAAGGTCAAAGGTCAGTGGCAACAGTAATGAAAGGGTGACTGCTCTCCGTCTCTCCGGCAAGTCTGGAGGGTTGAGTGCAGACCGATAATGTCAGTAAACACAAATATAAGATTCAGTTTAAAGGTTTTCATTCGTCTTTGCTGTGGATATTTTTTTCTTTTCATGCATTTTGTTTCCAACATTCTGCATTCAGCTTGAGTAAAACCATCAATAAAGAGCAGCAGGACTTAAAGCCGTAGTCTGTTCAACCTCCTGTAGAACGGACAGATATCAGAGCCCAAAAGTGAAAAATGGGTACAACCTTTAAAAGATCAAAGACAACAAAAGCATCTGATTTGTACCCGAGAAGACAACAAATGCAACGGATAAAATAAGAAGAAGCCTCCAAATGCACTTTGCACTACATGCTGAGGATCAATCGGCAGATAGAGACGGTTCAGAGCAGCAGGAGGACAAAGAGAGCGGTTCAGGTCCAACAGAGCTCGATGTGTCCCTCAGGACTCAGCAGGTCAAGAAGGAAAACTTAAATGCACAAAACAAAAAATCTCAATTAGATCAAATAGTTTCCCAAAGTCTCAGTGAGCTTCAAAATAAGCAAATGTTTACAGACAGCTATGAGCTGGGAACTTCAAAGGTTATTATAACTTAATAGGATTTAATCAACGATGCTAAATTGAATCAACTGGTCTAAATGAGGTCATTTCTAAGGTAACTGAAAAACAAATTACATCTTTAATTGTTCAATTATCTCTCTGCTATCAGTGTTTGACCTGGTTATTGTTATGTTAAGATGGAATAAAATAGTTGTTGACTGGTGGACTAATTAATTTGAAAATTAAAAAAAACAAAGCAAAATATATACATTTTTGCTTCAACAAATAAATACATTAAATTAAAAAAATATATTTTTCAATTTATAATTACATGAACAAGTTTAATGGGCTTGATAAGCATTTGCAAACCAATGTTTACTATGTTATTGACATCTTAAAGCATTGCAATTTAATTGACTCCAACACTGGCTTGCTATGCAACTTAAGCTCCTTACAGTATGTCAGATCTCTATGAATTACTGCATGAAAACAGCAACAGCTTAAGAATGTTGGTTTGGTTTAAACAACATGTAAACAGAGCTACTGTAAGATGTTATGTTGAAGAGTGAAGCAGGTCCATTCTTAGGGAGTTTTCACACTTGGTAGTCCAGTAGACTTTCTTTGATTGGGGACCAAAATTGCAACATTTGTCCAATTTGCAGCTGGCGTGGTTCTCTTTCAACAGTGCACTGTGTCAAATGTACCAAACCGTTTGTAAAACTTGTTCCCTTCCTCCCCTATGGTGGCGCTGCACCAAGAACCGCTGAAACAAACAACATGAAAACCTCTGAAGAAGATACTGAGTGGAACTTCATTCTTCATGAAACGTAAAGAAAGAAGAGTTGCATTAGATTTTAACAACTGGTCATAAGACCACGAGCCATTTCTACTGCTAGCGCTAAACACGCGTGTTTGTTTTGGTTGCATGTAACCAGAATGCCTTGGGCTACAGTCTGCTTTTGAAGCCGTCTTCACTTGGTGTTCACATATGCATTCACACAGCACTGGAGTCCACTTCAAACGAAACAAAACATACGTTTTTAGGCAGACTAGAGTTTGCTTTATTGGAAATGCGACTGTGCAGTAGTAATTAGTTTGTATAGTAGTACAAACTAAGTTTGACTAAAGCGGACTAAGCAGGGTTGGTGTGAATGACAGCCAGAGATTAATCGTAAGAGTAGTCGTCCTGACGCATGCACTGGCTTTTGATTTGCACTAGTTTGTTAAAAACTGGGTCGGCTGCTCCTGAACAAACAATAAAACTGTAACACAAAGTAATGTGCTGGTGTAACCGTATTCCTTCCCTGCCCTTTAAAAACCTCCAGAAGAAGAAACTATGCTAATTAGCCAGCAAATGCCAGAACAGCTTGGGCCGACTCCACAGTGATCTGCACACTAATAACCCAAAGTGAGCAAGTGAACTGCGTTAAAAGCCTTGGAGAGGACAGTGGTGCTGCTGACACATCCAGCCTGATAGCAAGGGCTGGCTGCCCAGCGCCGGGCAACCAGCTCCCATCCGCAGAGAGCGGAGGCCACAAAGAGCAGGAGCCTTCAGGGAGGAAGAGTGCCATAAATACAGAGTGGAGTCTCCCAAAGCAGTAATCAAAGCAAGGCAGAGGAGAATAAAAGGCAGAAGATAATACATCAGCAAAAATAAAGCTTTTTCTGCCGAGTAGTGATGATAGAGAAGACACACCAGATTAGTAAAAAAAAGAAAAATGTAAAGGACAGGACAGATAACTATTGGATGGGGCAGGCTTATGTAAATGTTCAATTTACAGTTTTACAAAATAAATATTTCTCCTACCGTTCATATTGTTTCAAATTAATATTCAAAGGATTTGAGAAAAACAAGTTTTCTCAGGTTAATGGTTGTCTTCAACTTTCTCATATCATTTAAGCAATAAGCAAAACTAAAAATAAAGAAAAAACTAAAATAAATGTTACAAGTTAGGCTACACTAATACACTGAAATGTGATTTGTTGTGCTTGGTGAACGGCATGTACAGAAGAACAAAGATGTCACACCACACAGCACACGTTTACGGAATAATGGACACCGCCGTGTAAAGACCGATATTAAAGTTATTCAGAGCCGACAGTATCGTCACAAGATCATAAGACAAAGCAACAAAGGAAAAATTGAAAGTGCAACTGATATCGATGGCCTTTTGTGGCACATTGACTGCAACCTCTGCACAGAAGTCTGGTTGACTGTATAGTAAGACGAGGAGTGAGACTTTAAGAATTTTATAAACTTCAGTTACTATTTACATCCAGATTTACTTCAACTGGCTTTTTCTGACGCAAAATTATGACACAGATTTAAAAAAAAAGATCAGAATTGGGCCGTTCTGACTGCCATAAAAAAGTCGGACACATGTCGCTTTTGGTGAAAAAAAAACAACTAATTTGGGTCACTTTTCGGTTCCTTTTCATTTCAGTAAATAGAACGGCATCTATCCAATTATTTTTACTCAAAAGCCAACTGGGGTGGAGACAAATTAGCTTTTACTTATTTTCTTAACCGTGCTAAATAAAACAAGAGTTTTCAAAGAAAACGGTGACCTAAATCCTGCTGTTATTGTTAAAAATAGACCAAATATACCAAATATATCAAAAGCTTTCTTCTCAAATGAAGAACAACAAAAAATGCAAATGAAGTGCTTTTCTTTAAATGAGGCAGTCACTTTTTAAGCTTTGGATCTACAATGTTTTTTATATGTCCCTGTAAAAAAAAAAAAAAAACTCAATTGATGTTAATTTTATTTAAATAATTTAAAACGGTGACAGAAAAACATATGATTTTAAATTTTATTCAAAAATCATGTTTTACTTTGATATGTATATGTGACATGTGCTTTACTTTATAATCTACAGCAGTTTAAAGATGAAGAATTTGTTGGCTGTGGGAGAATGATTACATTAGTGTGGATTAAATATGTTGACATAGTTTATAATAACATGTATTTATAATTAACCTGTGTTCAAATGCTTCCCAAACATTTCTGCTCTAAACTAAATTTGAACAGCTTTAATGATTTAACACACTATACTGATAAGAATCCGCTCAATGAGTGTCAAAATGGCGGACACAGGAGATAACCTTCACAGTCACGAGTAATTATTTATTTGCATTACGTTGGGACTTGGTGTCGGTTTCCTGCCTTTGAGCCAGCTGGAGAGGAGGCAGGCTTACTTGGATGTACCAGCACCGCCGTCTGGGAAGCTACAAGTTACCAGCTGCTGCATCATTTGAGAACATTAATACATCGATTACCCATCAGTGGCCAACTGGACAGATAGATGTACCTCATACTCTGGTAGACTGGAGCAAAGCAGCACTGCAACTCAAGCTGTTCATTTTATAATCATTTATATTTCATTTCTGAAATGCTTACTGAGCAGGTGCACATTACTTAACTCAATATTTCAGATTTAGACATGCCTTGTTATTAATTTCAGATAATATTTTCACAGAACCTCGACAGTTTTTAAAAAGTGCTAAACTAGAACACAACTATTTTCCAATCTGGGTTTTTAGTGGTTTCACTGTGGGACAAATTAATTTCTATTTTTATTTTTGTGGTAATTGGTTACAAAAGCAGAATAGGTTTTGTAATTAATTTATCAGAACTGTTCTCTCTCTCTCCGTTTCCAAAATAATGTCTCAATCCCAGAGGGAAATGTACAATTTTTGTCAAAGTTGTTGTAGATGCTAATGGCTGTTGGCAAGACAGATCTTCTGTAGCAGCCTGTATTACAGTCGTTCTATTTAAGCCTCTGACTGAAGCCTCTATTGAACAGGATGTTCAGGTTGCTGTAATTTTCCAGAGGTTTGTGATAGTATAATTTGTCCCATGTGGTCTGACGACGGAGCTGGCATTACTAAACACAACCAGGGAAGAGAACATCTAATTTACAATTTTTTCAGACCATGTAAGTAAAAAAATAAAACTTAATGACCCATAACATCATTGTTCATAATTACTACATTGCCTGTGGTTCCTTATTCTGTTGAGAATTCTCATTAGGAAAGTTGAAGGGAGACTCAGTTACTCTCTTCTTCCTACTTAAAGCATCTATAATTACAGTCTCTGCAGACCTTTGGCTTGTTATGAGGACAACTCATTATAGCAAAGGAAACACACTAATTGTACTTTCATGTAAACGGTTTCCTTTCAGCAACATGGTGTGGAGGAGAACAGGTGATAAAACTACTTCTCTCTGCTGAGGATTTATTGAAAATTCACATTTGCTTGTATAAGGAGTCTGTTCAACTCACTGCACACAGCAAGATGAACACAATACCCCAAAGAGAGAGCAACAATCATTAAGTTTTACACAATGGATGACGTGAAACAAAATCACAATGAATGCTTGTAAAAAAGGCGAGGAGAATGTGTAGCTTAACCATTAGATCCCCTTTGTGGGGATTAAAACTTTTTTTTTTTCTGTCTCATGATATGTTGGCAAAATCCGCTAAATGTAACTTTTCCAACCCCACCAAAACTCTGAACACATCAATGATCTTTCCATAACAATAGACGCTTCAATAGATTTAAGTGCAGAAAGAGCTCGTTGCAGAGGTCATTAGCCAAATTGGTCTGACTTAGTTTAGAGTCAAGAGGGAGAAAACACAACTTAACTAGTCTGTGTTTTGCGCAAACCTTTAGAGCAGGGGTGTCAAACTCCAGTCCTCGAGGGCCGGTGTCCTGCAACTTTTAGAAGTGCCTCTGCTGCACCACACCTGAATAGAATAATTAGGTCATTAGCAAGGCTCTGGAGAACTGAGGAGGTAATTAAGCCATTTGATTCAGGTGTTTTGTACCTGTGGCACATCTAAAAACTGCAGGACAGCGGCCCTTCAGGACTGGAGTTTGACACCCCTGCTTTAGAGAAAGGGATATTATGAGCGACTAATAGTAAAAACAAGGGATGCACCTAACATTTTAGCCATATTTGTTGGGAAAACAAAGGATCAATTTGTAATATCATCAAATATTGTTAAGGTTAATCAAATCCCAAACTTTGCCTTGAAGAATCTGTAATTGGTGTAGAGCAGTTCAGTCCAGTTTTACCACTTCTTACATATAAATGAATTTTAACAAACCTACTTTCAGTTCAGAAATATCCACTCAGGTTTGATTATTCAAAGTATTGTAGATGTTGAACTAAGGGGGTTCAAATGCAGTCCTACCTCAATAAAAACTGAAACATAAGTGATGTTACAGCAAGTATATAAAAACAACAAATTGTACCAAAAAGACATCAAATATAAATCCATACATGACAGGAAGAATACAGCAGTATGTCAGAAATAAATGGTGCAAATAATAACACAAGCCAACAAACAGTCAGGAACGAGTCCCCCTACCTTGACCTGCATTAAAAAGATAAATTGCAATAGGAACAAAGGAGTGCTTGTACCTGTTCCTTTTCATACAAAGAAGTCTGAGCCGGACGCCTGAAGGCAGAAACTGGAACTCAGCGTGTAACGGATGAGAGCTGTCAGCAGGAACGGCACTAGCTTTCCTGATGATCTGTCTATTGAACAGTTCTGTAAGTGTTCATTGTTCAACTCCTAAGATCTTATTATGTATATGTATTACTCTGCTAAGTCAATTTTTTTTTAACCAATACTAAGATTTCCAAACCAACAGAGGAGAGAAAAGTCAGCAAAGATTCAATTTATGGTCTATAAAATAAGATCATCATTGACTTATCAACCTGAAACTGTTTTCTTAGAAAAAAAAAAAAAACTCCTTGCTGGCCCTTTTTTTGCAGATGCTCTGAATGCCAGACACATTTTAACTTATTACCAAAATAGTCCCTTTAATGTAGTCCCCACATGAGATTTTGTCAGACATACTTTAGACCGTAGTATCACCTGCTATAAATAACCATGCAGTACGTCAGCACACAGTAATGTTGTTCTTCAGGAAAATTTACCCAACATTTGCAGAGCAATATTATCCGCGTCGGGTCATAAGATCTATAGTTTCCAATAAAAGAGAAGTTTGAGCAGCAACAACTGGGAGCAGAATAGGTGTAGAACTACATGCTGGAATATTATGCTCATAAAATCGCTCCTACATAGACAGAAAAACGGTTTAAATTTAATCCACTGGAATTGATTTGGACTTTTATGAGTCTGAAATAAAATCTCATAAACGTACCACAGGGTCTATTTTAACAGGAAAACCCTCGACATGGTGAAGTCAAGAGAGGCACTTCAATCAGGCAGCTCTTTAGGAAAATTGGTTTGACAAATAAGACATCTGAGAGGTTTGCAAAAGTAAAGCTAAAACCACCCATCTTTGGAAAATGTAAATCTATGTCAGGTCAAGGACTCTTCTTGATAACCTGAACTTAAACCTACAGTGTTGCCCAACTGGGAGAAAAAGGGAGGCAATGAATCACAGACAGAGAGAAAGAGAGAGAGAGAGAGAGAGAGAGAGAGAGAGAGAGAGAGAGAGAGAGAGAGAGAGAGAGAGAGAGAGAGAGAGATCATGGGAAACACCGGCAGTAAAGGGAGGAAAAAGCGTTTCTGTAGGCTGCCTGCAACATATGAGCTCAATATTTTAAAAATACATCAATAAAAGAAAACGTAAAACACACTTACTGGTCCAGAATGATAACTCATTTAAAATTATTTATCTTGTAGACGTAAGAATCAAATAAAACATATTCTAAAAAAATATTAATTTCTTAAATTTTAGCTTGACAAGTACCTCCAAGAAGCAGTAAAACACTACACTTAATTAAATTAACCGCTAGGCTGTTTGCACTAACAAACTCAGAGATTCACTCATCTCATCATTCCGGATGCTTGAAACTGAAACCTACTTTATTAAAAAACTGTCAAAATGATTTGACCACTTCTGAAATTTAGGTTCCATGTGTCCATCACAAAACTAAAATGCCTTCATACTAATGCAGAAGTACTCCACACCCTTGATTCAAATATATATGCAATATTCACTAACATTGCACAGTTTATCAAAAGTTGAGTTTGTCACTCAAAAGTGTTGGATTCTATAAAATATCTAATTCAAATTTCCCCAAAACGCCACATATGAAACCGCTCCCAAGTCGTGCCAACGCCTCAATAAAAGCTGAAGTCTCTTCTGATTGGTTGATGGTAAGCGCTAGTTTTGTGGCTAAAATGTGAAAACATCTCATGTGTTTACATCCGTCGGCGTCATGATTTTAAATGACTTATTGTGTGGACAAGTTTATTCACGTGCGATTTTAATT
The DNA here is from genome assembly GCF_904066995.2 of Poecilia reticulata. Taxonomy (NCBI): domain Eukaryota; kingdom Metazoa; phylum Chordata; class Actinopteri; order Cyprinodontiformes; family Poeciliidae; genus Poecilia; species Poecilia reticulata. The sequence goes on along the minus strand of NC_088845.1, from coordinate 3,613,390 downwards.
GCATTTCTTATTTAATAGAAACACCACAATTGTGAAGTAGAGCGTTTTCAACATTAGCTGAATATCATTTGTAACAGAAACAATGCTATTGTCATCTATAGTTTTTTAATGAGCTGCTAGCTACTTTGGTATTAAACTGCAAACTCATAATGAAGATAAAACATTGGAGAATTAGCACCATTTTATTCTTCAAGATGGAGTTCCCATACCTGTAGCTATTCTGACTATTCAGACGAGGATACTCAGTGTTTGTAGAGGACCGTCTCCTTCAGGACAGTGTTATCAGCCAGAGTCTGACCTGAACATGGAGCCCTCCTGCTATATGTCAACAACATCCCGTCACATCTATATAAAGGATTACACAACTGCCGGGCAGAGTGGGAATGAACCCAGGATAAAAGGATTTGAAGCTAATCTACTGCAAGAGTTGATACTGTGAAAACAAGAGTCGCTGTAGCTGCCAGGAAACTATCCTAGAAAATATGTCCGACAGGTTAAGGTGCATCCAAGCCTGTCGCAATGAACAATAAAACAATTCATCACAGAATAAATTAACATGAGCTTGATAATCACAAAAGTCCTAACTTGTAATGTTATGTCATCATACTACTTGCATAAGTTCTCAAAATGACAATATTATCATTTATTGTAATAATTTCTGGGACAAGTTATTGTCCAGCACAGCCTGTAATGTCTAGGCCTAGACATCTACAACACATTACAAGAAGCACTTTTTGTGAAATTTTCTGTTTTTATTCATTTATTTTTTTACAAGACTTAATTTTGATCAAACAAACTAAGCATTTAGAGATTATAGTCAACAGTTAACAGAATAAATTACGTTGTGCCATCTATAGTGAATTCTGCAGCAGATTTATGCATCTTGCAATGTCAGCTCTTCGTCTCAAAATATTAATTAATATGTTTTCTATAAGCAGAGTGGTCTGCAGACTGATTTCTACTTCTTAAAATTGGGCCATTGTTGGAACAAATAATACATTGACAAGAATTAAGCCTTTCTAGTAGCATAGTGGGTTATCTAGCAGGCTTGAAAGGATAGATTTTCAGCAGTGAGGAAGCTTTTCATCTCATGAAAAGTTGAAATAAGTGCTGGGACAAGCTACTTGGAAACTGCAACAGTAAAACTTCAAATTGAAGAGCAAACTAAATCTTACACACACAGGAACAGGAAAACGTCAGATTTTCCCCTTGTATTTACGCAAACCTAAGAACCATTACCATTCTTTTTCTTTCCACTAATACAGGAGGGGAAATGTTAAAATCAGGTCATCACCACTGTGTCTGATCACATACCGTTACCTCAAACAGCTCAAAGTTAAAGAATAAAAATCCAAAGTCTCAAGCACACATGAGAAAAACAACATATTTAAAGACCACACTGCACATAATTAGTAGTTCAGAGAAGGAATCAATGAAAACTGTTAATTAAAAGATTAAAAAAACCAAACTGGTCTCTAAATAAAAAGAAAAAGTCATCTGCAGTCATTTTCAGGATATCCTCCTCTAACCACCATCTTAAATCATACCCTTTCACTTCAAGATGAGTCACTTTCAGTGAACATGATAAAACACGCAGGGTAAAAGTCAAAGTTGTCAAACAATGCATCAGCTATTTAATAAAAGAGAAGATTTTAAAACTATGGAAACAAAATATCTGCAGTTTTTCATCGATGAGTAATAACTTGCTTAAGGTGATGTTAGATTTACATTTTATGCTTAATCTTCTGTCATTGGAACTTATTTCTGGTTTAATACTTGAAAATTGCAGATTAGGGGCAGCTCTGATCATGATCTAATAAACTTATAACACTTTAACTGTTAAATTGTCAACAATAGTCAGATTTGGTACTCTGAAGAAACTGCAACCTGACAGCAAACCGTTTAAAATCTAGCTGATGTCTCTTTAGTTGGCAGAAAATCAGGTTTTTACCAACAACTCCTGCAGGTTGAGGCAGATTTAAAACAAGGCGAGCAGCTTAGGAAACCAATTAGCCAAGAGCATGTGTAAACGTGTCAATATCGCTTACATGATGAGTAAGTAGGTGGATAGCAGCAAACTGCTAGATGCTACTACGTCACTTTAACACATTTTCCAAATGAAGTGCATCACAGATTACTAAAGTGTATTTTATAAATTCTGATCACAGGTCTAGCTTCAACTCACACTAAAAGTCAATTAAATGTCATAACTCATAAAATCTGAGTATCTTCAAAGTTGTGGGCGGTGAAGCTGTGAGCAGGAAAACTCTCCAGTAGCAGTCAGTTTTCAGAATCTGAAGAGGCCTCTGACTGAACACTGTTACTGTGTGACAGGCTAACACCTTAACATCTGAGCAGCAGAGATGATATTCCACAGTAACATTTCCTGGGTGAAACCGTCATTTGTTGCTAATCCACCTCATTTGCTTTTGCCACTCCTCTTTATACTTCCTCCTTCTCTCTCCGCTCTGTCTCCTTTTTAACTCCTCTGGGATTTGGAGTCATAGTTCAGATGTTATTTAAGCTTCTGAATTGCTAATCAACAGTTCCCAGGTGTCAGAAAAATAATAAATAAATACCTTGTTGCCGTGGTTATGCAACAAGTAGCATATTTTTCTGCTATTTTGAATCTCTAGTCCATTTTTTCCACAGATCATATAAACCAGCCACTTCCAGGACAGTTGTCTTCTCCATAAATGGAAGTTAAATAATTAACAACACATATGTTTAAAATATGACTTACTTAAATTCAGAAATACCCAACATATAGTGGAACAATGTTTTTTTTCTACATTCCAGGGTGGTCAGACATCTTTACGTTTATAATTTCTTTTTTTTCCTTGCAAAACCAGATGACAGAATTGCAGCTCATGGGATTGGATACTTATTAGTATAAAGAAGAACCAAACACACTGTTAAAAAAAACGTTGTTATTCAGCAAACAAAAACATTTCAAGTTAATTTTTGTTCCAGAATAGTTTTTCCCCCAAAATTTTATTGCTCAAATTACATTTGAACTTTAAATACTTTTTCATTCAAGTATAATAGATTAATCATTTGACACACCTACAACAAACTTGAACTATTTATCCTTAAAAAGTGAATCCAACTGAAATGAACTCAGCTGCCTCAGGAAAAACTCAAGTTACTTTCAGTTTTTTTGTATTGCAGGTATAAAACAGTCAAACAGCAGTTTTTAAATGCATTAAAACCAATAGGGCCTATTTTACCTGATGTGCAGAGTTTAAACTAGACAAGTAAAAGCAAAAGGAATAAGCTACGGTCTATTTTTGACAGCAGCACTTCCTGCAGTCGGATCTACTAACATTAGATATAATTTATTCTTCACACTTTCTAAAAGGAAAATAAATCAATCCCATTTTAAATGATATTTCCCTGTTTGGATCATGACAAATATAAATCTTTTTTTTATCAGCTATAAGTTATTAGTTCACCGTTTTGTGCCCTAAACTCAAATGCACGAAATTCAGAACTTGTAGAAAGAACAAACTTGTTGAAAATAAAGTAATGTTTCACTCACAGCATACTACACATTTAGAAAGTTCTATTTTTTATTACATTACATGTTTAACCTCAGCAAATACTTATTAAAGAAAATGAAACCTACATGACAAAACAAAAGATAATGATGAAATATTAGAGGGAGCTTCATTGTTCACTAGCGGGTAGAATTAGCCTCATCTTATGTAAATGTTAGCTTCCGATGGATTAGATATGCCACAGATAATACATTTTCACTTTTTTCAAACAATGACTCATTTCCTGAAGTAGAAACTTTTAGTTACGGAAATTTGTTTCTCAGCTACTCAGCTGAGAAACAAAGCAACTGTAACTTGCTGCCGTTTACTTGAATAAATCAGAACTTAAATCAAACTTGAAGGCAGAGTATTTCCTGTGGTAAAACTCTCATATCTCAAATGTATCTTTCTCATCACTTTACCACTAGTAAAGTCAATAGTAATTTTAGCAAGCATGCATGCTTATTTGTTCTGATCTTATTGTGCATTTTTAAAATACATTGGACTCCTGATATTTGGAACCACAGCCACCCATTAGTACCCTAAATCCACAAATACTTGAGACCTTCTAAAAAGAAAGGTTACACCTGCCTATTTTTATAGTTTAAACACCAATTGTACCTTAATATGTAATAAGTAGGGACTGCACAGTGGCGCAGTTGGTAGAGCTGTTGCCTTGCAGCAAGAAGGTTCGGGTTTGATTCCCGGCCCCAGTCTTTCTGCATGGAGTTTGCATGTTCTCCCTGTGCATGCGTGGGTTTTCTCCAGGTACTCCGGTTTCCTCCCACAGTCCAAAAACATGACTGTCAGGTTAATTGGCCTCTCCAAATTGCCCCTAGGTGTGAGTGTGTGTGTGCATGGTTGTGTGTCCTGTGTGTCTCTGTGTTGCCCTGCGACAGACTGGCGACCTGTCCAGGGTGACCCCGCCTCTCGCCCGGAATGTTAGCTGGAGATGGGCACCAGCAACCCTCCCGATCCCACTAAGGGACAAGGGTGTAAAGAAAATGGATGGATGGATGTAAAAAGTATAGTGTAAAACCGTCTTGGCACTAAAACAAAAGCTAATATCTATGGTCTTCCTTTTCTCCGCTTTAGGGAGGTACAGGCAATCATGGTTACTGTAATTAAAAGTAAAGAAAGAACAGTTTATGGGTGTCAATTATACTCATCCTATCCATCAAGTAATCAGTTTGTTTACTTGTGACAAGCAGGAAGTGACACGGACTCTTTATGGACATAATCTGCATCTATTTATAAACCAAGACCTATTGGATAATCTTCCATGGGGTTGGATTACCCAGGAAAGCAGAAGACTTTCTGTTCTGATAAGGTGAACAGAAAAAAGTACGCAAATAAAAAAACATGGCAGATGGGAATGTTGACTCGTCCAACAGTTTAGTTTGTTTCACCCCGTCAGGTCTGGCAGAACTAGTTTTACCAGTAAAGGATGCAAGGATCTGGGTGACTTGCCAGAAGAAAACTCAATGTCTATTCATACTGTTTTTCTAGGAAAGAAATGTCTATTCAACATATAAAGTGGATTTTTAATAAGTTAGTAACTTGTTAGTGACTGAGCTGGCCCTGGAGAAGCTGCAAAGAGAAAGTCTCTCAATACTCAGTCTGAGAGTAATTTCCCGCCGAGGTGTTTGCTTTCAGTAGATTAAGGAAGTACATAGTGACAATACCCAAGGACACATGACTCTTCAGAAACTTGCCATTTCCTAGGCATGTGTAAAAGCAGAATTGGTCACCAAGCAGAGTATGGTGGTTTCATTCTTTACCTTAAGATTAAAAGTTGTTGTTTTATTTTTACTGCTGATCTTTTACAGCTGATCACTTTAGCTTTAGAGAAATATACTTATTTTAGATTAAAGAGATGTTAAAATTGTTATGATTACTAAGAAAGTTTCACAGTTATACAAATAACTCAGCCAAAGATGCTTGCGTTAAAATAAAAGTAGTCAGTTTTACCAAAAACTGGAGTCCCTGAACTCGTTACTTAACACAGAAGCAACTTCTCCAACTTCTCCAACCAGCTTACAGTAAAGCAGGTCAGAGTTATTTCCTGTATATGACTTGTTTAGATGTAAAATTTACATTTCTAAAAATACAGTTTTCATATTAGCTAATTTAGGCCCAGTCTAAACAACCACAGATGACTTTTGTATCACTTATCTGAGTGCAAAATGCTTTTTGGGTGACAGAAACTGGGACTTTAAAAAGTGCTTCTCTAAAATGCTGCCTGGTTTCTGCACACTTCATGTAAAGAACATATGCAGCAAACCACTATTTTTAAATTTTCTTTATGCCAGCCAACATTTACTGTGCATCCAAATTGTTCTCATTACTAAAAGAAACAGATAAATTATGTAAAAACTTTAAGCAAATCCCCAACATCTTGAAAATGCTCAGTCCTCGTTTGACCTGGCCGGCTTGGTTGTTTTAACATCTGTCGGGATTTCTGGGATCTGTAACCAACTCAGACGTATTTTAAACAGCGTGGGGGAGGGGATTATCTGTTTTAAAGATATCCACAGTAATGCAGCTGAGGCTTTATGCAAAACGATGCAGTTTTTGAGTCTTCCCCTACTACTACAAGAGAAAAAAATAGCTTTAATTATGTAATCATCAACCAAATCTAACATGAGAAAGCACAGCACCTCTGATCACATTTTGTCTTAATGCTAAATGGAAACAACATGAAAGTTTATTATTTTATTGACTATGTTAAAATTAAACTATATATATAAAAACACAATTAATTCCACTGGCTTACTTAGCTCTATCACTTTAATAGCTACAGAAAACAAATAAACACATACTTATCCCAGGATTAAAGACCACAACCACTTGATAAAAGGCTTAACTATATATTTTTATAGTTCAAACACCACATATTCTTCACTATGCATTACAGTGAAAACCGTCTATGCACAGAAGCTAACATTCAGCCTTCTTTATCGCCGATCTCCCAAAATTAAGGATTACAGTGCATCTCCAGTTACACTTTTAAATTAGTTTCTACTTTTAGTGGAGCTGAATTTATGATGTGTCCTATAAATACTCAGAAACCAGATTTTCAAGGTCAGAAATACAAAAACAATGAACTATGAATTTGAGCTATGAAAGCAAAAGGGCTGCTGAGTAGGAATGCACCAGTCTTAAAATTTAAGCTGATCTTAATGTTGCTGTTATGACATTATATTTATTTTATTACCATTTTGACACCTTGAAAAAAAACAACAAAAAACAACCACATCGCTGATTTCACCACTCCTTTCCTGCGTTAGCTAAACTACCCACAATTCCGCGCTACATCACCATCATTGTCACATGACCAAAAAAATACCACTTTCACTTCCCCTCCAGATACGAACATTAACAAAATGGAAATAAATACCGATTGTCAATAATCGGCCCAGTTTTATTTATCCGACGATACTTTTTTTTTTAAATTACTCGTATTGGCCAGCACTGATGTTAGTCCTGATATATTATGCCTCCCCATTGCAGAGCATTAACAACTTAGCTAAATTTGCCGTGACAAACTTATTATTCGCACTTCTAATTGTCTGTATCTCTCTAAACCAGTGGAACAAACAGCACTGTTCAACAGTGCAGAAAACAGAGAAAAATTGCTATTATTGGCAGTTTGTGTCAGCAAATCCCACACTGGGATTGCTCTAAAGCTAAGTGGGATGTAGTTCCCACATCAGAACTTTGACTTCCAGGAGAAACTTATTACCTACAAAAAGGTCAAATACCAGCTATGTGCCTTTTTGTCAGAGTTTGTGACCACAGCATAACGGCTCTCAGCCTAACAGAAATCCCCTGCACAAGTAAAACACACTGCATGATTATAATGTTGAGGTTGGAGAGGCCTGCCTAGCCCCCGCAGATTTCTAACACCCGTGGAACATTAGATACAGACATTTCACATTTTAAGTACAAGATGGTATCTCACAAACCATTTCCTGAGCAAATTTCCCCCACCTAATGTTTTCAGCTCAAGTAACAAGATTATCAAATATTAGACTTGAAGTTCAACTTTCTACCCGGATCCACTTCAACTCTGACCCTGCTAGGCTGCCACCCAAAAGCCTGCAATACTGAAAGTCTCCATTATAATAAGAGACAAAGGGCCATGATGACTTGATGAATCTCCCCCCTGATCTTTGCCCTTTCTTCACAGCAATCAGTCAACACGTCATGGCCGACTTCGCTCTGCAGACAACAGGAATAAAACTTCACACCAGACACAGCATGAGAGACTTTTCTTTCAGGCAGCAACTTCAGCTTCAACTTAAGCCAGTAGATTTTATTAGATGAAGTATAGTACTAACAGTCTGATAACTGTAAGGTAAAGGGGGTATTTCAGATTTTCTGCTTGTGTGCATTCCACAGTTTAACATTCAAATACTGAGGTGATATCAATTCGAAAGAAAAAAGAGACAATTTTGATTTCCTGAAACCAGCAAAGCAATAAACCACTAATTTAAATTAATTTAAGGTTAATTTGTGAGTCAGCAGAGGCTGAAACCGCAGGTGAAATTTATTTTCATAGTTTTGGAAAGAGAGGAATAACAAATCGAATCAATATTGCCATCTTAATATAAATGTGTGCAATATTGCAGTAATACCCTTAAGGACACCAGTCTCATAAACTAGTGTGATTTATGTCTCTAAACTGCACACAGTAACTACATTTAAACATATTTATGAAATGTATTGACATTTATTGATGTTCTCATTGAACAATCAGTGGAGTAAATAGTAAGATAACAATCACAACCATATGGACAGTTTGCATCTTCTTTAAACATCATCAATTGGAATTTATATTAACGATAAATAAAAATTTGTAACAAGAAATATATTACAATAAACAATATGCTTTCACAACAGAGTCAACAAAAACCCTAACAACGTGTACAGACCTATAACAAAAAAAGAAAAAGGTCACTTTTTGGAATAGAGAGGTTTGAATGCTTTCCACAAAGTTGCTAAGTAGTACAGTATTATGATGAAAGAGTAATTAAATAAACATGTTTTAATCATAAACTAGACAGCCATAATAATATTCAACAGCATTGGTTTCCTTTTACCATGCAAAACTACTTTGAGTGCAACACTCACACCTTTTCAAAGTGTGGGAGGTGAAATGTACCATTTATAAACTGCTTTTTAAATATGATGAGCATTGTAACGCAAGAAAAAAAGCACCTTCTTTTAAAATTCCCAAAAGTGCAATCCAAGTTATTTCTTAGATGCAATTAGTAAATCCTGTCTTAAACTAAAGCCACATTGCTGTAAATAGATAATGATCTCATTACAACTAATTACATATGAATGAACTTTTACCCTCTACTAACTCCAGCATTTTAAAGAACGGCTAATAGTAATGGAGAATGTAGAGCAATGCAATCCTTCTCCACTCCCAAACTGACTCAGAAGAAGTGAAGACATGACAAAGTTCCCTTTTTGTGGTAGAAAAAAAGTTTCATACACCCTCTAAAGCTTTGTAATAATGATTCTGGATTTCTGACTGATTTACCGGTTGACCTTACAGATTACTGAAATAGGCCTGAGACATTCCCAAGATTTTTCTGCTATGGAAAGCATTTATCAATAAAATCTCAAGATATATTTTATTACATTCGGAAATATTTTGACCTGAGGACAGTTTCTATTCAGCTCTGCCCTTGAATGAGCGAGTGATACTAATCTCTAGACCCACCAGCTCACCACAAGAAGTTATCACGACTTCCCACGACACAATCCTCAGTTTAAGTTACTTTCCAAGCCACAAAGTTGGGCAAAGTGGTGTCAGTTGTCAGCATTAGCTAGCTAGCTCAGATGTTAGCTTCCGAACGCCTCGGATATTTCGCTTTTTTTAACCGAGGCTAACTTTTTCTTTTTGTATGGTTCAACCACAAAAAAGTCGCCGGTTTCATAACCCCCTGAATATTTCTTTGAAACCACGAAGCGGATTTTTAGAGACATGAATGGTGGGGGGAAAGCAGCCCAAAACCCACAGAACGAGCATTGGCCAATCAGTAAAGTGTCAACAGAGACAACTTTTACGCCAAAAATAAGTACATACCCGACGGTAGCTCCTGGGGTGCGGTAACCTTTGCGGTGACTCGATGTTTAGCTGTACTCCAGGAAATATCCGTAAAGGAGCGCGTCTCCCTGAATAAGTGCCCACCGTGTCCGCAGACACCGACAGCAGCTGGAAACTCTGCGCTGAAGATAAAACAACAACATGGCAGCGCCGCGCTGCGTTCATGGCCCACCGGACTGGTGGGAAATGAGAAAAACACCTGTGATAAGAATGTGCTGGAACTGCACTTCACTGAGCTCAGTGGTAATTTAAGTATTTTATTTTACTATTTAAAATGGCCCTAAATAGTAAAACAAACAAACAAACAAACAAAATCTTGTCAGAGTTTGTGACCACAGCACAAACAAAATCAAACAAAAAGGGGAAAATTGTTGTGAACTTTCCTATAATTATGTAATGAAGTTTAACTAAACTCTCAGATTATATGTGTTATGACTGGGCTGCACATTATTAGTAAGATATGCATGATTGCTGTTAAATATTGCTCAGTATTTTCCCTTAATGTCGTAATACAAACATCCTGTTTCAGGGCCTTTGCTCTTGTCACGGTTGAGAAGCCATTGTTGTTTTTTTACATAGTGATACATTCTTTTCCTAGTAAGCATGCAGTTTTTATTCAATAAATTTATTGATTCTTATAGTTTAAACTATAAGATATACATATTTATTTAAGGAATTGTCACAATGGTTGGCAGTTTTTCTTACATTTTGACGTTATTGTGTCTCTTGAATAGGCATGCTTCCAGAAAGCATAGGTTCAGCTAGATGGGGGCCAAAGCCTAAAGTTATAGCCGGATGTCAGGTGCTTTATTATGTCGTTGTCACTTACAGTTGGAAATTCAAAAGCTTATTTCTTCAGATGGGTTGAAGGGGGGAATGAAATTATGGTATAGCTCACATTCATTGAGCCAAATGTGGAGTGGGGGGTATATGTTTACAGGGGACATTTTCCACTCAACCTACTCGACGTACAAAACTTAACATGTTGTAGCTTTGCACTGTCACTTAAGGAATTCAAAAACATTAGAAATGTTGCAACAATTTGTACAAAATAAAATGCTTTTTGCTGTGGAGGCGTTCTTCTGGTCCTAATTGTGCTGCACTTCAGTAGGTAGAGCTACAAAATTAATCAAACAAAAAAAGAAAAAAAGCAACAAACACCAAGAAAACACAGGTAGAATATTTAAATAATTTATTCAAGTAGGAGTCGCATTACTCCAACATACTTTTACTCAAGTAAGGATAAAACAATGTTTGTGCAGAAACAAGAAATCTTGTTGTAATTTAAACTGTAGGTATGTCTTTATCTCATGCATCTTATGCTTTTTCTTTCAGTGAAGTTACTCTGCCGTGGGTAGAGTATTCAGAAATAGTACAGCGTGTAGTAAAACTACCACTAAAAGTACTTTTTCTTTTTTTTAAATTACTCGAGTAACTGTAACTGAGTAAGTGTAACTAGTTACTACCTACAATTATTCCTCTTGTGGTTGTCTATCTTGCAGTGTTTATTGAGAATAACGTTTTATCTGCTGATCTACTGAACCCTGAGCAGCTATAATTCATATCTAAAATTTTCTATCAAATTTAGATGTCATATTAAAATATGACCTTTTAATATCCATTAAAATTTCATAATTTTAACTTTAAATTAAAAGTTATTCCTCAGTCTAAAGAAATCAAGATGAGCATATTTTGTATTTCCAAGGCAAAAATGTTGTTAAACTCATAAATATTTCAGAAGCTGAATTGTACATTCTGTTTTACAGCATTTAAAGCAGCTTTTGCCCAGTAGCATTTTGCACTCTGGGGTCTCTGAGAGGGTCCTTTTTGGTGTAAACACAACAAATAGAAGAAAAGAGGAAGCTGAAAGTAAGAGCTGCACATGTAAACTTTATTTTAACTGGCTGTTCCATGAAGATCGAATTAAGTCACATTTCTTCAAATAACTTCTGAATTAGAATAGGCTAAAGGTGTCTGCTGATTACACTCGGGCCATTCCATGGATAGACCTAAAACGAGGCAACTGGATTATTTAATTGCATTATCGCGTCTTTAGAAGTTGAAGTGGGACACCGGAAGAGACCAGATTAAGTCACTGTGCTAAAAGGGAAACTAATCACCTCCTGGAAAGACACTGACCCTCACATGTCAGTTTATTATGAACATGTTAGGCTTTACTGACATGTAAAGCCTAACATGTCTTGAAGATCAAAAACAAGTAGAATAGTTTTAATTCAAAGCAGAAAATCAAAACATTTAAGCAAAATGTGTGATCTGAACTTCAAAACATTTCTTCATTAGTCTGCTTTGCTTTTTGTCCCATTTTGTTTAACTAACAAGAAAATACAAATTTATTCTTCTGGTCCTCTTTCTTTATTACACAACTTCTCTCTCCTCCATTTTCTGCTGAACTATTGTTATGTTCCTTGGTTCCCTGCCGCTGGTACACTGCAGTTGTCAATGTTGTTGTGACAAAGTATTTTTCCCACCACATATTTCTTCTGCTTTTACTTTGTTTTAAAATAATAAAACATTTGAATATCTATTCAGAACAAAAATGTATTAAAATGGAGCTGGAACTGTGTAAAAGTAAATAAATAAAAAAAAGTTTCCTGAAAAACAATTGACATTCTGGACTGGAAACCTTCCAATTCTGCAAAGAAGAGAGGACCAAAATGCTATTAGGCTGTGGGGGAAATCAGAATATTTTTCCTTTAGTTGTTGTGCTGGCAAGATGCAATACACGTATCAGCCTCTGCTTGGAGCACTGCAATAACATCAATCAGACATTTTCTGCAAGTGCAGCATGGTTATGCTTTAGTCATGTCTACATTAATGGCCAGTCCTACTTCAAATTCTTCATAGCAAATCATGCTGGTGCAGTAGTGCTATCACTAACCTCTGCTGAGGACACGGACAAACTCTCACCACAATCATAAACCAGTATTTTCCTGCTAGAGATTATTTATTTCCTCAAAACACTCCACAGCCTTTTAAATCCTTAGTTGTGTGCAGTGATGTATTGTTATATTGCCCTAAAAACCTCACCAGGATCCTGCAGAAACCATCCAGTTGCTGATGATTTATAACATGAAAGCAGAATGTTTATTTAGAGTGGAGATAGTGTTGTAAGAAATATGTTTATAATCCAAAAGTTGCCACAATCTGGTATAACAGTTTTAGCCACTCTGAAGATTCAAAACCTGTTCAGATTTTTTTTTTCACTTTTCATATATTTTATTGGAATTTTATGTAATAGGCCAGCAGAAAATTATGCATAATTCCAAAGTGGAAGGAATTTCATTTTTAAAATAAAAAAACTGAAAAGTGTGGTCTGCATTTGTCTTCAATACAATTTGCAATAATTCTAAAATTCATAGTATGTTTGCATTCAGGTGTTTCTTCTCAGAGGACATTTGTAGAGTTGTTAGAGGCGGGGTACACTCTCGACAGGTCACCTGTCTGTCGCAGGGCAACACAGAGACACACAGGACAAACAACCATGCACACACACACTCACACCTAGGGAGAATTTGGAGAGGCCAATTAACCTGACAGTCATATTTTTGGACTGTGGGAGGAAGCCGGAGTACCCGGAGAGAACCCACGCATTGCACAGGGAGAACATGCAAACTCCATGCAGAAAGACCCGGGCTGGGAATTGAACCCAGAACCTTTTTGCTGCAAGGCATCTGCGCCATTGTGCAACCCATAATCAAAAGTACAAATGTAAAAAGATGATTGCAAATGCTTGTCAGTCTTCTTAATCAGTTACTTAATTTCACTTTAGTATCAATAAAGTATTTTTGAATTTGAATTTAATTTTGATTTGAACCCTCAAAATTACTAATGCAATTATTATTATTTACAATAGTAATTTATATAGGAAAAAATGTTTAGTTTCATCCTTTTGCATTTTTTCCTCAAGAAAAAGATCCAGCTTTGACAAGTTATTCTACATAAAACTGATTTACCAACATTATTTAGTGGTTAATAGAGCAGCAGAAATCATGTTTAAGTTCATTTTAGAACATTTTGGTTGTCCTGTCTTTTTTATTTGCAGATACACCATCAGTACTAAAATAGACAAATATTTAGCACACCAGAATAACTTGATAAAATTAGTTTGATGTGAGCTTGTGATTTTTTTTTAATTTATTTAAAGAAAATCCTTATCTACGTTTGGTTTCTGACCCAAATGTGCCACTTACATATTGTTTCTATTAAAAAAAGAAAACATAATGCCTTCTGTCCTAACATCCTGATCAGAAGATAAAAAGTACTTATTAATTTCTTAGTAATTTCTATCGTTTTTTCAAGTTCATAATTTATATTGGCGCCATGTTTGTTTCTTCACGAGCGTGAAGCGCATGCGCCGTACTGAATACAAATATGGCGCAGTTTCTACGTGTGCGTTTTAATTAAGATCCGGGGTGTAATTAGTGTGTTGGAATCAGAAGTTCATAATTTGAAAACCAGATGTTATGTGAAAAGATGGCTGCCAAGTATTTGGCAAATACACCGCAGTGAAGTTGGTTTCAAGTTGGATATTCGAGCTCCGCAGAGTAAGCGTATCCGTTTTAATTTTAAGACATTGTTGTAAAATTGCATCTTTATTCTGCTGTAACGATGACTTCATTCTTGCAGTTAAAATTTCTTGTATCCTGACCGTAATGCTCCCTTATACAACTCACAGAACAGATGATTGAAATAAAGGCACTTTTTGAAAATATTTTCTGTGATTTTATTATAGAAATTGATGGCAGGAGGAATCAATTAAAATCAAATCTGGTTTGAAAAAAAAATCTTGTAAGTTATATCATCCAGCCTTATTCAGTATATTAAATTATACGACTAACTGCATATTACTTAATATTCACATTTCTTTGCTGGTATAACCTAAATGTGTTGCATTTTAACATCTAACTTGAATTCCTGATCTACATGCAAATACTTGATATAATGTAAACACCGAGAAATGGGGGGGAAAAAAAAGTTTGTGAAATGCAGAGATTCAATTTTATTGTAGGTACAAACAGGATGGCAAAATGAACAGTGAATATATGATATACTTCCTAGCAGCTAATCAGACATCAGACTTGTTTTGCCTTTACTGGTGATGAAAACTCTTCACTGGAGGAGAGGAAGACCGGCTCAACCCCTTCCAGCATCACTGCAGTGTCAGGGTAGCCAATAAAGTCTGCAGGTAGATTTTTGCATATCTGGTGCTCCGGTTTGAAGATCATAGTTTAGCCAAGTACTGTAAATAAAAAGTTTGTCCACGTTGTGATGATCTGGCAGACGTGGACTGATGGACGCCGTCAGCTGGTCCAGGTGCTTGGATCCAATAGAAAGGTAATCAGCACAGCGATCATGACTCAGGAACGCATCACGAGGTGTTACGATGCAAGCCTGAAAAATTAAAAAGAAAAAAAATACTAAGTGTCCATATTTAGCTGCACAACGTAATCAAAGCGAATAAATTCTCAGCTCTTTTTGAGAGCTTTGCTTGAAAATAAATTGACAATATCTCAGGAAATTAAATGTGTAAGTGAAATAGTTCTGGTATCAAAGAAACTGCAAAAAAAATGTTTCAGAGTTGTAACAACACTGAAGTTACTGAGTAAGAGTGAACTAAAATGCTACTTAGAAAAATGCATGTTAAAATCTGAATACTCTTTTGAAAGTGCATTTGAAATTAATTTAAACTACTAGCAGGCAAAGCACAGTGTTCACCTAATATCTGCACCAACAGTAATACAAAAATAATGCATTGGTCTATAAAAGTCAAAGCAAACCTAAATTTACCATTTTAAAAACAATGCAGTCATAACCTCATTTTCTAAAGCAGGATCTCAGAGGGGAAAAAAAGAGAAATTACGTTGTGTAACGAGGACAAATTATAGCAGCCAAATGGAAAAATTCACTCTAACGTGGATTATAATTATGAAACAGCAAAGGTAGATGTCATGTTTTTGGGATTCGGAAAATACGTGATTTCTACCATTTGTTCTGTGGGTTTTTCATGTGGGTCGGTGCCACTTAAACGGCTTTAAAGCGAAGGTTTTGGACCTTAATCTGACTAACTAGTTCGGGCTGAAGCGTTGCTGCCCTCGGTTGTTCTTGAAGCGATACCGAGCATGGTAATTTGACTGCATGTTAAATGTATTTTATATAATTGTCACATAAAAAAGCTAAGGAGTTGCCTAAAAATAATTTCATACTCCGAATGACACAAACACATCAACACACGTATTGACTTACCTTGTGCCGAATCGCTGCCTCTGTTCTCAGCCTGTTCCCGTAACAGTAAATTTCCTCCTGCATTATTTTCCTCCAACAAATTATTATTATACTAGTCTCTATAGATGGGACACAAACATTTTGTTTTCCATTTTTTAACAATTTTTTTTAATCAAAATTGAGTTTTTCTTCAATAGCTTCCAGGTCTTGTGACCCATGGACCCAGAACCAGTGTGAAATTGTTCTAGTATCCTTTATAGATAAGGCACAGTCATTTGTTTACCATTTTAATGCTTTTTTATTTTCTTTTAGCAATTTTCTTTGTCAGAATTTATTATATTTTTGCAATAGCTTCCAAGACGTGTCCTATTGATTCAAAATCACTTTGAAATTGTTTTACAAATCATTAGAGGCACCCTCAGTTTTACCCCATTTTAGATCTTTTTCCATTTTTTACGCAATTTAAATTTACAAATTAAAAAATGACTGTTTAATAGCTTAAATTTCATGTGACCCACTGACGAGGAATAAAAAGTGTGCCCCACCTTTCCAGTCTAGTAGAATAATTTCACATTGATTTTGTGTTGAGACCCAATTACCTTATGGGTCTTAAGACCCATAAGCTGTTGAAGAAAAATCAATCAATCAATCAATCTACCCTTGTCCGCAGTCGGGTTGCAGGGTCAGCAGAGGCCCAGACTTCCCTCTCCCAGCCACTTCTTCCAGCTCCTCCAGGGGGATCCCAAGGCGTTCCCAGGCCAGCCAAGAAGCATAGTTTCTCCAGCGTCTCTGGCGAGCCTGGGCCCGAGGGCTGAGCCCGAAGGCTTTGGTGAATCCTATGCAAAGAGTCCCCTGAGACAATCTAGCATCTAACACCAGGATGCAAGATGGTAGCATGATAAGAATACATGGAACGCCACAACCAAGTACCCAGAATAGTGTCAAGAAACATCTGAAGGGAATATAACCTTGAACACACCTCGTTAAAATGGGAAATGCCACACAAGGTGGTAGATAACAAACAAGCTAAGATCCTGTGGACCTTCCATAAACAGGAAGACAAAATGGGAAAAGCAAACCAACTGAACATGGTGATCATTGATCAGCAGAGCAAAGCAGTTATGATGTAGCTATCCTGAATGAACAGAAGGTATAAAAAAATAACTAGAGAAATCTATAAGGCTAAAAAAACCCATCATCCTCCTAGAACTATTTTGGGCTGTCTAGTCCACAATACAAAATTTTGCTTTAGATGGGGTCTGGTGTCCACACATTTGGCCATTTTCTATGACTTGGAGGTGGTGGAAGATTATAAGACATTACAGGTTGGACTCAAGATGTTCAGTGTTTACAAAAGTTAGCAACTGTATAGATTTACCATGGTGCTAAACATGGTTTTCTAAGAAAAAAGATGTCCACATATCATGTAAAAAGATAATTGTTTTTGGAATCATTAGGTCCCAATCAGCCCAAATATCAAAGACGAATTAGTAATGCATGCCATGCAAGAGTTTGGGTCTTGGGTGGTTACAAAGAATGTGAAAGGTGAAGGCAATAGTAGTGCCTGTGGTCACTGAAACCCTCAGAGTAATGACCCCTAAACTAGAAGAGTGGCTCAAACAAATACCTGGGAAAAAATGTGTCCACATAAGTGGATGACTTATTTTGAGCTGTCTAGTCCACAATACAAAAATTTTGCTCTAGATGGGGTCTGGTGTCCACACATTTGGCCATTTTTTATGACTTAGAGGTCTGAGATACATCAGATTTCTTGAAACAGAGAAGCACACCTTTGCTTTGAGAACTGCTAATATACTGTGAAGACCACTCACGCACCAAGGCCTGTGGTAGAGGACCCAAGCTTTTTGTAAATTTAATTTTCCTTTTAAGATCAATAAAGTATTTTTTGAATTTGAAAGAAGGGATAACTAGTCATGGAGTAATACAGAATTACAAATATAAAAATAAAAAGCATTTATTTAAAAAATTTTAAAGTGCCAAAAATATCATGTGTGTTACTGTTTGCACAAAACTTTAAAGATTGATATTTTGTCGTTATCTCAATCTGCATACATGCAGATTGTCTAGGTAGTCTAAATTGTCTATTGGCAGGTCCATCAGCCAACCTGCCATTAGACAATAGTTTTTGGTTTTATGATATAAAGCGTTTTGAACTCCCCTGCTGCTGGAATGCGCTATACAAATAAACATGATTAATTGATTGAACAGAGGAAGTGACAACCATCTAACTGTTGCCTCTTAATGAAAATGTATGATAAACTATTTAATTTTGAAATTTTGAATGAAATGTAAGTTACAAAATATTACTCAAATAAATTTTTCTTGCTCCTGAAAAAAAATCTGACCTTGTGAATTCTCCTTTTGTGTTATCCCTCCTCCTCTATCAATGTGGTACAATCCGTCAAGTCCAGGTGCAAGCCATTAGTATAAATTAGGCCCGAGCAGCTAAGCGCTGGGTAGGCTTATTGAAATTGTGCTGTTTATTATGATTCTTTTGCCAAATGAATTGGCTTTTTGGGGGCTTTATCATATTGAAAATCTCACCAAACTTTGCAGACGCATACAGCCCATGTCAAATTTACGTATTTTAAGGTCTTTCCAAAAATCGCAAAAGAAACGGCTTAACGACGCCACCTCGGAACATTCAAAAGACCCTTTCCTAGTCACTTACTTTCTTGTACAGACTTAAAATTTGGTACACTTGTACAGCTCCCCAAGACGCTCAGAATTTACAATTAATGTGATAGTGCAAGTATGAAGGAAGTCAGACATTTTGGACCAAAGTTCCGATTTTGACCCCATTTTGGCCATTTACAGCCATCGCATCTTATCAAACTCCTAGAGATTTTGATCAATCGGGTTCAAACTTGGTCAGATCATTCATAAGACAGTGGCTCTCACACACACTAGCTGACTGTCACCAGTCGTTCACCTGGGAGACCAGGGTTCGAATCCAGACTCAGGCAAAAATGAAAGATACAACAGTGACATGTCTGTTTGTGTATATAATTTTTATTTTTCAGCTTATATAGAGGTTGTGAGAGTCAAGTGGCAGTGGGTCTGACACTCAATAGCTGTCTGTGTAGCTCAATGGTTATGTCACCAGTCGTTCACCTGGGAGACCAGGGTTCGAATCCAGACTCAGGCAAAAATGAAAGATACAACAGTGACATGTCTGTTTGTGTATATAATTTTTATTTTTCAGCTTATATAGAGGTTGTGAGAGTCAAGTGGCAGTGGGTCTGACACTCAATAGCTGTCTGTGTAGCTAGCAGCTAGCAGAGCTGGGGACGTCCCAGGATGGGAACCCAGCCTCTAGCGAGCCTTGGTCTGAGGGCCAGCCCTCGTCCCCAGCCTCCAGCGAGCCTGGGTCAAGTACAAACTACCAACCATGCAATCACTCACCCCTAAGAGCAATTTAGAAGGACCAGTTAACCGGAAAAACATGTTTTTGAACTGGGAGGAAACCAGAGTACACTGAGAAATTACGTTCATTTATGGGACAGACATACAAACTCCATGCAGACAGACGTCAGACAAGGATCTGGACCCTGAACTTTCTGGCTGCAAGGCAAAAGTATTAACTGCTACTCCATCATGCATCATAATAAAAAGCAATATTCTAATGGCATCCATGTACTTCCAACAATTACCTGGTTTGTAGTTTTAATATTAACACCATGTCAGATTTCTTACATCCCAGCCGGTGATCTGCACATTTTCTTAATCCCAACCAGACGCCACAGATGTTCGCATATTTAAAACATTTGGAATTATTTCTACTAAACTGAGCTGGATAAATGTCAAAGCTTTCCAAAATTACTGATTTCGTTTTAAGGGTTGAAGTACAAACAGGTGCAGCCTCGAAACATCAGAAGGTGTGAATGTCAGTATTAATGAGAGAGGGTAGAACTTACCGCGCCGCAGGGATTCCTCCATTTTCATAATCCAATCCAAAGCTCAGCTCCTATCCCAAAAATTTAAAGAATTTAATTCCTTTATTTCATCTCTCACCTCCTAAAACGGAGAACTTAAAATTACATATTGTGGGAAGGTCAATGTGAAATGTAATGAGATGACTGCAGATATAAATGATTAAAAGTAAACAGAAAGGGAAAAGGACTTGTAGTGAATCAAGGAAATATTTGCTCACTTGAATTAGAGATGATGAATAGTTATTGCCTTTTCTAAACCTAAAAGTAAGTCAAGAGTATAATATATATATTCAAAAATAGTTTTCTAGAAGCAAAAAACCAATTATGCTCAGTTTTGTGTTAATCTCTCACAAATATCACATTAAAATATCTTAACGATTGTTTTTATTACATGACAGTATGTGGAAAACATACATTTGCAAGAGACTGTTATTTTTTGCATGTCTTCAAAGCAAAATGACACAATCTACCCTAAAAATGAGAACATGTGGGAAGAATGCGTATCGATGAGGTCTGCAGACATCTTAATCACTTGATTAGAAAATAGATTTTAGCACTAAATTGTTTATCTGAATGACAGTTCCGTTTTGTGCTAATTATCTAATTATGTGAGAAGTATGAGAATATTAACCTGAGTTCCAAAAAATTTAATACATAATCTTTAATTTTACAAAAGTCAAGAAAAAGTGAAAATGTGCGTTCTCTAAACCTCCTTTTCTTTTTTTCTAACTTTACTTCCAAAAGCCTTTGTTCACTCATCAACATCTTGACCTGCCCTACAGTTTAGTGGAAAAATGCTGATATCGCACTGAATATTACACTGTTTCTGGATCCTAGAAAGGGAGCTAAGTCCACTTTTTCAGAAGTACAAGTTACACATGCTAAACATCTAGAATGTTAACCATGTGAGGCAGATTTAATTGGGGGCACGATGACACGGTGATCTAAAACACATTTGCTTAAACAGAAAGGTCGTAAGTTCAGGTTCAGAAGAGCCAAGCAGCGCTGTGTCGCTGAACAAAGTCCAAACTCCGACTCTGCCTGCCCTCCTCCAAATGTCACATAGTGTAAATGCCAATTAAGCCCCTGTGAAGTGGGAGTAAAAACAGAATGTCCTCTAATTTAAATAAATGGAATCACCACTGTGGCTCAGTGGGGTGCAGAGAAAATCAATGTACTTTATAGCCAAATGTCTCAAATCACTGGTGGCGCTAAATGGAGCGTTAATTTTTCTATGAAAGTATTTCAGCTCTTTGTAAAATCGCTCTTAGTATAATTTTATTTCAGAAACTAAATTATTTGGTGAAAAGCAGATAAAAGTATGTTCTGCATGCATTGTTTCGGCTGTAGAATGGTTTCTCAGCTCCATACAGTGTTTGAATATGCTGAAGGAGATTATGATGTGGGCAAAAATAAGAAGTAAGATGATTTTTATCAACCTTATTAAGAAGCGTAACGGTTTACTGCACTGTGACAGTGCAGCGTTATCACCACTTTCCTCCTCTCTCTTATAAGGCGATCATATCTCTGCAACAGACCCGAAGCTGGAAAATTTGCCTTTAGCTCTTAATACACTGACTGAATCTATGGTAAAATGCTCTATAGACATGAAATGAAAGCTATTTCCTTTGTGCTGATGGATGCAAATTATACCCAAGGCTTTCTAAGTGATGCATTTCAGCAGGATGGTTGTTTTCTGACTGCATTTATAAGCACTGTAAAGGATGATGGCACTACTTTATTAGAAGAAGGAGTCAGGTGTTTAAAAAAATGTTAAACACTTTGTTTTCTTTTTTAAGTTCATAAAATGTGACTGATTCCCTTTAGACATCCAACTTAAAGCTGAATCAAAATGGTAAATTACCTCAAGCTAGACATTTTAAAATAAAACTGGACACCAAACCAAGCACACAGTGATGCATTCATAGATGTTTAATGATGTGTTTGCCTTGCAGAAGAGCAATTTTGCTCTTTCTGATATTTTTTGAGTTCCATATGGGTTAACCCATCTGAATCCCTGCTATGCAGTAAAGCCTGTGCCAAATTATGAGCTCTCTCAGCTAAAAGCGTCTGATCCGTTTCACACCTCCCGCTCGTGCATCGTGCCAGGGAACTTGCAAGAAAAGGAGAATGTGAACAGACGAATAGCTAGCGACCTCAGAATTGGCCAATCTCAGATGGGTATGTTAATTCAGCAATGGTCCCAAAGCCTTAAAAATGGTTTTGCAGACGTTTCCAGAGTGATGGATGTCAATTACTTTTGATTTTATTCTTTTTTTTTTTTTCTTCAGATCTGGACATGACATGTTTTTTGGTTTGTAGATTCTCCTCTGCTCTTTGTTTGTTACCTTCTTGT
The DNA here is from genome assembly GCF_904066995.2 of Poecilia reticulata. NCBI lineage: Eukaryota > Metazoa > Chordata > Actinopteri > Cyprinodontiformes > Poeciliidae > Poecilia > Poecilia reticulata. The sequence continues at coordinate 3,591,172 of NC_088845.1, read as the reverse complement.
TACCTTGCTGCCTAGACTCCACCCTCAGCTGTTTTTGTCCCCTGATTGTGCTCACCTGATTTTAATTCCTCTAATCACACCTCTTCTTCTTTTTAAGTGCCTTGATTTTCATTGTTCACAGCTGGTTTCTTACATGGATCTCACCACCGTGTCTCTGTCACTGCCTGTTCCATATGAGCCTCAAATCCTGCAGAAGAAAATATTTTCTGTTTGTTCTCATGAAACACCCAACAAAAATATGATCCAGGTCAAACGATTCAACGGTTTTTATTTCACTGATTTGAATGACTAAACACTGAATAAGCACACTGTATATTTCAATAATAAGCTGGGCTGCAACAACTTTTGTACTTCTTAGTTTTTTTGGGATTTGTGTATTTATTTTTTTGAATTTTACATTTTATTTTAGATCCCTAACTTGATTTAAGTTTGTTTATATTCAGAAATCTATCTTATTTTATAATTCCAACATAAATTATTTTGTCAAATTTACAGCTAAAGAAATAAACCTTTGCTCCAAATCATCACATGCTATTGTTTTCTTTTAAAGAATATAACACTTTAATTTAACATAAAATTTCTACCATTAATAATCATGAACTGCCTCATGAAGGGAAAAACAGTATCTTTAATTAATCAGGTGGTTTCACACTTTTTCCTTCAATAACCTATTTTTCCTTTACAGAATGGCAAGACTCCTAACATTTTACCTGATTTGTACCTAATAAAAATACAGTTATCAGTGTCAGTTAAATAAAAGGAACATGAGAGGAAAGAGGCTACAACTTTCTGTAGAAAATGAGTAAAATTTTACTTTAAAAAGCAAATTCCTGCAAGCTTTAGTGAGTTATTCTTTAACAAAGATTTAATCTCATGTCATTCATTGAGTTTCTTTGGGAATTACACTAAATTAATCCTCAGCAGAATGTAATCTGGGTGAAAATGCTAGAGAAATGTCAAGCCTACTGGTTTTCTGACCTTCCAAATGATCTATGCACTCAATAATATAAGAGTTAGTAACATGTGAGGAGTCACATTCTGCACAATTCATCCACTGCTGACATGGACAACAATCGCCAGCTCTCCTCCATCAGCAAAAAACACATGACCTTCCACCTGTCAGTCAAACAAGCGACAGGTGGAGTGATGCATCGTGGGTTTGCAAAATAAGAGTCAGTTTTGATTTCTAACCTAACAACTCAAAGACTGATGAAAGTAGAGCAGGAGATGTAAAGAAGGCTGGATGCTCAGGCTCCCAGCATGTAAAGGTTGCAGAAACGCCTGGAAACTGTAATGAGCTCAAATTGATTTTAGTTTAGGAGGAACAGAATGCCAAACAGAAATCTCAGACAAGCTTCCTAGTAGCAGGAAGTGGGTTTTAAACCCATTTTAACAGAAGAAATCAAACTGAAGTTTGATATACACTGCTGTGAAAAAATATCCCTTCATTCTTGTTTTATCTAAAGCAAAACATCAGACATCAGTATTCAGTGGAATATAATTGAAAAATTAGAAGGCTGATCAAATCTGAAATGGTGACATGTTGTGCAAAATTTACAGTTAGCATGTCTTTGTACTGCCATTTGAGTCTCAACTGCTATGGGAAATAAGTTAATGGTTTTAGTGTCTGGAAAATGACCTCCTGATTGTTCAGTCACAATCAAGGGAACTGCGCCATTACCTAGCAACCTCAGCCGAGCCCAGCCCTGTTACCTTGCAACCCAGCACAATACGGTACGTTTGATCAGCTGGTTTTACTACTGTATGCTCTGTACAATGGCTGCTGGAAAATACAAGTGTTTTGTTGTTGACTTACCATCCAGAAACCACTTACTGCACTATTGGTTGTACAGGAAGCTCTACTAATGCTTTTCAAATATGTATGGTTGTATAATTGTGCATCTGTTTGATTGTAAATGTTGAGTTGAGGGGGCATGACCAGCAGCAGCTTACTTGACTTTAAAGGAACAAGTGCTAAAATAACTCATTCTGAGTTATTTTCTGAGTAACTCAAAATTTGCAGAAATGACCTAAAATCTCATTATCTAAGCATAATTTTGAGCAGAAAATGTAAAGAAACATGCTATGCGTTACCCACGCCTATTCTAATCCCTAAATTGAGTAAAATAACATACCTTGTGTTTGCTGTTTGTACTTGCTGGACTGCCTTGGACTGATCAAGCAAAATGCCTAATTTCTATTAAAAAGACACCCTGAAAACATGTAACAAGTTTGATCCCACCAGTAAGAAGCTTCTGTTTCGGTGATGTTGTGATCTATTATTCTATAAGCAGCTAAAACACTCAGCTGTTGCATAACTTTGCAGGACAGCATGCACACAGCTGTTGAAGGCCAGCTGTGCCTTCTGTAATGATCTTACGGCAACAGCTGAGGCAAGTTCTGCCACAATCTACTTCTCTACTACACCCGCTGCCTTGGACACGCAACCCTAAACAAAGATGACATCAGCGCACACTCAAACGTGACTCAGAGAGGCCAGCTGAGCTCAGCTGTTGGCAAACTTTCCCATCTGTCGCCTGAAATCCACAGCATCGGCCTGCAGCGCAGCCTCATCAGGACTCCGGAGATTTACCCAGCAGGGGGGCGGAGCCAAGGGTGCTGGGTCAGGGTCTGAAAGGGAAGGGGGAGTTTTTTGGAGCTTATCTTTCCTGATCGAGTACATCACAATGACAGGGAACTAATCCAACGTTCAGCTTCGGCAAGCCCGCTGCGGCTGAGCGATTGGGTTGCCCTTGCCTCAACAAGCAGCAGTGCCTTCCTCTCCCCCAACACCACAAAGATGATCTCCATCTCTCTCCACTGTATAATTTCCCTTCTGGCTTCCTGTCTTCTGCTGTTGATCTTCTGCTCTGCCTCTATGCAGCTATTTGAAGTCTGGTGGCCCATCCTGGACCTACACACACAGAGCCTTATCTCCTTTTTGAAGAGGATCGGTCTTGATCTCGACTTCCTTTGAGCATAGACCTTTGACCTGAGGAAGAAATGAAAAAAACCCCTATGAAAATTAAGTATTTCCTTTAAGATCGCTTCACCAAGAGAAAAAAAAACATGCAGGAAAAGCTGGGTTTATGCAAAGCTCGACACTGTAAGCAGGAGATTATAGTTTCTCAAGTAAAAATGTTACTGTAGTACTTTTACTAGAATACATTTTTGTCTGTTTATTTGTACTTTTATTTAAGTACAATGTTTGACGTACAACTAGGCGATGTTGCTAACTTCCATTTTAATCAGGATACATGACTTTCTGACATCTCACAGAGTTCAATTTGTACATTTATCTAAACTTATTAAAATTTTACTCCCAAAAGTGAAAACTTTGCAAACTTAAGAAACTTCCTATTGGGAACTAAACCCACATAAAATCAATATTTTATGTCTTTCTTTTCCCTCAAGGATCCTTTGTTTTGTTATTCTGGTAAGATTTAAGGTCAGCACATGCTTATTAAAACAAATCATGTTCATATTCCACCATGAAACCAACACACATGAGAAATAATGAAGAGGCGGCATATAGTAACAGTAGCCAACACGCAAACTGTACCTACAATAAAAATATTAATATCTCATCAAATGAACTTAGTGGAGCAGATGTCACGGTTTCCAAATCATCATTAGTTGCGTTTCCATTACAAATGTGCACTAAATTTTGTCAATATTTCACTAATATGAAAAAATACAATTTAGCAATTGCTTCTGTTAAATAAAGAACAATTAAAATCACGTTTATGAGTTTGTTCATGCAGTAATTCATTAAAAACATCCTCCTACCACTTCCTATGGTCTTTTTTACGTTTTCCGCCAGTAGTAACATCTGGTCGTTGACATGACTAGTGTGATGCAAAAAAAAATGGTTCTGTTAAAAACATTAATTTTGATGTGGCCAACAAACTACCTCATCCTAGCACAACAACTTATTTTTAACTTTTAACAAAAAAAATAAAAAAAAACAGGAATTTTTTTGTTTTGTTTTTTGTTTTTAATGGCTTTTGCATTCAATAATTTCATGTTCATAATTCCAATTTGTGGAATGGAAACATATTTTCTGACTGGAAATGAGCCTCCAGCAATCTGGATTCTGTCCCTCTTCAATCTTCTACCAAGACTTTGGGAGCTTTATTTTCAAAATAAATGTAAAATGTATTTGTAATCAATACGTAACATGTCCAGGAGTCCAGTCCTTTTTCTCCTCAACTCAGGTAAAACTGTTTTAATGTTTATATCCATGCATAGTGGCTAAAACCCTGATTCTAAACCCAAACAACTTCTTCACATTCACCTTAAATGGAAGTTATTAGTATAACTTGTGCACCTCTTTTAATTTTTCTTTTCATTCACAGACCTTTCAGCTGTTTTTCACAATATGAGTAAGACCATGATAAAACATTTGTGGATTTAAAATAAATTTTATTGGTATCTATTTATGGTTTTAGTCAACTGCAAGCCACAATCAGCAAAATTAAAAGGAACAAACATCTGAAATATAAGCTTCAAAAACAAAAATACTTCAGAGGACAGGTTTTCTCTGAAAGATCAAAAAATATTTAGTTTCTGGTATTTAAACTTTTTTTTATATCTGGTTACACTTCTACAACCAGCTAGTTCAATATTTTTATCTTCCTCATTCAGGTCATATTAGAAATTATTTTGTTATTGTAGCTGAATTTGTAGGAAACTCACAAAGCACGAGTTTATTGCAAATAATTTACTATAATATAATAATCTCCACTTCTTCACCTTATTTAAATAAATTTGTACAAGTCACTCACAACCAAAACTAGCCTCCTCACCAGATAAAAAGAAATGAATAAAACCTTGTAGCACCTGTTACAGCACCACTCGACCGACACATCGTGGTTCCTGAAAGCCTGAAGACGTACAGCAGAGCATCTAACCCTGAAACCTGAAACCACGACGCTCAAGAAAAAGTATGAAACCTCCATGACCTTTAATCTAAAATTAGTGAAAGAAGATGCTACAAGAACCACAAAAAGTCTGTTTTCAGCCAAACCAGAAGCAAAGCTGGAGGCGTGTCTATCAGTCTGTCAGGCTGATTGGCCAACACCTGAGTCTGCACACAGAAATAAAGCCGAGGCGTCCTCCTGCATGGTTCCAAAAATATTAAACAGGCTAGATAATGTTCCTCTGTTCATCTGAACCTTTACAGCTGAAAGCTGGTACAAGTAAACCATCCCCTGAGTTTAACTGTTAAGTTAAAGTTCACACTTTTATTGTTGAAACTGAGAATACGTGATGAAACTGTGCTGACTTCATGCTGCAGATGTCATCACTGGAACATCTGTGCATCCAGGAATTTCCTAACATGGTTTATTGATTTGATTTGACTCTTCTTGCATGAAGTTATTCTTGAACTTATTGGATATATTTAGACCCGGCTCTGTGCATATCTGCAACCAAATATTAAACTGGAGGCATCTTAACACTTGATCTCCGACACTCTGATGCAGCATGAGTTCCCATGGTGATAGAGTCAGTTATGAATTGAACCAGTTGTGTGATGCTGAACCTAAAGTCATCATCTAGTTTCCACTATATGGATAATTTAGTAGCGGATATGATTAGTGAAGAAGTGAGCATACACTTGCCAGACGTCTTAACCAGTATTTCTGCATTCTTTATACTAAATCATGTACACACTGAAAGTACAGTAAAAGATGATTTCACTGTGAGTTTTGCTGAAAAGAAGAAAAAACCTGGTGCAGTTTTCCGTGTATTTTGCCATTCCACTGAATTCATTGCAGCCTCAAGTTGAATATCTGATAAGTTGGAGGGTTGTGAGCCTCCAACTTCTCCAACGTGATTTTCTCTCAAACTTTGCCACACGGTGAGCTGTCTCTCCAGGTCTGTTGCAATCAACACCAACATACTTTGAGCCTGAAGCTTCAGCTCCATCTAGCTCTCCAACTCTGCCTCTCCAGGGCCGAGACCCTCAAGTTAAACATTACTTTAGCCTTCAGACTCAGTCCCAGCTGGCTCTACACCTCTGCCACACAGTGAACTTCCTCTCCAGGGTCTCACCTCACTGCTGCAGAAAGAAAAGGGGAGACACACATCACCTGAACCAATCACCCCCCCAATCTGACCAGTTTCGATACTCTGCTCATGTATGAAAATGAGACAAACTGCGTTACCTATCTAGAGAACACAGATGAAAAAAGATACATTTACTCTTTAAAATCAAAAACATCACTTTGACTTTACCTTCTGTTTTTTATGTCCTACATTTAAAATCTTTCACATTGTCTTTTTGTGATGAAACAGCCCACCACAAAGTCTTTTAGGAACATCTGCACAAACCAAGACACAACGCTGCTTCCATAAACACATCATAATGCAAAAAAAAAAAAAGTATAAAATTCAATTTTTTTTATTTTCATTGATGAAAAAAGCATCTAGCTAAATGTTAGAGGTGAAATAAAAATAAAAATAAAAGAGTAACTTATTCTTCTTCTTCATTGTAATAATTTAAGTTCAGTTTAGATATTTTGCTATTAAAAAAGTTCAAAATGTACCTTTCTTTCTTGTTTCTTATTTACATTGTATCCCTTGTTCAGGGTGTTTGCAGAGTGAATTACACAGACAAGGTCAAACTTGAAAGAATATCGACAGTAAAAATAATTCATTTGTGCCTTCATGCAGTACATAGAGAATTAAGAAGAAAATAGTATTGATTTTTGCAAAAAAAAAAAAAAAATCCATCCTCTGCAGGAGTTTAATACATGGAGACCTTGCTGTGCTGACTTGATAGAAAATTGGATATGGAGCAGGACAGACAAATAAACAGAACCCACCATCTGTATTCTTAAATCAGGTGCATTTGGAAATATATTTGAAAACACCTAAAACTTGAGGTATTTTTTTCACATTTCTAATTCAACCTACCTACTGTATATCCAGCATATTCTGTATCTCCACCCATTAACAAGCAAATGCATCGTGTTACATAAAACACCAAACAAAAACGGAATTAAACAGCAACGTCCAATAACAACACTTCTGGTGGAGAGGACAATCTGAACAACAGATGACAGAAGAAGCCTTCTGCCTGCTGAAAAAGTCCAAAGTCAATAAAAATGTAGCAGGTACTAAAGCCAGATTACCAAATGTGGTTTTATTGACATTTTATTACCATGCCAACATATAAACAGATTCAATAAAATGTTTATGAGAAGGATTAAAAACTCTCAATTTTTTTAAAAGCACAACTGCAAAATGTAACTCAAAAGTCATCAAAAACAGCACCCAAATACTATTTAACACAAAATTAACAATTCACTCAAGGATCCTTTGTTTTGTTATTCTGGTAAGATTTAAGGTCAGCACATGCTTATTAAAACAAATCATGTTCATATTCCACCATGAAACCAACACACATGAGAAATAATGAAGAGGCGGCATATAGTAACAGTAGCCAACACGCAAACTGTACCTACAATAAAAATATTAATATCTCATCAAATAAACTTAGTGGAGCAGAAACAGCAGATGTCACGGTTTCCAAATCATCATTAGTTGCGTTTCCATTACAAATGTGCACTAAATTTTGTCAATATTTCACTAATATGAAACAATACAATTTAGCAATTGCTTCTGTTAAATAAAGAACAATTAAAATCACACATTTATGAGTTTGTTCATGCAGTTATTCATTAAAAACATCCTCCTACCACTTCCTATGGTCTTTTTTACGTTTTCCGCCAGTAGTAACATCCGGTCGTTGACAGTGTGATGCAAAAAAAAATGGTTCTGTTAAAAACATTAATTTTGATGTGGCCAACAAACTACCTCATCCTAGCACAACTTATTTTTAACTTTTAACAAAAAAAATAAAAAAAAACAGGAATTTTTTTGTTTTGTTTTTTGTTTTTAATGGCTTTTGCATTCAATAATTCCAATTTGTGGAATGGAAACATATTTTCTGACTGGAAATGAGCCTCCAGCAATCTGGATTCTGTCCCTCTTCAATCTTCTACCAAGACTTTGGGAGCTTTATTTTCAAAATAAATGTAAAATGTATTTGTATTCAATACGTAACATGTCCAGGAGTCCAGTCCTTTTTTTTTGCAGTAATTCATTATTGTGAGTTTATTTTTCAGCAAATAATAATTAAAAAGATCGGGTTTAAATCAAAGATCTTCAAACCTGGTCTTCAGGGCACACTGCCCTACATGTTTGAAACGTTTTCCTGCTGCTGCACACTGTTTGCAGGCTTCTGCAGCAACTGGAGGCACGCTAAGGAGAAAATGCAATCATTTAAATCAGCTGCTGGCGTGGGAAGCGTAAAAAAACATGCAGGAAAGTGAGTGGGGCCTGACGACCGGTTTAAGTGGATGGTAACTCCTACCTGCAGGTCACAGGTTGGTTTCATTTGTTTTTAACTGCTGAGATGTATTTATGAACAAACCAAGTTTAAACGAAAAGAAAACAGTAAACTCATAGCATTAAATTGTAACTAACACAGCGAACTTTACAAAGTAAACTTAAGTCATCTAAATCTTAGATCTACATTATATACAATTAAAATTATTTTTTTCTATTCTGAAACCATCACATCAAATGTAACCGTGTTCTCATTGTCAGTAAACAAGAGCATACATTTACAATTTATGGTATGTGCTTAAAATTTGAGTATTTATGTGAGGAACAGTAGCTTTTTATTTGGTTTTGCTCGAGTCAGATGGGATTTAGAACAACACCTGAAGGTTATATAAAACCAATTTTCACTGAAGTTGTTGGTTTGGATTAGGTGAAGCAGTACAAGCGATATGTCAACGTGTTTTGTTGATTTTTTTGGCTCACAAACGGAAAGTCGATGCCGATTTCTGCAATAAAAGCTGAACTGTACGCCTGAAGATAAGAGAATCACTGAGATGTGTATGTCTGTATGAACTCATTTATTCTTTATTAGAAAACAACAAAGATGTGAGGAAGATGTGTATGAGTCTTTACTGTGCTTCTGTGAAGAAATTATTTGTTCTTAGTCATCGAAACCAGTTAAATAAGAATTACATAAGACTTCTATGTTTGGTTCTTGCAGGCCGTTGGCTTCCTGCTCTCCTGTCCTTGACTGGGTTCTTTTTATTGAAAGATTTCAACATCAACAATCATTTTTTGGCAGCTAACCATCATCGGCATCTGTCAGCTCTTCCTAAGATTAAAAATAATCAATAATTAGTTTTCTAAAAACCTGAAAGGAGATGTAGCTGCAATTTACTCTTCACATTAGTTAAAACTGGATTTATTTTCTTGTCTCATTTTGAGAAGTTTGAAATCCTGATAATAATTCTGAAGTCATGATTTTTTTCTTGTAAGGGCAGCTTAGTGTGAGGGTAAAATACTGAGGAGCTTTTAAACCATGTGCAAAAAATAGACAGATACAAGAACACAAGGAACCTGTGAGATTAATTAACTGATTAAATAAGTCATAATGTGAAAAACATAGGAAAATACAGTAAGCATGTCTAAGCATACTAGAACCTAAAACACAATAATAACACAAAGCTCCCGCAAATATGAATAAGCTCTGAATCCAAAAGGACAGGACCACTCCCCTTTAGTCAGTTTCAACAGGAAGAAACATTCAGCAGAACAGGTCATTTCTTGTAACTCATTAGTGTTGTTTTTCCTCTTTTCTAGAGAGAGAAAAACAAAGAAATGTCACAAAATTAATGTCAGAATTAATTAAAAACTGCAAAATCTAGTGGGAAAAGTGGTCAGAATATCAGTCAGCAGCATATATGCCTAGCAGAGCATCTAAGGCAGCAGGATGATCTCAATGTATGAGGATCACGACTGAGATGATGGAAAATGACAAACGGTCAGAATGGACACACGGGAAACAATGACACCAGGAAATCATGATAAACATGACCAAAAACTAAGGGTTCATTCACACCAGCCCTCTTTTATTGAACTTAGGGAGATGAGAACATGCATCCAACTCTGGAACTGATCAAACAAGAAAGCTCTGGCCCACCTAAAAACATAAGTCAGTGTTTTCACAGATCAGTGTGTCCAGCAGACTTGGTTCAATTGGGGAGAAAAATTGCAACATTTGTGACATTTTCAGTTGGTGCCGTTTACTTTCACATTGCACTGCATCACATCAAACAAACTCTTTGGAAAAAAAACCCTCTGCCCCTCGCCTGTGGTGGCGCTGCACCAAGAACCATCGAAGGAAACGACATGAAAACTTCTGAAGAAGACACTGAGCGCAACTTTCTTCTTCACAAAATGTAAACAAAAATTTTGTATACATTTAATCTGAGTCGTGTCAGATTTTGGCAGTTATAGGATTTCTCTTTAGATGTTGGTAAAAGAGCACAAGCAGTTTTTTCTGCTAGCGCTACACATGCAAGTTTGTTTTTGGTTGTATTTACCCAGAATGCCCTGCGCTGTAATCCACTTCCTGCTTTCGGAGCGGTATCCGGTCCACTTGGTGTTCACATATGCATTCGAACCACACCAGAATTAATTTCAACTGAACCAAGACCAAGGTTTTTGGGCGGACCAGAGTTCGATGCTCCTTCTCACCTTTCCAATTTAACCAGACTTTCTTGACAAATGAACCAGTTGAATTCAACAAGCTTGTGTGAAGGAACCCTCAATCTCCATGAAGTGAACCAAATGCAGGTGGACTACAATGCCAGGCACTATGGGTAAGCACAACCAAACCAAATGTGCCAGTCGCAAGATTGTCAGAAGAAATGGCTAGTGGTTACATGATGAGTTGAAAGCTTTGATAGAAATATAGTTGGACACGGAAGCTGCTAGTGAATATGAGAATAATGATGTTTTATACCAAAGTACCAGAAAAAATTGAAGCCTAGTCTCACACAAAGATGAAAGAAAACTGCCAACAATACGTAGAAACAGCAGTTCTGAAGCCAGAAAGGACAAATGTCCTTGGTGTGACAAAGTAGACGGTATTCCTGGCATTCTCAGCGCCACACTATACTGCGAAAGCAAATTTCTAAAGTACAGTGATGTTCTTTTCTGTGCACTTCGTTTTCCTCCTTTGACTCACTTACAAACCTGTGTGTTTCTCCATGCTACAAAGAAACATTTAAAAAGGCAGAACATCTGGTGTCATTAAAGCTCTGCTTCTGATTTATGGGCAACATCAGGTGCAACCCAAAGCCTCACAAGGAGTTTGAGACTGCAGGAGTTGGTAAAGACTGACTGAATGCTTGAAGGAGGATTTCATTACAGAACACCTACAGGCAGTCCAGCGGGTTGTTTCTTGAGTCAGTGGCGACGAGCGATCTCATCCCCTGCAGAAGCACCTTGCAAATCTTCTCCCTCTGGCCCTTGCTGACGTCTGCTTTCAAGCATCCAGCTTGATTTTGTTTACATTCCTCAAGAACTAACCAGTAGAAACATCTAACCATCATGTACGAACATGCAGCTTTCATTATCTGTACCTATAGCCAGCTGAATGACAAAAAAATGCATCTATAATGGCAGAAAACCTAAAATCTCTCGCTCTTCTCCTGGTCTGCAGAATTCCCATTACAGATTGATTTAAACTGCACCACTGGGCACATTATTTCCTTTCACACTTATTGTGTTAAAACAAAAGAATAAACACAAAGAAAGGTCGTCGTCCTTTTCAACAATGAAGAAATCAAAAACAGGGAGAGCCAAGCCCAAACTTCACATAATTTCCACGGACTTATTTATCCCATGCAGAGCAGAGAGCAGACAGAGGAGAGAAACTTCACAAACAGCTTTGAACCCAACTTGTTCAAAAGATTCATTAAAAACGTGGATTTCGTTTGCTCCTCCACAATGTTTAATAAAAGAGGCAGAGCCTGACTGCTGACATTTACAAAAATGAATTAAAGTCTAAAAACTGCAGAGCAGAAAAGTAACAGAGTACAACAAGAGATGACATTTATCCAACCTGTGACAACCGGGAAATCCTCAGATTTCATGTTTTAAACAGGTTGGAGTCAGACTGTGTTTTATGTTAGTTTTTAGTTGGAAACTCACAGAGAGGAGGAGTACAGGCTGTCATGATCCGTGTTTCTGTGCGTTTATTTTTGAGTTTTTCTGTGTGATCCTGTTCCCTGTGAGTCCTGTCTCTGCGTCTTCCCCGTTGATTGTCTCCCAGGTGTGTCTCCTTCCCTTGATTACCCCAGGTGTATTTAGTCTCACCTGTTGTCTGTGTTCTTCGTAGGATCCTCGTCTGACGTAGTCGTCCTGTGTACCAGTCTGTTTCCCTGTGTTCCCCGTTGTTCCGTACCTCGACATCTACCATTAAACTCATCACTTCATCATCCTACCTGGGTCTCAGCGTTTCTCCTCACCTCAACCAACACCCATTATGACACAGGGAAGAGGGGAGGAGATGTTTGAACCTGAATATGAGCCTGTAGAGATCCTAACGAAGTGAACTGGATGTCAAAAAGATGGGAATGAATGAACAGAAGGTGGTTGAATAAAACACCAACTTAAATAATAATAAATAGTATTGTTTTTTTATAACTACACAGTATTTATGTTGAAATGTTGCCCTTACTGTACACTATTTTCTTCCTCATTGTGTTTTTTATATTTATTTTATATTATATGTGTGTGTGGCTCTATTTGCTGTTATTGTCTGTCTGCTGTTCCACAGACATTTCCCCATTGTGGGACAATAAAGGATATTTCTATTTTATTCTAAACACATGACAGTAAGCAGCTGAGCTTGGGTTGCTTTTTGCCCTTATGCAAATAATGTTTGCATAATCTCCTTACTCCTTTCATGTCCATGAAAAACACTTTATACACAATTGAATTAGTATTAAATAATTGACATTCACCGGCTCAGCTCTACAGACTTATTCAAAACAGCTGGATCATGTTTTGTTTTGTTTTTATGAATAAATGTGCATGAATCAGTGCAAATTTATTTTCTAATGAAGCAGGTAACATATGAGCTATTCAGAGGTCATCATCTTAATATTAGGGTAGACGTGATGCTGCAGAAATAAAAGACAAAATAAAATGTTTTCATTCTTTCTTTTGCTCCGACAGACATTTCTGTAAAATCTGCTGTGGTTCCATTGAATTGGCTTTAAAAACTTACATTTGGATTTTAATATCTGGTTTTACCCTCATGTAGTAATATAATCATAAGTCAAGGTGGAATTTCAGAAAATAAAATTTGCAGGACAATGAGCAGATATTCATACCATCAGAACATTTCTGCATTTTGTCACATTTTGACACAGCAGAGATCTTTTTCCTTTTTCTTTCTTTTTTTTGACTTTGTGTAATTTCTCTTAATGCTTTCACATAAATGCACACCAAACAGAATTTGATCAAAAACCATAAATCAATTTTGTTCCACCTTATAATCATGCATTACTTTGCGCTCGTCTATTTAAAATACATTAAAGCCTGTCGTAACATGGCAAAAGGTGGAAATGCAAAAGCCAAATCAATAGTTTTTATAAATCACTGGTAAAGATTCAAAACCAAGCATAACGTTTATTATTTTCTCAGTCAGTCGGTTGTTTATATTCAGCCATAAATAGAAATAAACAGTAAGAAAGGTGGACGGAGAGTTAGAGTCCTGGTTTCCTTCCCACACACAGCTGACCAGTCAAACCTTCAGGTGGGAGGAAGTGACAAACTGGAAGCTTTCTGTGGATGTTTAAAAACCAGATCCGTTGGCTAAAGGTGTGTAGGAGGAGATCCATTTGGTCTGCAGGTAAAGCTGGTAAAACAGTGGTTAAATAAATCAAAGTCTCTCTGTAAATACTGAACCTTGGCTTTTTTTTATGCTCCCACTCGTGACACCGAGCAACAGAAGAAATTCATTGATGTTTTCCCTATTCCTCTGTTCCCAAAAGATATTATGGCTCATAATAACTATTATGGCTCAGAGATAAACGTTTTTATACCTTCCTCCCAGTCCAGAGACAGCCCTTCATGTCCTGTTTGATCTCTTTTTTTATTGTAGAGCCATGGACTCTGTCCTACATGATGCGAGTTACACCTGCAGTGCTTTAGATGTTGATTTTTTTCTGGCCTCTCAGATGAGAAGTTGTCATTTTCCAGACCAAGAAGTCAAAGGATTTATTTTTATCTCTTCTTAATTTCTTTTGTTGGATGCGTAATGTGTTCTCAAGAACGTTCAGCCTACTTTGTGTTGTCAGGTTATTTTTAAGGGACTATTTTAAGTGATCATGCCTTGATGTGGCTGGTAAAGTTGAAACAAGGCACTTTAGTTAGTTTTTTTGTTGGTATTTTTACAAATAATCAGGTTGCTTTGAATAGATTTCTCCTGTGATGAATGAATTTTTTTATTTCCTCAGGCTGATAACTTTTTTTTGCCAAATCTTTTATTTTGAAGAAAAAAAAGCAAAAACAAAATAAACCTGAAAGAAGAAAGAAAAAAAAAATTGCAGGACTTTACAGTGGATCTCCTCTTCGTTACATTTTAATATTCCCATATTTTTCTGTGGACTGAAATTCCTAATTATTTGGAATTTCACCTTTTCTGGATTTTGTAACAATTGAAAGTAACGTAGTTAGACGACTGTTTTAGAAAATGGGATTATGTGCCTGGAGAATCTGTAAACCAAACATGTTTTAGACATAATGCAGTTTGAGAAGCTGAAATACCAAGGTGCAATGCCACTTGAAGCATTGTTGGCTGGTGTTTATCATCCATTTTCCTTGGTGCCGAGTGGCTTGGAAGATGGATGTTAGCTTCTGCTGTGTCAAAAACATTTAAACTGTGTGTATTAATACATATTAAGGTATATTTGGTGTTTGAACCAATCAAGTAGGCAGATGTTTTCATATCTCACTTTTCAGCTATTTGCAGACAGGTGTAGTTCCTAACCCCCCACTAATATATCTTTTTACAAGCATTTAAATATAATTCACCTTTTTTTTCTTAAACTGTACATTTATTTTATTTACATTTGCATGTTTGAATTCTGATTTTGAGGATTTTCATGGATTCAAATATGTGAATCCTGGCTTCAGTAGGTATCCCCATGACTTCTGATAAACAGAAACTATTCAGAATATCTTATCATTTGTACGCAGGTATGATGACAAAAGGCCAATTTTACAATCTTTATAAATATTCTGACTCCTTAAACGTTGTTCCATCAAATAGCAGCCACAGGCTTCAACACGCAGCTGTTCTGTAAATAACTGATAATCTACTAAACAGCAAAATGTCTTAGAAAGATAAATTGTTTGCAGTTTATGCTTTCCTCGATTTGGGATGTAATTTAAAAGATGTGTTGACACAACGGGGAGCGAGAGCCGTGAAGAGATCTAAAAAGCCTCACAAATAAGAAAGCGAGGACTCTTTAAGATATGGTGCTACCCTGACAGACTGTTTAAACTCTTCTGCACAAATACAACTTTTAAGGACTTGGTCGCATCGTCTAATTCAGCTTGAAAGTTTTCAGAGTTTTAATGTAACATACACATGTTGTTCCTGCACAGATCAAAGTTCTGCCTGGGAAAGCAACCAAAATATCACTTCTACCGCTGTAGCGGAATCATTTTTCCTAGTGATTAAAAACTTTGCATAAGTCACATACAACATTATTTTTCTACCGTGAAACAGGGTGATTAGCTTTAACTGGCTGGTGCTTTTTGACCATTTTTCATATTTATCTTATTCACTTCCTGCCCGTTATCTCTGGCACTGAAAAGCAAAATTAACTCATTAACCTGTAATCCGTATCTCACTACATTGTTTTCAAGCATGAGTGATCAAAAAGGGTCAGCAAGAAATAATTAGCATCTGAGCTAAAAGCATTTCAAAGCATTTTTCCTTGAATTTCAAGTGAGTGTATATAAAAAACATCCTTAGTTCTTTATATTTCACTTTTTCATCTAAAGTTAAACGAGGTGATGGTATTGGTATATTTCTGAAAATCTTGGGTTGTTTTTGTGTAAAAGCCTTTTGACATATTTTGGTATGTAAAGCACACAAGTAGAGCGAAATCTTCCTTTTATTAAAGCGAAACAACGAGCACTTAAAACGATGATGCAGGAAGAAACATCAAACAATAAACAGAGAGCAGCTACAAATAAACAAGCATAAATGCACAAATGGAGAAAACATGCATAAATAAACTTCACATAAAGAAACAAAATGGCAAGATGTAGTAATTAAGCAACAAAGAAATAATCCAAACAGAAATCTAAACGACAAACTTAGAGCACACACATATCAAAACACTTCCTGCTCTGTGCAGAGGAGGACGCCACTGAGTTTATAGATTATAGATTAATCCTGTTGATGTGTTCTGGTTTTAAATGTGAGCTGTGGATCCGACCGATCACTAACAGGCATCTCATAAATGTTAGAATATTGTGCAGCAATAATTAATATGATATAAAAAAATTAGCATGTGATTACGAAACCCTGATAGAGAACATTTTCAGAGGTGATAAATCATTTTCACCTCCCTCACAAACTTTAGCATTTTCATTTCTGGTCTGGTTTCATTTTATACATTACCTTCTGCCATCCAAGGTTGCACAAGCTAAATAAGCTAAATATTAAGCTTTAATCTACATATTTAGTTTGAAGCTAAATATTTAGCTTCAAACTAAATGAATTAGACTGAGGCAATTGCTCAATGAATATGTATTTAGAGCTTAGTATTTAGTTTGAGGTGAAATATTTAAATGTTTAGTTTCAAACTAAATATTTAGCTCAAAGTTAAGCTAAATAGTTAGCTTTGTAGTTTAACCATTTTTATTTAGTTTGCAAGCTCAATATCTAGCTTGCAAACTAAATATGTAATGTGATATTTGAAATGTGACTTTGATGTGACTTTGAAAAATAAACCACCATTTTTTGACTAACTTTACAAATGCCACCCATATTGGCATTTAATAGCCATAATCATCAAAATTAACTGAAAAACTTGAAACTTAACTTGAAATAAACAATTGTGCATAATGAACAAACAAAAGATGAGTTTCACGTTTGACTTGATAATCTAATTAACTGAAATGTTGCTGCAACAGGTTATTATTTTCTTATCAGCCTTTCTTCTTCTTCCATAAATGACTGACAGTTTTCCTCAACTTTCAGGTGTTTGTGACCGCAGATGTTATTTTAAGGAACTAATTTTGCTGCCCATCACGACAGAAATGCCCTTGAGGGTATTTTCAAACAATTTCCAGCCAATCATTTTTAATCAGCCCTATTTCATGATTTACCACGAACCGCAGCTGGATAATTTTAGCATCACAACACTCATCTCAGCTCAACAAGGCATCACATCGAGCTGCTTTGTGTTGAAAATGAGGTGATTAAACCGTCAACAAGTCATATTCCATCACACCACCAGATCTGCATTTTCATGTAGGATAGCCAGAGTGAGTCAACGTTTCAAATGCAGATAGCAAACTGTCTCTTCTTATCGTCTAAATGTTTCTTTTACAACATGTCTGTGTTCTGCAGAGCTGTGGCAGGAAAAACAGCGCAGAAATGATGAAACACTGAAGTCCTCTTCTTAACCTAATAACCTCTTCTTGTCAAGACCAATGTAATGACATTCAAACTGGCATTTCAGCCCAATGCGAGCGTTAATAAGACCGTTGTTATTTCAGTGTGTGCTCTTGACTTTTAAATGAAACGTCTAATATTCTATCAGAGCAGCGTTTTCTCTGTGCGTGTGTGAAGAGGCAGCCTGTTGGGAGAGATTATTTACTCTGAGCTTTTTGTGAGGAGGATCAGATCACAGCAAACATCAGTTTCAATGCTGCAGAGGCAAACAGAAGGAGAGAAATAAAAGAGAATGCATTAGGTTTATAAAGCTGGGATTTTCTCCACCCTCGTTGAGGATTACAGCAACTCAAGTCGAGGTTTTTTTTATAATTTCTTAGTGGAGTGTACATTGTCTGCCGTCTTGGAGATAACAAATGGGCTCTTGCTTTTGCAGGATAAACAAAAAAGGTTTACTTTAAACTCAAACTCAGAAACTGCGATGCAAGTAAAGTTTTCAATTGAGCAGGACAACATTTTTTACGATGTTCTTCAGAAAGAACTTCTCCTAAATAGAATAAAGTTTATCTCATCATACTTGATTAGCCTAATTTACATCACATTGTTGTAACAGAAAATAATTCTGGAGAAAAGAGAATCGTTTCACAGTTTTAGAGCTGGAGAGTGTTTATTAAAATGGGAGAGAAAATTACAGTTTAATTTAACCAAATTCACATTCTTTTAATATAATATGAGGCAAGCATTTTTATCACTTGCAAAAGACTCAACACGTAGTCTTTGCAGTGTGCAGCTGATGAAAGAGCAGCTCCATTTGCTGCTGAAAATGTATGACATTCAAAAACAGACATCGGAAAACTGAAAGGTCCGAGTTTGGATATAATTTCAACTAAAAGACGGACAAGAAAAAAAAGGCGTCCAAAGAACATTGAGGGCTTTCATAGCAGATCTTAGCGGTAGCGTTCCAAATGTGAAATATAAAGAACTCATTGACACTTTATCTCCAAGATGAAATGAGCAAATTCATACAGGAGTGATACAAAGCCAGAAGGGGAGAGACAAGCAGAAAAGGTGAATAAGAAAGTTTTGCAAACTGTTTGCAAAAAGTGTTCAAAAATGACCATTTTTATTGCTAAAAACCAACAAAGCCACCAAAATATCGACATGTACAGTTGTAACTTTAAAGAACTATCAACTATGTTAGTTCAATAGAGATTAATTCAATCACATTTGTAATTTATGACTTTCAAATGATAAATATATACATGCATGGATATGGTTTGACTGTAAAGCAAATTCTTTGCCTCTTTTTTAGCCATTATTTTGAAATGTGCTGGCACACAGTAACTATGTTTCCATTGACCATATAATTATGCAATTTAACACTTTGAAAAGTGTTGTGAGATTAGCTTCTATTGTATATCAAGTAGTTTGGTTTCCTGACCACTGGGGGAGCACTAGGAAGATATACCAAAAAGGGAGTTCGAATAAGAAGCTGTTCATGTTGATACCTCGTGCTCTAGCATAAAATAAAGAAGTACGGCTTTCCAACCGACGATTGTTTCTCCTGTCTTCCCTCATATCATGACATGGTGTCAGAAATAAGGACTTAAACGCCTACGGAAAGAGCACAATGGCAAAGTTTGGACCTCCGGAGCCGTTCGATTTTACCCAGCCGGCGGAGTGGCCGACCTGGCGGCAGAGATTCTCCCGCTTCAGAGTCGCGTCGAAACTCGACAGAGAGAGCGGTGAGGTGCAGGTAAATTCGCTCCTGTACTCTATGGGGAGAGACGCCGAACCTATTTACGGCTCTTTTGTGTTTCCCGCTGCGACGGAGGATATGCCACATCCAGAGTATGAGTTCGCCCTAGTGATGCAGAAGTTTGACGAACATTTTGTTCCAAAAAGAAACGTTATCCATGACCGCGCCTGTTTTCACAAAAGGAGCCAAAGGGCCGGTGAGACGGTCGAAGCTTTCGTGAGGAGTCTATATGAGCTCGCGCAGCACTGCAAGTTCGGTGCGGGGAAAGATGAGCAGATTCACGACTGGATCATTATCGGAATAATGAATAAGAAGATTTCTCAAAAACTTCCAACTAGAAGCGGACCTGACTCTGGAGAGAGCCATCCAGCTTGCACGTCAGAGTGAACAAGTGAAGCAGCAAAGTGCAGAGCGCGTGGAAACTACAGTGAATGAGGTGAGACAGAAACAGTTTAGCATCTCAAAGAGGAGCTATGAGAAACCACAGCAGAAAAACGGCGGGAACAGACAGAACTGTCAGAGATGCGGTAGGACGCATGACAGAAAAGAAAACTGTCCTGCCCGAAATAAAAGATGCAGAAAGTGCAACAAAACGGGACATTTCGAGGCTGTGTGTAAAACTAAAATGCTAAAACAAGTCAGAGCTGAAGCTGTTATAGATTCAGATGAGGATTCATTCTTTATTGGTGAACTGTTCCTTAGAGCAACAGCAAAGTCAAATGTCATTGAGGAGTCGGATTCAGACTTCGACTGGGACATTGAGCTGCTGGTGAACGGTAGCCCAGTGAATTTTAAAATTGACACTGGTGCTGATACCACAGTCATGACAGACGCAACTTTCAATAATCTACGGCAAAAACCAAAACTGCATAAGTCCAGATCAACAGTGTACAGTCCAGGTGGAAAGGTCAGATGTGTGGGTACGTTCCTCGCTACCACCACACACAATGGACAGAGATACCAGTACTGGATTACAGTTATTAAAGGACAATTTGTCAGTAACCTATTAGGCAGAGCAGTGGCAAAGCAAATGGGACTGGTTAAACGAGTCAATGCTATCGGCGGTGACTATTTATTATCCAGTGATGTGTTTGGGGAAATAGGACTGCTGAACTGTGTGCCTGTTAGAATTGAGCTGACGGAAGAGGCAATTCCATACAGTGTTAATACACCACGTCGAGTCCCTTTTCCCCTCCTTCCAAAGGTGGAGAAAGAACTAAAGCGGATGCTGAACCTTGGGATCATTGAGGAGGTCACTGAACCAACAGATTGGTGTGCCCCAATGGTACCCGCTCCAAAGCGCAATAAGGATGAAGTCAGAGTGTGTGTAGATTTAAAGCGACTGAACAAGGGGGTTAAGCGCGAACGCTACATTTTACCTACATTAGATGACATAACACCTAAACTGGCTGGAGCAAAGATTTTCTCCACTCTGGATGCCTCTAGTGGGTTTTGGCAAATTCCATTAGACCCCAGCTGTCAAAGACTGACCACATTTATTACCCCGATGGGCCGGTTTTGCTTCAAGCGCTTACCATTCGGGATCACATCTGCTCCTGAGATTTTCCAGCGACTGATGAGTAATCTACTTAGGAACCTGGAAGGAACTGTTGTCGTGATGGACGATATTCTGGTCTACGGATCTACTAAGGAGGAACATGACCGCCGACTCGATGCAGTTTTGCAGACAATCAAGGCGTCTAGTCTTAAGGTGAATAGGGCCAAATGTTATTTTGGGAAAACTGAGCTACAGTTTTTCGGACACATCATTAGTGCTGATGGGGTAAAGCCTGATGAGAGTAAGGTGGATGCTATTGCTAAGATGCCACGTCCGTCAAATGTGGAGCAGCTGAGACAGGTGCTTGGGCTAGTGAACTACGTCGGGAAATTCCTGCCAGGTCTGTCCACAGTGCTGTATCCATTGACTAATCTGCTCAAGAAAGAGACTGCTTGGGTTTGGGCTGAACCCGAGGTCCGAACGTTCAAACAGGCAAAAGCAATGCTCATAGCTGCACCAGCTCTGTGTTACTACGACGCCAACAAGCCAACAGTGGTCAGCGCCGATGCCAGCAGTTACGGCCTTGGTGCGGCTCTGTTGCAAGACCATGAGGGGGAGCTACGTCCTATTGCCTTTTGCTCGCGCACACTTACCGATGCTGAGAAGAGATATTCACAGATTGAAAAGGAGTGTCTGGCGTCGGTCTGGGCCTGCGAACATTTTGCTCGCTACATCCAAGGGATGGGACATGTCCGGTTACAAACGGATCATAAGCCACTGGTACCACTGATCAACTCTTATGATCTTGACAAAACGCCACTAAGATGCCAGAGACTACTTATGCGTCTTATGAGGTTCAATGTCACTGCAGAACATGTTCCCGGCAAACAGCTCATAGTTGCCGACACACTCTCTAGACATCCCTTGAAAGACAGTTACGTTCCAGAAATTGAAACACAAGTAAAGGCATATGTCAACACTATGGTGGCTAGCAAACCAATCGAGTCACCAAAGCTGGAGGAACTCCGCCGGACTACACAAAAAGATGCTGAGCTTCAAAAAGTAATCACATTTATCAGAAAAGGGTGGCCTCGCAATATGGCAGAGAGCTCACTACTGCACGGGTACTATGCAGCCAGAAGTCACCTATCAGAGTTGGATGGGCTTGTCCTATATCACGACCGCATCGTAGTTCCAGCGGCACTCCGAGCTGGTGTTTTAGACCAACTACACGAAGGGCACCAGGGCCTCACCAAGTGTCGTGAGCGAGCAAAGTTGACTGTGTGGTGGCCGAATATTGGTGCACAGATCACAAACAAAGTGAAGTTCTGTGATTTTTGCAGAGAGCACAAACCTACACAGAGACACGAACCACTGATGACAACTTCTCTGCCCGGAGGTCCATGGCAGAGAATTGCAGTGGACCTGTTTGTGCTTGAGGGTAAGACGTATCTCGTTGGTATTGATTATTTTTCCAGGGACACTAAAATCACGTCCCTCACCACCGCTTCCAGCACTCAGGTCATCAACAAGCTCAATGGGGCATCCCGCTGGAACTCGTTAGCAATAACAGGACAGTTTATATCGACAGAGTTCCAAGAATTCAAGCAGAGCTACGGGTTCACTCACAACCTCCAGCCCCCATTACCTGCACTCTGCTGGAGCTGCAGAAAGGGCTGTTCAGACGCCAAGTACATCCTTAAACAGCCTGAGCCCTTATGAGTTACCGCTCCACACCAGTAGCAGCAACAGGTTCCAGTCCAGGCGCAACTTATGACTGGCCGACAGATCCGCACCACTGTTCCTGTCCTGGAAAAAACATTGATGCAAAGTGCTGTCGACCCAGACCTAGTCTACTTAAAGGATGCCAAAGCTAAAGATTCTTACAGGTTCTTCTACAACCGCAGATATTCAGCTCGCTTTCTTCCTGAACTTCTTCCTGGTCAAAATGTGAGAGTGAAACTTGATGGGGAAAAAGGGTGGACAATGCCTGCCAAAGTAATCAGCAAGTCCAAGGAGCCAAGATCCTACCTCGTAGAAATGGCCAACGGGAGTGTGACCCCTCGCAACAGACGTCACCTTCAGGAGATTCCTGGGACAGATGCTTCTGACGCACAACACATGGCTGAGTCTGCAGTGCCACAGCAAGACTGCAGATCCCCAGCTGTAGAGGTGGCCATTCCATCTGAACCACAATCAAATCAGCCAGTAGCAAGCCCTTCCTCAGGAACTTCCTTCCCACCATCTACACCAGTGAGAACAACTTCCAGGGGACGCGAAATAAGACTGCCTCTGAGATTCAGAGACTGATCAGGTGCAAAAAGGCATAGTAATCCCTATCAGGACAGAGGGTAGACCCCTGCGATGTCCTGTATTGTTCTGTAATAAATTTGATAACTGTAAAAAAAAAAAAAGTAGGAAAGTTGCTCTGAAAACATCCAGGTTTTATGTTTGAAAGAAACCTTTGATGAAAAGAGATGTGACACCTAAAGATTAAGTTAAACGGAGTACTTAATTGAATTAGAAATTTAGGATTTAAGTATCATTTAAGATGTTGAACTAACTTCCTGATGTTTTGGATGTTGCAATGTTTAACTTTAAAAGAGGGGAGATGTTGTGAGATTAGCTTCTATTGTATATCAAGTAGTTTGGTTTCCTGACCACTGGGGGAGCACTAGGAAGATATACCAAAAAGGGAGTTCGAATAAGAAGCTGTTCATGTTGATACCTCGTGCTCTAGCATAAAATAAAGAAGTACGGCTTTCCAACCGACGATTGTTTCTCCTGTCTTCCCTCATATCATGACAAAAAGAAAATTGCTTAATAAAAACAGGCCAATTTTGAAAAAACTCACATTTTTAGATGAAAGGTTTTTGTGCTGCATCGAATGAGGTGGTTATTCGGCCATATAAAAATTAGTTTATTTTGCTAAACTGCAATGGAAAGACTTTTTTTGCATCACATAAGTCACATGATCAGCAACAGGAAGATGACGGGATGTTGGAAGATTTTTAATAACTTATTCACATGTAATTTTAATTGTGTTTGTTGTTTAATAAAAACACATCAACTCCAAACTTGTTTTTTTTTCAATATTAAAGGGATATTGACAAAGTTTTGTAAGCATTTCTAAAGGAATTGCATATAGAGCAACACCTCCAAACTTGAACATGGATGCTAATTATTTCATTTCTACCAGCTGAGATGCCAGAGTGATGATAGAAACACATTAGAGATAAATCAGTCAACTAGCCAGAGATCAGAATCAGACATTTTTTTCCTTGATCTGCACCCCGTTGGCTTTAATGTGTTCATCACATTAAAGCTTTAATGGCTTTAATGTTGTTCATCAACACATTAAAGCCAACATTTCACCATTTACTATTTAATAGAATCCATCTTGTGTTTAGGTGGGAATCCATGTGTATTAGGAGGTTTCTTGACAAGTTTCAGCTGCATTTAGTGCAACTATTATTAGATGTTTCTCCTGTCAGATAAAGATAAGAGGAATCATTTAGCCTCAGGGTATTTTGTAAAAATGACCCCCAGTCTGGGGGCCTAAAGGCCTGAAGGTGAGCAACCAAATGGACGGTTTCCACTTCACTAATTGGACCCAAGAGGAGTTTTATTCAGCATTCTTCACTCAATGCTGCATCTTTGTAATGGGTCAGCAAATGACCATGACACACAGCATCCTAGATGTAAGATATGCAGGAATAGCTCAGTTTTAAGTAAGATATATGATGAATATTGAAATGTCTTCACAGCGTCACAGTTTATATCAAAGTCACTGAGTTCACTGACAACAGTTTTACCAACTGCTTTAGGTGTTTTATAAATAATGCAATACCTACAACTCTTGACTGTTTCTTCTGTACTGGTTTATTTTGTAATAATGTGGACATTTTTCTAGTTTGTTGCAGTGACGAAAGAGCTGAACTGAAAACAGAAGTTCTGATCCTCATCAATGGTCCTGGAGGTACAGATTCTGGAAATCGCTTTTGGATATCAGGATGTGGCATGTTGTTTTTGTAATGTTTTAACCTGCTTCATGTTGTCAAATGGGCTTTTTCTGTTATTTCTTAATCCGGAAAGTACACAAATCTGGGTTTAGCTGGTGATGAAACCAAACATAAAAAGGGTGTTTTTCAGTTAATTCATAATTTAAGGAGGAATGTTGCTTAGTTGGTTTTGACAGATTATTTTATATTAACAGAAACAGTAATATTTATTTGATAATACAATTGATTAATGTTCAGAATCTTCCAATATGTCAAAAATAAAACATTATTCAAACAAGTTTGTGCCACAATTTATCAACAGGGATGTAAATGAGAGCTGTTGGTGAAACAAAGGCTGCCACAGCCAGATATTAGTTTTAGGAGGCTTCACTCATGTCCAGCTTGGGTTGAAAAGCTTTTATCCACTTCAATAAATTATGTAATTGTTTAAAAACTGTTGTTTTTTGTGTTTACTGAAGTTAACTTGATGTTAGTTTTGAGACTAAATATTTAAGTTCGAGGAAAAGAAGCAAAAAACAAAATATATATATGGAAGTAAAAACTTTTTCATGCATAACTGCACTTTCCTCATGTTTTGTGTGAATACTTTTGAAAACCATCACTCTTTTCCCTTCTATTTTACAGTTGTGCATTACAAAAATATCCCCAAAATACCTTGCATATGAAAGGAGAAAGTACAGTTTCATTGTCCTGCCATAACAGTTATGACTCAGCAGTTGATGCGTGTTGGATGCTCTCTGATGGAGCCAGGATGATGGCAGCTGATGAGCCCCGTAGGCTGCAGGATGGGCTAACTCGTTCTGGTCTAATAGTTGCTAGACCAGCGTCAATATTTGGAAGTCCAGTCTCCTACGGCCACATACAGATGCAGGGCACGTCATCCTGCAGAGGGAAGCTGTTGCCATGGGGTAAAGGCTTGGTCTGTAATGTTTGGGTGGATGACTTGTCCGCATGACATCGCACATGTGCTTAAAATTTCCCAAGGGAAACGTTCAATTTCAAGTAGGTAATCTTCATTCACTGAAACTTCCATAAATCTCAGAGCTGTATTGATGATCATGGAGTCTGGTGGTCTTATTGACTGTTTTTATTCCTCATTTTAGCTGAATTTCATGGAAATATAACAACCTGGGGGGGAATTACTTCACTTTCTTCAAACATGCATTAGGTTGATATTATGGTTCCTTCATTTGTGCATAAAAATTAAAAATGCTGGGATTTATAGTGCTACTTTTGCTCATTCCTATAAGACATAGAGTAAATATTCATTACTTATGTCCTGTTTGTTATGCTCTGAGATAAGCAAACGTAAAATACAGGAGTAAAAGAAATAAAGCCTGCAGCTTTGGATCCATTTGTTGCTTTTATTTTATTTATATAAAATAATAAAAGTACAGTTCTGGTCAGATGTTTATATCCATTAATAAACACAATTTTTAGGGCAGAATTATAGTGAAACATCAATTATTTTCAAAAACTAGGTCAAACACGTTTTCAAAAACTATTTTCCCTTTTTATTGGGGAATGAATATGGAGCTAAATTGGGGCCATAAAATTTATTAAAAAGAGATTTGAAACCAAAATTTTTTTGTTGATAAAGAAACCTTGAATTTAAAAAGTAGTTTTAAACTTTTTTATTATTATTATTATTTCATTATTTAAGGATTTAAAATTTTGTAGACAAACCCGATGGCCCCAATTTAGCTCCATATATTAATTGATATGACAAGAACTTAAAGAAATCAATCAACCCTCCTAAATGGCCAAAATAAAAGCACAAGCACAAATTAAATCTAAAAACAATAACATTTGACAGATTATGACAGAATTAAATGGGGGCAGGCTCTAAGAGTAGTGGTTACTATAAAGGTTAAAAAAAAGTAAATTTTAAGCTTGTGATGTAAGGAATGGAATTTCATCTGGGTATTAACTAAATTTCAAAACTCAAAAATGTATTCTAATAAAAATGTCCACAAATCCAAAGCAAATTTGCATGGGATTCACAAAGGAAACAAAACACACTATGCAGGATGTCATGCGTCTTCTGCTTGATGGTTTGTTGGATCACTGCAACTCTATCATCTACTCTCACTATTTAGCATTAAAACAATGTATTAAATATAGAATTTGCACTTAATTGTCAGTGTTACACAAATGCAACAACTTATGGGTGTGGACTTTGACTTCTGTCTATGTTCAGCTAATGAGGGAGGAAGAGTAGAAACAAGCTGACAGACAATCAAAAATATTGAACAGAGCAGCAGACAGGTAAACTGGAAGGGTAAAATAAAGTCTTCAAAAGTTGTTTTCAGCTACTACAGAACCTGGGTACTACAGATCTGTTCACAGACAAAAAAAATAGTTCTTGCAACAAACTGCTGAAACTGTGATGAGTGAAAAGACATCAAGACAAGTTTCCTGCCGATGCTCATCTGAGTAAAGCTCTTACAACAAACTCACTTTCCTGTGATGTAATGCTGGCGGTCACTCCTGGATTAAAGATTACCCGCAGCACACACAAAGAACTGCAGGATTATGATTTTGTCAAATCATGTCCAATGCAATACTGAAGCTAAATCTCCAGATAAATGCTGCCACTATAAAACGCAGGTGCTGTTTACTGCAAACAGCCGAGTCAAGGGAGTTTTAGAGGTGGAAGATTAAAGCTTTCTCCCAGGGATATGAGAGTGAGAACAAAAAGCCTCCAGAGATTAAAGAGCTGCAGTGAGAAGGTGCCGTACTGGACTGACGGACTTTAGCCCAGGTGTAACTACAGCATATGCAGCTAATACAACAAAAGACACATTTAGAGAGGGACTTAGTGCTGGAAGAAAATATACAGAAGTTTTTTGTGGTGTTGAAGATTTTAAGGGTTCCATAAAAAATAAAAAATAAAAAAAAAAAATTATATATATATATATATATATATATATATATATATGTATACATGAATATGGACTGGAAGCCCCGAGATCAAAGTGGTGTGGAGAATGACCGAGCTAAGATCCTGTGGGACTTCCAGATCCAGACAGACAAGATGGTAATGGCGAACCAACCGGACATTGTGGTGGTGGATAAAGAACAGAGGAAAGCCGTTGTGGTGGATGTAGCAATACCAAGTGACTACAACATCAGGAAAAAGGAGCATGAGAAATTGGAGAAATACCAGGGCCTCAGGGAGGAACTGGAAAAGACCTGGAAGGTGAAGACCACAGTGGTGCCTGTGGTCATCGGGGCCCTCGGGGCAGTCACCCCCAAACTGGAGCAGTGGCTAAAACAGATCCCAGGAACAACATCAGACATCTCAGTCCAGAAATGTGCAGTTCTAGGCACAGCCAAGATACTGCGCAGAACCCTCAAGCTCCCAGGCCTCTGGTAGAGGACCCGAGCTCAGAGGATGAAAGAGACCACCCGTGGAGGGTGAGAAGGGAATTATTATATGTATACATGCCATTATATTAAGATAATAATCAGAATATTGTAAAGCTTTTAATAATATAATGTACCTAGGATTTAAAAAAAACATGATGTACATCTTGTTGAACCCTTTAACACTCACTATTTTTGCAGATCACCTGATATGTCCATCCATCCATCCATCCATTTTCTTACACCCTTGTCCCCTCAGTGGGGTCGGGAAGGTTGCTGGTGCCCATCTCCAGCGGGCGTACCGGGCGAGAGGCGGGGTCACCCTGGACAGGTCGCCAGTCTGTCGCAGCACTTGATATGTCCACATATTTAAAATACTTGAATGCCGTTACTGAATTCAGTTATTTTGCAAGAAATTATAGTTTTTAGCATCTTATGCAAGGAAATATGCATCTAATTAGATTACTATCGCCTAGAAATTGCCAGTGGAATCAGGCAGGTGATCAGACATTGTTGACCGTAGAGTCCCACTTATTTCCCTTTAGGCAAAAAGATGTGGCAGATGCATATTATTTAAAACCTCAATTTGGACAATACAAATGGGAGTTCATTTCACTATATGTTATTATGACTTGTGAGTTTTATTTTTGTGATATTTTGAGACTAAATTATCAGTTATCAAAGAAATCATTACTTTTCTGAAGTTGAACATTTGGTAAGTTTTCCGTGTTATAAATGACACCAAATATCTCAGCTGCACTTTGACCTCAAGATGAGGAAAAAGACCTTATTTCAAACTTTGAGCCGTTTTGATTGGGTCAGAGGTAATTTTTCATGCTACTGGGGAAGAGAAAACGTGCAGTAGTGAAGTACACGATCAAACATTAATCCAAACGTGACCACTTTGAACACGTTTATAGAGAACATTCCCCACTTCAGGCTGAGAGGATCCATGCCGGTGTGCAGCAGGCGTCATTATGGGCGGTGGACTCCTCTGTCATCAGCATCCTCCTCAGCCAATGAGTGACCCAGTGGAGGAGACACTTAACAGCGTCTCCTGCGCGCAGTGGATCAGAGCGCAGCGCCTGGCGCCACAGAAGCGGCTCCTCCAATTCTCCAACATCTGCAGCATCGGGAACGGGGCTGCTGGATCCGTTACTTGTTGATTTTGGCGCTAAGGACCGCGGCTGTGAAAAAAAAACTAAAAAAACTCCCTGATACGTGGATTTTTAACTAAAATGCAGCTCTGCTTAACCTACAGATGGTTTCTTCTGACACAATGAGAGGAAATTAAAACTGGAAGTGAGTACAGCTGATTGCAGAATCTGGATGAAAGCAACGTAAAGGTTACAATAATTATGAAAATTAATGAAATAAAAACCTGCAAAGCCTGAAGGGAAGCCTTTTAGGGAGGACGATATAAAACAAAACGCAGAGAGCCTTTGGATGCGCGCTTATGCGTGCGCCCGGAGCGGGGATATCTCATGGATTTCCCTTTGTTAAGACCATTAAAGGATGGAACAGAAGAGGCTTCCAGATGACTGCGCGCTTGAAATAGGCTTGGAGTAAAGTATCAAGAGAAATTAAGATTAATCTTTAATTATTCTGATCTTTATGAAGTCACCATTTTTGCTATATAGGCGAAGTGTTCATAATGCGAGTAATTTTTGTGGTCTTTAAATCTGTTTTCCTAGATCTATTTGTGATTGAAGTGCGCTTGGAAACTCCGGATTATCTTGTATTGACCTTTATGAAGAGATGGAGGATCCTTTTTGGAAAAGAAAAGCGACTAAAGCGCGAAAATTTCAGGTCCATGTAGACCAGGTTCATTTCTGGGTGCAGAGTCTCAGTATTAAAGATTTTAAAATCACTTCTAATCTAAACAGAGTTTGATAGTTTCAGAGGGAGGACGTCGGGAAATCTGCTGTAGCGCAGATTAACGCGCGTCAGCTGGGTTTTGTTTACTATTACAGCTGTTTTTGCTGTTGTTGTTGCCCGGTGAGATTATTGCGTCACTACACCAGGTCTGTAGTACCATCCATCCATCCATCCATCCGGCTGCAGTGTTCCTCACGTGAGCCACTGAAGCTGGTGCGCCAGTAATATAAAGCCACTATAAAGCGGACAGTTTTACCGTCAGCAGCGCATCCAATTCTCATGCCAGTTCGCTGCTACTGCAACTCAAAATACTGACAACAATGGATGTTTTCCACATTAAGAATACCCATGAGATATCATGTGCTTTGCAACTCTATAACAGGGTTAAGTTAAATGTATTTACCTGAAGTTTTGTGGCTAAGATTACATCTATTTTTAATTAAACTGGCAAGGCCACGGCGATAAACAAAGGCAGGTTAATTAAAATGCATTACAGGAAAATAAAGGAAGAAAACTATCAGCAACTACATAAAAATTAAACATTGCTTTGTAAATTAATTAAATAAGACATGATAAAAAAACCTGCTAAAACTGGTTAACGCAGTCAGTATGGGTTTGTGTGTTTGCAGATCTCTGGTTTTCTCATGCGCATTTTTTATGCAAAGTATCTTCTAGTCCGTTTACTTTTCTTCTGTTCTGGTGTTGCTTGTTGTGTCTGTGCAGTTATTTGACAGCTACACTATATTTAACCTGAAGGCAACAGTAGAAAAATGTAAAATGTGTAAATAGCAAATGAAAGTACAGCCAGCAGTCTTCAGGTTGACAACCTAATTATTTAGCTATTGGATGCACATCCAAAAAAGTACGTCCGACTTTAATTCTTGCACTTTCACTATTAAGCCACCAGGGGTCTCTGATAACGTTCACAGTCAGCAAGTGTCTGGTGTCAAGGCTTTGTTTACAGATTGCTGATTTGAGAGAAATATGACCCTGACAGGGGGTCAGATGACACCTAGTGGATGAACCGTGTAAAGTTACAGATTAAGTGATATAACAGTCATAACAAAGAAGAAAGAGGCCATTATTGAGCTGTGCATGTTGCTAACGGCGACAATGCATCACAGTTATATTCTAACAAGGACATTGAAACAATGCAGTGGCTGAAGGTCAGGTGTATAAAAAATAGTGACATCTAGCTGCTCAACTTTGAAACTGCATCCAAACTACTGTGGAAGTGAAAAAATACACATTTGATAAAGCCCTGTGTGGCTCCTGATCTAAAATATATACATATCTATGAATCCCAACATGGCATTGAAAAGTCAATTTATTTAAAAAGTTTATTTCAAAAGTGAAAATATTTATATAGACTGATCATATACAAAGGCATTTCAATTGTTCTAAAATTTTAGATGATTGTTGTTCATAGCTAATAAAAAGACGACAAACACCTTTTAATCCAAACATCTTATGGACAACATAGAGAAGACCATATTGATTTGACAGTTGCCCAGAATACAGATACGGACACGTCCTCCAGGACAGGAGTGTCCAAAGTGCAGCCTGCAGGACATTTTCGGCCCTTGGACAGTTTTTTTGTGGCCCTTAACTTCAGTTAAAAATTAATGCAAATTGATTTTTGCACAGAAGGGTGATTTAAATGGTTTTTTTCTTAATTAGGACTAAAAATTTATTGCAGATTAAAAATGTTTACAATAGAACACACTGGCTAGAAAGAAAGTAATCGTCTTTAAATTACAGCTTCAACTACAGATTTAAAGCAGCAACAATCAGCCCAGCCCTTGCAGGTGAAAGCAAAATGCCTGACTATTTAAACCAAACAATGATGTGTATTACAATCTTCAGACACTTCGGAGCAGATTGATTAACTAACTTAGTGAACAATTCTTTTTCCTTCCACTCAAGACTGTGAAGACTGTAACCTGCTTTATATTAATTCCTCAGGCCTGAATCCTGTTTCTCTCTCTGATTATTTTAGGTTATGATGTGAATGTTCAGCCTCGCTTGCTTCAATGATTGAGACCGGCACGTCAACGATGCTGGACGGAGCGGAACCAGCACATTGCACCATATGTTGCTGTACTCGGGTTAACAAAATCCTCATGGTGCTCTTCATGGTGCTGCTGATATTCGCCACCTTGTTTGGGAACTTAGTGACTCTGGCCGTGGTGGTGGGGACCAAGCACTTCCACACGTCGCAGGGCTACCTCAAGGCGTCCCTCGCGGTTGCTGACTTGGCTGTGGGGATTTTTGTAGTTCCTCTGTCCGTCTACGCTGAGGTCTATCTAATGGTTGCCGAGGCTGCACCAGAATGGACTTCGTACAACTCGCAATCGGTGAGTTTTCACCCGTGCAACATCATCGGCCCGATCTTCGCTGGGTGCACCTTTGTCTCCATAACCACTATCTTCCTGTTGACAATTGAGCGGAGCATCGCAGTGCTGAGACCACTGCATAAGGACTCCTTTATTACCCGTAAAAGGACAACAATCCTCATCTTCCTCTCCTGGGTAGGGAGTTTCCTCCTGGCTGTGTCTCCCATGGTCTTCAGCAGTGAGATTGCGCTGGAGTATAACTCCTGCAGCAGGATGTGTAACTACGCCTTGGGGACTATTGGCGAGTTCCCCAGCCAGGCCTGGAACATCCTCCTCCTCTTTCCTGCATTTGACTTCACACTTCTTGGTGGCACTGTTGTCATCAATATCATCTCTCTCTCCAGCATCAGGCAGCACTCTAAGCACAGGAAAACCCTGGCAGAGACGGAAATCCAAACCACCAGTAATCCCACGTTTTCAGACATTAAAGCAGCAAAGACCATCGGGACTCTGACCGTGGCCTTCACCGCATCGTTCACCCCCATCGCCGTCTTTGTGGTTGGGAACGTTTTGGGGAACGAATGGTGCAACTTCTCCTTTTTTGCCTTCTGGATTTTGGCAACCAACAGTTGCTGGAATGTCATTATTTACAGCGTGAGGGATCAGAAGTTCAGACTTCGAGCACATAAACTTCTCATGCCTTCCCACAGACAAAGCACAACAAAAACCTAAAACCTTACCGAAAGGTTTGACCAGGTTGGTGTCTCTTAGATGTTAATATGTTAAACCACATTGCGGGTTTTGTTCAGAGACTCACTGCATCTGCATGTCTTGTGGAGCTGCAGTGAATTGGCTTGAGGTTGTTTATTTTTTACATAAATAAGGCATGGCCTGTTTCTGGATCACATGGACTGGATGTAAATATTCTTCTCTGCAAGTGCTCATCTTGTTCTGTGTACTGTTAAATAGCTGAGGCTAGTCTCAGTTTGTGAACTGGTTGTTGACATGGATTTAATTGATTAAAAACTGATTAAAACAACTTGCTTTCTCTTTTCTTGTATTGTAAATACATGGTAATATTTAAATATAACACACATTTGCCTGAGGTGCTAGATTTCATGGAACATTATATGCATATTATGTTGGTTTTTGATTATTATTTCTGGTATTCCATCAAAACGATGAAGACAACCCAAAAAACATCGAAGGAAGACAATTAAATGCAGATTTTTTTTGCGTAGGAGCAGTTTAAAATCTCATTAAAATTCTTGGTACCTATAGCTGACATTTATATGCACTGTATAAAAAGACAGAAAAATGTTTTTTCCCACTGTCTGACATTAAATCTGACTAAACATTTCCTGTTTCAGGTCAGGATTAGTTAATTTATTTCTATTTTCTAAATGCCATAATAAAAAGACAGACCCCCTTAGTTGGGGGAATTTCAGAAACATTAAGCAAACACAGTGTAAAACTATTTTGTTTTGCTGTTTTTATTTATTTATTTTCAATGGGAAAGAATATTTTAGTTGGTAATAAACATCATTCTCATTTTTATGGTCGGCCTGAATTTCCTCTCATTGTCGTCGTTGCAGTTGACAAAAATTGCATCATTTTGTTCTCAGCCTCATCTCATCTGCCCCTTCTTGTCACAACCCCTCTGGAAAACTTTTTGCCCCCCTCTCTATACACACCACAAGATGCAGTACTTCATTATGGAAAAATCAGAATGCATCAAGTATTAGTCTTGGACATGAGGCCTGAATTTCTGCTCAGGGAATCGTGCATCCTTGTGCCGGCTCTGAATTCACTGAATTCAAAGATGTTCTGCATTCCAGTCTTATCTGTGCAGCTCATACAAAGCAGCTAAAGCTTTTGACAACTTCAATACAAATCAAGGGTGAAGAAAAGCAGAGCGAACATAAATTGAAAAGGAAAATGAATTATGTCAAACAATGCATGAAGAGGCTGCTTAAAATGTATCTGAAATGGAAAAACACAAGTTATCTTCCTTGTTTTGGTTGTGAGAGACATGCAAACTCTCTGTAGAGATCAAACTCTGGTAATAAAGATTGAAAACAAATTACTTTGCTGAAATACCTGCAATGCAGAAAAAGCAAATGTTTTTGATGCACAGGGTTGGTTAACATTGAACTTAATATTTATACAGTAATGGAAATGTAAAAGGTCAAAACACTAATCATGAAAAACTGTAGAAATAAAACTGAAAATTTAAAATGATATAAGATTAGAATAAAAAAATCTCTCTTGGACAGTTAAATCCAAGAGATTTAATGTTTGAGTTAGTTAGTTAGCCTGCATTCTGTTACTACATCTTTTCACATTATTCCTTCATTGTTCTGATCTCTAACGCATACTATTGCTGATAATAAATATTCTCACTTCTATCCCATTCCACATTGAAATGATTCATCTCCACCAGGCATCTCTGCTCTAGAGAAATGTGTTTCGTCTGTGTAAACAAAGAAGGTGAAACAAACCAGATAGTTTTCTAGGTAATGTGAACCTGCAGCTTCCACTGAAACTGATGAAATGAGGAAATAATGAAAAGGAAAATTAAACGCACAGGTTTCTGCATTTATGAAAACATGAATCCTTATTGTCTACCGTCAATGCTGGAAGTCAATGACTCAAATCTGTGGATTTCTGTAGATAGAAAACTTCTTAACCAATTTGATTAATAAACTGAACTTCACTGCATTGTTTGATAATCAAATTGGAATATATGTAATGGACTGGAATCAGGCTTTATGATTCAGTTAAACTGATATTTGCTTTGGAAAGTGCTTTGAGATGATGTGTTGTGAACTGGGGCCAAACTGAATCAAATTGCAGATCTGAAATTAAATTTGACTTTTCCCCAACCATGCTTTATGCTTTGCCGTGAATGAAATTGAAAAAATATATATACAGTATGTTCTGTTGGTTTTTGAAAGACTTGAGAAGGCAAACTTTAAATTCCTACATCCTGTGAAAAGCTCAGAAACCTGTTGCAGCTGCACTGATTCTGTCTTACATAAAGCTTTTGTAATAAAAAAAAGGTTTGATTTGTTGTGGTTGTTCTCTATGTGGTCGTTGTCCGTTGCCACCGGTGAGTCACGGTGAGCTCTCATGAAAGAATCCTGGCCAATAAGACCCAGTATTAAAGACATGAAAGGAAAAAAAAGAATTGATGGCAACAAGCATTAAAGAGAAGAACTGAGTGAAGCTGAAGTGACTTCAAGAAGAAGACAGAGGATCTGAAAGATGGCCACGGCAGATGGGGAGAGAATAACCAGTGACGGTCAGTCAGTCGCATGACATGATAATCTCCGTTAGGCTGGTTTCACAGATGACCAGGCGTGTGGCCAAAGTTCAATACTTTCTCAAAAAACACACATTTTATGTTTCAAATGGCCTCATTCATTTGCAAATCTTTGTACTTCAACAGTTTCCAATAGGTTTATAGGCTATACAAAACATGTGGATTTAAATTTTTCACAAAATTATTCTCAGATTATGAGATTTTATTCTAGTCAGTTCTGGCTATTTTGAGGTTTTTTCAGATTGACTTGGTTTAGGGCCTCTGGCACTTTAAATCCAACTCAGCTGCTGCTGGCCACGCCCCCTGAACTCAACATTTTACACTTGAATGTGAAAATGACTGCAGACAGATGTGCAGATATGCAATCATAAATCTTTGAAAAGCAGAAGTGAAGCCTTCTGCACAACCAACAAGAATGCAGCAAGTGGTTTCTGGATGGTAAGTCAGCAACAGCACACTTGTTTTTTCCAGTAGCCTGTGTACAATGGATACAGTGGAAAAACCAGCTGACCAAATGTGCTGGAGCTCAGTTTGGGTTGCTAGATAACTACACAGTGTGACTCCCCTATCAGGAGATCTTTGAAATGGTTCATTTTCCAGACACCAAAAACCATGAACTTATTAAAAAGCGGTTGGGTGTTTTTTTTGGGCTGTTTTTAGAACCAATAGACTTAAATGGAGGCATGAAAATATGCAAATAATGATTTTTGCTTAATAGGTCCCCTTTAAAGTTTTAAAGTTTTTTAAAGTTTACTTTAATAGTGAATTCACAGGAAATAATTTTTTATGCTGACATCTGAAAACATCTGCTGTTTGTATGTTCTTGTCATGTGAAGAACCCTGAGCAAACTGTTACTGAACTGCTAACTCATTAACATATTTTAATCAGAAAAAGCATTTCAGTCAGGCTGGTGGTCAGATTAAATGTGCAATTTGAAAATAAACTTTAATGCACTTAATGAAATGTTCGCTTTTCATTAAGTGCACATTTATATATCAGACCAATACATTTATTGGTCTGATGCAATTATTAATCCTAAATGTCATGTTTTTATTAGATGTAACCATAGTTATCATACATAAAAGCTTTTAAATATCAGTCCATGACTGACAGAAACATAGCAGTTGGCAGTTTCAGATTCTGCACACAGTCGCACATTTACTTTCACCTCACTTTAGAAATTCCCTGGAAATGTCAGGCTGCGTTAGTAATTTCATCATTAAGTTGCTGACTACATAAAAAATACATATTTCTGATACTGATGTAAGCTAGAGGCATAAAATCACGTCAAAGGGGCTGAACATGCAGTTTCTGACAGCTGGAGATGTTAGTCGACAAGAAACTGCAGTTTGAACACAGTGAAGAGTGATGAGTGGAAAAAAAGACAACGCAGCAGGCATCTTAAAGTCATGCTCACTGTTATGACAGAACGGTTGCAGGATTAATAATAAATCCACAACAACTTCTAAATATTATCGACTGCTGGCTTGGTGGAATTATTTTGACCACCCGCTGCCGACTACTGAGAGAGACATCAAATGTTGATATCAGTATATCACTATTGTTTAAGCACATTTACTAAAATAAAAGTT
Source organism: Poecilia reticulata (assembly GCF_904066995.2). NCBI lineage: Eukaryota > Metazoa > Chordata > Actinopteri > Cyprinodontiformes > Poeciliidae > Poecilia > Poecilia reticulata. The sequence continues at coordinate 3,553,865 of NC_088845.1, read as the reverse complement.
TTCTGGAAGTTGTTTCCTTGAAAATAAAAAAATCCCCACCTGTTTGGACTAACAGAACATTTTTTAAAAATAAATATCTTGATATTTAAAGAAGATGCTGAGACGTGATCAATTCATCCAAATTAATTTAAAAAAAATCTCAGTTTTTAGTACAAATCACAGCTCCTCAATTTAAAATTATAGGTCTGAATTTCTCTACTATAGCAAATTATTATAGCAAGGTCTGAGGATTTAATGTAACAACATGTGGGAAACTTAATGAAGCATGAATACTTTGTCAAACCATTACATATTTGTAATTTAGTGAAACAGCAAGAAAGTAGGAAATATAATTGTTCTGCTTGTGCTTGATGTAATTTATTCCTTTTGAACTTCTTGGAGTCTGCAGTATTTTATATATTTCCCTCATTTAAATACTCTGAGTTAAAGAACGTTATCTGAAAGACAACACAGGGATTTTTAAAATGTGAAGCATAAACACAAAGTCAGAATAATATCATTGATTTATAATGTCAACAGTTTGTTGGTCTTTATCTCCAGTTTGTGCTCCGACTTCTGCAGATTTGCCTAATTAGTCTCTTAACAACAGACCAGATGCTTCAAGCTTTTGTGTTGTTTCACCACTTAAACTGTGAACATAAACAGAAACATGTTCAATTTTTATCTTTAGATAATAATCTAATAATCAATAATCTGTTGGTAAAACTTTATTCAATGACAACCCGTATTGCCACCCTCATCGTTAGTCAAAAAGGGATTTTAACTTGCTTTATTTTCCATACGAACCTTAAAAATAAGAAAACGCAGAAACCACCAGAAGCAACCATGAAAACAACAAGTGAAGATGCAGTTTTACTAAATATGAAGCCGAGGCACTCGTGTTTTTGAAATGAGCTTCAGCTGGTCTCGGTTCTGGAGACGCAAGTGGAACAAAAAGCACAGAATAAAAAGGTTGACAGGGGTTTTCTTTTGAAGTATGCAGCAAAAGGAACACGGACTCAGTACGAAAAAGAAAAAGTAGAGCTTGAAAATGCATTAGCAAGAGAAATGATTTCTGGTGGAGGCGAGCTGTACTGGGTTCAAATAAAAAACATGACATTCATCCAGCTAAATGAGGTTTCAGACTTTTATTTTTAAGATTCAAAATGAGTTTCTGTTATCTGCTATATACAAAACCCTCTACATGTGTTGGCTCATGCCTAAAAAACTGATAACTCATCTTTTTCTGCATCATCTCACATAGACTTACAATTTTAGAAAAAGATTCTTCAATCCATTCTAGCACATGCTGTTATTTCCAATGCATCAAATATTAGACCTGAGCTGTCATACTTATGGTGTTTGTAACTATTTTCACTGAAATTGTAACATAAAAATTTTACATTGTTCTTTTTTTTGTTTATTTTTACATAACTGTACTTTGAGGGTTAAAGATTTAGACTCAATTCAAATGAATCAAGTGTAAATAAAGAGACTTCTTTGGCAAGAAATTTCTTTTTTACTTTTTATTCAAATTGTTTTGACTTGTCAGTATTTTAAATGACTTTTGAATGTGTGTCAGCCACACTTTTAGCATTTGGTTTCCTCTGTGATTCAGTAGTGAGTTGATTATAATAGTATGGAGGTTGAAGACAAGACTTTATTTCTAACACAAGTTAAAAACTTAGCTATATAAACAAAATAAATAAAATGACTGAATTTCTTAAACCACAGAGGTTAAAGAAATGGAGAAATTTTTTTTTAAATATATATTTCTTCCTCCTCTGGTAGGATGTTTAGTTTTTATAGCTGTGATTTGATTTAGTTGTTCTCATCAAAATAGCTCTCAGAAGCAAAGAAACTGTAATAAAATTCCTAAAGAGCAAACAAAAGCCTGTCAAAAATGAAGAGATGGTCATAACAGGAGAGTAAAATCAGGCCAGATATAAGCTGCAGATATTTCCCTCAGGAGCTGGAGTTAGACCAAAAACAGAGGAGCAGAAGGACTGAGATGATTCAGAGTTACTGCAGCTGCTAAGGGTAAGAAAGTTTCAAATCCTGTCTTACACTTTGATGAAGAAATCTCAAACACATACAGGTAGTAACACAAATAGAAACTGATTACACTGATTCCAATGTATAATTAAGCAAAATCTGTTCCTGGGCTGAAGTAGAAATCCACAGATTTATTTGGAAAAGGCTCATTTCTAGAATCATGTTGGAGCAGCTCTGCTACGTTAGCTTTTATTTATTCTTTTTGTAACAATTCTTTGGGTTGAAGAATTCCCCTTTTGGATGATCATTTCCTCTGAATTTGGATGCTTTGCAGCTGGAAGGATTTTTCAGACAGTTATGATGCTGGTCCTCAGTTTATTTCATAACTAGGAGCTCATTAGCATATAAAATGTTCAAATAAAACCTGAACCATGACCTCAATTTTCAGAAGAGTTTAAAAGGAGACATCTCTTCTGTCAATCATAATGGGGAAGATTAAAGTAATTCCACCAGACAGAGATTTAGAGAAGAAATAAGGTGGATTAGCGGAGCTTGGCGCCATCCAGGACATGTTAGTATGGATATCGTCTCTGCTATCATCACAGTCCTGAATGAGAGTTATACAGTCACAGTGTCTCAGTCAGAGGTTTCTTCAGATTTGTAGCAAGACTGACTGCTACGAGGGGTTCCTCCTGCCCACCACATCACCATCCACAACAACTCTTAGATATGACTTATGACATATCCAAGAGTTAATTAAAGCATTAATTGCATTAATTAATTTCTATTAATGCTAAATTAATAGAATATCGCATTAATGTTGTCAAACTACAATATTTTTTTTTGTGAACAGTTCACAGAGATTTGGAGAAAATACCTCCAGAAGTCGGTCCGTATTACATTTTAATCATGACTGACTTAAGAAACTGGACTGCTTGTGCAATCTCCAAAATGAAAGACGACGACTTTATATCCCAAAGGCAAAAAGGGAAAGCCATTTGCTGAACTCTGCTGTGTTAGAGGCCGGTCGAAGCAGTTTTAATGTTGCTCCGGCTGTTAGCTATGAATGAGCGGAGAGGCGTGTGTGTGTACCGCTTTCAAACCACAACTAAATCCATATCAACTCAAGCTATTCAAAAGCTGCTCAGCAGAGCTCCCTGCTGTACTGATTAGATTTGCTTCTGGGCATGTGGAGAGCACAAACATACACCCACACATAAGTACTCCAAAGTCATGTCGAAATGCTCAGTTTCTTTTTTTTTTTTGTTTACCAAGAAACTTTCCCCATCCATATTTTGCAAGATATAAAACAATGTAAAGTTTTTGAAACAAACTTATTGCAGTCTGTATGGTTGTTTCTTGCTCCTTTATGTTTGAAGTTGATGTTAGTTGGATTATTGCCTTAATTGTTACATTTAAGGATGCTGAGGAGGATTTTTGTTTCTGTCAAATGAAGTCAATATTTTCAATTTTCCTTTTTTTTCAAATTACAAATGGCTCTAAAATGTTACAAATCCACACAACACTTGTAAAAACAAAAACATGTTAATCTGAGTTTTTATATTTTAAGAAAAATAGATACAAATTTTTCAATTTATTTCATAAAGGGCAGTTTACACCAATTACAAGTAAATTATAGCAACCATGTAAATACAGAAAATTTATCCGCAAGGCTAATTTTAATCCTTAGTCCCTTGGAAGGTTGATACAAAATAACATTTAAAAAAAAAAAAAAAAAATCACACATAGGAACAAATACTGATGACAATTAACAGAAAATTAGAAGAACTGGTTAATTGTGGCACAAATTAGCAATTTTAAACTGAGTCACACCCATAACAACAAACATTTGAACAGTTGTTAATTCAGAGATGTTAATTTAAATAACGTATTTTTTGCAAGAATATTGCATTTTTTGTTTTAATATAGATGTTAACTTTTTTGCGAATTTTAACCACAAAAACAATTAATATAAAGCTACACAAGGGACAAAATGGTTATTTTTAGAAAAATGTAACAACCAAAGAGCCATTAGTCTCATTAAAGAGTGGAAGTGGCTGACAGACAGGTGGCGATAAACAGCATAATCAGCAAATTAAATTTATTTGGATTTTCAACAAAACTGATTCGTTATTGCCACAAATCTCCACTATTGGCATTGAAACTGAAAGCCCTCGTCCATTCGGGCCACTTAAAAACTTATAATCAAGACAAACATCTGGAAAGCTGAATTCTTTAGGCTTTGCATTCATATGTCCACAAGCCTGCCACTTTACAGCGGCACAGAGAGACACGATTACCATCCCTGGAGTGAGACTGATTCAGCAGCTCCCTCCAACACCATCCTTCTCTCTCTATTCAATCAACACTGGCCGCAAGCAGCTGCAGGCGGACATGTTGGCATGTTCTCCAACACCCTGGAGAAAGTCACTCTGAAACACAGATTTGGTCCTAATGACTTGTGGAGCGTGGATGAGACTAGCACACAAACTAAATAAATAAAGTTGTGTATTCCTCCAGCAATTACAAACACCATCACTCAAGTTGTTTTTTCCATTTTTGTAATTCCAGGGTGAATTACAGAAACTACCTCTTATTAATGGAGCCACAAACCTCACATATACTCCAGTCCCTGGTCAGTATATTGAGAATCCATAGTTGGAGTCCTAATTACGACGAGGCAGAATAAGACCAAGAACAACAGAGCTGAAGAGTTCTCAGATAAGACGTAACAGCTTCCTGCTTTTTTGTTGTTGAGCCATACACTGGAAATATGGATTGGATGCCTGCAAAAGCTCACAAAGATTGTACCTCCGACTGTTCGGGTCATACATTTGTAATAACTGTGACTCATGTAACTGCAGGTGAGGAGCAGAACTGCTACATGAACACTGGCAACCTTAAAATGGAGAATAGTTCAAAATAAGTCATGAAAAATCAAAATGTATCCATCTTTATTTTGGAAAGGGTATTTTATTGTACCGCCTTCTACCATAAGCGACCGTAAGCGACATAATGTTGGGATTCATTAAACTTGATGAGGGGTGATCAATATGGACTTAAAGTTTTATCACAATATTTTGTGGTGGTATAAAAGTGACAATAAAAAGTATTTATTGCTTGTTTTTAGGCAACTGTATGACTGACTGCATTGTAAAGCAGTTACAGCCCCTCAAACACAAATACTGCTGTAGAAAAACATTATTTGTAATATGTTTATTACATCGGCCACATTAAAACATGTAAATTTTATCACTTAAATTAAGTATAATATTTATTTTAATGTTTCCACATTTATCACACAAAAGATGGCATGACGGCTCTCATGCTGGGTTAAAATTCAATGACAAGAGATGCGTTTAAAAACAGAGGTAGGTTTAATTTCAGAATTTCAGAAACAGAAATTCATTTGTAAATTTAATACACATGAGGCAAAATATTTCAGGCATTTGTATCTTGCAATTTTGATCTTGCCTCATAAAATTTGAATATAACATAAGATCAATAAAAAAAGGATATTTCAAATGAGTAGTCAGAGTTTTGAAAAGGCTGTTTGTTTCAAGTGTTCAGTATTTGTTGGGGCAATTTTTGCATGAACTGCATCAGATCTAAGTGGCATAGAGATGATCAGCATGTGGATCTGGGGCCTTGATTTCAAACTTTACTTTCATTTGAAGACGAGACGGTGCACCACCGAGCAACAGTCCAGTTCTGTTTTTCCTTAGACTGACATTCTCTCTGGTTCAATAGTAACTTGGCACGAGGAATGTGAAGCTTAGAGCACATCTGTAGGATTTGTTCACTCTTTTTGAAAATCCCCCAAATTCCTGAATGGATTTTGGTTAGCAGTCCTCTCAAGGCTGCTGGTTCATATTTTCCTACCACATTTCCTTCTTCCACTCAACTTTCTATGAAAACAGTACTTACCCTTTTCACAATAATATTTTCTTAGAAATTCAATTTTGAGTTTTCATGACCTGTATGTAATATTTATCAAAATGACAAAGCTTTAAAATATTTCCCTCTGATGAATCTACATAATGAGTTTTACTTTATGAAAATATTAGAAACTAAAAAATGATGACTTAGAAAAATAAAACCTGGAATTAAGCAAACACAAGAGCAACATAACAGATGCACATTTTGAAATAAAAAAATAGATTAAAACCAAAGAATTGTACTGAGGATTAATGTGCCTCCTTCAGACATAAAAGCCCTCTTATCCACTCATATCTTTAATTTGCAATAGACACCAAAGAAAACTCTGAACTGACCCAATTAAAACGTCTCATCTGCTTTCAGCTTCAGGAGCCCTTAAGTCTCCATCTCAATGATGAGACGGTTCTGTTGGCTGATTAGATTATCAGAAGGGTTTCACTTCAAACTGACCCCGTCTCTCCAGAGAAGCAAAACCCAGATGAGAATATCGACTGTAGTTTGTTTATTGAACGTAATGCTCATTTTATATTTAATGCAAAGAGAAAACTGAACAGTCACTGACTGAAGGACACCATAGGGCCCTTCACATTCATTAGCCTCCCTGGTATAGATGTGTAAAATAGGTTTTTGTTTCATTTGACCATTTTGCTTTTATTCGTTTCATTCTATGCTTAGCTTATATTTGAGTACATTTTCGGGTTTGGTCAGGTTCAGGAGCCAGAGGGACAAATCAGAGCAGCTGGGAAAGAGCAAGTAGAGGGAAAAGAAAAACTGGATAGAAAGACAGTTTGAGGAAAACATGAGCAGAAAGTGAGAAAGAGAAAACGAGCAGAAAAGGGAATCTAAAAAAACAGGAACATTTAAGTGGCTGGCTAATAAGGAAATAAAACAAACTACACAAAAATATAAGTAAATACACAACACAACACTTAACTGAATCCAGGGGATAAACTAGAACCAAAACAAGAAATAATTCAAATCAGAAACAAACTGAAAGTCTGAACACCTACTAAACGTGACAAAAACAACTTATAAATCAAAGAGTAACATTAGTTCAGCCTAAATCAAAGTGCAGTGAGCCAATGAATTTGTGGATTCAACAAGTCACAAACTTTTCTGTGGCGACTCCAAAATAGTCACAAAAATTAACCTATTTGCAGATTTCTACATGAATCATATCTAATATTTGAAAGAAAATGCAGCTTGGAAAGCTGAAAAGCTTGGCAAATAAAATTTTAAAAGGTTCATTGCAGAAACAGTGAATAATGAGACGGTCTGGAAAAGAACTGGTGCTCTCTGCAGAGAGAGAGAAGTGAGCAGAGGGTTGAACTGGGGAAATTACTGAGAAGATTGAGGTTCTTACTTGGGTTGAAGATGATGAGAGCCAGGAAAGAGATCTGGATGAAATCTTAGGGGAGTGTGTCTGGAAGACGCTAATGTTTATCCGCTACTGTTATTCCAGCTATGGAAAAGGTTAACCAGAGGCTAATGGTTTCACTGGTGGAGGTTTTAAGAGATTCACTCAGGAAAGGTTTCCACATATGGATGAAACCACCAAGAGACGTTTCTAAAGAGAAAACAGAGTCAGTAAGATTCACAAACGTCAATAAGATCAGTGAGACTGCAGGAGGTAACATCCAGCTTCTGGTGTGCTGCTAATGATCACTAATGACCCACAGGTGTGTGGAAGCACACCTGTGGGTCCCTTGGCGCCCTCTGGTGGAAACCTGGAAGAAAGCTTCAACCACACTGAGGACACCCCAAATCCAAAACCATTAAGGTGGATCTGGTGCATGAACTTTTAAAATAGGTAGTTGAAAACATTTTTAGACTGGGTCTCAGCTATCTGAAGGCAGCAGATACTTATACGGTTTAGCTTCCTAACCCCCACTGCAATTAGAAGATAGTCACAGGTTTTTATGAAGTGATACAAGGTGTAATGCCAAAGGCTCAAAGATGCAGATTTAATAACTTTAATCTGTCTAAAGTCATTCTCATCTGAAGGAGCAGTGGCATACGCATGAAAAACATGAACATAAAGCTAGTTGTATGTCTGTGATTCCCACTCTGTTTACATTTGGCATAAAAGATTTGGTTACTGTTACTATTCAAAATGCTCTTATGTACATATATTTTCTGTAGCTGGAGACAGTTTTGTGTTATAATCAAGTGAGAGCATTTTCTACACTCAGTGGCTTCAAAAAGCAGGTTTTTGTGCTCTTTAGTTCATATACACCTGCTCTTTTGTGGCACCGAGAATTACTCCTCACACCTGGTAAGGACAATAGATGCCAAGCTGGTCTGATATGCTGAACAAAGAAACACAGAGGGGAATGCAGCAGCATCCAGAACAGACCAGTATCCTGCTCTCCATTACACATTCATTGAAAAATAAACTGGACGACCTCACAGTTAGGGTCATTGCGATGGATGGTAATGCTTTTTGTTGCAGAGACTGATAGGTATCCCCCACCGTCCCTCACAAAGCACTAACTCTGCTGGATTCATTCTCTATGATTCACATAAAATAAAATAGATGACACTGCATCACCACATCTATCGGTGGTGGAGAGAATTTGATGGTGAACCATGTAAGGAGGGAAAATGTCCACAGTCAAGTTGCAAAGTCCCCTGACGTCCATGTTGAAAATTCCCTCTCATGTAATGTGATTGGATATGTATGGGATGGAAAATTTTCAGTTAGCTGTTCTGAGCACATATTCTTAAAATGACCCACATCGATTATATTCTAAAGACAAGGGTGTCCAAAGTCAGGGAACAAAAAAAATCTTGGAAGCTGAATATGTCAGTGTCAACATGGTGGCATTGTGTGTAAAATGCACTGATTGTTGCAGGGATATTATGTTCATCTGCACTTTGTGAAGTTTTTGTACGTCCAAAAACATTTATTAGTGAACATGCTGCTATGATATTGAACTCAATACTTTATCAGCTTATATTGCCTGTTCATTAAGCACAACAATTGAAACTCGTTCCCAAACTTTCTGTATTTTATTTCTGTATTTCAGTCTCACGTAATACAAATATATTTCTCCACATAAAAATTTAAAGTTCTGTGTTCTAACATTTTGGTTTTAGTTTTAGTATTAATGTGTTTGGATGTTTATGCTGTTTTTTAAATCAGTTTGAATGGAACTGAACTGAAATGTTCCTTTCAGTGCATTTGATGTTGGCTTCAAAGTGAAACTAACATCAACTCAGAAATGATGCTGTTTTCATCTCAATACTTCAGATTTAGTTCAGAAAAAACATGTCTACTGTTCTGTCACTTTTTCTTCAATGAAACAAATTGATTACAGACGCATTTCGAAAGTTTTTTTTTTCATTACTTTTACAGATAATGTGGAAAGATTACATGTTATAAATCTAAGTTTTGGTGACACAGTCAGTTGTTTTGAGGAGAAAACTGTTACAAAAACAATTACACTTGAAACTTTACTTTCAGAGCCATCCTCTTCCTGATAACTAGACACACCTGAAGCTGGGTGGAAAAAACACCTGCTGAAGGTAAAAGCTGATTGGCTGCAGACTGTGTGCCCTCATATATAATTGGTGGATCAGAAACAACATGTTTATGTTCTCAGGAAGCAAAACTAACAATCGGTGTGACTGAAAGGAGAAATGGAGCAGCTGAAGAAGACTGGACTCCAAGCTGCTCCTGCTGACCTCCACTATGCTGGACCTGAAGATGTGGCCTGTGATTCCTGCACTGGAAGAAAACTGAAAGCCATCAAGTCCTGTTTATTCTGTCTGGCCTCTTTCTGTGAGAAACACCTTCAGCCTCATTATGATTCAGCTACATTTAAGAAACACAAGCTGGTGGAGCCGTCGAAGAACCTCCAGGAGAACATCTGCTCTCGTCATGACGAGGTGATGAAGATGTTCTGCCGCACTGATCAGAAGTGTATCTGTTATCTCTGCCCTGTGGATGAACATAAAGGCCATGACACAGTGTCAGCTGCAGCAGAAAGGACTGAGAGGCAGAGAGAGCTGGAGGAGAGACGAGGAAACATCCAGCAGATGATCCAGGACCAGGAGAAAGATGTGAAGCTGCTTCAACAGGAGGTGGAGGCCATCAATCGCTCTGCTGATAAAACAGTGGAGGACAGTGAGAAGATCTTCACTGAGCTGATCCGTCTCCTCCAGAAAAGAAGCTCTGAGGTGAAGCAGCAGATCAGATCCCAGCAGGAAACTGAAGTGAGTCGAGTCAAAGATGTTCAGGAGAAGCTGGAGCAGGAGATCAGTGAGCTGAAGAGGAAAGACGCTGAGCTGGAGCAGCTCTCACACACAGAGGATCACAACCAGTTTCTCCTCAACTACCCCTCACTGCCAGCACTCAGGGAGTCGACACACTCATCCAGCATCAACATCTGTCCTCTGAGACACTTTGAGGACGTGACAGCAGCTGTGTCAGAGCTCAGAGACAAACTACAGGACGTCCTGAGAGACTCATGGACAAACATCTCACTGATGGTCACTGAGGTGGATGTTCTACTGTCAGAACCAGGACCAAAGAGCAGAGCTGGAATCTTAAGATGTTCATGTGAAATCACTCTGGATCCAAACACGGCACAGAAACGGCTGTTAATATCAGAGGGAAACAGGAAGGTGACGGCAATGAATCATGATCTGACTTATTCTAGTCACCCAGATAGATTCACTGCTTGGTGGCAGGTTTTGAGTAGAGAGAGTCTAACTGGACATTGTTACTGGGAAGTGGAGTGGAGCGGGAAACAGGTTTCTGTAGCAGTCGCATACAAGAACATCAGCAGAGTAGGAGATGGGGATGAATGTTTTTTGGGATGTAATAATAAATCTTGGGCATTAGAGTGTTCCCTAAAAGGTTTTAAATTTGGTCACAACAACATCTGGACCTCCATCTCAGGTCCTGTTTCCTCCAGAGTCGGAGTTTACCTGAATCACACAGCAGGTATTCTGTCCTTCTACAGCGTCTCTGAAACCATGACTCTCCTCCACAGAGTCCAGACCAGATTCACTGAACCGCTACTGGCTGGAGTTTGGGTTTGGTACACTGGAGACTCTGCAGAGATCTGTAAACCCAAATAGATTTTCTCTCTTTTTTCTGATTGTTGATCAGGTTCATTGTTCTCTGTTCTTCTTTATTTTTCTGGTTTCAAATTTATTTCTCCGTGTTTCTATAAAGGAAATCACTGATTTTTCTTTTCAATCTCATGTCACAGGAATATTTATCCTCATGAAAATATAAACGGCTCTAATAGTTTCTTTAATATTTATTTTTGACGTATTTGGATGTTTTTGTTCAAATCACTTGAGATTTAACTAAACCCGTTTCTGTTTTCTTTATAATGACCCAGAGAAGAAAACAGAAACTAACATCTATTCTGAACTGATGTGTGTTTTAGCTCAGAAAATAAACTTGTGTTGTCGTCTTCAATAAAATAAATTGATTACAGGAAAATTTGGAAAGCATTTTGTAATTATTATGAAATTAATTTTCTCATTTAAAGTGCAGAAGAAAGCTGAGGTGTATTTCCTGCTAGAGGTAATGAAGATTGATTCTTTGAAAATGAAATTCAGAAATACAATTTCAGAGCAAATAACCACACACTTTATCATCTCAACCATAATCTTAAAATTCTTTTAAAAGTGGGACAAATGTTTTGCTGCCTGAAGTGAGAGAAATGGTGCACAGAGTTCAGCTGGACCAAGAAACCTTCTCTTGTTCCATCTGCCTGGATTTACTGAATCCAGACAGCTGGCATCAGCATATGGTGAAAATAGAGTTTATAACAAAAAGAAACACTTGGCATTGACACACTTGACCATCTCTCAATCATAATCTTACTTTTTTTTACAGAGAGGTAAGTCTTTTACTCCCTGAACTCTGTTAGAAGAATATAACACATATGAGAAACTCTGACTGAGATGCTGCCTGATCAAAATCAGTCCTTCTGTTTGGGGCGACAGTCCTTTCTACTGACGGACCTGTTAGCCGATGTTTACTGTTTTACAAAAGCAGCTAATTGGGAGAAACCAAGACATGCAATATATAACTAAGATAAGCCTTGTTAAATGTAACAAAATTATCTCATTTCAATAGATTTTGATTTTTTATGCTTTAGGACAGGTAAGTATTTCTGCCCTGCATTTTCATAGCCTGATGATAAACTACATGCACCAATCTTAAACGTTTACACGCAGCTTCTGCCCAACAACTCAAATAATCTGAAAGATGTGATACAACAATGGCAATAAACTGTAAAATATCTGCTTTTGTTGACAGTGAGTTTTTTATATTACGGAAATTTGATGAGTAAACTTTTGCTGTAATCTGATTTAAATTGACTTTTAAATGTAAAATTTTAATCAATTCTAAATCCAAAATATTTGTATTCAGGCACAAATTTTCTCCAGTAACATAAACATCAGGTTTTACTGTATCTACAGACCTACTTATGAAAATCATACATACTGTTTTCTTGGCATTTAAATGCATACATGAGTTTTTCAACCTTTCAACAACCAGGGCCATTGCTGCTGTTAACTTATCTGCAGCTTGCTGCTTAGAAGCTGCATGAAAATAAATAACTGTGTTATCTACAGACAATTGGATGTTATGCTCACTGCGTAATGCAGATGGAAGATCATATATGCAAAACCTAAACAACAATGGTCGTATGATATAACTTTGGGGAACAATTAAACTAAAACTAATGGAAAATGTTATCACACCATCTGCCCTTTACTCTGAGTTCTTCTTTTGAGATGAGACTGAATGTATCTGACAGCATTAGGAGAGAAGTAGTACTGGGAAATCTTGGTAAGAAGGATTCATGCTGTCAAAGGCTTTCTGAAGAAACAAGTATTTCAGTCTCTGTTTAGTAGTTTGATCTAAAAAGAAACTGCATGAGGATCAATACAATGCTGATTTTTTGTTGTTGTTCTTTTGCTATGTAATTAGTTTCCTCAAACAGAAAAATTGTATTTCATTTTTCTGAAACTGTGGAGTGATTATATGTTAGACATATGAATTTTGTTCACTCAGTCAGTTATAATAAACAGAAAACTCTTCCAAAGCTGGTTAAATTGGAAGTTGATTCCTTTCATTGCCTTCCTCTTCCTGGTCTCAAACACTGAATCTGGGTGGAACTAAGAGCTGCTGAAGGACAAAGCTGATTGGCTGGAGCCTCTCTGTCCTGACATGCGATTGGTGGATTGGAGCTCAAGGTTGTTTTTTTTCTCATGAAACGAAACTAACACAGTCAGTGTGACTGAGACGAAAAATGGAGCAGCAGGCAGTTCAGCTGGACAGAGAAACTTTCTCCTGTTCCATCTGTCTGGATCTACTGAAGGATCCAGTGGCTATTCCCTGTGGACACAGCTACTGTATGAACTGTATTACCAACTTCTGGGATGAAGGTGAGAAGAACAACAACTACCACTGTCCTCAGTGCAGGGAGACATTCACACAAAGGCCTGTGCTAAAGAAAAACACCATGCTAGCAGCTTTAGTGGAGCAGCTGAAGAAGACTGGACTCCAAGCTGCTCCTGCTGACCTCCACTATGCTGGACCTGAAGATGTGGCCTGTGATTCCTGCACTGGAAGAAAACTGAAAGCCATCAAGTCCTGTTTATTCTGTCTGGCCTCTTTCTGTGAGAAACACCTTCAGCCTCATTATGATTCAGCTACATTTAAGAAGCACAAGCTGGTGGAGCCGTCCAAGAACCTCCAGGAGAACATCTGCTCTCGTCATGACGAGGTGATGAAGATGTTCTGCCGCACTGATCGGAAGTTTATCTGTTATCTCTGCCCTGTGGATGAACATAAAGGTCATGACACAGTGTCAGCTGCAGCAGAAAGGACTGAGAGGCAGAGAGAGCTGGAGGAGAGACGAGGAAACATCCAGCAGATGATCCAGAACCAGGAGAAAGATGTGAAGCTGCTTCAGCAGGAGGTGGAGGCCATCAATCACTCTGCTGAGAAAACAGTGGAGGACAGTGAGAAGATCTTCACTGAGCTGATCCGTCTCCTCCAGAAAAGAAGCTCTGAGGTGAAGCAGCAGATCAGATCCCAGCAGGAAACTGAAGTGAGTCGAGTCAAAGATGTTCAGGAGAAGCTGGAGCAGGAGATCAGTGAGCTGAAGAGGAAAGACGCTGAGCTGGAGCAGCTCTCACACACAGAGGATCTCAACCAGTTTCTCCTCAACTACCCCTCACTGCCAGCACTCAGGGAGTCGACACACTCATCCAGCATCAACATCTGTCCTCTGAGACACTTTGAGGACGTGACAGCAGCTGTGTCAGAGCTCAGAGACAAACTACAGGACGTCCTGAGAGACTCATGGACAAACATCTCACTGATGGTCACTGAGGTGGATGTTCTACTGTCAGAACCAGGACCAAAGAGCAGAGCTGGAATCTTAAGATATTCATGTGAAATCACACTGGATCCAAACACAGCACGCAGTTTTCTGTTACTATCAGAGGGAAACAGGAAGGTGACAGGAATGAATGATGATCTGACTTATTCTAGTCACCCAGACAGATTCACTTATTGGTGGCAGGTTCTGAGCAGAGAGAGTCTGACTGGATGTTGTTACTGGGAGGTGAAGTGGAGAGGGAGGCAGGTTTATGTAGCAGTCGCATACAAGAACATCAGCAGAGTAGGAGATGGGGATGAATGTAAATTTGGACATAATGACAAATCTTGGGCATTTGAGTGTTCCCAAAAAGGTTTTAGATTTGGTCACAACAACATCTGGACCTCCATCTCATGTCCAGTTTCCTCCAGATTCGGAGTTTACCTGAATCACACAGCAGGTATTCTGTCCTTCTACAGCGTCTCTAAAACCATGACTCTCCTCCACAGAGTCCAGACCAGATTCACTGAGCCGCTACTGGCTGGAGTTGCAGTTTGGTACAATGGAGACTATGCAAAGATCTGTAAACCCAAGTAGATTTTTTCTCTTTTCTCTGATTGTTGATCAGGTTCATTGTTCTTATGTCTCTGCTCTGCTGTTCTGCTCTTTATGTTTCTGGTTTCAAATGTAGTTCTGTATGTTTCAGGATTCATAAAGGAAAACACTACTTATGTTTTATTTTATTCGTATGACAGAAATATTTATCCACATGAATATATAAACTTCTCTGGGCTCTAATTGTTTTGCTTTTATACCTGTATTGATGTTTTTGGATGTTCTGCTTGTTTTTATTTTAATCAGTTGAGATAGAAGTCAGCTAAACTTGCAACTGTTTTCTTTATTGATCCATAGAATAAAATTGAAACTAACATCAACTCACAACTCAGGCTATTTTCTCCTTGTTTCAAATCAATCAGAAAAATATTTGTCTCTTTTGCTTCCTTTAAAAAAAAATTTATTACGGATACATTTTTAAAGTTTTCTCCTCTACATTATGATAAATTCTGACTTTTGTCATATAAAGTGCAGAAACCGTTCCTTCAGAAGGTTTCATTTGATGCTGGAGAAGATCAGATATTTGATTTCATCTTCATTCATCACCACTGCAGAAAAAGTACAGAAATAAAGTTTTTATTAGATGACTTATCATTAGCATGTTCTCCCTGTGCATGGTGGGTTTTCTCCGGGTACTCCGGTTTCCTCCCACAGTCCAAAAACATGACTGTCAGGTTAATTGGCCTCTCCAAATTGTCCCTAGGTGTGAGTGTGTGTGTGCATGGTTGTGTGTCTCTGTGCTGCCCTGTGACAGACTGGCGACCTGTCCAGGTGACCCCGCCTCTCGCCTGGAATGTTAGCTGGAGAGGCACCAGCACCTCCCGACCCCACTGAGCAACAACGGTGTAAAGAAAACGGATGGATGGATGGATGGATGGATGGATGGATGGATGGATGGATGGATGGATGGATGGATGGATGGATGGATGGATGGATGGATGGATGGATGGATGGATGGATGGATGGATGGATGGATGGATGGATGGATGGATGGATGGACTTATCAGTTAACTTGTCAATGCTAACAATGTTTGGGTAGAAAATATCTGTAGATAATTGACTTACGCTGCTTATTCTGATTTAGTTCATAATTCATGTTAAAAATCAAATATTTTAATATATTCAAATATATGATCTCTGTGTAGATTTGTGGATTTTTTGCTGTGATGTGGAAACAAGAGCTTTAGTAAATAAACTAAGTAAATATTGAATTCTTAATTGTAAAAGAGGAGACAAAGGTTAGATTTACAGCTCTGCTCCTTTTTTGTAGGCTATAAAAACTTGATAACCTTTCCCTTTTTTTGCTCTCCAACACAGCCACTCCTCTCTGACCACAAATTTCCTCCTGGTAGAGCCATCCAAGAACCTGCAGGTTCTTGGATGGCTCTCGTCATGATGAGGTGACGAAGATGTTCTATCTCTGCTCTGTGGATGAACATAAAGGCCATGACACAGTGTCAGCTGCAGCAGAAAGGACTGAGAGGCGGAGAGAGCTGGAGGAGAGACGAGGAAACATCCAGCAGATGATCCAGGACCAGGAGAAAGATGTGAAGCTGCTTCAGCAGGAGGTGGAGGCCATCAATCACTCTGCTGAGAAAACAGTGGAGGACAGTGAGAAGATCTTCACTGAGCTGATCCGTCTCCTCCAGAAAAGAAGCTCTGAGGTGAAGCAGCAGATCAGATCCCAGCAGGAAACTGAAGTGAGTCGAGTCAAAGATGTTCAGGAGAAGCTGGAGCAGGAGATCAGTGAGCTGAAGAGGAAAGACGCTGAGCTGGAGCAGCTCTCACACACAGAGGATCTCAACCAGTTTCTCCTCAACTGCCCCTCACTGCCAGCACTCAGGGAGTCGACACACTCATCCAGCATCAACATCCGTCCTCTGAGACACTTTGAGGACGTGACAGCAGCTGTGTCAGAGCTCAGAGACAAACTACAGGACGTCCTGAGAGACTCATGGACAAACATCTCACTGATGGTCACTGAGGTGGATGTTCTACTGTCAGAACCAAAACCAGAACCAAAGAGCAGAGCTGGATTCTTAAGATATTCATGTGAAATCACTCTGGATCCAAACACAGCAAACACAAAGCTGTTACTATCAGAGGGGAACAGGAAGGTGACAGCAATGAATCATAATCTGACTTATTCTAGTCACCCAGACAGATTCACTTATTGGTGGCAGGTTCTGAGCAGAGAGAGTCTGACTGGACGTTGTTACTGGGAGGTGGAGTGGAGCGGGAAACAGGTTTCTGTAGCTGTTGCATACAAGAACATCAGCAGAGTAGGAGATGGAAATCAATGTACATTTGGATGTAATGATAAATCTTGGGCATTAGATTGTTCCCAAAGCAGTTTTAGATTTGGTCACAACAACATCTGGACCTCCATCTCAGGTCCTGCTTCCTCCATAGTCGGAGTTTACCTGAATCACACAGCAGGTATTCTGTCCTTCTACAGCGTCTCTGAAACCATGACTCTCCTCTACAGAGTCCAGACCAGATTCACTGAGCCGCTACTGGCTGGAGTTGCAGTTTGGTACCCTGGAGACTCTGCAGAGATCTGTAAACCCAAGTAGATTTTCTCTCTTTTTTCTGATTGTTGATCAGGTTCGTTGTTCTTATGTCTCTGCTCTGCTGTTCTGCTCTTTATGTTTCTGGTTTCATATGTATCGGTAGTTCTCTATGTTTCAGGATTCATAAAGGAAAATACTGCTGGTGTTTAATTTTATTCTTATGACAGAAATATTTGTCCACATGAAAATGTAAAATTCTCTGGGCTCTAGTAGTTTTTGCTTTAATATTTATATTGATGTATTTGGATGTTCTGATTGTTCTTTTAATCGGTTGAGACTGAAGTGAACTGAACTTGCTACTGTTTTCTTTATTGATCTAAGAATCCAAAGAATAAAAGTGAAACTAACATCAACTCACAACTGATGCTGTTTTCTCCTCAATTCTTAAGATTTAAATCAGAAAAAATATTTGTCTCTTTTTCTTTCTTATAAAAAACTAATTACAGATACATTTTTAAAGTTTTCTCCTCCATATCACAATAAATTGTGAGTTTTGTCATACAAAATGCAGAAACCCTTCGTTCAGAAGGTTTCATTTGATGCTGGAGAAGATTAGATATTTGAATTCATCCATCAACAACACTCTTTCCACCACTGCAGAAAAATTACAGAAATAAAGTTTTTATTTGACTATTTAATTAAGTCAGAGTTTTTAGCCTGACTGGTGAGTTTGGTTGTCAGGTAAGCATGTATATGAGATGAGAAAAGACATCCAGGCTGCACAGAGTAATGGTGTGCACTGAATTGCTTGCATACAGACAGAAATCTTTTAACTCTAGTGAGCCAGCTTGGAAATTTTCACAGAAAATCAACAAACATATAGTGTTTTCTTGTTTTATCTCTCAAGGGTCACTCAGACGTTTTTCTAAGAGATGAAGAGAAGGAGTTTTTTCAGCTTTGGATTAATGTTGGGAGCAGAAAAATTCTGTTTTCACAAAAAGAAGCTGCCATCTGGATGCAAGAGATGAAAGAAAAAAAAACATATCTCTGAGTTTGTGTGGAGTCGGTTTGCATTTTGCTCCATTCACCATGTGAAAAGACTAGGTGAGATGGAACCAAAGTACCTTGGTCCAGTTTTAAAGCACCGACTACTGAGCTTTGCATAACAATTCAAACCAGTCACATGTTTTGCCTAAGTGAACACTATACAGGAAAAAAAATACAAAACACAAAAACGGCAAAAAAAAAGATGCTAAAGTTCCAACAAAGAAGGTCTTCAAGCATATCTCAGCTTCTATTTCAAATTAAAATCTCAATCATTTCAAAGACATAAGCCAGCCTCTTGTAGTTAGTCTGGTAAAATTGAATTATGTTCCCCCTGGAAATCAGTAAGAAAGGAAGTATAGTCAGACTGAAACTTAAAACAAGATGCAACAAGAGAACAAGTTTTGCAAAACAGGAAACCTGTCACTGAAGATCTCAGACTTCCTTTGATAGATCACTGAACATAAAAATCTTAAAGTTTGAAGTGTTTTGGAAATAAAATGAGAATAAAAACTGCATAAAATCAAACATTTCGATGGATAATTTTTTTTTTTTTTCGCTAAAAACTAAGGCTCTTCATGCTTAATTTTGTTTAGCCTCCATCCATGTTTGCATTATTTAATTAAACTAAATGGAGTTGAATGTGAGGGAAAGCGTTACCAAACAATAAAGTGCTTGTCAACGCATCACCAACCTCTTCCTGAGATGCAGTGCTAATTCAGTTAGTGCTGAGAGAAATGCAGGCTGTTAGAGAATCAGTGATAATAAATGAACAGCTGCACATCTGAAGATGGGGCTCTCAGAAGAAGAAAGACTCAAAAGCTTTACTTAAAATCGTTCTGGTTGTTTGATTCCAGCAGCAAACCTGAACCACTCTGCCGAAGCCGTGCTGCATCTCCCTGCTGAAAATCTGCAGAACGGGACATGTTGGAATTAATCGCGTGAATAATCTTCAATATTTCCGTTTCATAAAAACCCTCAAAGAGCCTGGAGGATATGTAAAAATTAAAAAAACAAGCACGAGAAGCAACAGGTGCAGTTTCAGACAAAGCTCCTCTATGAATTTTCATCAGTCATTTATCTTGAGGTTATCACATTAAAAAGGCAGCAAATTAATTATGAAAAGTGTTTGGCACAAGTTATTATTTTCCACTCAGATGGCTTCTGACACTTCTGACCTCGATTTTAGAGGTAAAGATCACCTTAAATCTGTTCAAAGAAGATGTAGCTCACGTTATTTCTTTGACTCCAGAATAGGCTGTTAGCTTCTACTGTCTTCCCTAAATACAACACTGTGAGTGTGAACTCACAGCCGGGGTACTTGGATGCAATCACAACCCGTTTCCAATCCTCACCCAGTAACTTGCTAACAAAAACACAATCAGAAAGTCAAATAAATGTGATGGTAACATATTCATTTAACCACATTGCAAAAGAAATGAGTGCATGTTGTCAATGTTGTGCAAAAATAGCAGCTAATTTTGTACCCAAAAGAAGCATTTTCATCTAAATTCAACCATTCTCATTTTTGAAACCTCACTTGTCTTTTGTATTTGTGTTTCATGAAAGATATTTAACTGCTCACAAAATTTCTGACAGATTTTTTAAATATAAAATAAGGAATACTACATTCTGACTCTGATTAAATAATTGTTAAAGATCTTCTCAGCCAACTGTAACATATAATTGCATGTGATAAACACATTTTCTGGAGTCATCTGTCTGTAATCTGTCTCCTGCAGTTTTAGTTATCAGTAAAAATAACATTTTTTATTCCAAACTCATCCTGTCAATCTGATGGTGACGGCTGTGTTGTGGCTCCAGTCCTGAGTCCTGCTGTTAAGCTGAAATTAAACTTTGGTTTCATGTCATATTTCACATGTTTAAACAAGTTTAGTGTAAGTAAGGGAATTGAGTTTTTGTAGAAAATGAAATGATGAAAATACAAAGCAGGATGAAGTAGAGACAAAACCATACAACATAATGTAGTTCTTAATTTTTTAAAAGTTGAACGTTGGTGAACATTGGGTTTCTAATAATTGCATAAAATATACGAAATGTTACAATTTAGTTCTTCTGGCCATTAAATTTAAAGATGAATATAAGAGCAAAATATAACACAAGCAGTGTTTCCAACACAAGTACAACTCTGGAAAAAATACAAAATAATGGAAAAAACAACACGGAAGATGAGCAACAGAGGATCTGACAATAGAGCAACAGAACTAAGGAGTATTTCTACTTGGGAGACTGATTACTGAATGCTGAGAGGAAGTACTGGTAAAACCAGGAAACACAGAAAATAAGCAGAAAACACCAGAACTGATGCAGAGAAATAAAAATTGTGCTGCCCCTCCCAAACTTACTGCTGGCTGAAAGAAGATTAATATCTCTTTCTAAATCTGATGTTTAGACATTTGGACATCAGACAATACTAATATTAAAATGATGAGCAAGCTATTTGAAATAAAAGTAGGGTTAAATTATGTTCTATATTTAAATCTTTGTAATACAACCATCATAATAACTAGCATTTTGATACCAGGGTTATCAAACTGGCATAATCTTATACCTGCCCATATGTAGTATGGACAGCAAATTAAAACTTGTGCATCACGTACTTCAGGAATATTTTTAAATGAAATTAAAGCGTTGAATCACTCCTTTCTGAAAGAACTGAGAAACTGAAAAGCAGAAGCTGCTGGGCCTCTGACAGCAGCCATGGTGTTTGTCAGACCAGGTCAGAGATGTGCATTCACTGGAATTTTAAGATGTGGACTCTTTCCAAACAGTTTATTTATAAATCTCCACTCATAAATAAGCTTCCAAGCATTTTTTTTAATACGTTTAGAATAATTAATTGTTTCGTTTTGAGTTAAAAAACATTCTGATTACTACTGTGCGAGCTTGACAAATTCTTCCCAGGAGCCAAACTAATTCACATGATGAAAAAGACTCAGTTACCATGTGCAAATGTAATAATTGAGTTAATGTGACGGGTTTGTGTGTAGTTGATAGAGTGTTGGGCCGAGTTCACACACTTGTTGCTTGCTGATGTTGAGTGTGAAACTTGGACGAGAGACAATAACCCTGCCTGACAGTTTGTGGGTGGACTTGTAAAAGAAAACACTTTAAATAAGTTGCAGATGAGAAAGAAAGGACTAAGATCAGCCACTGCACTGATCTGGAAGTCAGAAATGATTCTCACCTAACTCTAATTTGCTCCATCAGGGTAAGACATGTTTGGAAACTGTAGCAGTGACACCATCTGTCAATCTGTTGCAGGTTGCTGGAGGAAAGATGGAGGCCTAATGTTTTTAATATGAGGCTCCCAAAGCCCCACATGATCACATTAGAGAGGTGTGAAGTTGTGATGATGATGTGTGTGAAGGTAGTTTATGAAGATGGTTGTCTGTATAACACTGAGCTGAGTATTCCCAGTTAACCCATCAGAGCAGCAGCTCGTTCAGGACTTACCAGCCTCACTTGGTAATTTGGATATGTTGTTGCCAGAAGTAGGTTTAGGTCTTATTAACACAAAGCAAGAAACAGTCTGTATAATCAATGAACCATTGGTTATTAGATATGTACTGGTTATTAGTGTCAAAGTTTGCACACAGTGGATCCCTGATATTTGCAAGAAATAAAACTGAGACGTCCTCTAATAGTTCAAACACCAAATATACCTTATTGTGTATTAATGCGTACAGTGGAAACAGAAGTTAGCATCCACTGCTTTCCTTATCTTCGCTCTTGGTGGTACAGCCAATCAGCATCAAGGAAGATGAATGGAGCTCCAGGATTGGCTGCTTTGGAAACATCAGCCAATAGCGTGTCACGTAACGTTGTTCCAAAGTATTTAAGCTTCTTTAGCTGTACTGTCTGTTGCATTTTCCCTCAACCACTTTAACGTCACCAGGAAAAAGGGCTTCCCCCAAAAAGTTGTCATTGTCTTTCTTTCGTCATGACTGTGGATCAGAGCTACAGTAGCATCCTGAGTTGTTGTGTGTTCGATTCCCAGCCCAGGGCCATTTTCTGCATGTATTTCTCTTCTCTCGTCCCCATATTTTCTGTCAAATACTGTGCAATAAAGGCCACTAAAGCATAAAAAAGAGACAACTGCATTTTCTTTTTGGTCCAATAATCTTGGTGTCATGTTAAAAGAAAAAATGATATAAATCTGTTCAGTACAAACACATTTTCATGGCATTGTTTGTGCTACCTCGTTACCTCCCTGCTAACCTGCAGCACTGAGTATTTTTGGTTCAGCACCAGAAATCTTTTTATTTTTTTTAAGTTAGTTTACTGGGTGCTTTTGGAAACTGTCACGCACAGCACTACTGTAGGAGCTTTTCAAGTGTCATTGAGTATTATTTTTGTCTCTTACTGCCTCATTCTCACATACGCCTTGCAAAAACCGCCAACAGTCAGGATACATTTCTGACAGGAGTTAACTAAAATATAGACTTTGAAGTAATATTTAAAGGCAGGCCAGGGAAAATAGCTGTAGATGTGAAATAGCATTTTTTACCAAAACATGTCAAAGACATTTCATTAAGATGATGACAAGAAGGTTCTAAACTACAACCAGACACACTAAAACAGAGCGTGGTTTGATCATGACCACAATAAATTGTCCTCTCTCACTCCATTCTTGTTTTCATCACATCCATCGGTGCAAAGAGTAGCCGTGCTCATTTAGCTCCCAATTGAAACTCCACATACTAAACAGACATATGCAGGATGTTCTGGATGTAATTTTCAAAAGCTTTCATTGGCTTTGATTTAATTAATTTGTGCTGCGGAGCCTGTTTGCTTCATTTAAAGCTCCAGCTGCAGGCGTTCAGTCACGATGTACAGCCTCTCTGAGGGCTTCACATGCACCAGGTGACAAAACGGAGATAAATGAGTCGAGGTTTCAAAGTGACAAGATGAAAGGAAAGATCGGTTTTCATGGCAACCGATCAAACAAACTTATTTACATGTCATAGTCTCACATTTAACATGTCCAGTTTTTTATTTATGTCTCCATCGATATTTGTTCTTTAACAAATCACTGCTGATAACCTGCTTTTTTTAATATTATTATTTTTCTCCCTTAGTTGCATTAAATGTGTTCTATTCAAGCGAGAAATGAATCCAAAAACAGATGAATTATTACTTTTGATGGCACACATAAAACGGCTTCAGGAGAGAAAATTAATTCCTTCAATGAAAGAAGTCATAAAAAAATATATTAGCTGCTTCCTTAATTAAGACAATTATCTTTGGCTTTTTCAGTGGTTAAATACTGACTGAGTTAACCAAAGCAAAGTGAGGCATCCTGTTTCAATCCTGTGATAATGAATTTTTAAACAGAAGCAATCACAGATACATTTACCAACAATAAATAAATGAATAAATTAGAATAAAATAAAACTGATTTTACTTATGATATTTTTTGGGAGGGGTTGCATGCTTTATATTCTTCTGAGGTTCACACAAACATGTGGACATAAGTAAAATATTAGAAATGTGCCAAAGCTTGGCTGTCCAGTTTCCTGCCTGAACCAGTCATTCAATTAACATAAAAAAGATAATTATATAAAAAAAATGCTTATGCCCTGTTGTTGCGTAAATCCCCCTCTGACACTACATGGCAACCAGAAGTGCACTTAAAAACACTTTGCACGTTGCAGAGTGTCAGCGAAGCACCACCTGTGTTGATCTTTTTAATCTAACTCTGAGGATCTGTCATTCTTTTTATTTAAACACCAAATACCTGCAGCAGCATTGAAGCTAATCTAATTAGGAGATGCCACTGCTGATTATCCTGACATCAAAACATGGAGTACTCTGACTGATCCAAATGTCCTTAAGCCTCTGCTTTGATGAGCGTTTTCTCATAGCCTAACAGTCTCCATCGCTCTCACAGCTTAACTTGCTGTCACTGCTGAATTAGAACAAACATAATACAACAAATGGTCCCCAGTATGTCAGACTCACTATGAATAATCCTGGTTTATTTGTTTCTATGAAACTTCAACAGGAAAGTGTTTAGAAAAGATGAAAATATTAGTGTCAAAGTGCATCAGCGGTGCTTCCTCTCACCAATTATGTTGACAGGCGCTTCACAGGGTCTCTGCCTAAAATCTCATCTTGGAGATGAGGCGACTGTTTCATGGCGTCCAATTAAAATCTGTGCTCTCAGTAAACTACTTATCCAGAACATGACATAGTAAGGGGAAAAAAAGCCACTTAGCAGCTTTAATTTATCGCAGTTAATGAATAATATGTTTTGAACCTGCATTCAATGAGGAATGGATGGGAGAAAAAAAGTGAAACTGACATTGTTTTGTTTTTCGTTGGAATTATACATCTAGATTTAGCTGTTGGTAATTAATTTCAAATTTTGTTGGAGACATATTTTTCAGATGCCTCTTTTGCTCCATTTATTTTTGTGGATAAGCTGAAACTCTGTCCTAATCTTTATCAGTTCAGCAGACATTATTCTTAGTGATTCCTTTTTACACATATTGCTAAATAAAGTGTATGCTGATAAAGTTTACTCACACTTTGTCTCAATTTCTTCAAAGTTGAAACGAAGACCTTGTGGACATGACGTTTCCCCTAAACAATGAGCAAAATCAGAGTAACAAATTTTGAAGATTTGAACAATAGAGGATTTTAAAAGAGATCTGTATTTGATCCAGAGCTTAAAAAACTCGTCTGAATTTGAAACAAGTTGATCATAAATTCATGCATTATGTTCCAGTCTGCAATCTCCAGCATTTGTGTGTCTTTTGGTTCTCATGGCTTACAAGCAGAACAGAAACTATTTGAAAACATTCAGATAAGAAGGACGTGGCAAACAAACTAAAAATAAGCCGAGTATTTCTAAAGTCATCATTTGTTGTGTTGAAATGAGATGAATGATGGTTTTGTTTCTTAAAAGTGGTAATAGTTTTATTTTTCTAAGCAAATTATACAGATACAACAAAAACAATTCTGTCAATAAATACGCTAAAAAGAAAACGAAATATTTTTGCAGTTGTATTCAGAGATTTTCGTTCCTTCTTCACTAATAGAGACATTAAGAAATTTACGTGCATCACTGGTGGAATTGGACCATATTTCTGTTAATGTCAGTTTTATTGAAATTTGTTCTTGTGCAGTTTGTTAACTGGAAACTCCTGAACAGTTTTTAATTTTACAAATAAGTCTAATTGATAACTTTTGCTATCAAAGGGGATCAAACTGTTAGCTCTCAAAATTTGGGTTCATTTCTATCTTCAAAGCAAAATAAACAACAAATACATCTGGAAACAAAAGAAATAGAGCAAAGGAAACCAAGTTATTGAACATAAAACACTGAACTCTGGGATTAAATGAACAGAGACACTGCATAACTCTTCCTGGCTTATTTATTGCACAACTTCAAAGCACCAAGGTGACACGTTAAGCACTTGGATCCTCATCAGAATTAAACCAGGTAAAGCTCCGTCCTAAATCACATGCACCTTGTTGCTAAAATGGTGCAATAAATCACCCAGGAAGGCCATCCTGCTGTATATGAATCTTTTTGTTCATTTAAAACACACTTCACCCATTTTGTGTTGGCTGAGCATGGCTGGTTTTATCAGGGGTGTGAATGTTGATGACTTTTCTCTCAGCACACAAAACTAAAACAAACTCAGTGCAGTACAAAATAACCACCTCAGAAGAAAACATCCATCCATTTTCTTACACCCTTGTCCCTCAGTGGGGTCGGGAGGGTTGCTGGTGCCCATCTCCAGCTGGCATACCGGGCGAGAGGCGGGGTCACCCTGGACAGGTTGCCAGTCTGTCGCAGGGCAACACAGAGACACACAGGACAAACAACCATGCACACACACACACTCACACCTAGAGGCAATTTGGAGAGGCCAATTAATCTGACAGTCATGTTTTTGGACTGTGGGAGGAAACCGGAGTACCCGAAGAAAACCCACCATGCACAGGGAGAACATGCAAACTCCATGCAGAAAGACCAGGGCTGGGAATCGAACCCAGAACCTTCTTGCTGCAAGGCAACAGCTCTACCAACTGCACCACTGTGCAGCCCCAGAAGAAAACAATAAGCACTAATTTTCCACCTCAACATTCAGCTCATAAGGAAAAGGTTCATGTGGCATTTTGTCCAATGAGCAGAAGATCAGGAGAAATGTGGCTTTACAGGACCTAGCAAACTGACACTAACCAAGGGTTTAAAAGTTCATTATGTTGAGTATAAATTACCTGAACTTCACCCCAGTTTCAAATGGCCATTTTGAACACTGTTATTAGGAAAAAAATAGCAAGAGTTTTAAATTTCTGCTCCAGTTCTGACCAGCATTTACAGACCCATTCATTAAACTACAATACTACTGAAAATGTCATTTATTTCAGTAACTCCATCACCAAGAGAAACAGATTATACAGATTAATTAGACAAAGATTGACCTTTTAACCAGTTTATTTATGTTAATTGTGATGACTTTTTGCTAATACCTAATAAAAATGTGAGATTTAAAATTACAATTTTACATCCAATCATTAAGAAAACTATAAAAAATAAAAAAAAAAAATATGGGCTTAATGTAAAATATGTTTAAAGCCTGCTTAAAGGTTGTTATTTTCAAAAGGTACATTTAATCTGACAAATGAGACAAATGGGACATATATTCTAATTTATTGAAAATGACTGTATGCTCATCAGAATGATCATATTAGACGGATGGTTTTTGCATAAAACATAGCAGCTGTGAAAGGAAGCGGCTTTAACATTGGGATTTAACTAAACAAACTGACAGAGGAACCATTAAAGTGAAAACCATGGCAAGGTGACCCTTCTTACCTGAATAAATCTACATCTAACCACAACTAGCTCCACAGAAAACTGTACAGAGACTGACTCTAATTTATTTCTCTTTCTGTTTTAAATGTTTAGGGCTTAATGACTCAAATAACAAAACAGTGGCACAAACAAAAATGGAAGATCTGCTGTGGTTCTGAGCTGGGAGAACAAACACAAATAATATTCAAAAACCTTTAGAAAATTATTCCAATCCACTCAGTGAACTGTTAACATTTGACTTCCCTAATATTTATCTGCCATGATAAGTTTGTAGGTGTTTGACTTAAAAGTCAAGGGGGGGGGAACCCAAAACATGATTGTATGTATGCAGTTTTTGTAGTAAAACCCATTGAGCAAATTCTCAGAACTGTATTTTGTACACCTCCACAACCTTGAGGTGTTTATCTCAGAATATGTTTGCTTCCCACGTATGCATTGTAAAAGCTTTCGTTAGGACCGAATACGGGCTCCTTTGTGCAGCGGTGTCAGTCATTAGTGACCAATAGGTCTTTAATGTTTACTAATGCATGCTGTCATTGTCATCGGCCACAACATCATGGGTCTGCAGAGGAGCAACACGCGATGCTGGAGGTGGTGACTCATGAGTGGGATGAAGGCAAACGAGGGACCTGGCTCCTCAGATGTTCGACTCTTTTCAGCCATTTCAGGTGTTAGTGCTGACATTTGCTAACGGCAGGAATGCCATACATCGAGCACAAAACACATCGGGGTCATGTTTAATGAGGACGCGACTGCAAGAACATTTAACTTGGAGACACTGTTACTTTTTCTTATAATAACCTTCTAATGCTAAAAGTAACATTTCAATGAATGTGTTTAAAAGGGACTTCTGTTTTACAGCTGTTTTTTTTAGCTTTCATTTATCACACTTATTAATTTAATAAAAAATCTTTAATATTTTTCAGATCTGTACTCAAGACAGAAAATTGTGAAAATAGTATTTTTACTATTGCTTTTTGTTCAGTTTCCTGAATGAGTTAGTTTTCACACCCACAGTGTCACTTAGCTAAATATAAATAGAAAAAAAGATGGAGATGTTGCAACAAAAGTAACAACATGATGCAGCAGAACACTGTGAGGTCCACACCTTTATTCCCAATAGACCTGCACTATTCTAAATGGAATCACAATAAAAGTGATATACCGTATTTTCCGCACTGGATTATAAGGCGCACCTTCAATGAATGACCTATTTTAAAACTTTTTTCATATATAAGGCATTATAAGGCGCATAGAATAGACGCTACAGCCGTCTACACATTTGTAGAGTACGATTTGTTCCGTACTCTACAAATATGGATGTGTAATAATAGAGAAAAGGTCCCCGAGTGCTTTATATAGTGGGCTGCCCCGGTCATTGTTTCACCCACGGTGTTGGTGTTGTGATATTGTGCCCAACTGCTTTCTGGGTAACACAGACCAACCGACACGATACCCCACAGTCTCTGTCTCTCTTGCTACCGGTATTAGCTGTGCGCTAATTTGCTGCCGTGCTGCCTGTCCTGGACTGTCAGCTTTCATTAAATTCTTCATTCTTTCATCAAGAATGTCAACAAAACAATCCGAC
Source organism: Poecilia reticulata (assembly GCF_904066995.2). Taxonomy (NCBI): domain Eukaryota; kingdom Metazoa; phylum Chordata; class Actinopteri; order Cyprinodontiformes; family Poeciliidae; genus Poecilia; species Poecilia reticulata. The sequence goes on along the minus strand of NC_088845.1, from coordinate 3,524,975 downwards.
TCCGGTCGGCGTGGAGAGCCTTCCACGACTGGGCCGTGGCGTGGCCGGACGATGGTCACCCTTCTCCGTTCGCGCACAGCATGTTCGTGGAGAAAAGTGGTGCTAAATGACCTGCAGACGACCAATCAGGTCGGTAGGTAGATAGGTCAGTCAGTCAAACTTTATTAACAAACCAGCATTCTGACAACTATCCCAGCATGCACCGCGCGCTTCTTCTTCTACGGGCAAAAATTAAGTCGGCGGCTGCTTACCGTAGCTGCTAGACCTGTTGTGGCTCAATATTGGTCCATATATAAGGTGCACCGGATTATAAGGTGCACTGTCGGCTTTTGAGGAAATTGAAGGTTTTTAGGTGCGCCTTATAATGCGGAAAATACAGTACGTTCATAACAGTAACCCTTTAGATACCCCCTCCATTTCCTCATGTTCAGACACAAGTAACACTTTTTTTTCAAAACACCAAAATAAATGGTGACAGAAAACTATGACAGCTGCTGAAGAAAACATTTTTACAGTGCTTCATCACATGACATTATAGCACAACCTTTAGTTAGTAATAACCCAAATCCTTCTAAATTTTTCACCCGTTTAATGTATTTTGTATGTATTTTTAAATAACTTGCATAAGTAAAAGAAAATCTTAAAAACTTCAAAGAACAACTCTGAATAATCCATCCATCCATCCATCCATCCATCCATCCATCCATTTTCTTTCACCCTTGTCCCTCAGTGGGGTCGGGAGGGTTGCTGGTGCCCATCTCCAGCTAACGTTCCGGGCGAGAACTCTGAATAATTATGTATTTTTATTGCCTTTCATTAAAATGCAGCCATTTTTGTGAATGATTACAATGAATCTCTATTACATAAAAGCTTTAGCAACCAATTATTAGAAACAAAGCTTTCAAACTGTCGATTAAATAAATAATGTTATATTTAGCTCTGCATAATTATGCCAATTAACTCCAAAATATTCCAAAACACCAATTACTCTATACGCAAAATTTGCTCATTTACATTTTCATTTTACTATATTTTGCTTCTATTTGGAACTCTGTAACTAAATACACTGAGGAAAATATAAATGAATGTATATTTTTATTCACCATTTTATCTCTTCATTTCATTAGTTTTTCTTTTGATAGTTTTGTATCCCATATTCACAGCGTGTGCATCAGTTCTTACTGCGAAAGAAGACCTTTTACACCCACTTTGACAAGAATGATGCGAACAATTTTTTCTATTTTATTCCCATGGTTTACATTGAGACAATGATGTCACTATCAGACTCCTTTAAATAACACTTTAATAACATTTCATAACTATAGATTTCATAATTAGGTTCAATCAGGAGACATAACTTGACATCATTCCTGAGAATCCACTATACTAACCAGAAACAGAAGCAAAACAAATATGGTGCTTTTCAGAAAATGGTGTGCAGTCACACTTACAGATAAACTTTGGATCTGTTTCTAATTTATCTCCAAAAGTGACACATGAAGAAAAATAAATGGTATCTAATGTTTCAAGCACATGGTTAAGAAACAGCTTTAGGTACAACCATATATAATAAGAACAAAATTCCCTCTCAAAATTCCCTCTATGGATAAAATATATTGGCCTATTAATTGTCAAAGGGTTGAGTTGACCCAGAACCACTAATATCAAAAATGACCTGAAACAGAAAATCATAATGTGGTGGGATGGTGTTCCACCCCCTCCCTGCACCGGGCACCGTTGATTGGTGGGCGGGGCGAATACGGTCTGCGGCTACATGTCGGCTTTTGGGTTTAGTCGATTCGTCTGCGAACGTAAGTGGCAGTTTTTCTATCCGTGGCTGAGATCATGGTTGGTTTTTGGGTGCTACACCTGTCGTGCGTTTCTGCAGTGTGGCTTTGATGGCGTTGCTGCTGTCTTGTCTTGTCGTTGTTTGTTTGGGCCGCCCTCAACTAATCCTGTTGTGGGTTGGGCCGGCTGTGTGGGTGGGGCGTTACTCCTCTGGCTCCGTAGAAGGGCATTTGGAAGCGGATGACAACGATTTGTTCCTTTGTTTTGTGATTGAAGTTACTAATTTGTTTTCTTTTTGGTTTTCTTTTGACTCATTTTCTTTGCATTGCATGGTTTTTTGTTTCTTTTTTTGAATAATTGAACTTGTCTCCCTTTTTTTCCTTGTGTTCCTTTTGTTCCAGGGACCGAGTAGTGGGCCTGAAGCCTCGTTTTTAAAAAGATGTTTTAAAGAATTGTTTAATAAAATATTGCCCACTGATAAATCTGTTCGGGTGCATCTTGTTACTTTAAAAAAAAATCTCCACCTGCTGGTCACATTTAAAGTAACAGCTTTTTTATTTTTTCAGCTTATTTTTTGTAATCTTATCTACAATTTTTCTTTTACAATGTATTATCCTTTCATTGCTTTTGTAATATTTTCATTTTTTTACAAGAAAAATACAGATGAAAAATACTCCTTACCGTCATCGGGAAAACAGATTTATACAATATTTGCTCATTAAAGATGCATGAGGAAAAATGACCTAATTCAACAGAGATCCAGCTAATTGGTGGCAGCAGATTCACAGTAGGTGAAATGGAAATCACCTGAGAGCAGCTGATGAGTGATTTTAGTAAATAAACACCTGCGTCTGTGAGGTCCAGCCTCTGGTTCATCAGGATTCCTGCTACAATTATGACATGACTGCAAGATAACACTCCATTCAAAGCAGAGAAATTATTGAAAAATATGAGTCAGGAAATTGCTGCAAAAAGATTTCCAATATACTTGACTGGAAGATTTCTATGCCTGCCCAGAGCTGGCCAACTTCACAAACTGGGTCAGACTGATTTATCTCCTAATAAAGTCAAACCACCCAACCCCTCCTAAAGCGCTTTCATGACATCACACCATGGATGGCCATGAGCTTTCTGAGTTTTAGTGAAAAGAAAACATGTGTAATGTTATTCAGTGCCAATAGTGAATCACACACTCCTCCTCAAAGCCTTGGAGATCTGGAACAGTAGGTAAATCCAGGTTTATTTATGTAAACCTGGATTCAGGTTTTAAGATCAACGAATAGGTGAGCTGCCATGTTCGGCTTTAACCTTCTGACCCACATGCAAAATCAACAAGTCTGAGTAAAGGTTAGGGTTTTATTTTCTTGCAAAAATAGACAAACAATTCTCCTTGATCCTTCCAGGAGCGGTTGAGTTGTGCAATCGGAGGTGCCTGGAATGAGAGCAAGGTTACTGGTGGCCCAAAATGAGGTGATCGGCAATACAATATGGAAACGCTTACTTTAGAATGGTTCTGGTAGAAGCGTGGGGGAATGTGCCCAAGGTCCAGTGTGGAGAATGGTTCACGGAGGTTCCTGAGATGAGCGTGAGGATGGTGATGACTGGGAGCCAGAGAATCGATGGAGTGATGTGGAGGGAGCAGCAGGCAGGCAGACTTGCAGGTGAGATCCACAAGAGGAGAAAACAATGGCACTGATCCAACTGGAAAATCCAGAAACTGATCTAGAGACAGCAAACACAAGGACTTTGAAACCACTGGAAAATACTGAAGAGACAGATCAAAATAGCAAGTACTGTAGACTACAAGAGACGGCTAGAGAGACTACCTGTGCACGTTGATCATCCAGCACTGAGTGAAGGTTCTGCTGCTCCTTTATCCCCAACACTGATGAGGCTGATGAGATCCATCCGTGTAGGCTGCCAGGTTCTTCACCAAGATCTTCGCTGGAAAAGATGCATCACTCACACTCAACACACACACAGAAACCCTGACATGAGCAGGGTAAAAAAAAAAAAACCTACGAAAGTGTGGGTGTTTGTGTGTGTGTGTGTGTGTGTGTGTGTGTGCGTGTGTGTGTGTGTGTGGTGTGTGTGTGTGTGTGTGTGCGTGTGTGTGTGTGTGTGTGTGTGTGTGTGTGTGTGTGTGTGTGTGTGTGTGTGTGTGTGTGTGTGTGTGTGTGTGTGTGTGTGTGTGTGTGTGTGGGAGACTCCAGGAAGACTTTTTGATCTGATGAGGCAAAAATGAGACTCTCTTACATACTGTGTTTAGCAAAAACCAAACAATGTACATTTACCACAAGTGAATCATCACCAGTGTGAAGCACGGCGGTGGCAGCATCATGCTGGCAATGCTACATAGCAGCCAGCCCTGAGAACAGAAAAATATAATCAATCCTGGAGTCTAATCTGACTCAGTCTGTCAGAGAATTACAGTTTAGAAAGAGTTTTGTTTTCCTGCAAAGCAACAACCTAAAGAATACAGTAAGAGCTACTCAGAAATATATAACAAAGTCTTGGAGTGGCCTAATTAAAGCCCACATTTCAGGCCTCTTGAGAATGTGTGAACGTGAAACAGGCTGCCTACCCTGATCCTAAGCAGCCTGGCACAGGTGGGTGTTTTATAGCAAAGAATGGAGAAACAATTGCAGCGTCCAGACGTAACAGACAAAGTTTGAATATTTATGAATTTACTTTACCTTTCATATATTTATTTAGTTCACATTATCTGCTTTTCAGCAGTTATATATACACACTTATCTGGGCAGGAACATGGAGGGACGGGCACCAAACTCCAGCTTCATTCGGCCAAATGAAGCTGTGTCTCATTTGTTTTCACTTAAAATTAAATGTATTTATTTATTTATTTATTTTGCTAATCTTTGACCAAAAAGTCGAATTTTACTAATAAGGCTTTACTTAAGCATTTAAATGATGACACATCCAAGTAAAACTTTTTAGTTTAGGCATTGTGTATCGGGATAAAAGAATTAAATGATTTTCTGTAGATGTCATGTTTTCTGGAAATATTTGTTTAATTTATTTAGGTCAAAATCCCAGTTAATCATTTATTGATTTATTCCCTCGTTCCATTGCCCCATTATTTAGTTGCTCCATCATTTAAGCTAATTTGTTTTGTTCAAATGCGTTGACACCAAAGGTAAATTAACCTATCTTTTATAAAAGAGCCAAAGCTTTTTCCTGAAGTAAAATCTCCTACACATGTGAGGACTGTTTTTGTTTAGCAAAGTCATTGAAGCTGACTTTAGAAAATTGCTTTTCTTAATGCTCCCAGTGATGTTTTTTTTTGGCTTGCTGTGAAGAGAAGCGTTCTCCCTGAGTCTGTAGATCAGAAAATTAGTTCCACAAACTTTGTCTTTGGGCAGAAAAAGTGTCAGGTTGAGTTAAGCTACAGAAAGAGCTAATCCCCTCTGATACGCTGTCCTCATAGCAACTGGAGTCTTAGGCTGGCTTCACACCAACTATGCTGTATGTGCCTGTTGCATTTGAAGAATATCACCACATGCACATTAATTGTATATTTTATATTATGGCCTCATTTCAAAATGAGCCTCATCTGAATGATTTATGGACCTTATGTTAACTTCAACACACCTCACGCAGAAAATTCCCTCTGTGTAAACTGAAAGCAGGTGATAATTATATCTTGCTTGTTGTAATGTAGATTTTTTTTTTTTTATTTAAGCACTAATTGGGATCAAAGTGGATTAACTATCAGAGCGTCTTGTAAAAGTTCACTCAGTTTTAACAAGTTTTTTTGTTTTTTTTTCAAAAGTTGATAAAAGTTTGTAGATAATTAGCATGTCAAATGGGTCACCAAGTGGTAACTCTAGACTTGGACCGCTTGCTCTTCTTGTAGATGTGAGTTAATCTTTTCATTGTTTGAATTGTTGCATGTCTGGAAAAATATTCCTTCTGGTTTTGAATGCTGTTCAGGATTTCTGTTCTTTCTTTTTAACTTTGGGACAGTCAATACGATGTGTTTCTATGGCAACAATGTGAGTTTTTTGAGAGCAGCTGAATAATATTGTAAAAGCTCAAATAATATCTGAACTATGACCCCAAATCCCAGAGATTTTCACTTTGGGATGAAGTATTTTTTAATTTAATTGATTTGTAATTGGTCCTCTTCTAGTTTATAGTTTCCCCCTTTTGCACTGATTCCATCCATCCATCCATTTTCTTGCATCCTTGTCCCTCAATGGGGTCGGGAGGTGCTGGTGCCCATCTCCAGCTAGCGTACCGGGCGAGAGGCGGGGTCACCCTGGACAGGTCGCCAGTCTGTCGCAGGGCAACACAGAGACACACAGGACACACAACCATGCACACACACACTCACACACCTAGGGACAATTTGGAGAGGCCAATTAACCTAACAGTCATTGTTTTTGGACTGTGGGAGGAAACCGGAGTACCCGGAGAAAACCCACCATGCACAGGGAGAACCTGCAAACTCCATGCAGAAAGACCGGGGCCGGGAATCGAACCCAGAACTTTCTTGCTGCAAGGCAACAGCTCTACCAACTGCCCCACTGTGCAGCCCTTTTGCACTGATTTGAAAAAAAAAAAAAAAAAAAAAGGTATACCCTAAAACTATTGTAATGCTTTTCAAAACAAAACAAAAATACATTTTTAAAAAATGTAATTAAAAAATCTTCAGTGAACATCTGCTGTTATTGCTGTTTTTGTCATGGGTGACATGACTTTCCATTCAGACAGAAAAAAATCTGATTATCTGTCTATTCCGCCCCCAGATTTGTTTTGTATTGCCTATTATCTGATAAATAAGGCACTCTGCTGCTGTGAAGAGTGTTAGCACTACATGGTAAAACATGGTGTGGCGTTTATATTTGTACTTAAACCACACTAAATGACTACTTCACTGTTTATTATAGCATTTAGAAAGCATTTGACATCCCAACCTTAAAATTTAGCTCAGGTGATCCCAACCAGTCCTCTCAGGACAACTCTTCTCATTTAATTTATTGGCTTGAAATGTATAATTATGAGGGAAACTTCATGAGACATCATATTTTACCAAGAGAATTTGTTTATTTTGATTCTGTTGGTTGGGCTAGTGCCCCAATTAAACCATGGTGCAACATATTTACTTTAGGTTTGTCAGATAAACCAAATTTAAACGATTCCTGCTTAGATTCTGCTGCAATATGCTTTAAGAGTTGCTTATAAATGCCCATAATAATTAATCTACCCACATCTATCGGCTCTCAAATTTATGAATCTACTTTGATTTTAAAATATGGCATTCAGAAAAAGTTCTCTAAATCAGTCCACCAGCTCGATATTTAGTTTGCCCTGAAGGTCTTTAGCCATCAAATGCCAAATCATTCCTAAACGCAGCTTTGATGTCAGGGCAGCGCTCCAGTGACTTTGTAGAAGTGAAGGTGAATGAACGTCTCTTCCACTGACTTTAATTACTCGGGACAGGGCAGATAGGGTCTAATTAATGCCTTCACGTATCTTAGCAGCATAAAGCTGTTGGGTCTGCTGGTGTAAACAGCGCGGCTCCCTGGGTCGCAGCTGGTAATTACAGGTCTCGGTGCCGACAGTGACAGCTTGAGGCACGGGGGATGGAGCTTAATTAAAGCCTAACCAGGCACCTGCCATGTCAGAATAAAGAGAGGGGTGCATGACCCCAAAAAAGAATGAAACGAACTTCTGAACGAACAAATTATGGAGATTTTAAACCTACGCATAATTTATTGCATCTGGATTTCCGTTGAACACAGCCAAGTTTTCTCCTTCATACTCTGAAGTAGCGCACTGCAAAAACACAAAAGTAATTTTGGTCTAGTTTTCAGTGCAAACACCTTAGTACACTTCAAAAAAGACTAAATTAACTTACAAGTAACTTTGCAGCAGCTGTAACCCGGGGTGAAAAAACTGCCCTTAGTCCCGCCTCGGTGCCCCATTGGTTAAGAGTGACAGTCAGTCACACAGTGCATGCAGCCAATTGACACACCTGAGGTAATTATTTAGGCTTGCTCCAGCTTTCCCCAGTCAGGTGTGAGGGGGAGAGCTGGAGACAAAGGAGCTACAGGTTGGTGTTTCCAAACAATCAGTTACCTCTTTGTTTGTTATGCACTTTTTTTAACCTTCCAATATAAAAATCATGTAGATCTGAAAAGATCCAGTGAGTTTGGAGCCTTGAAGCTGCCATGCTCTCTACTGTTAATGGAATTGGTGAGTAGTGGACACAATGTTGTTTTGTTGTTTTAGCATGTTGGTGGTAGCCAATGCTAATTGTTGTATGATCTAATGTCTTAAATTTAACATGTTTAAGAAAATGAGATAAATATTACTTTATTTGGTCTGACAGATTAGATCTATTGCATTTATCTCTATGTATAACTGAAAAGAGTCTAGTTAACTAGCAGGTTGGAAATTTACTGGTCCTGTTTATTTTAATACAGGCCAGGTGATCCCTTTGTAGGGTTAAAGGATGGCGAGCTTCTGAAAACTGGCTGGGGCCAGGAGAACCTGAGAATCACTCCATACTGGTCTGGTAGGAGGCTGGTCTGTATCATTTCCCCCTCCATCTCACCATTCGGACACACAATCCACTATTCATCTCTTCATCTGAAACGACTTGCGCTAGGACATTGTCATCTCAAATATCTGGACAATTCAACCATGGACTTTTTGAATGTGTGTAGGTCAGACACTGTGCTGACCAGTGGGGAAATTTAAACCAGTTGTGCACAACTTAATGAAAGATCTACTGCAGTACTGTGTATATTTAATTTGGGGTTCTATGTATGTTTGTCTTGTACTGTTCACTTTAATTTTCTTTTAAAATACATGGTATTGAAAGCAGTTCTTTTGCATTGGTTTTATTGATTACTGACAACGGCTCCAGTAGACGAATTCTAGTCTTCTGATTTCTTCCATCCAGTCCTTTTACACTTTAAATAGTGCTACACAACATACCGGAGTTTGTTTTAAGTCAATATTTCCTCATATTGATATGAAAAAGTACAAGTTCCACCAGCAGGTTTCTTCATTTAGAACAAGACATTTTACTCCTGCTGTAAGTGAAATAATCTACCAATGGACTAGAACTTTTTCATCAATATTGAGAAATAACTGACTTAAAACTAGTTTTTATTTATTTATTTTTTGATAAAAGGTTACTTGTGAGTTTTGTCCTATTTCAAGTGTACTTAGATATTTTAACTACTTATTCAATTAATAGCACTTAAGTGAATGCTGTTGTGTTTATATCTTTTTATTTTTCTGTATAAATGCCACTCAGTTCTTGTTTCACACAGGAAGATAATTCATGGTGCACCACCCCCTACTTTCAGCTGCACCCTGGGTTGCAACCTGGTTTTTATTGTGTTTTTTGCCCTTTTTGTCAATTTTTTTTTATCATGAATTATTTGTAAAAGTACTAAAACACTACGGTATATAAGTACAATTGAAGTTGTGTTTATACATGTATAATCATCCTATCATGAAAACATATATCTTAACTTCTGACTATCTGTTACTTTATTCACTTCTTTTTAATAAAATATTGATTATTTCATAGGAGTTTGCTGTATTTCAGAGCAGTTAGTGAAGCTATAAACATCCCGCTGTTCTGTTGAAAATGTAGAACATAATGTCAGTAACTCACAAATATCCAATCTGTCTCAGTTTGAGACACTTTTTACAGGCTAATCAAGCAAAGGGAATCCATAAAAGTGACAATTTAATCTGCAAAATGCCAGCTGTATAAACATGTATTAACTCTGGCTCTTGTCTGCTAAATAATCATAATTTCGCAGCTTCCTATCTTAAAAATAACATTCATAGCCCAGAGGCAATCAGTAGTCACATTAAGCTGAAGGGAATGTGTATTGATTTTATTAATGAGGAAGTATGACGAGTCTGAACGCCCTCCAGGGTCGAGGGCATCTGGTCAGAGAGGTTCATCCATCTACTTGCTCCGATGTCTCTTTAACGCTTCGAAGCTTTAACACAAAACTGTATAAAACTGAGCCAGTACACTTAAGGAAAACAATATTTCTGTTGTTTTCGCGTGTTCAGGTAGGGCATCCATCAGTAAAGACAGAGACTGGTTTAAAGTGAAAAAATGTTTTTAATGTTCATTTCTAGAACCTTCTTAAATAATGCATTTAATTGTTTGTTTTGAGCTTTCAGAGGTTTATCACCGGCTTCCCACACACACCATTCCCCAGGGGATTGTGTGGGGACATTGTACCATTTTCATTTTTACAGCAATTGTTGTTTGGTTACAGCTAACATGCAGGCACATCCTTCAAAAAAGGCAAGATATTATTATCTTTCTTCCAAATAAAAATTCCCCTTATTTGCCCCCACAAGTTTATGAAAAAACATATACTAATATTAGAGCTGCAAATATCACATGCCGTTTTGAATAAAAATGCCTTTTAGATAAAATATCCACTTTGGAAAATGATTCATTTTTAAAGACGCAGTATTTTATTTTTATTTTTATTATTTAAGATAATGATAAATATAAAGGAGGATGGATATTAAAAAAGGGCTGCACAGTGGCGCAGTTGGTAGAGCTGTTGCCTTGCAGCAAGAAGGTTCTGGGTTCGATTCCCGGCCCCGGTCTTTCTGCATGGAGTCTCCATGTTCTCCCTGTGCATGGTGGGTTTTCTCCGGGTACTCTGGTTTCCTCCCACAGTCCAAAAACATGACTGTCAGGTTAATTGGCCTCTACAAATTGTCCCTAGGTGTCAGTGTGTGTGTGCATGGTTGTTTGTCCTGTGTGTCTCTGTGTTGCCCTGCGACAGACTGGCGACCTGTCCAGGGTGACCCCGCCTCTCGCCCAAAACGTTAGCTGGAGATGGACACCAGCACCTCCTGACCCCACTGAGGGACAAGGGTGAAAGAAAATGGATGGATATTAAAAACAAAACAACACAGATTCCAACCTCTGGACAAGGAAAACAGATCTAAATCACTTATTACTTTTACTGCAATATATTACATATGGACTTTAGAGGAATAAAATAACACATGACAGGGAAAAACCATGCATGGGAAAAAAGTTGCTCTCTTGCTGTGGCTACATGGTTCTAAACTGATTAGTTCTTGTGTGGAAATGCTTATTTTTTAACATTTAATTTGTTTAGATTGAAGTTAAAACTAGGTGGATGTTTGAATCAGATTGCAGTTAATCACACTTCTGAAATAAATGGTTTGCCAGAGATTATGTATGCATATTTGTCCATAATAAGGTTAAATTTTAATTTGGCAGATTCTCAAGCACATAATGACCTGTGCAGAATTGTGTACATAAACCAATCATTGCAAAAGAAAACAAAAAAGCTTGCATTTTGATTTAAAATGACTGTTTATTTGATGATATTTCCTTTAGTCTGCCCATTCCTTGAAACTTCAGCATCAAAGTCCAGGCAGTCAGTCATTAGTCAACCTGTTTAAATATTAGAATTATAATCAAGATCGCTGAAATTTTCAGTGGCACGCAATGGATGCTTCACGGTGCATTTTAGACCATAATTTATGCTGCGTGAATTATGCAAGGCACAAGCACAAAGAGCAAAACAATTTTCACTGGAACAAAATTGGCTTGCTTAGCTTAACAGCAGGCTTGAATTTATATTCAAATGAGTTGTCACATAAAATTCACATAATGCAAGAATGACACCAAGAACTGAGCATCCAAATTTATTCTACAACCTGGTTACTTCTGGGGCATGTGGAGAGTGAAGTTCAAAATATCAGAGAGATTAACCAGACCAGAGGTGATAGGAACTGACATGACACAACAAATAAACACGAATACATCAACAATGTGCAATATGCAAAACAACCACCCTTCCTTTTGTATTTTTCATTCATGAATGTCAATTTTAGGATCAGCTTTCCAAAGGTTTGAGTCGACTAAGTAAAGAGGTTTCAATCCGTGCAGAACATTTCTGTATGGTCAATGGTCCTGCATTGAAAATCGGATCTTCTTTTATGCCACCTTCCATTTCTGCACCGCTGCTTGAAGAGAAAGTCCTTTAAAAACTGACAGTAGGTGTAGAAGTGTATCTGAAGTCCGTCTTCAATCTGAAATGGTCCAACTATCTCATCTTGCTAACAGCTATCCATCAGTGGTTAGGTCTTTCTTTCTTTGGTTCTGCTCCTAAGCACCAACTATCTCCTACTTCTGGATACTTGAGGTAGATTGAAGTTCTGATGACTATGGAGGATGATGGGTAGCAGCAGCTTCATGTTTAACCTCTCTTGGGTCTTTTGTAGGTGATTTTTGACTTTTCTTCTCCACGTTTTTTATCCCTTCCAGCATATCAATGATTGTTCAGTGAAAATCTCATGCAAATATATAAAACTCTGTAAAACACCTGTCACAGTGGGATGTTGTTTGTAAAGTTACACAGTCAAAAACTGTAATACTTTCTTGACAGGGTGTGCATAAGCCTGACATGACACTGTCATGAAGATCGAGTCTTTATGAATATCCAAGTTTTAATGCAACTTTGCATTAAAAGTGTCATTATCTACCAACTGACAGTCGATCATTAGAGAAAAAAAATTGAGGTTAATTTTTTAAAATCATATTTTCACTATGTTCTTCATTCATTTATAGAAGTTGAATTTATAAATGAAATGCTTAGTTGGCAAACCAAATGTTTAGTATGAAGATTTAGTTAGCTGACTAATACTTATTAGTATTTCTCCACCAGCTTTGATAAACAGCTCAAACTAAGTCAGATTAGATGAAGAAATTTTACCACAGATTTTAAACTGGACGTTTAACTGGATCTGTTTGACTGGGGCATTGTAAAACAAGAAAATGTTTTGCTCTCAACCTTTGGAACTGCAATCCTCAAGGGCTGGTGTACTACAACTTTTAGACACGTCTCTGCATCAACGCACCTGAATAACACAGGTAACTTTTCTTTAAGGGTATCAGAGTAAAAGTGGTGGAATACTCATATATCCCCCACTTGATTAATTGCAAAGTTTTTTGAAAACACGTTTTTCCTTCCACTTCATGATTGTACATAACTTTGTGTTGGTCTATCAGACAAAATCGCCATAAAATACATAGAAATTTTATGATACTTATACAGTATATGTTATATTAAGAAGAAGCAAATGCAAATCTGTAAACTGAAACAGATTAAAAACAAGACTTCAAAAACAATAATAGATCAGAGCTTTAATCAATAATTTATTCAAATATACTGCTAGTTTTTAATCACACACAGAAAAAAATATTTCATTTTCTTTGTGGTTTTGTCAGGTTGAAACTAATAAACTAGTTTTGTTTTTTATTTCTATCCACAGCACCTCTGGGTTGACAGCAGCTGCAGAATCCAGTTTACCTGAAGTGAGACAGACTGTAACAGCGACACACAGTGAGTCAAGTCTGAGTGTGTTTGTGCAGCAGGCCACTTCAGACTGCGCTCCACTGCGGTAATTTGTATTGTTCATAGATAAAATGGTTTGTATTTGACGCTGCCTCCACTCACATAATTTGCCTTATTATCCTGAGATTCTGTTCTTTTGACTGAGTGTCGCTCCTTTGTGTAGGATCTTCAAAATCTGGGAGGAAAATGGCATCAGAGCATTTGGGTTATTTTGGTTTTTTTGCAAATGCAGCCTGGAAGGATTTGCAGAGATTCTCCTAAATATGTTATAAAGTGTCTTACTTTTAGAAAACACTCTGCATGATGGTGAAAACTAACACGTTTAAGACTGAGGAGTATGGTTAGGTCAGGAGCAGCGTCTCGTGTAAAAGCTGCAGTCTGGTTTGGATGTGGGGAAACAGATGTTTACTAATTTTCCCAAAAGGAAACAGGCTCTTATTTTTTTATGTTTTGAGTACTGCAACAACAGATAAATAATCTTTATCAAAAGATCAAAAACAACCCACATTTTGAAACTTTACAATTAGCACGTTTAGTAATTTTTCTGATAATTTGTTGAGAACTGGAAGAAATTATAAATTTTAAGACAAATAATGAGATTGAGATGAAATGCTTGACAGCTAGAAAAACCTCAAACGGCTGGATTTTATGTTTGTTTTTTCTGCTTTTTAACAAAAACTGCTAATTTTTTACCAGGTTGCTACATAACTAAACCATTTCTATGAAATCTGAAAAGTAATAGAAATAAAGGCATCATATTGTTGGGTTTCTCTGGATCAATAGTTAACAAAATAAGCTAAGTGGCGCCAATTTTCCAGGAATATAAATCCAATCAAGTCTTAAAATTTTAAATCAATGAAAATGATGGACAATCAGGTCACATAGAGGGCAGTTGAGATTAAAAAGCATTTAATTACTGCAGCATTTGCTCTCCAGAGCCCTGTGTGTCTCTGTTAGAGCTCCATATCTTTCCTCCATCTGTTTTCTAGGAAGAAAAAACTCCAGATACAAAGCTGATGGAGTGAGAACCAGCCAGCTGGGGTTTGTAGTTTCTCTGAGTGTGAGGATGTCAGTGCCAGTGCTCTTATTTCACCAAGTCTGTGTGTCTTTATTAACGTGCTGTTTAGCATTCTGAGAGCAGAATCTCAGTAAGTAAAGTCTCTGAGTGCCAGTCCTGCAGGTTGCTTAGAGTCAAACTGGTTGAACTGGGACAGGGGGCAGCTGGAATCAGTAGGTCTTCTTCCAGGAACGGAGGTACAGCTGGAAGGGCAGCAGAGGGTTTCTGCTCAGCAGGCTCTTGTGGAAAACATCAAAATCAGCTTTCCTGACTCTCTGCAGATAGTCCTCCAACACGACCTGGAGCACAGAGCAAAACAAGCACAAGCTGGTTCATGCCTCACATCCTCAAAGATGACTGTTTCTGAAACTTTCAGCACTTTTTAGACTTTTTAGTCCTGATCTACTAATTTTTTTTGTGTATAAAAACAGATAAAAACTTGATTTCATTTATAAACAGCAGTCAGTCAGTGGGCCACCAATCACTGTGGAGCTTCAAAAGCAATGAGTCTCTATTTGTTTGGGACTCTTATTTTGATCAAAATAAATAAATTCCACAATGCGTTTGAAAAATACACATTATTTGGGAAACTTGACTTTCAAAGCAGTAAAAATACTGTTGGCTGTCTAGTTTCTACAAATTAAATTATTGTCACATAGATCAGTATTTTTAAACCTTTTTTGAGCCAAGGTACATTATTTTAATTGAAAAAATCTCGAGGCACACCACCAACCAAAAATGTAAACAAAGATACTCTGTAGCCGCCTATGTTACATATATAGTCATTCTTATCAAAGTCTCTTGAATAGGAATCAAATAAACACAAAAAGGCATTTTTATCACATTTTACATTTCTTATTTCAAATTGCACTTAACATGTGCACTTCAAAAATACACCTGAACAGTGAAACAACACTGGTGTTAAATTTAAAGAAGTTGTAGAAAACTTCAAAGTGTTTTACAAACTAATCCACAAGCATCTTATAGCCAGAATACAGAAAATATTTCTTATTCTGAAAGAAGCAATAATATTTGGGAAACATTTCACTTCAGATTCACTGTTTCAATATGAAGAGTTGCATGTACAAAATGTCAATATCTGTATATTTTACCCATCTAGTGTGAAACCTGTGCATGTTTGGATGAAAACAGCTGATTTCCTGGCAGAAATTGAAGAAAGACGAAGCTCGTCCTCCACAACTCTCAGTCTCTCTCTGGTTTTAGTTTTTATAGTTGCCAGGCTTCAGAAGCTCATTTCACACAGATATGTTGTGGGAAATGGACCCATGTCCTTTCCAACCCAACTACTGCTGAGCTTATCTGTCTTTTCCATCACTGTCGTCACAGTCTTGCTAGATACGATGCTCTCACCGCTCACAATTTTGACTTCTAATGATTCACTTCCTGCTAGAGAGCCCCCTAGTGGTTGAAGAAAAATACACAGCAAAGCCACATCGGGCTACAATCCTCATGGTTCAAAGCTTAGAAAAAAAGTAGCAGCTTATAGTCTGGAAAATGCGGTACCGTAGGTGAAATTGAATAATTTCCACGGCACACCTGATGATCACTCACGGCACACTAGTGTGCCGCGGAACAGTGGTTGAAAAACACTGACATAGATGTTGCCATGTTGGTTACACTGCAATGCATCCTGGGTAGATAACATAGGCTAGGTGCAGCGGTAGCTCAGACTAGCCAGAACAGAAATGTATGTGCAAAAATGAAAAAATGAGAAGGACCGAATTGTTGAAGAGGAGAGATTTTGCCAAAAAGGAGACTGTATTTGTGCTGCTGCTAATTGGAAATGCTAACCAAAATAGAGAGCATATGCTGTAAAAAGCTACAATGTTTTGGGACCTAAACATTTAAATATATTAGAATGGGCTTGTTACAAAGACTTAAATATGCTTCACTATGTATTTAAACATCCTATTTGTTTAGCTTTCCTATTAGCTCAACGCGTCATTGGCCCGGTATGGTGAAAAAATGTCAACCTCTGTAGTCAAAAGATAAAATAAAGATAGATAATTTTAAAAAATTTAGTTTTTACATATCACAAACTACAATTTTTGGAGATTAATAGATAAAATACAACATATTTAGTCCAACAGGTTCAACTAGTCACGGATTCCTTTAAATTGAAGATCATAAAAGCTCTAAAAGAATTAAAATTCTGGGTTATTTCTCAAGAAGAGCCCCATTGAAAAAAGGAAATAAAACACCCAGGATTTACCAAGAATGAAACCTAGAGCCTGTGTGTGAAGACGGATGAGCCTCAGACGGATTTCCATCAAAGGGCAACTGAGCAGTCACTGCATACATCATCATGTAAAAGCATAGGAGGACGAAACCAGAAAAGAGCCACTCGTTAAGGTGACCCCTGCAGACAAACTGTGATTGCAGTGCATTTCTAACCTGTTTTTTTCTGCATCAGGGGTTAGGGGTCTTAAAATGATGAAAGGAATGAATAAAGCAGGAAAATAAAAACCGTTTTTCAGTGAAAAGCTTTTCCCAGAGGCCGTAGCGTCTCGTTTCTGTTCAGAAGCGAGAGTATTTTAATGATAAAAGACACACATGCATTTTCCTGCAACAACATGAGATTAGTTAGTATTTGGAAACATTTTATTTGAAAAGCTGAGTATATGGACTTCAAATGTTAAAAAGGAAAAACAAAAACATGTCAAACCTAAGACAGATTTTGTTTCCACCTTAAAAATAGAAACTTATTCAAAGCTGAAATGTTACCATCTCCTTTTGTTTCTTTAACCCAAGAACGACAGGATAAAGCTTGTTGCTTTTCTCCTCTTCATCCTTCTCACCAACGTTATGCTCAGCTTTCATTTAGCTCCCCAGCAAAGAGCGCGCTGTGCAGAAACACGTTACGGACATTCTTTATTCTGGCTCTCAGGTGTTTGTTCCTCCATCCCCCGTGTGTCTCTGAACAATTTGGTGGTAATTCAGAGGCTAGAAGGCCTTCAGAGGCAAAAGGTTTTTTTTCTATTTGGGCACATGGAAACAGGAATCCACCTACACACTGTTTGAGGAGGCTTTTCTGCTTTATTACAGCAGATTTGAAAAAATGTGCTGGGTTCTTTAAAGAAATGCTTAAATCAAATAGATTCTGCAGATCGTAGCATCTTTTTAAATTGTTTTTCTTAAATCTTCGATATGCATCCTCAGGTCTAACGCGGTCGTTCTTCATGTTGTTTTGAAATGAAAGAGTCGGTGTGATTCATGTCCTCTAGTCTTCACTGGTCCTCCTCATTTTATTTTTTTGTTCACTCTGCCTCACTGATCCAAACCTGCAGTTCATCTGAATCTAATTTTTAGGACACGAAGACAGCAATGCAGACTGTGCCTGCTTTCCATGTGGCTCGCTATCAGGAACACAAATAGACAGCAACACTCCCACATATGCATGAAGGGGCCTTTTTGCTGCTTGGAGAAGATCCACTGCAGAGTCATTCAGGAGGGAGAGTCCATTTTTCTGCTCCACCTCGTAGCTGCAGCAGGTTGGTGACGGATCATCATTATGGACTCCATAGAAATGTTTTATCCACCTGCAGAGAGCAGCCTCTGAGGTTGACTTCATGCATACCAGCCCTGTTTGGTCTGCTTTAATCAAACTCTGACTCATTTGCCTTAAAAGTCCGATTCGTTTGGGAAGTTGTCGTCCGGTTTGCCGAAAAACCTAAATCTCGGTTCGGTTGAAGGGAACTCCTCATTCATTAAATGAAACCTCTCTGACATATTGCAGATATCTGATATTTACCAATACACTATGTAAAAGCATGAAACACAAATAGGAACAAGATTAAGATAAACACTGGTTGTTAATATCGATCCAGTTTTACTTATCGGACTGATGCTGAGGGTTAAAAAGTCATATTGAAGGCACTGATTGGCTTCCTTAGGATGTTTATAGGTATAATACTCTTAGTGTATGTAACCTTCTTAATCTAAAAGTAATAATCTTTAAAACATTTACCTGCCTTTTTGCCCTGAATATTTGAAATTAGAGATTATTTTTGTAACCCTAACTGATTGAAAAAAGAAAAAGTTTCATCTGCTTTTCTCAGACAGCAGGAAAACATATTTTTATGCTCTGTACAAATATTTTTGGATTCAGCTCCACAGACAAAAGGAAAAAAAAACTGATTAAGTTGGATTATTCTCAATGCCTTACAAATCTGGTTGTCTGCACAAAACAAGATCTGCAGTCAGCATACTGTTATTCTGACTTTCAGGGAGATTACTGAAGCAAACATCAGTGATATGAGGAAAAAAAGTGATTTTAAAATGTAAATGAGATCTTGATGAATAGCAGGGGAGTCTTATGACTTACAGTGGGAAGGAATGCCGGGGTTGCTGCTGCTGGAACGTTGTGGCTAAACGATCGGGCCTGAAGGAAAAAGCAGAACAAACTGAAATGAAAAAAACAAAAACAACCGTTTTTCCTGTGTAAGTTTCAAAAAGATTGGAAAATCACAGAAATCTCAGCTGCAACTTATGATAAAATACTGCCACTAGCATTTAAAAAGTTGAAAAAGAAAAATTCTTAACATCTCTAATAAAAGATGATGTGAATTTGCTACTGCATTTGTGCAGCTATGATACTTGAGTAACAACAGACTGAGTCAGACTTTCTAGTAATATCTGAAGGGCTCTACGACTCTATTTCTCTAAGCTTCTGAAACTGTTTTCAATCTCGTTTTGCACCTGATTATTTCAAGAGGATTCTGCTTTTGTTCAGGCACTCAACACCGACCTTTGGATCACTTAGACCAGTGGTTCCCAAACTTTTTCTCCTGACACCCCCCCCAATGGGCTCCAAACATTTTCTGGCCCCCCCTATGGATTACAAATAGCTGTCTAGTTGAACGACTTGTGCGAGCGGGGAAGTGGGGGGGAAGTCGACTTTTTTGGGGGGCAAAATGAATGTACATAGCTGAACATAGACAACATCAGTAGCCTACAGGCTACTTGTTAAGCTTAAGGTGCTGTATTGATATTAGCTAGTCATCTTTTAGCTAACATTACCTGCATCCACCAGCTTTACTCAACAGTCTGTTAGTTTGGGGGAAAAACTGTGAAAAGTTCTTTGCGTTTTGCTGGTTTGCTGCCATGATTCTAACACAAACTTGCGTAGCTCCGCACAGCAGCAGCAGGTCTCCTTCACGGCGCACAGGTCTAAACAAAGCGCGAGTGTCTTAGCGCTCATGTTGCGTTTAAAGGCAGCTCGGAAAAACAGGTTACCACATGTTAACAACGGATTAAACAGTTTAAACTGCTGATAAAAGTGACAGAGGACACAGATATGGGAAGTGTAGAAGCCCCTACTGTATCAAATTGACATAGGATTAACAGAGTTGGCCATTCTAAGGTAAAAACCCAGCACATATAGCGTTCAGGATTTTTTTTTTTTCCATCCAGACAGCTTCCTGTGCCCCCCCTACAATGGCATGGCGCCCCCCCTAGGGGGCGCGCCCCACAGTTTGGGAACCTCTGACTTAGACACACAAATGGAAACGGCATGAATAAACCAGTGTTTTGTCTGCCTGCAACAGGCAGTTTGTCAAACAGCTAAATTGTTTTTCTAGGACACTTTAAATAAAAACAAAATTTAGCCTAAATTTTGTTGAATGTACAAAAATACAACAGTATGGCAAACATAATAGTACTTAAATGCCAAAAACATCAAAACCAAACAACTATCAGCTTGACACACAGCATACCTCATCACTATTAGCGACGTGTTGGTAAAAAAAGTTGCATAAAGAGGACCAGTAAGAAAGACAGAGTGAGAATAATAAAGTAAATGTAGAATCAGTGTTGGGCACACTTTCACTAATACTGGAGCTAAAATGTTTAGTGCATCTAGTTTCCCCTAAATACTTTTATTCAGATAAATTCTAATGAGATAATTTACTTGGCTGCTTTGTAAACTTTCAGATGAAGTTCAACATCACTGCTGAAATTTATATTCATTATCTTATTTTGAAGTCTGTTCATTTCTGTCTCCTTCCCCAAAATTCTCTTTTTTAAGACACTTTTTTGAGCAAGTGGCAAGTCAGTATGGTTGAAATTAGCCCTTTAGCGCCTTAGCTTTAGCTTCCATGACTACTAACTTGTAGATAGCAGTGCCCACCACTGCCTAAAATGGACATTTTAGCCAAACCACAGGAAGAAGAAGGAAAATTATGCAACTTATTTTCTTCCAGGATTCGTTTATATTTTCCCTACTTCCATGGTTTACTGTCAGGATAATCAGTTCAGGTGCATGTTAGCCAGGAAGTTCGTTTTTTTCATCTGAGCGAAACACTTCCACGTTTGCCGAGTCTCCTACTTCATTTTTGGCAAACCCTGAAAAATGACTTTTTACAGCTTTCTTGCAACTGTCTCATTGTTTTGGAAGATTTGCAGTAGTCTGATTCGTCATGGCAGGAAGTAAACCTAATTTAGATATAATTGACCTAGTTTGATCAAGTATTGACAAGATAAAGTCAGGCCAAACAAAAGCATTGTTCTGGATAGAGGTCACCAAGTTGGATTGTAATTAAGTACTTAGGGATTTTCTCCTCTGTGAAAAGTCAAACAGTCTGCAAAATATGCAAATAGAAGCAAAATAGCAAAATAAAATCTCATCATCAGCTCCACATGGGGTGCAGGAATTAGGTTTCTACTCTGCCAGCTCACTCCTAATTAAGTCAGTTAGTTAATTAATTAGAACATATTCTTTTTAGTACAAACGTCTCATTTTTGTAAATTTTAGTCTAAGTTTGATCATGTTTTATTGCTTATGTGAATATAATAAAAACAGTTAATATAAGGAGAGTATTCCCTAATTTAGACAAAAGATTTTAATACACATTTCATCTCGTTTATCCATAACTGCCCTTCTTTCACACTGAATTATTTCTAGCAGACATGATACAAATTGATTTTTAAATCCCATTTTTTCTCTTGCAATCTGTTTTTCTTTTAACATGAGTCACTATCAACTGTGAAACAACCTGTGCAGGCCTGTTCTTTCAACGAAAATTACTTTGTATTCCCAGGAAAGGAAGAACCTGTTGGTGTGTAGACTGGAGTCTGAATTTGTGAAGTTAGCAACGAGTCCCCTGAGCTCTGCCAGCTACAGGTTTGGCCTTTTGTGGCTCAAACATGTTCCTGCACATTCTCAGCTCAACAAAGAATTTGTGGGTCCTAATAGTGTTTGTCAACTTGTTCCAACAAAGTGTTTGCAGACTGGTCTAACACACAGGCTTGCTGGAGGAAAACAGTGCATTGCTGCAACAATTGACAAATGTGTAAAGACTGGATGTAAATGTAACATCAGCAGAAGGACTGGGAAATTAGCTAACTATGTAGCGAGCTAGCTTTTTTTATCGTTGCTTTTGTATCTAGCTAGCTAAAAACAACAACAGAAGACATATTTGATGTCTTATGGTTTTTATGCACTAATGAAATGTTACTTTACTGGGATTCCTGGGAAATTTGCTTAAAACTGAAACTTGATTTTAACTTCAAAAAACAAAACATTGAAACAGAAAACCAATGGAAAACAGCACTTTGATTCCTACTTCCCAATTGCTCTCTCTAAGTGTAATTTAATGTGATTTAGCTTCTAGCAGAATTTCCTAATAGGTGCGAACAATGAGCAAACAAAATTAAAATACTTAGTGTTTGAACAGCTGCATAATGAAAAAACCTCCATGAGGACAAAAATCATTAAGGCGTGCAAGTGGAGACCAAAACATTAGCTGCAAACTCTTAGGAGAAACATAATAGTAAACAGAAGATCTTTGCAGGACATTTTGAGTCATCCACAGCGCTGCAGGTGCAAGCTGCAACCCACAGCATGCCGGAGCATGAGTCACCAGCAGTGGTGGGAAGTAACGAAGTACAAGTACGTCGTTACTGTACTTAAGTACAATTTTCGTGTATCTGTACTTTACTTAAGTAAAGTACAGATATGTATCTGTACTTTACTTAAGTAAAGTACAGATACAGTAAGTATCTGTACTTTCTACTTCACTACATTTCTACAAAACTGTCGCGTTACTCGTTACATCCAAGTCGCATTGTGTTTTTTTTTCCCGTTAAAATGTGAAGTTCAGGGTCTTAAGGTGGCGCCGTAAAATCCAAGCAATAACGTGACTTAGTGTCTGTTGTCACCCATCGGCTCCACCTTTACTCGCACGCGGAGCTCCAGACATGCGCAGTGGTTTCCTCTGAGCGTCAGTAATATAATAGCGCTGCATAAATCATAAGATATGGCGACATGCAAAATCAGCAGTTCTTCGCTTTCACAGACGGTGGGACTTCGTCCAATTTTTAATGTCACTTGGAAGGAAAGCTTAAAGAAAGGTAAGCTCCGTGGACGTGATGCTAGCAAAGCTAGCTGTATTTACTGAAACACATGTTGGATCTGCGATGACTGACATGTCGCAGATATGGGACAACGCTGTGACCAAAGTGCAATATTGTAATATGACATTCATGGTCGATCCGATTCTTCTGGACGGATCTTGACTAAGTCCTATAGGACTGAAGCCTCACTGAGAGCCGTTCTTTGTTCTTGTAATCCTCTGCGTAGACTGCAATAGCTATTTTATTTCATTAAAATATCTTTATATTTAATTGGTGAATAAATAAAACAAGAACGTAAGAACACAGAGCATGCTCATTGCTCTTTGTTTTCATCACCTGTCATGGTGGCAGACGTTGCAGCAGGAGGGAGGATGAGAACAGTCAGTGCTCCTTCTGCTTGGTTACTTCTTGCTTATTGGGCCTTGGACAGTGTTCATAGTTGAGCGTTGTTAATTGCTATGTTTAATGGTGCAGACAATTATTATTTCTGACATTGGCAATATGGGCAACCGCACAGGGCGTTATTTCTTTAGGGATGGCAGGAGACCTCTGTGGATTGTGGCACAGAGATGAAAGCAAAACAGAATGAAGAAGAGTTTGAATTGATACTGGTTAAATTTATTTCAGCTCTAAGTATTTAATATCTAGGTGGGAAAGTGAATCTTTCAGATCAATTTGAGAAGCAGTTTTGATAGGTGCACTAAATTTTATTGTCATGTAGCACGGGGTGCTGGTTTTGATTTGGTCTTGGGTTCAGTGGTCCAGACTACAACTCTGCTACGTGGCTCCTTGGTTCCATGTCCTCCTGTGCCAGTTGGATTTCTTTCAAAATAAATGTGTGGCAAAAAAGTGAAGTTCATGTTATGTTAGGACAGGAGACGAGATGTTTCCATCCCTGAAATTATGATGCATAGAATCATATATCTAAGTCTAAACTATATTACAGAATAAACGCAATAAAAACATGTTTTATCTGTGGCATATGATCATATGATCGGTACACTTAATGATATTAGTGATTAGGCAATGCATTCAGCAAGTACTTTTACTTTTAATACTTAAGTATTTTTAAAAACCAGTACTTTTTTACTTTTACTTAAGTAAAATGTTAATGTGATACTTTGACTTTTACTTGAGTACATTTTTGTCTGTGTATTTGTACTTTTACTTAAGTACATTTTTTGAGTACTTTCTCCACCACTGGTCACCAGTGATGTTAATTTTAAAAATACAAAACCTATCCCTGCTGTTCAAGTGGCGTAAAAAGTGCGGGAAGAAACTAAAGTGCAGTGGATGTGAACGAGCTGAACGAGCAGCTTTAGCAAAGGATTCACGTCCAATCAATGGTGACATCATTGGTGAAACAAATTAAGATTTTCCTTGTTGAAAGTAATTCAGATCCTCCCAAGGAAAATCCTTCTTGAGTTTCTGCAGCATTTAAACCGTCCCGACATAAAATGTCACCAGAGAAGAGGCTAATTGCACATTTCCATTGGCGTTTCGGACCACTCATTTTCTGTGACCGTCCATCTGTGCCGAACTTGCTTCGTAGATTCATTCTTTTACCAAGTGTGTATGATAGTTGTCCTTCCTGTCCCCTCCATTCATTCCACCCCTTTGAAGCAGGAATAAACATATGTGTGGTGTAAATTATTTAGGTTAAATAATTCATGAAAAGAAACCTTTTTCGATTTAACTTTAATACTCTTCATGATCAGATTTCTGCTGAGTAATTCTTGAATTACCCAGCATGATGCTATTACTAAAACATGCAGACATCATTTCTGATTCTTGCCAGTGTCATGGTAACATCGAGTGTCAAACCAACCCTAGCTGGCTATTTTAAAGAAATGTTGGGTGAATAAACCAGAAAAATCACAAAGATGTGCTATAAAACCAGAGAAGACAAAGCTTCCACAGTAACATCTCCTTAGTTGTTGAAGGTTTTTCCTCTCCAGGTCAGACAGCCCTCCTTGCTAACATTTTCTAAAGTGGCTTTTAATGAGCGAGTCTCTTTGGAACTGACACAGTACATAGCTCTAGTCCAGGAATTTAGGTTTATTGGAGTTTCCACAACAACTCTTAATAACTTTGGCTGAAATGATTAAATGAAAAGTTTTTTTTTAAATATAGTTATTGGAGTTTTAAATTTTTTTTTTACTTAAAGTACTCAATAATATTTTTTAGCTCTATTTTTCTTATTATAAAGATGGAAACTATCTGTGTTTTCACTTTCCAAAGATATCAACATTAAAGAAAATGCATCCATCCACTTGCTTGCAATAGTTTTGTTGAAACCTAAAAATAGAAGTAAAATGGTGGATATTTATAAAAACTATAAACATCTTGTGGTTCTAAAGAAGATTTTTTTCTAGTTGGACTTAGTTCAGTTCAAAGCTTATCCTTCATTACAATCCTGAATGAACAGATATTAAGGTTTTGGATTAGAAAAGCTGAACCTGGTCAATTTCCACAGTCTTTTTTTTTAGAAAAGTAAATTTGATTTGTGTAAAAGTTATTAGAAAATGATTGCCGTGCTACATACGTGTTCAAGGTGCACGTGAGCCTGGCTGGCGATGTCGAACACAACATCTCGAACGTTCTTCTCCCGGCTGCCACGGATGAAATCCTCCTGAGACGCTCCGTGCTAAAAAAACAAAACAAACAGAATCCACTGCGTTTGTTTCCAGATTACAGATTAATGTTGTCAATATCCTGAAACAATTAATCGGATTAATCTGGATAAATCAATTATTGAAATAGTAGTCAACTCATTTAGAAATCTATGAATCATTAACTGGAGCGTACAAACTCAAAAAAGCCCAATTTGTGAAAAATACAGATTTTGCAAAGACAGAAAAAAAATCTTTATCTGTAAATATGTTTGACCCAGAACTCCTTAAGTAGAAGTTTTAGCTTCACCTGGTTTAAATAATGTTAAAAAATTTATTGTTTCCCATTATTAATTGCTTAAACTAAAAAAATAAACATATTAACTGTACAGTGATGTTAAGTCAAGCAGAAAAAACTAAGCTTTTCTCATGTTAATGTTAGAAGTATGTGTTTAGCTGCTGATGTATCATTTGCTACAAATAATCAAGCATTCACTACAGGAATGTTTATTTTCTTACTTAAAAAGGAATAGAAAAGTTTATATGTATTTTTAATGTATTAAAAACCCAAAGTGGTAAAACGTAAAATATGCAAAATGTGGCATATTAGAATAGTCAAGACAAAAGGTGAGAAAATGTTTGTTTACGGGTAAGAAATGGAAGTAGGATGG
Organism: Poecilia reticulata; assembly: GCF_904066995.2. Lineage (NCBI taxonomy): Eukaryota > Metazoa > Chordata > Actinopteri > Cyprinodontiformes > Poeciliidae > Poecilia > Poecilia reticulata. Next base: position 3,499,054 of record NC_088845.1, on the reverse strand, counting down.
GTAGGAACATTGAACGGTAAAGTTTCATCTGGAGGACTTAGGGGAAACACGTAAAATTAAACTTTCAAAACTTTTTTCTGAATCTTAAATCTAACAGGTCAAATGTTTTAAGAAAAAAACAACTAAATTTTCTGAGAAGAACCCGTCAAATATGTTGAAGTTTGGACATAAATGAAAAGTCCTTCCAGTTTTATGATGCAGCCAGAAGCACAGGAACGGTTTAGTGACCTTCAGCACACCTGCAGTGATAACAGCTCTTATCTTCTCAGCTCTCTGAGCCAAAATCTTCAAAAATCTGCAGATAAGACTCAGAGAAGCAGCGCATGAAAGACATCCTGAGAATCTGGTCAAAGTAGGAGGAATCTTCATACAGAAAGATGACATATAAAAGTGTCTGTCTGAAATGTGCCTTGCTTCAAAGTATATCACTAAGACTGACAACGACAAGACAAAATATGGACGAATATTTCAAAGAAACTGCTTGAAGATGTTTCTGCAAGCTAGAACATTTCTATAGAAGTTCTGCAGAGGAAAGCAGCTATCACCTTCAGATTTGTGATTTATATTCAATATTTACATAAAATACAACAAAGATTTGTTTCGAGAGGAAAATATTTTCACATTTAATTGTTGAAAGAAATTTAATTCTACAAGGAACATCTTTGTTACTTTCCTCCCATTTGGAGACATTAAATCCCAAAGAAATTTCTCTGAATTCATAACTTCAAATGGACAGATTAACTATTTCAACATTTCATCCTCGAGAATTCAGAGACGATCAAACATTGTGTTTCAAGAAAGAATAAGAAAATAAAGATTGATAAGATAATTAAGTGCAAGTTTGAACCATTATTGAATACAGATATTTTCACTTTACATAAGATGCTGAAAAGAAATTAAGAGCAACAAATCCTGCAGTGGAGGAAATAAGTATTCAACACATGAATCCATTTTTAATGGGGTCACTGACATTACATCCTAGATAATACACACGCAAAAAATCAATAAGACTAAGTCCATAAATTATTTGCTGAGGTGGAAGGGCGCAGCAAAAGAAAAGGGAAAAAAAGACAGAAAGCCAAGAAATCAGCTGAAATCTTTCAGTATTTAGAAAACAGGCTTAGTTCCAATTGACGGCCTGTAAAAAGGTAAATAGTTAAGAGCTTTATTAGAAAACATACATTGGTTGAAGACATATTTATTCATCAGTAAGCACCATTTAAATTGTGCATCAGTAAGCACAATTTAAACTTTTTGACCAAGTGATTTCTGACAGAAGGGCAACAATTATCAGAAGACCTGTGCAAAAGTAAAGGACCGCTTGAAGGAGCTTTAGAAAGGAACTACCAGTTACAACTTTTCTATGAAGACGTTAAATAATTCTGTCAAATGTTTCCTATGAGCGCACTCACTGCACAAGACTCCACTGCTGAAGAAAAAGCCAGTTAAAGTCAGTGAAGTCCAGGGAGATTATAGTCTGGTTGAGATTAGAGCAAATATTAATGGATGACACTTCATCAAAGCAGATTATATGTCTCTATATCTATGGAGGATGTCTTGAAGTTGTCATCAATAAAAAAGGTTTTCTCACAAAATATTAAAATACATTTTACTAAACATTTTCAATACTTATTCAATGAGTGTTTTCGCTTGATCAAGCATAACTTATGAACTAATGAACTTGACTGTTGTCATTTCCATGTTGATACACTCATTAGAAATATATTTACTGACAATACATCATTGTGTTCAATAATTCAGATTTTCATCATTTCTCAGAATCTTAGTGAGGAGATCTGACTTCATCTTTGAAAGGATCAAAATAGCAGTGATTTTCGTTCCAAGAACCATTCCTCCCTTCCCGCTTACATGCAGTACATTTGCCGAGGAGGTGACTCAGCTCCAGATTACTGAGAGATGACGAGAAAAATTGATGCAGGTAATAAAGGGTATTGAAAAGAAGAAAAATATTATAAATGAAAGGATAAAAGACCAACGTTTCAGACCAGAAATAAAGAAGAGAAATCATTTCAGGGACTGCAAAGCTATTAGAAAGCACCATTGTCCTCGCTTTGAACCATTTCCTGGTTCTGACAAATATTAAACCTCAATAAATGCACAGTTATACTTGATCTGCCTTTAAATAAAATAGCTGTGGTGCTAGCTCATGGTTGAGTCCCACTTTTGCTTCTTTTGAATACAACAGACGTAAATGGAGCAACAGAAGTACAGTGAAGGTGTACTGTAACAAAGTTAGTGATAAAGTGACAAATAAATGCAGACACAACTTGCAGTGAAAGCTTAGATTCGTCTGTGCAAGCAGAATGACATTTCCAGGAAAATCTGCAATAAAAAAAAGACAGAGCTCTTAAAACCAGAGATGTTACACATCGGTTCAAACAGAGAGCCAGTTTTTAGCTCCAGTATTGTCTGAGGTATGAAATGGGATGACGGCATACGGCCAACGTTGCCCCGACTGAGAGCTACATTTTTATGGAGACTTGATGTGCCTCATTTCACACCTGCAGCTCCCATCAGACACGTCAGGAAGGGACAAACCAAGCAGCAAATTGGCTCAAGCTCCCGCTTTCCCACAGATCATGAATCAGTGTTTAAAAGGACTGAAGTATAACTCAGGAAATGTTAGTTTACACTCTTAAACCAAAAACTTTTGAGTTTGCACTATATAACACATAAATGTATGATGTTGTGGCAATAATCATACAGCTAGAGGCCTTTAAATTATTAAAGGAACCTCAAAATTTGTATGTGACTACCACTGAGGTGTCTATAAATACCAGGGAGAGAGTTGTGGTGAAGTTTAAAGCAGGGTTAGATTCTACAGCAATATCTCAAGCTTTCTAAATAATTAAATGCGACCACAATCAGATTACGGTGCCAACGCTTTACGATCCCAAAGCGAGCCGCATGAAGACGAACGTAGAAATCACAAAGGAGAGCACTGTTAAGGGAAATAATGAGCCGTTTATGGATCACTTTTAAAGTTTATTCCGCAATGCAAGCTGACAGCAATATCACAAAACCATAACAAGATGAAGGAAGCTAATAAAAACAAATAACTAATAGCAACGGCGCATAGAGAAGCATTAACTACTATAAGGAAATCTGTTTAGATGGGGAGTCAGAACCAAGAGTGGTGGGATTGTGAAGTGACTTAAGATGGAAACAGTGAGTTAAAAGATTTGTGGTAGTGTTTTTTTACAAAGTGAGCTTTATTCCTATAAACAAACTGAGTAATTATTATCTGCATGGAATATGGGACACATACATATTCAGTGGAAGCCAAAATTCTCCCTCCATTAAATTATTTATCCAGTGGATCTTTGGTTGAGGTGGAGTTGGCCAACCTGGAAGTCCAACACACATTAATCAAATAGTTTGACCTTCTCAGCTTGCAATAAAGTATTTTAATGACCTAATTACACAAACACTGTCTGAGAACTTTTATCTACAGATTAAAATGCTGTAAGTGTTTGAGTTTTTTTAGTTCAGCTTTTCTAAAAGCATAAAAATAGGTTAGAAATAAAGATTACATATATAAAGACATACTATAAATTTATAGCAATGACCCAAGTAAAACTCCATCAAATAATGACGCCATTAAATGTCTTTGGTGTCAGTTTTAGTGTTAAAGCTAAATTAACTGTGAGAAGAACAGAAAAACTAAAAGATTCTTGATCAGCAGCCTGATTGGGACGTTTTGATGAGTGTGTTTAAATGAGTGTGGCTCATCATGCTGCTGATTTTTTCTTATTCCTCTCTCCTCTGTTATGTTTAATCAGTCAAGTGTTACTAGAGAAATATTCCATCTGTTGTCTGCCTTCTGCATCCTGGACATATTACTCATATCTTTTAATCAATAAATATTACATTTGCTCTTGTTTTACTTTATGCTGTAGATAGTTGTTATGCTGTAGATAGGGTGTTGCAGGGTGTTTAAACGCAGCTCCAGCTCCCTCTTCTGGAAGCGGTGAGGAATGCGGGTAGAAATCCTGATGTCAGAAGCATCATCTTTGCATCAGAGGATTTTTTAAGGGCAGAGCTTGCATGCTTCAAACAGCAGCCCTGGTTCCCCCCGTCGGCTCTTCTAGCAGCAGCAGTTGGTCTTCACGCTGGGCAGAAAGCCCAGACAAGGTTGGAAAATGTTTGTGGCATTATTTTCCACAATAGTTTCAATCCAATGCTCTCATGTTTGCCAAACGGCTGCAGAGTAACATTTCCTCCCCTTGATTTCCCCCTTTCCTCTCCTGCTTCTGTCAAAGCAGGGGAGTAAGGGGCCTTTGCCTCGCAGATTATTTAAATCAAGGGTGTCCAACTTTTAGATGGATCAATCATTACCAGGAATCTGAAGAACCAAATAACTGCTGATGTGGGAATTCAGACATTTGATTCAGGTGTTTTGGAGCAGGAAAGCATAGAAGTTACAAAACAATGATGGGAATTTTTGCGTAGAGTTTCTCACTTTAAATGAGCTGAAACTCCTTTAAGAGACGAGCGCCAATTCAGATTTCTTCTGTCTCAAAAGTCTCTACATATAAAATATAAATAGCAACAAATTTGCTAAGTTTGCAACAATATGGTGACAATCTTCCAAAATTAAGGAAATTGGGTGTGATTTATCAGTGAGGGATTTATCAGTGCACCTCCTAATATGTATATAAACCTTGTCACCATATTTTTATTTTGCAGTTCAAGTCAGGTAGAAGAAGATAGGAGAAGTTCTACATTAACTTAATGAAATGTCTGCAGATCTCTAAGGTACAAACATTTGCATGATGGTAGCATATTTCTCCAAACTTCTCCAACCACGGTCTCTGCAACCATTTCTTCACTCACTCTTTTCCGGTTTTGGGATGAACTGATATATGAAAATTTGGGTCAACACAGAAATTCGATGTTAATATTGCGGTTATGACCGATAATTGACATTTACCAATTATCTAAGTTAATTATCTATGTTTTTTCTACCTTTCTGCACTTCCCACGTTTCTTCTCTGCTTCAACATCGAAACCTGTCCAGCATTGTGTTAATTTGGAGACATTTTGGAAAGGACATGCAGACAGTGCTGACACTGATGTGGGATCAAAATCTGAACTGCAGCAGCCTCAGATATTGCTTTCATAGGCTGAACAGAAGCAACTCACCAGCATGCAAATATCCATGGGCAGGTAGACTTTCCTCCGGCTGCTGTTGTAAGGAGTGGCTCTGAGACATGTGGCGATTCCCTGAGCTTTTCCTATGTGACTTGCTGCATGATCTGCATGAACATTTTTCACTCCTGCAAACAGAAAAAAAATCTCAGCAACAACATCCTACTTTCTGAGAAATCTTGCAAAGTTTGCAAGTGTTTTAATAAACAGAAGCTTGCAGTGATGACGTCTTAGGTTTTTCCTGTCCATCCTTAGACCAGACAGAGGGGTGATCAGGACCTTACTAATGGAGTTGCTGCTATTTTTAAACCCAGAGTAGACATAAGTGGTAGCTGGAATGAGAAGCTGCTTCACCCTGATGTCACTCCTGTATTCACTAATGAGGAAACAGGAAGACAGCCAACAAAACTGGTGAGTTAAGCGATGCAATGATTCTGCCAAAGGGGGAAAGGTCAGAAAAGAGACCAATGCTGCTGTCTGAGGGAAAAAATACCTTTTTTTAATTTCAGCAACTCTGAGACTTGTGTAAAAAAAAAAGCAACATGAGAAAGCAGCATTAAGGAAAGTTGATGTTAAAAATGCAGCAACATGTCAAACCTTTAGCACCATTTCTCATTAATACGTACCTAAACACTCCAGCAGCAGGTATAAGAGTGAAGACTGTGTGTTCTCTGAATACTTCTCAAGCTCCTGTAGGTTCCTGTAGGCTCTGTCATCCAGGTCCTTTTCCTGGTCAAACAGAGACACTCAATGAGTTTCAACATTAACAAAAAGAAACATCATTTATTAATGAGTATGATCAATTATTAACTAGGGCTGCAAGTAACGATTATTTTAGTAATTGATTACTCTGACAATTTATTGAATATTTGGATATAAAATTGGCACATTCTGCAGATTTTTCTTTTAACCATTTAAGCCTTTTAATACAATATTAGAAGTACATTAAAAATGAAAAAAAAAGTAAATAATTTAATTGCTTTTGGAAAAAAAAGAATATTTCTGCTCTGCATCCTCTGGGATTTGAAGCTGTAGTTCAAATCCAAGAAGTTATTTGAACTTTTAAAATGCTAACTAGCACATAATAACAACTGTCTGTAATGAAAAAATCAGAGTAAAACTATTTGCAACTGCATAGAATTAAAAACCATAGAAAATAACTATTAAAATATGAAATGTGTCAACAAAAAGATACATAAACGAAAGTCTACAAAAAAGAACTGTAACCATAGGTACACTCACTCTCTTCTATCTAAAATAAAACTGTGGTCTCAGAACTTGGAAGCATTTCTGCTCAGAGTTCTTCATCCTTTGGCTCCCAGATAAGTCAAAGGACAGGAATTGATTCAGGAATTGATTCACAGTAATTACTCAGTGCTATCTGAACTAGCACAATGATGCCCACTGGACAAGCTGAATGCTATTCTTTTAACTTTCTTTCTTACCCTTTCTGTAACAATCCTCATCAACCATCTCTTTGTAAGACCATGTGTCTTCACTGCCTACAAAGAAAAATACATATGGAGATTATTGACCCCTAAATGCTTGAAAATGTGTCGATTCAAACTTCTTTGTAATGACATTTACCTTCCACAGCTCAGTGCTGACTGGCTGGTTCGGAGGGTCATCTCTGTAGATCTCCTCTATAGCCGTTTTCCAGAACTGCATTCGCATCAGACCAATGGTCTTCTGGGAAACGGAGTCCTTCACCTAGTGAAGACGGAAAAACAGGGAGTCCAACGCTGAACGCATTAGTTGAAAGAACTGCTGGTATCAGACACTTCTATCTACTTTTCCATACACCTAGCATTAGTCTGACAATAAGTTTTGACTTCAATATGAAAAACAATCTCCCATTCAGCGTTATGGAGGAATACCTGCCTGTGCCAGCTCCACATTAAAGGCTCTCAGAGCCAGAGAGGAGCGCCGCGCCTCCTCTGGGAGGAGGAGACACGACAAGAAGCCCTCATAGTCCCTGGACCTGAGGAGGAGGAGCAAAAAGAGATTTAAGATTCAGGAGGAACTTTAAAGTCACTGTGAAGCAAATTATGTTAGAAATGTAGCAAGTTACATGAAAAAAATGGGAAAAAATAACACAAGCAAGAAAAAAATGTTATTTATGAAAATAAAATCTTATAAAAGTGCAAGAATAGAAATTAAGACACAGTTTAAAGACTAAATTAGCAATAAAAGCCCTTTTAAGATTTGAAATAATTTATTACATAGTCTTAGAAAGTTTCAGGACTTACAAATATATACATATATCACAATGACAAACTACATTGTTTTAATTTATGATTATGCCGATTATATATATATATATATATATATATATACCCAGCAAAACTTAACTTACTCCTAAAACCTTTTCACATTTTGTCCCACTAGCCTCAAACTTAACAGCAATTTTTGAGATTTTAAGTGGCAGAACAACACAACAGAGCTCATAACCGTGCAGGAAAATATTTAATGGTTTTCATAAAAAGATTAACACAGAACATCACCCTGAAAACATTATGCATACAGTGACCAATAGTGGTGTGAGCATCATGCTGTGGGAGGCTGGATCCAAATGCACAATATACATATAAATAAATAAACACTTTGGGTTTACCACATAAAATCTTATTAAAGTACACTAAAATGGTGGTTTCACGATGATAAAATGAGGGAAAAATGTTATTATTTGTTTAATTTTAATGGATGATTCTATAGGGCTGCACAGTGGTGCTGTTGTTAGCGCTGTTGCCTTGCAGGAAGAATGTTGTTGGGTCTCTGCATGTTCTCCGTGGACATGCCTGGGTTCTTTCCGGGTACACTTCAAAAACATGACTGTTAGCTTAGCTGGGTAGCGTAAGCCGATTACAAGAGCAAATTCAAACCTCAATCTTAAAACAACATCTAAATACTTAAATAAGCACATCATTAGCGCGTTGTCTTATTATTTAGCAGAAATCTAAATGAAGAAATCCATAATTAAGCCCACTAAATTCGAACTAAACTGTCTTGTCATCCATTTAAAAATAATTACAACATCTAAATAAAATAAGTTCTGCTATTTTAACTATTTTCTGCTGTAAACACAGCTGATGCATGTGTTTAGTAACAACATTCATCATGACTGTTAGCAGAACTGACCCACCTGACCAGGTTCAGGCAGTATTTCTCACTGTGCTGATTCTCCCCTGCTGTGTTTGTTGACGCTCTCACACTTTGAATTTCAGCCGCTCTTTGAATACAAACTCCGCTCAGTGCTATCTTTCTGGGAATACTGTAAATTAGCGATGTTTTTCTGCTAAATAATCCATGCTGAACACTGACGCCGACTGCCATGTTCCCCTTCACCTAGTGTTGCGTTCTCTGTACCTCGTAAATATGACGTTCGAATTTCTAATTTAACTTTGTGTTGACGTCAATGTATTTTATAATCAACAAATATATATTTTTGGGAAGTTTAATTGATTTAGTGAATTAATATATATCGTCAAATGTTACTCTTTTCCTTGTTTTATTTTTATTTTTATATAACCCGACAGGATGAAATTGTTTTTTCCAATTTACATGAATGAAGCAGGTCCTCTCCTGTGTTACATTAAAACGTTCCGATGATTATCCGGCAGAAATTGACTTGAAATTTGAAATATTCTTACAAAAAATTTACTAAATTTTGCTCTTACTTAAAAAAAAAACATATCACGGATTGGTAATATAATTACATAATTTTGCGATATATACACAACTTTGCAACTAAACAATAAAAACCAAAGACTTGAATAAAGCTTACTGACACATGGCCGGAAATTAGATGATAATAAAACCATAATACATTTTTAGATTAATATAATTTTAATTCTCTCTCTTTGATTGAGATATGTTGAGATGTTATTTTATATTCTTAATGTTAGACTCAAATAGGGCAATAATTAACATGCATAATTGCATATTTAGATATTTAGTTGTACAAGAAGACGTGGTTTGGCTTTTATTTTTGCAGTTATCGGAAGTGTGCCCCACAATGTTTGTCTTTACGCTGTGCTTTACCAGTACGATGATGTGGGCTTCAACAGGAGAGCCTAGTTTGACAGGGTAGTTTTCCGCCATATGGCAGCAGAGTGGGTGAAATTCTGTTATTCGTGGCTGCTGTTGTGGTTCTGCATCCGGGCATCCGAGTCCAGAAACACTCGGTAAGACCGCTGGTGTGTTTTAGAGCCTTAAGCCGTTAGTAGCCTGTTAGCTGTTGTTAGCTGTGTCCGTTGACAGAACTGTCTACTTTGACCCTATTGAAGTGACGTGTGCTTACTTTAAATATTTTGGCTAAGATATTTCCAAATTAACACCGTGTGTTAGTGTAAACACCACCAAACAAAAAAGAAAGAAAACTAACCCTAACTTTGCTCAACAGTTGTTTGATAAGTTTCTCGTTTTTAACTCTTATTTGAAATGTTGAATTCACAGTAAATCATTAAGCTCATTCACAGCAAGGCATTTAGTCTAACGTGACAAATGTAAAAAGCCTTTTGAAAGCTGTATAAAACAAGCAGAATGTTTGGTTTTATTAGAGTTTACTTACATAAAACTATAGATATTACTTGCATGACCCAACTTCAAGTCACAAGGTGGGACGTCACGTTTTAAGGAAGCTGACAGTTTCTTCCGAAATGTTTTTCTAGCTGCATGTTTTAACCACAAGGTGGTGCTGTTCGACCAGATCTAACACGATTCCAGTCATAATATAATACAATATAATATAATATAATATAATACATAATATTGTACAAGCTTAGAAAAAGTATCAATACTACATTTGTTTACTCTATTTTAATTTAATTTTATGTGATATTGAAATTGGTTACATAACTGAGAAGTAGAAAATTGTTTGCAGAACATTTTATAAATACATAACTAAGACATGTAGTGAGCGTAGGCCCCTTTTATTGCTCATACAGGTAAGTCCACCTGTATGTGAATTAATGTCATTTAATGATTAATTCAGCAGTCATATATCTTCCTTAGGGATTTGTTAAAGAGGAGTAATTATTATGAAAAGCAAGGAAGAAAACAAGAATGTCAGAAATATAAAATTTTCAGTATTTTTATTAAGGGCTAGATTAAAAAAAAAGGGTAAGCACAACTTCAAACTTGCCAAAACATCTGAGAATCTTTTGACACTATCAGTAGTGCATGCTGCAAAAATTGCCTTTTTGGTTTGCCAAAAGCCACGTGAAACACGACGCTCTGGTCAGATGAGACAAAAAACCTGAACGTAGCATCCATACTGTGAAATAGTAGCAGCATCATGCTTTGCGGAAGCTGGTCAGAGTTCAATTTGAATAAAAGGTTATTTTCTTTTCTTTTCTTATGTTATCTTATACAAACTTGAAATGTGATTATTTAGCAAAAACAGGATGTAAAGAAGTAGAACCACATGCCAGAGCTCAAAAATGCCATTTTTAGTTGAATATAATGTAATTGGCTGAAGCTCTTGATTAAATTAAATGTTATCAAGTAATTAAAAAGAAATAATGTAAATAAAATAAAATAAAATTTCATTTGTTTTTGCAGATCTCAAATTTATCACATATTGATCCTAATAAGGTCTTAAAAGTATAAAATTAAACTTATAAAAATTCAGAAACCCTGTTAGCAGACAAAAACCCGCAAATAGTTATCAATCCAAAACAGACAGAATGAATATTTTAGGCTAGAAGCAAAGGAATCTCCTCTGGAATATAAATGAAAGCAATACGTAAAATAGAAGTGGACTTCAACTGACAAAAAACAATAATTTCAGGGAATTTGTATCTGGAACAAAAAGATGCAACAATTGCAACATTTCCCCCAGAAAACTTGCTAAGTCCGATGGTTGGGTGCTAGTCGTTCAGCCAGTGGCCTGTCATTTTTTTAGAAAAATATTGAAATATATTGAAAATATCACTTATGTGTTATTGAAAGATTGTAAGACCTGAACACCAATTATAAATATAAAATGATACTGAGGAAAAAAAACCTAGTTCTTTGTGAAAACACATTCCATCATGTGATGAAGCAGCTTTCTGCAGCAGCCATTTTACACCTGAAATTCATCTCTGAAAACGTAGAATTTATAAGTAGATTCAACATTTACATTATTATTTAAAACTGGAGGAGTTAGCCCCTTGTCTGATATATTTTACATGGGAAATAAATCCAATTGCCACCCGTTGAAAATTGGATTTATGTTGGCGTTTCTCTCTTTAGCTCTCTTCTAAATAAGCCATGCACTTTCCAGACGCTCTCTGGACAATGACCTCCTGCAGCCTTACACTCAGGGTCACGGCCCCGCCCACTCTCACCGCCACGTCCGGGACTGTCAGGCCCTCATTAATGACAACGCCACCTATGAGAGCCATACCCCCCACGGCCGAAGCAGTCAGCCCGTTGCTGAGTCGAAGGTGTTTGTGACGGATGTGGAGAAAGGCACCAGATGGGTTCTTGGTAAGTAAGAGTGGCATAATTAAAAATCCAAAACTAAAACTATTCAACTTACTTTGCTGGATTTCTGTCTCCAGGTCACATGACTGTGGTCCACGACCCGCTGAAGATGGTGTCTGTGTTGGAACCAGGAGGGCCGGGTGGCTGCGAAATGAAGCTCAGGGTGTCTGTGGAGGACACGGCTAAAGCTGCAGGGTGTCTTTACGCCCAAAATGGTGGATTCTTCAAGACAAAGTCAGGGGAGTGTCTGGGGAACGTGGTGAGCAGCGGCAGGCTGGTGCAGGACAGCAACGGGGTGCAAAACGCCCAGTTTGGAATAAGGAGAGATGGCACCCTGGTGTTTGGGTAAGAAAACAAGAAGTCATTGTTTTTCTTTTAAGGCATTGCCTGAAGTAAGTCAGATAAAACCCTGCGGTTTATTTTAGGATTGATTTATTATCAATAAAGGTGAGCTGAAAGTATTGAAACCCTGGTTTTATTATTGTGCACACATAGTGCATAAACTAAAGCTTTAACTTTTTTGTGCTGTGGAGTCATTTGGCTGCTGTGGAGTCATTTGGCTGCTGAGATCTCGATGGCTGCCGAGATCTGATGGCTGTCCCGTGTTCAATTAAAAGATTTATTGTCTCCAGTTTTAACTTTTAGTCTGAGCCTTTAGTTCTTGTCTTCCCAATTCAATTAAAATTAACATTTTGACTGAATGATTCATAAGTCTTTCATTGAGAGTCACTGATATGATCCTTGCTGGTTATGATAGATGTAAGATGGTTTGAACCTCTTTTCAACTCTTCTGTGATTTGGAGTCAAAGTTCAGGTATTATTTGAGGTTTTGAAATACTAATCATCTGCCAACAAGGTTCCCAAACCTTCTGGAAGAAAATGTGCATTATATATTTGTTGCTTCATATGTAAGCCCATAAACACCAGATTCCTCTGAACCGCTCTGCTCGTCTCCACATGACTTCATCACATGTACAGGATGATCTCTCCTCATGCTCGTCCCTGCTGACGGGCTCATTTAGTTATGTAAAGCACATCACAACTTCTGCTGAGTGGTTTCCTGTTAGCATGTTCATGTAGCCCACAGTTTAACCTCCGGTCCACTTCAACAGATGCTCAACAACAATCCTCCTGTGACAAGTTCATGTCTGTTGTTTATTTTGCTAACTTCAACATGGCAGCTTGACACTTTCCAAAAACAACACACTCGTTTCTCTGTATGGCTACAGAGAAACTGGCTACAGAGAAACGAGTATAAAATCTGGTGATTACTGCAGTAGGATGGAGCAAAAATGTATAACTCTGAGAAAAAAACACTGTCATGCTCTCAGGCCTCTGGAAACCATCAAGAGGTTTATTTAACTTCTTTGTTTGATAACCGAGGTCACCAATTCCAGGAATTTCTACATGATTCGACGTTTACTTGTGTTAAACAAATAAACGAGTGAAGACTTGGACTTATGTGCTTTAAGAACCCAAACTGAAAAATTATTAAGAATATAAAATACAGCTTCATCTACAAATCTGGACCATTTGCATTGTGTTTACACTGCAGATGGGATATTAACTGACATTTACTTAAATTGACCTTTTTAGATAAATCTGTTAGAAACATTTAACCATTTAAACTGAGTGAATATGACACTAATGTTGGTGTTTTGTGTTCTGGAGGGTGATGAACTGTGAAAAGAGGCCTTTAAATATAAATATATAAATCTTGTCTTGTGATGTGCAGGTATCTGTCGCAGAAAGATGTTTTAGATCAGTCCAACCCCTTTGTTCAGCTGGTCAGTGGAGTCATTTGGCTGCTGAGGGACAGGAAGATATTCATCAATGAGAGTCTGCAGGCGGAGTGCAGTGAGACCGAGGAGACAGGTACGCTTTGGATCTTCAATAAACTGCTCAACGATTTTGGTTCAGACATCAACTCTTAAGATTTGACACAGTTTAACCCAAACCCAAGTGAAGCTTTACAGAAAACCATCCAGATTTTCTCTTTCTAAATTCAGGAATGCGATTCTTGATCACACTAGTAACATTTTGGAGAATATCCTCCATCCGTGTCCAGAATCAGATTCCCTGACCTCAGCTCAACCTAAGCAACTGGACGAGCTCCAGTCCTGCAGTAAATAAACACAGCAGTATCTCAGTTTCTCCGCCTCCCAATGTTTGCATAGCACACAAACTCATCTGTGACCTGAAATAAACACTTTGGCGCCACAAAAACGCAACATTGTCATGTTTGGTTAGCAGTGACAGGAGGGCCTGTGTTCCAGCCATCAGCTTTCTGAGCAGCAGGCAAGTTTAGGAGCTCATGATACTCTTCTCTCTGTGATTTCTACAGAGGAATCTTAGCATCATCGTGTGATGGATTGCAAATAATGCATCCATCTTAAGTAAAGACATTGTATGCAGATGTTGCAGTTAAATCTTTATTTTTAAAAAGTTCAATTCCTGCACAGACCAAACGGACTTTATAATCATGTTGAACTGCAAGATGAAGTTGCAGAATGAGTTGAGTGGCAGCCACACTGCTGGTTGGAGAAGTTTTATTTTTACAGAGTAGTAAGATTTATTTGACATAGAGACCTAGACACGTCGATTTCTGTTTCCTGTCTTATACCTGGAACATACAGAAACGTACAGCAACTGTCCCACCTCCAGAGGCTGGGGCTGTGAGGTTCTTACCAGTTTAGTCCTTCCTGTGTTTCTGCTTCTGAGATCATGGACATTAATGCAAAATCAACAGATCTTAGTGCATAATTATGAGCTTACAGCAAAATTTTCACAAAAATATTGTGTTTAAGTGAAGCTAATTCCCACCTGCAGGTGGCATTAATTCTTCTACTACACGGCTTCCTTATTCCTAACTTGAGGTCAAAAACATGAGTACAGAAAAAGCATTTGCCGTTTTGTTTGGTCAGTTCTGTGAAAAAGGTATTTTAATAAAATCCGTGAATGTTTTTTTTCTTTACGTCAGGGTCATTGAGGTATTTTGCGGATGTGGTGTCGGCCAGAACCGCAGTGGGCCACGACGAAGAGGGAAGACTGATCCTCTTTCAAATTGATGGTCAAACAGAAAAAAGAGGGTAAGAAAAAAAAAAATACATTTACGATTGATTAACATTCTCCTCTGAGCATGTAGTCATTTTAAAATATTGATTAAATGGAAGATGGTGTTTGTAATATTCCACACATTAAGTGGATTCATGCTCCCCAAGCACAGCAGTCAGCAGCCTTTACAAATGACTATACTTGCCCTCACTCCTGCAAACTAAGCTGCAAAACCTTCATTGAAAATCTAATTAGTCGGTTTATATAAATGAAACACTATTAAAAACATTTTTGCTTTATAGCAAGAAAGAAACACAATCCAATGTTATTTTTTATGGTTTTTGAAAAAATCCACTTAACAAAGATTGTAGTAAACTCGGCTGAAAAGTCAAATAAACTTTGAGATAATTACTTTAAGTCCTGGTTATTCCATGTGAACCTGTTTGTTTGCAGTGCAAAGGCTTGTTGCTATGTGGTAAAAGTCGACTTTATCCTGATTCAAAACAAACAAAAACACTTGGAGTCATTATAATAAAACAGGCTGTTAGTTTAATGAGGTGTTTACTTGGAAGCTGAATATCTCCAACATAAAGTCATTATATGTGAGTCGCAGTCAAAATAGGAGAAGGATAATAAATATGGCGTCAATGGTAGTTAAATGCAACAATAAATAGGAGATTATTCATTAATGATGGTGAATCTCAGTGACAATAACAGAACCAGGAGACTTTAGAGAAAATATTTAGAGACTTTATTAATGAGATGAACTAACACAGCAAAGTCTGTTTGTCTTCAGCTCTTTTTTCTGGTAATTCCACCAATCAGTTATATGGGTTTGACTTCCCTTCACCTTGTGAACCCCCACATCCCTGCTGACAATCTGCAGATTAATGTTCCGCTGTTAATGATTTAGCCAAGAATAGCACAACACTATGACATGTCTAAACCTCTGACTTCTGTGTTTTTCTTGTCAATATCAGCCCCCAGCTGATCAATAAAACGTGTTAAAGTCAGGTTGGACCAAACAGACTGACCTTCTGATTTCTACCGGCAATAAAAATATATGTTATTGTTATTGTTCACCTAAGTTGATATTTTTTACATGGGTAGCATGAATAAGCAAAGAGTCCTGTGGTTCATTTACTTTATTTTTAAACAATATTACTTCAAATTAACAAAGTATAAGCTGCTTTATTATTGCAAATTTGCACTAATGTCTTAAAATTAAATTAAGCGATGATTTAAAAATAAAATCTAGTGTGTTTCCTGTCTCTCTAAATCAGTGAGTATCAAGTAAGAAGCGATAAAACGGCTGAAGCAAACAGTTTTCTCACCACTGAGTTCTGTCATCTCACCAGAATACAATATGACTTTAAATAATACCAAATCTTACAGCTGGGTTCCCTTAACCATTCTCAAAATAACCAGAAGAGTTTGATCACATTTTCACAACATAAAATCTGAATTAACGTGGAGATAAATGATGAACCTTTACCTTAAAGAAGTTGTATGCAAACATTTGGCCAAAATCATAAAATCAAAATATCTGAAGGCCAAAGAAAGTCTAAAATATAGGCTAAGCATGTAAAATTTTTATTAACCACACAGACAAATGTTTTGTTGGAAAGGGATATGTAAATAATTATACATACAAATTAAAAAGGGTCTTGCAAGTTTGACTCATTAAATTAAAATTTTCAAATTTTCTAGGTATAAAATTAGAAAATGTTATACCTGTGGTAAAAGTCAACTTTATCCTGAGTCAAAACAAACAAAAACACTTGGAGGCATTATAATAAAACAGGCTGTTAGTTTAATGAGGTGTTTACTAGGAAGCTGAATATCTCGGCTTCCTAGCTGAGATATTCAGCTAGTAGTTTCTAGCTGAATAAAATGAAGTAATTTCTGAGCAATGACATCAGCATTTAGGTCACTCTTTCTTTGAAAACACATGCTGTATTTAGCCAAGTTTAATAAATGCACTAAAACAGATTTGGGTGCAGCAAAGTCAGCTATAGAGTAAAAGTCACTGAATAGATGTGCTTCTTACAGGGTAATGCAGAAAGTTTATATTTTACCTTGTCTGTGATAATGTTTCCCTAATTAAAAATTTAAAGTCTTCATCTACATCAACCTTTTATTTGTTTCCAGCATGTGAAGTGTACTGTCTGTCCAAACAGGATGAATCTCTGGCAGGTAGCAGAGTTCCTGAAGGACAACGGAGTGGTCAATGCCATTAACTTGGATGGAGGCGGGTCTTCTACCTACGTGGTTAATGGCTCTCTGGCCAGCTACCCCTCTGATCATTGGTGAGCCACTAATCCCTCACATGAAGATTTCTGATATTTCTTCCTTTTCTGATTATGTATTTATTTTTAATCCTTGCCAGCGCTTCCGACAGCAGGTGGCGCTGCAGCAGAGAAGTCTCCACTGTTCTGTGTGTTCATCAGCCTCTATGCCAGCCGGCAAACTGCAGTGAACACGGTGAATGCGTTGACGGACGCTGCCGGTGTGAGAAGGGCTGGCGGGGTGCAGCCTGTGACACCCTGGTGTGTCAGCCCCCCGCCTGCGGACCCCACAGTCTCTGCACAGCCAGTGAGTGGACTCCTACCTTTAATGCTGCTGCTAAAGTTTCTTCTTCCTGTTTATGGAACATTTTATTTTTCTGCCTCTCTGTCTGTGTGTTGCAGGTGGTTGTATCTGTGATGCTGGATGGAGAGGGACAAACTGCAGTGAAGGTAAAGACGGATCATTTATTAGCACATACCCACTCTGCTTGTAAAATAATTCACACCCTTTGAGCATTTTTTAAAATTATTCTTTCACATTAAGCCACAAATGTCAGAGTATTTCACTTTAATTTAATGTGAAACACAAACACAATGTGGACCATTATTGTGAACAATCAAGCGAGTTTTACAAATAAAAATCTGATGTACTTTTTCACTCTGTCTCATTTAACAAAATACCCTTAAATAAAATCTGGTGAAACCAAAAGTTGCTAATTTGCTCAGTATAAATGCAACTGTTCAGTTTAGTAAAGGTAATTTTATTTATATAGCACATTTTCAGCAACAAGGTGGTTGGAGAACATTGAGTTACTCTGACCTAAACCTTTTGACCTACATACAAAATGCTGCGTGGTGGAAAACTACAGACCCCACAGTGAAATACTGGTGTTGTTAGCATCTTGCTGCGGGATGCATTTTCTTCAATAGGGGGACGGAAAGCTGGTTGGGGGAAATTGTTTTCACACTTGAGAACCAGAATTGCAACATTTTGTTACATTTTCAGCCTCTCCGGTTTGCTCTCACACTGCTCTGTGTGAGAGCATGCTAACATGCTAACTAATGAAAAACCTGTTTACCCCCTCGAACCACCGAAGGACACGACGTGAAACCCTTTGAATAAGACATGAGCCCAACTTTCCTGTTCACAAAATGTAAATACAAATGGAGTGGCATCAGATTGTAGTGATTGTAGGATTTCTCTACGTCTTTGGCAAAAGACCACCAGCCATTTCTCCGGCTTGTACTAGACTCTCTAATTTGTTTTGGTTGTATTTACCCAGAATGCCCTGCACTGCAGTCTGCTTCCTGCGTTTGGAGCAGTCTCTGGTTTGCTTGGCGTTCACACATGCATTCAATCTGCACCAAAGTCCACATAAATCGAACCGAGACTGGAGTTTGTAGGCAGACCAGAGTTTGCTTTTTTGTCCACATTCACAGTTCCCCAATCAAAACGAACTTTTTAATTAAGTGAACTAGAGTTCGATTCAAGCGGACGAAACAGGGCTGATGTGAATCCAGAAGAATCCTGGAGGAAAACCTGATAGACTTATAAAAACTTGACACTGGTGTGATGGTTCACCTTCCAGCAGGACAGCAATGCTAAACATGCAGCCAGAGCTACAGGGGATGGTAGATTCATGGCTTAGAATGGCCTAGTCAAAGTCCAGACCTAAATCCAGTTGAAAATTTGTGACAGAACTTGAAACTAACATCCCTCAGACACTCTCCATCCATTCTGACTGAGCTTTTACTAAATTTATACCACACTGCTCAAAATGTTTGAAAACAGGTAACTGGATTTATGAACGTCTCTGTTCTTGAGATGGAAATAAAATACATTTGACAAAAAGTGGAAAAAAGTTCAAGGAATTATAATATTTTGGAATAGAACTGTAAACCCTTCTGTACAAGCATGTCAGTCTCAACTACCTTAAACCTGAAATTCATTATAGAAGTAAAACTTTCAGAGAACAGTCAATGCTGACTTTTTCAAGACACAAATTAGTTTTCAAAGAATTATGAGATATAAGTCAGTGTCTCATAAATAAGATGATCTTCAATAATAATAATCTTAAATCAAGATGTAAGATTATTGTATCTCAGTGACAACACGCCCTTTACCCACATCATTTCTGAAAGATGTACATGAACTCCTCCTCACTTGTTTACAGCTACTTTTATATGTTGTCTTGATAAGTTTCCAGCTCAGCAGCCAAATTATCAGATCATTTGTTTTTGATTGTTTTGCTCATAGCCATGAATTATAATGAGAGTTTAAATGAGTCAAACTGTGAAACTGATCTGCAGTGAAATCAGACGATGGCAGTTTTATCAACCTAACTTAGAACTTCCAGACTAATTCAGCACATTAAGTTAAGATTTTATTTGCCTTTCACAACAGTAACATCTCACTTTGGGATTATTATAGTTATTCAATACTGAGTCAGTACAATAAAATTTTGTGAGGGCAGTAAAGTGGAGGATTTATGTGAGTAGTTGTTTATTTTACTTATTAGTTTTATCTCTGAGTTCTTGTTTGGCGTTGCACGCCAACCAACTTATGTAAAAATACTATTTATGTAAAAAATGTTGCCCATACTGTACAGTATTTTTTTTTCTTCTGTTTTTATGTATTTGTATTTTCTGTCTTTGTGTGAGCCTACTTGTTTTTATTGCCTGTCACTTTGCTGCTGTTGAACAGAACATTCCTCATTTTGGGATAATTTCTATTATATTTCTCCTTTTAATTCTGTTTTTCTTAATGTATGAAGGATTGCATCTGCCACACAATGGAACACATTTCCAGAATTGATGTCAGATGTACATAAATAGTCTAAAAGAGAAACAAAGGGTTTTTCAGGAGTTTTTGTTTTGTTCTCTTGTCTTTTAACATTATGTTTACCATATTCATTCTGCAACTACATTATTTTGTGAGTGTCTGGCTTTGTTTTCTGGGAATTAAATGTATTTAGAAAGTGTCAGGATAAGTAGAAATGCTAAAAAAAAATAAAGTAAAACTCTTTTTCTTTTTTCTTTCTTTGTTTTTTGAAGCATGCCTCCCAGGTTTCTACGGCGACGGCTGCACCAAAACCTGCTCTTGTTTTAACAACGGCTCCTGTGATCCTGTCAACGGTCGCTGTGTCTGCCCTCCTGGTTTCCATGGTGACACGTGTGAAAAAGGTATTGCTATGTTTCATTTCATATGTAGCTAAGATAAACTCGCATAAAAACTTTATCCAGGCAGCTAGCACTAGTGACTGGTCAGTCATTCAATGAAAGAAGTGAATAGATTTTGGCTTTTAACCTGTTATGATATTACAGAGATTCAACCTTCTGTCATTCAAGGCTCTTTTTTCAGTAAGCGGGTAAAAAATGACATGCATAAAAAATTTAATGGCCAAATTGCTAAAGTTGAACCACAGGGTCAAAGTTGTTTTTTGCTCTCTAGTGGGAATCACATCCAGTTGTCTAAAGAAGGATAAGCACTGCCTCTGTGATGGATTCATGAACTTCCAGTGGTTTTTCTTTTTTTAATATCTTCAGGACTTACAGCTGACCTGTGTTTCCGTTCCAAAGAAAAAGCTGCTGTAGTTTAAATAGCTATAAAAAAAAAGTTAATTCTGGTTGTGAGAAAAAGGGATCACACACTCAGTGCATCAATTCACCACTATGTGAAGGAAACATGTTGTTTTACATCACGTACCACGGAGAATGCTACTGAAAATGTTTGGCTGCTATTACTTTGAAATGCATCGTCTGTAAACATCATTTTGTCATTTTGAAAACATGGTTTAGTTATAGGTGGAAAAATACAACAATCAGACTAAAGTTTTATCCCGACTTCAGCTTTTCTGTGCGAACAACTCAAGTCTTTTGTGCTCCATCAAGACTTTACTGGTCTTGTTTTCATTCACAGCTTGGTGACACAATGGCATTGCCTTTATCTCCACTAAATGTAAATTAAAGGATACTTTCTAGCAAAATTCCCCATATTTTAAAACAATTTTTATTTAATTTATTCATCTGTCCATATTGTGTCTGTAAAGTGGCAGAAGGTAATTTGGTAACGTCTAAGCTTGCTATAATTTAGTTGTATTGATGTTGGCAGTAATTTGTATTATTCTATATACTCGTATTTAAAATCTCTTCATTGAGAGCAAAATGAACCAAAGGCAGATTCCTTGTTCATGTCACAAGCTTGGCAAATGAAGTCGCTTATGATTCAAGAAGTTTGTTTTAGAAGAAAAAATGTAAATGCGATATTTTATCATTTTTATACAACTTTTTGTGTCATCGAAATTCATCATAAAAACCTAACTGTGTCTGTTTTTCAGCGTGTCCTTTGGGTTTCTTCGGTGCATCTTGCGCTCAGGAGTGTCGATGTGACGACTTGTGCCCATGTGACCCGCAGACAGGAAGCTGTAACACCACATTACCAGTAGACACCAATTACACCTTACACAGAGGTTCGTGCCCAGCTTTATTTCGTGCATGGGACTTTGTGGTTTTCTGCATATAAACACAACCGTCTGTACTTCATTATCTGCTGCTGGAGTGCAAATTTACCTGTTTAGAAAAATCAGGATGAATAACAGAGTAGAAATGAGCAAAAATCAGCTAAACTGAATTTTTTGTTTCTAAAATGCATCCAGACTTTTATGTAGTTTATTTGGATATGCATGTTATTTAAAACCGAAGCTAACATTTCATTTTTGAACAAGAAGACAAAAGCATACACCCCTGAATGAAACAGAAGCTGCTACCTGAGTCATGTTGTGTCTCTGTTGTTATAGAGCTCAGTGGCCTCATGGGATGAGATATCAAGACTGTTACATAGGAGATAAAGAACTTTATCCTGGAAAAAAAAAACAGAATAGAAAGACAAAATGCTCTGAAGTTGGAAGGAAAAAATACAGTTTTTGATCAATTCAAGATCCAAATATGTTTAAACAGATTTAAGGCAGGATTTGCTGGCTCTCCCTTTGGCTACATTCACATATAACTGACTTTTTATAGCAGTTTCAAAGGCCCAATTTCTATCAGTTAATCCCCAGTAAAAATCCAATTTGTGCCACATCTATTTGTTGAACTACATGGGATACGTATCTGATTGTTTTCAAAGCATCTGCAGTCTGAAGATGTCATGTCACATTTTATCCAACTTTAATATCGTTGTCGTGAAACGTGTCATAATTCTGCACCGGAAGAAGCCAGACGCAGTAAATCCAGACGTAAACAATGACTGGAAATTATAATTATGAAATTATGAAAAACGTCTGTGTCAGTAAAGTGCATCATATCTCAGTCCCACCACTCTTAGTTTCTACTACATATCCAAACAAACTTCCCTAAAGATGCCACAGTCAATGCTCCACAAAAGGCCATTTCTATTAGTTACTTTCTTTTTATAAGCGTGTATTTTTCTCTACAGCTGGACGATGCCTGGCCAAGCAGATTTTTACATCCTGGAGACAAGAAGAAGAATCTCACAGAGAGCAGCCTTATCTGACAGAGTAAGGTTTTAAAGGTCAAACCTCTGACTTTTCTTCTCTGCTGTCATTTTTCAGTGAAAGTAATAGAAACATAATGTCCTCTCAAAGACAAAACAACTTTAGTGTTTCCACTTAAACATAGTATTGATCTTTTGTAAAGTTACCAATAAGAAACGAAGGTAAACAAACGTGTTCAAACAAGTCTCAGTGGTTATAAAAGATAATAGTTTTTTTCCAGTGCCACTAGAAAATTGTTAGTTAATTTTAAACTGAAGCGTTTCTTTATAAATAAAAACATAAGAGAAAACTGAAGGGACAATTCTAAAGTCTTCATTCTGCTGTCTGCTCTCGTCACGAGTTCGTTAAAAAGAAGAAGATGAAGATGTTTTGACAAATGAGAAAAGAAAATCACACTGAAAGTCAAACACACTGGAAGTGGTATGATGGTCTTGGACTGTTTTGCTGCTTTTTCATCTGAAAGTGGGAATAATGCAGAAGGACAATAGTGTAAAAATAGCATTTGCTTTATCTTTGAATGGCTCAAAATTAAACAAATTAGAAAATAACCTAATAAAAGTCTGGATTTAAATTGTGAAATTATTTACATCCTTTGGAAAACAGACCAAATCGTGGAATTCAACAAACAACTGAGCAAAGTGTTTTCAAATAGTTTACACTAAGGTTTACAGTGAATGAGACTGTGCTGGCTGCTGCAGCTTCCTGTCCATTTGTGTCATGTGACCCAAACGCAATCTGGTGAAAATCTATTCACAAATGATTTCAGTACAAAATCAGTGTTTTTGGTGCCTTTTCAACATTTCAGTGCCTGGGCTTTTAAAAACGTCCTTCCTCTTTTTCAGATTAAGTTAATTTATTGAGTGCAGTGTCATGAAATTGATGTAATTCCTGCTTTTTTCCCAGGCGATCATGGCTGGTCATCACCCTCGTCCTCACTTGTCTCCTGTTGGCCAGCCTGATCATCTCATGTCACCAGGTGTGCCACAGATCAGTGACATCGCGCTTCCCTGAGCGAAAGGATTACTCCTACGTACCGCTACGGGACATCAACGGAGCCCCTTCACGCGCCGCAGAAACTAGGAAGGGGAGTTTGGGAGTGGAGGACTCTGATTCCCAGGATGAAATCTGGTCTCCGTCACACTCAGGGAGGTCGTAGCTGCCTGGAAGATCGAGGATGAGCAGTGAGAGCACTGTTATTGCACAAAAACACTCACTTCACGTTCTGCCACCAATACGGGAATGCTGATGTGAAACACGACAAAGCCCAACAGTTTTACAACATTCCTCACATTAAACATTTCTTCAGTCTTTTGGCAGAAGTTTGCTCAAGATTTTTGTTTCAAGTTGAGGTGTTTCAACCTGAAAATGAATAGAAAGTGACAAAAGCTTGATTTTTGTTTCGTGTGTCAGCTCCAGGTATGATAATGTTAACTCTCTTTAAAACTGAAAGCATGAGCTCTAACCTGTACACACGGATGCTAACGTCTCATCGTCTTCCTCAGCTTTCATCACACAAGCAGCAAATTACTTCCTTACTAGAGTCTCACCTAGAACAGGATGTACTAATAGTAAAATATAGATAGTATTAATACCTGTATTTTTACTGGCAGTCAGATGTTTACAAGCCTTAAAAATTGTTTCAAGGACTTTAAAGTGTCTTACAAACTTTCTTAAAATACCTGCCATGTTTTTTGCTTTTGTTGTTTTTTTTTACAGCGGCAGTTTTTTACAGTAATTGCAGATTATTTTTTATGTTCCTAATGTAATATATGAATGAATTTAAAATGTTTAAATTTTCAATATTTTATACTTCCAGGAAACAAAAAATTAACAGTGTTTTTCCAAACTTTGGGATCTTTTATAGATTGGAAATTACTATATATTTAAGATTACAATGCAAAAAAGTGTCTTATAAGTTGGAACCGTTTCCTGTCTGATCTGATAAACTTTTATCTAAAAGACAATAATGTACAAAGCAAACCATGTTCAAAGTACAGCCGTAAGTTATTATTATATACATCAAACAAGTAAAGTGTCTGGTTTTCCTCTCAAATATTTGCTCAGTTTGAACTCTGTGAAGTCTGTTCCTGCTAGTTGGAAGCTAGTTTATGAAGCCAAACATAATAATATGAACATAATATGAAAGTTTCTTGACATGTTGAGTGTTTGCAGGAAAGATTTCAGGATTCATTTTTTTGCTGGTAGCAAAAAACAAAGTATAGCAAATCTAAGATGATTTTTACAGATTTCCCATTGGTGCAAGGACATCAGTTTCAACTATCTTGTTTGCCTCCAGGAGAGATGATCTGAAAATTAACACAAACATTTTTTTATTACGTTTTTGCCCTGAATGAAACTAAACCGTAAGTTCTGGCTCTTAAGATGATGTTACCTGCATTGGTTTCATGCTTTTAAACATCAGATAAAATTTGAAATCTAATTTATTTTTAAAGGAACTATTAAAAAAATGTCCGAATGTCGTAAAAAAAAGCTGTAAAAAACATAACAAATGTGAAAATAATTAAGTTTTAAGGAATGGAACAAGGGTAATAATTCTTTACCATCTATTTTTGCCTGTTTAATTATTTTACACTGAACCAAAGCGACCAGCGAGGAAAACAAACTGAGATGATTCATACGTATTTATCTTCAGGTTATGTCTGTGTTATTTGTTATATGTTGCATAATTCTGCAAACTGCTGAGAAACACAAGTTAAGAATGTACTGGGTCAGGTTGAGGTCCTGGTGTCACCAGAAACCCCCATTAATTTTAATATTTAATAAAACATGTCTGTGGTCATTGTGTTGTCGTCTTCAGCTTCCAGACTGCTTCATCTGGAGCCATCTTACACTTTCCGACACCATCATGTTACCATGGCGATTCTCCACTATGCAAACATTTTTTGTGCGCTGAACTTTCACCCACAGGCGACTGCAGATTTAGGGTTATTTCTGCCAAATGCCATTTATTTAACCTCTGACCTTGACTATGGACTGCAAACACAGCACTAGATATTTATATAAAAGTCAGATTTGTTTATTTTTATGCTAAAAACAAAAAACGTTATGACATTTAACCTAATTTGGCAAAGAAAATGAAGGTAAAGATCTTCAAAGTTAGCCTGTCTTAATTTTTATGTTCCAGTTTAGCTGATTTTTGGTCACAGATCTTTAAAATAAAAACATTGAACAGTGGGGTTTCAGTCTCTTTCCCCTGACAAAGTTTAAAACTTAGAAATCCATGCATGACAGAAGCAGTGCTGCAGGTATTCTCCCCTGCTGCCTGCCCCACTTCCTGCATGCAAACATCGACCATGAAGTATTAATCTGTCTGAACCGGTCGCCCTGCTGCTCAGCTATGCAGGAGGAGCTGAAGAATGTTGTCACGTTCCACCTTTTCTTCATCACATTTTTTTTTATTTCATAAAAACAAGGCATTATTTTCAGAAAACAGCTTCTGTTGTCTTTGAAGATTTCCCTTATAAGCCTTATATCTGCTTATAACTGACATGATGAAAACAATCTTGGACATATTAGTCAAAAGATGTTTGGTGGCTTTTAAAGTATTCTCTGCCGCCCTTTGTAGGAATTTATTGGCTCTGTCTCTTTAAAAGCTCGCAGGGCGGCATTGTACTACATCATAGTTTTGTAGTACAATACTGGGAGGCAACTTTGTCCTGTTGCCAGCAACGTGTGGCTATGCATCATCATACTGCCAACACCGTGCTTTACTGTCTTCACTGCTTGTTGGCTGTGGCACCTGACTAAATTCAAGCCCAACCTTGTTTGTATCAAACTAAAAAAACTTATAAGATGTATCATCACGCGCAAGATCATTTGTACTCGAAGTTGAATTTATTTGCTTTTGTTAATATTAGGGGGAATTATAACTATCAAATTTGTTTTGAAACGCTAAGCAAATCAAAGCAGGTTTAGGTAAAAAAAATTAAAATTGGTAATAGTAATAGTGAAACAAATAAAGCTAAAAAAACGTCTGTGTGGCTCCAACTTTGTTGATTTAGGTTGCAAAACATAGGGAGGAAATGTATACTTGATCCCACTCATTTCCCAGAAGTTATCAGTTATTAAATCTGTTATTATATTTCGAATGTCCTCTTCCTCTTTGTCTCATTAAAATAATGTATTTGTTGTTCTTAATCGTCTTTATATTTATATTTCCACTCTGAACTCAAGCTATTCCACAACCAGAATGATTTTTATGTTGAAAATTTAATTCTTTTTTTGTTAAGAAAAACATTCTTTGAATATAGCTTATTAAATAAGTAAATGAAGCAAGACTCATTGCATGTTTTATTAAGACATGGAGGTACTACCTCAGCAGGTGGTGATAACCCAAGATCAGTCAGACTGGATGAGAAGTTGTGGAAAAATGTTCTGTTGGATTTAGAACTGGACTTTGACTAGGCAATTCTATCAAGAGATGTGCTTTGCTTCTTCTCTGATTAACACAGAAAAACTATTTGCTTCAAATAACTCATTTCAGCACAGGAAGCAATGTTTCATTCCAAAAACCTGACAGCATTCTGATCCCGGGTCAAAAGAAACTTAGCAGTGGGGGGGGGGGGGGAATGTGGATCTAATCAAATAAAGACACTTTATTCCAGATCTTTCCCTCTAATTCCAGCTGAAGATTTTATTTTCCAATTTGTATGCTGTCCATAATTTTTCTTTTGATTGTAGTTAATGTTGTTTTCCCTCTTTCTCAGTTCTTACTCAGATGGAAATTTTTGGTTTGTCTCAGCTGCAAAAAGCATCCTGAATAAGTGTTTCCTATCGTTTGGACTTTTTTTTGCAGAGCTGCTGCTTCTTTATTTTAACCTGAAACGTTTCTTGTCTTAACTTTTTTCCAATTTAATTGCAGGCTGTTAACAATTTTTTCCCCACATTCAGCTTTGCCTCCTCCTGAATCAACTTGCGGAAACAGCCTGTGTTTTATATTCTTCTATTATTAACTTGCTTTATGAGCCACAGGAAAACAGTTCAGCCAGCAGAGAGCGAACACAGAAAAATGACTGACAGAGCGAGAGCCAATAGCGTCGCTGAATCACCCTGCCCTCTCTGTCTGCTCAGCTCAGCTGATGCAACTCAAGGAGCAGATGACGTTTTCTGCTTTCCCTCCAGACTTTCCAGGCTAAGGTGAAAGGATTTTCCTATTCATACTGGAGTAAAAATAGATCTGATGAACAGTTGGAAGTTTTTTATTTTCCCAAAAGTCCAGCTTTTGCACCGTCTGTTTCAGATATCAGCTCATCAAACCCTCCACCTCTCTCACTGCACGTTTTTCTGGGTGTGCTCTTGCACTTCTGGGTCTGTGTGTCAAAGCTTATCGTGACTTCAAGTGACACTCCACCCAAAATCCACTTGCTATCAAACACTCAACTCCTGGAGTTGTCTTATTTTCCAAAACAATGGTGAACTTTATCTTTATCCAGCTGCTCTGATAAAAACAATACAGTTTTCCCCTATCTCCGAACCAGTACAAATACGGGGTAGAAGTAGTTATTTATTTTTATGCCTTAAAGAAGTGAACAAATTCAAACAAAATGTACATTTTATGATCCAGTTAGTCACAGACGGGGGCAATTGAGGGCTGCACACCGACTAAAAAGCAATTACCGTTTTAACTTTTAAAGAAATTAACCCTAAAACTTTTATTACAAGAACCACCTCAGCAAACAAAATTATTTCTAAGTACCTTCATTATCAAAAACAGTTCAAAACTTCATTCCACCTGTTAAAGTTTAATAATCTTTATTGTCCACATCAGAGCTGTGGTGAAACTGAGCAAGTCTGCATGACGAAACTGAGTTTTCAGAAGCTCTGCAGAATTATCGTTCGTCAGTTAAGGTCAGAGGTCATTAAACAACAATAATATTAGGCAAAAATGGTATCCATGAGAGAAATACCAGGTCAAAATAACACAAAAAGCCATGTCACATTTGCAAAAAAAATAGCTTGATAAACCCCAAAATCTTTAGGAAAAGGTTTTTCTGCTGACTGATGAAACAAAAATGGACATTTTTGAACATTCTGCATTACATTACATTCAGAACAACATAAGGCTGATTTTCAAACATGATGGTATTTTAATGGTCTAGAGCTGCTTTGCTTCTTCAGGAAAAGGACATTTTCCGTTCCCCAGGACTATTGACCTCCTTAAATACAAAATTAGCCTGAAAACCTTACTTTGAGAAGTGTTGGTATCAATTTACTTAGGCATGCCAGTAAAGTTTGATCACTTTTTCACTCAAAAACACTGGATGCAGGTTTTTACATGCCACCCTGAACCTATACAAGGTCAGCTGACACCTTTTTAAAAAGGTTTTTATTAATTTACAGCTGTGAAAAGCAGAAACATGATGTAAAAGTATGTCCTTGTATACTTGAATTAAATTCAGCTTGCAGAAAGCTTCAACCCCCTGCTCTAATGTGTAGCTGTGCTGTCAAAGGCCGGTGCTTTACTCCCAACCTGGTCCACATTCCTCTCGGCACGCTGACCTGAACTGCAGTGCAAACCTACACTTGAACCTCGGATGACTTGATGTCTCTATAGCAACAGTCAGCTGTTGGAGGAGATAACAGCAGCCTGATGTTGTGTTATAGATATTTTAGGTCCAATGCATAACATTACACCAAATAACTAAAAATAACTTGCAGTGGCTAAAAAGAAAACCTGTTGAAAACTAGATTCTAGCTGCAAACCAGAACTCTACGATGAAGAAAATAATTATAGTCTCCGGAAATAAGTTAAAATTATACATTGTATTTACATACTTAGGCTTGCATTTTGTTTTGAAATAAGTCGATCTGTAATTCATTTACCGACTTGACATTGGAAAACTCCATAAAAGACCCCTCTTGGATCATATCGAGGACTTCAGGAGGTGGCTGTAAATCATTTTTAAGCTCTTCACCAACCATTGACAGCCAAATAAACATTCTCTGGAGCCTTTTTATATCAATAACAAGCAAATGTTACTTTTAGATTACCACCATTAGACAAACATTTTCCCGGCATACCCCCGTGACTCATCAGTGACGAGTTGTTGATCTCTCTATCTGACCATGGCGAACAGAGTTGTGCAACCCAGACTTTAAACATTAGCCATGTTACATAAGGCGAAGCAGAAGGTGCGCAACTCTGCGTTGTTGTGACGGATGAATGTAAGTTCTGTACTTCAGGTTTTATTTCTCATGACACAGATAGTTGTTTCTTCTCAGAACATTGATTTACTTACATTTCCTGGAACTGCAATGATCCAAACCTTATAGGAAACGGAGAATTTTATGTTTTTCTTCATGGGACATTTGTTGTGTCAGTGAGGAACAAGGGTTTCCACACGTGATCACACTTTGCTTATTTTATTAGATAATAATTGAAAAGAAACACTTAGTAGGGAACAAACAGATCGTAAAAGTACATGAATCATTGCCCAATCTCTGACATTTTCACAATATTATCTTCTGTTTAAGAATATTTCTCAAGTTTGTTACCCCTACAAACCTAAGTAAGTTTGCTGGACTTTAGAAAAAAATCCAGCAAACTTTCTTTAAAGTTAGCTGCAGAGGTGGCAAACAAAGGCAATAATTTTATGTTTGGGTTCATAGGAAATTTGTTGTCTTGTTGAGGAGCAAAGGTTTCCACACATGGTCAGAAGTTGCTTTTTTCATTAGATCACAATAGAAACGGGGAACAAACAGATCATAGAAGCGCATGAATAATTGCCCTCTCTTTGACATTTCTGCCTTTAATGTTGTATCTCCTGTTTAAGGGCACCTCTTAAGTTTGTTATCTCTGAAACATGAGGAAGTTACCTGGACTTTAAAGAAAAGTGATGTACAATTTCAATCCTTGGGAACTATTTTTACAGAGAGATTAGTCGGTCATGTTCAGGTAGCTGGACAGTGTGTGCGAATGAGTCAAAGGGTTGGGTGCGTTGGGTGTTTAATACCATCTTAACAATAACTTTTATGACTCACAGGGACAAAATGTACTAGAACCTGCTGTAGGGGTATATAGGGTTTCAGAGAACTCAACAGGCATTGATAAAGCAGAATTTCAAGCCGTATTATCATCTAAGGACTACAGACGTAGGAAGGATCTAAACAATCTGGAATAAAGTTCATTGCTTTAGAGCAGTGTACTTTGGTTCCCTTTAAGACGGGATATGAGTATAGAGAAGTTATTTCTTCACACTCAATGCCATATGTCAGCACAAGGTCCAGTGTATGGTGACAGGAGTGTGTAGGTCTGGATTAAGACCAAGACTTATGCTTCTTCATGTCCTTATGGGACATTCAAAAGTCTAATTTCAAATGTTTAGTTTATTGCTTACAGGTGTTTTATACAACATTGTGAAATATATTTACAGTGATGATGTAACAACACTGGAAAACAAAAAAACACCAAAGGAAATGAGCAGCAGGGCACATCTTATCAGTGTTTTGGTGCTATGAGAGGACAGGTGTTCCTTATTTAGCAATGGAAAAATGTGGGATAAATAGCTTTTCCTCCATCCTGCCTCAACACCGTGGGATAATTTTTCCACATGGATGTTTTTGCAGAAGTTTCTGTTTTGTTAGCTGGGAAAATTCACATCGCTGCTGTACGACAGAACACCTGCATCCCAACCTGTAACATTATGACCCATAAAGTTGAATGGAGAGATGCAAAACAACCCTAGAGTTGTGCAATCCTTGCATTACAAAGCTGTCTAACTTTCCATTAGGTAAAGAGATGTATCAGCTCAAAAATGTTTTTTAAATATGTCTTTAGCAGCTTTTGACACCTAGAAACTGACATTTCTGTCTATAATTTCAGTTAGATTGGACAAAGAACATTTGTGAAAATATTGTTTTCATGTTTTCTCACAGATTCTCATTTTGGATTTAGGTCTGGACTTTGACTGGGTCATTCTAATACATCTACATTCTTCGATCTAAGCCATTAGGTTGTAGCTCTGGTTGCAAGTTCAGGGTCGTCGTCCTGCTGGAAGGTGAACGCATCAGTCTCAAATCTTTTTCAGTCTAAAGCAGAGGTGTCCAAACTTTTTGTCACATGGCCTAAAATCAAGTCAAAAGTACTCACAGGTCAAGAAAATGTTTTGGTTTGTAGATCTCATCCAGATCTCCAAAACTTTTTTCCTGGCCTGTCTGCTGTGTTTATAGATCTGTAGCTGTTCAGTAATAAATCTTTGAGGTTTTCACAGCACATCAGTTTAGAGGTTTTCCTCACATGTCCCATTGGGAAGGCAACCTGTTTCTCCTCTGGCCTGGAAATCATTTGAGAATCCCATAAAACTGGGGTCCCTATTGATACGGAAAGAATAAGTTCATTTCCACAAAAAAAATCTCAGAAATATTCTTTTAAAAAATGTGAAAATGTGCTTACATTTTTTTTTCAGATTAATCTACATTTTTCTAGAAAACAAATTGCCACATTTTTTCCAGAAAATATTTGATTTTTTTGGCAATAATTTATTCCTCCAATTTTATATATTTAATTTTTCATCTGCAAAGCCCCTAAAACGCCTTCATACATAATGGCCCTTAATAACTAGCTAAAAATGATAAAGAGCCCAATTAAATGAAGATGAACAAACACAATAAATCGTCAAAAATACTCAAGCATGCATGTTAGCAGTTTTTCACTTTGTACTTGCAATAATTGCATTGATGTTCCACACAATTGCGGCACTAAGTCAACTTTATTTGGCTATTTATTTACATTCTTTAAACTGTAAATAACTAAAACTATGTGGATATATTGGGGTGTACACTTGTGCTGTATTATGGTACTGCAGCAATAAGAGTTTGATATGTTGGGTGGATGCTAATAAGACGGGAAGTTCTGCAGCTTAACCCGGATGCGGGACTGTTTATGTAACATTTGCCTGTTTTAGGGAGGGAAACCAACATTTTTGCTCCGTTCAGCTGAGCGCTTTGCCCAGTCATGTTCTTTTTCTCCCCCTTTTTCCAAGAAGGAGGGAGCAGAGTCACGTGGGTTAGTGACAGTGCTCGTACGGCGCTCTGATTGGATGAGCAGCTCCTGGCCTTGCCCCTAAGATGGGTTGTTCCCCCCCCCCCAGGTGACGTCACGACGATCAGCTGTTAGAGCTCCACAACAACAACAAAAGAAGTCGCAGTACAGGGACCCGACGAGGAAACGGGGCTGAAACGAGAAAAGACGATCAACCTCACTGTGACTCCCCATGTACAGCCCGTAAATTAAACATTTTTATATCTTATTTCTTCCGCGAAGAAAGCTCAAGTTTTTCTATTTTTCGAAAAGTAACGAATCTACCTCCGTTTTAAGGATTTTTTTGTTTTATTTGTTTTTTCAACCGTCGTTTACATCTCCTCCCTCTGCCGCAGGTGGGTTCTTTGTTTTCCTCCTGGTGAACATTAACGCGTCTCTTGCTTTTGTGTCCTCGTGTTAATCATATTTTCATGTGCATTTCAGTAGATGGACGTCTTGTTTTATCAGTTGAGTAATTATAACTGACTTGTTAACGCTCGTATTTATGATTTTATTGCAAAGCGACCACGGTTCTGATCGGCATCTGAAGCTTGGTCTTCCTCCTCTTATGCTCAAACAAAATGCTGTTTTTAATGCTTTTTTTTTTTTTTTACATATGATATATTCAAGTTTGGGTGCTGTGTTCTGGAAAATATTTTATTACATAATACAGAAGATGAAAAGTTTTTACCAGGCGGTTCAGCCCTGTGAGTGTAGAATTACAATCTCCTCCTCCTCTTCCTCTTGCTTCACCATGAATAAGCGCCCAACAGAGGCTGCTGCTGCTGCTGCTGCTGCTGCAGCAGCTCCTCGTTACCCCTGGGCCACTTTATTTCCTCCTGCAGGCTGGTTGACAAATCACATTAGCAGGAGCTGGAAGCCGATTAGTTTTGCAACACACAAAAACATACCACATTTAAAAATGTTGTTCAATTGTATTTTTTATGGGCTTATTTAATAGAAAAATACGTTTTAATTGCTATCGGCCCTTGTTTAGGCAGAATAATCTACCTATTTAAAACATTTTATTTATTTATTTTTTTACAATAAAACATGTTCGTACAGCATGTGATACTGGTAACGGGGAAAAAGGCGAACAGTAATATTTTTATTTTCAGTTTGACTTTGTTGCAGCGCTCTAGAGGTTATAAATCCCTGTTTGTAACTAAAACATGCCTAATCTGTGTTTTATCCCCGCTATATCCCTGATTATGGGGCATCCATTGTGGTTCATTCCTAATCCCAGACAGACAGATTTGAACACCCTATATAGCCTCCATCTGTATATTATGAATTGCTAGTCAGATGCAATAAAGCCAACCAGAATATGGGATAGTAGAACAGTTTATGAAAATGAATCGGTCAAAAGAAAATGGAGGTGGAGCTATCCTTGTATGATCGTTCCAGTCAGTTAAGCGCTATATATGTTCGTGAATTTAACATTAAAAGTAGCTGCTTTCAGGGAGGGTGAGTGTAGGGGTGAAACAGGTGCAGAAGAGGATTATCAGCCTGCTGTTGGGGATGGCGACAGCTTTAAAACCTTTGTTTGTTCGCCGTTGCGGCCCACGCTCGATTTTTTTCTTGTTTGATCAATGCTAGGGGGATAGCTGGGAAATACGAGCACGTCGGGGATTCTTTGAACGCACCACAGCCGATCTGCATAACGGTGGCACGCTTTCAATTGCTGGAAGAAAAACCGGATATTTGGGGTTCAAAGTTATTATTCGCATTATATAGCTACGTTTCACCGTCAGTTCTCTAAATAGACATGCCCTGCTTGTAAACTGTTAAGATAACCCCATGATACATTCAAGTACACCTCGTATAATAGAGTATTAATGTTCAAAACCACTTTCAATATGTTTTATTGCTTACGTTCATTTTATTAGCTAAAACTCCACTCTATTATTTACAAATACATATTTCAAATGTAAATAAAATCTACTTTTTTGTTAATTTCAACAGAGCTTTGATTGGTTGCTAATAGGGTGCCTACTTGTCAACTTCAACGTCTTTTAAAAATATTGTTTTCAGTTAATAATAAAGTCAATCTGGCAGTAAGACGTCACAGGCAGCAGCACATGTATGACATTTTAAATTATATCCCTGACTACGTCTGGTGATAATATACTAGAAGAGACAGACACTAATTTATATGTCCTTGCTAAGGTAAAAGAATGTTAATGACAGTAATTGCTGCTTAGACTGTGGAAATATCTGGTCATACCTGAACAAAAGTATTCCTCTCCAGTTCAGAGACTGTGATTTATAAAACGTGTATACATGTGAAAACGTGTATAACATGTGTTTTATAAAAACCTTGGTTTTTATAAAACACAAAACCAAGGGTAATCAGATGATTATTTTGTCTAGTTTTTCATGTTTTTGATAAGTTATTTAATATAAATCTAGAATATTTTTCAGAAGGAGTGTGTGATTTAAGTAAAGGTGCTTGCACAGGAATCACCGCTGTCAGCATTCATGAGTTTTTCTGTTAGCAATTTAATTTATTTAGTTATTTACAGTGTTGATGTAAACTTATTGATTCATCAAACACACCAATAACTACATTTTTAAAATTTACATTTTTTTTTTCCAATGTTGTTGCTCTTTTTAATTTGGCGTTGGAGACAGAAAAGATGAGAAATGTAACTCTGTTCATTGGATTTTTACACCTTATTATTTCCTATTAAGATCTGCGTTTGAAAGACATTTTTTCAACTAAAACTGCAAACTGAGACAAAGGCATGGGTTAAAAGGGCAGGTGCAGCATTGTTCTGCTAAACCCTCCAACACTTTGCCGGCGGGTGTCGTTACCCCAGCAGCTGCAGCGAGACACAGCTACACTGATCACTTTTCATTTTGTCTACTTTCCTAATGTGAAGTCCAGAGCTCAGGCTGCCGGCCAGCTGTGTCTGCGTGTCCTCTGAGGACACTGCAGCTCTTTATGTCCCAGCCGCTATAAAAGATGCAGACAGAGGAGCTCCTCTGTGTTTGCTTCCATCAGATATTTCCCAGCTGCTGCTCGCATCCATCTGCCCTGACAGCACATATAAGTTGATGCGCTTTACAGACTGATAAGTGTCCATCCGCTGCTAAATATTAACCAGCCAGTTAATAACGTCTTCATGTGGCTGTTTTTAGCTTCCTCCTTGCTTGTTTAAGCGCCATCGAAGGATGAATCTGGACGGATAAAACCAGCATTTGTTAATGTTTGCAATTAGACAAACAAAAAGTAAACACAGATGCCAGTTATGGAATATGGATTCTCTGCAGATCTGTATCATATTCCTAGTTACAGAAGATTAAAACTCATCAGCAGAACGTTTTGTGACAGGGAAAATGCTGACCGGCTCAGTGTATTTCAGAGGCACTGCAGTACTGAGTGTTTACAGTATACGGAGTATGTGCTGAGCTTGATAGGGTTACGGGTAACTTAATAATCACTTGGCAAGCTGCATAGAGTCTTTGCTTTCATAAGCCCCACCTGACCCATATTTTATGTGTGAACAAAAATCTCTCATTCTTTTCAAATAACCTCCTCCATCTTTGTTCCTGCTCATGATTCTGCTGCAGATTTAGGTTAATCTGTTGTAACCTTTGACTTAAAAAAAAAAGCGCACACACATACAAATAACAGTCACTAAAACAACTCATTTTGTCTTTTCTCAGGGCTCTTTCTTTGCTTTTGCACTCAACGTTGAGTGATGTCCAGCATGTCCCTGCTGGCCCTCAGGTGATCCCTGACCACACCCCATTGATGCACTTTAACACCTTTCTGGAGCCTTCGACTCGCTGTGCCCTGTGCAGCTGATGACCAAAAGGACAACCCCGACCCCCCGCCGTCGCCCAGAGCCGCGCGCCTCCTCCCTCTGCTCCTCCTTTGGCCTCACGCGCCTTCAGGACATCCCAGCATGTTCCATAGGTTCGCCAGCACTCTGTTTGGAAACGACGGGAACGAGCCGAGTCGAGACAGCCAGCCGGGAGACGGCAAGCAGGCAGAGGAAGAGGATGAAGAAGACTGGATCCTAGTGAACTACCTGGGTAAACGCAATGCACAGTTAAAAACATTTGGTAGGACACATGTCAGAGGTTTGCATTCACTCGTAACTGGCATGAATATAACCAATTCTCAGCTATTAATGATGTATTTGAGCTCAAAAGGTGCATCTAAAGTAGAGGTGCACGAATAAATTAGTCCAGATTTCCTTAATTTTGGGTGATTGGCCAATGCTTACATGAGCAACCTATATTATCTACCTGCACAACGGCCTGAAAATCAGCCACTGACCCTTTTCTCTGCCATGAGAGACGGCTACCTGACGTCAACCACCGTTGCCAACTTAGCAAGTTAGTTGCTTTATTTATCAACTTTTCAGGCAAAATAAAACAGCATCAGCTAAAATTGAAATTGGCAAGTGAGGCTTTTTTGGGTGTTTTCACACCTGATAGTCCAGTAGACTGGGTTCCATGAGGAAATAAAATTGTGATATTTGTTACATGTTCAGTAGACATGGTTTGTTTTCACGCTGCACTGTGTAAAACTATCCAAATACTTTGAAAACCTGTTCACTCCTTCACCTGTGGGGGCGCTAGTGAAGGAAACGACTCAAAAACCTCTGAAGAAAACAATGAGCGCAACTACCTTCTTCACAAACAATTACAACAAAAATGGAGCGGTGTCAGATTTTAGTTTTATACCCATTTTAATAGGGTTTGGTTGGGTTCAATAAGAAGTTGCATGCTTGCCGGAACCAAAATAAAACCATGGCATGCTAC
Organism: Poecilia reticulata; assembly: GCF_904066995.2. Lineage (NCBI taxonomy): Eukaryota > Metazoa > Chordata > Actinopteri > Cyprinodontiformes > Poeciliidae > Poecilia > Poecilia reticulata. Next base: position 3,461,738 of record NC_088845.1, on the reverse strand, counting down.
CATCACCATCAATTTTTCCCTCATCTGACAAAATGTTTTCTCCTGAGTCGTTGAAAACCAACGATAAAGCAGAGACCATCTTCCATGAGGTGTATGTATATATTTGAGCTTCCATATTATGTACAGAAAATAGAAAAGCAGCAGTAAATTTATAGTCGTTTGTCTGATTTGCTTTATTTTATATTTATCGAAATTTTTGTCTTGTGTTATAATCACCTCTCAATGAAAAACATTCATCAATAAAAACCCCAATCAACTAAATCTATGCCCTTGATGAGTGCATATAAATTTCTGACCAGCACTCTGTGGCACATCTATTTGATATAACTAAGATTGCAAACTTTTTAAAGTGATGCTTTAAATATGTCAATATGTGTGGTGAGAAAATGACTTAAAACTTTAGAAAATATATGTCAAAATCAGCTAAATAAAAGCTGAGGGGATGTGTGGAAGAGTTCTTTTTAATGTGCAGAAAGACGATCTGACAGGGAGCTGCAGGCTGAAAATAAAGATACTGTTTAACTTCAGCATTTTGTAATGGCAAGGAGAAGTCCGGCCAAGTTTCCAGAGCCGTCTGAGACCAAAACAGATCCCAGTCAAAACAGACAAGTCAGGCAGAGAGAAGTTCACAAAGTCACCCACGCTTTATACGGCAACGCGACGCGCTGCCGTGACTCCCAAATGGATCTGAGTGGGTTCTACCTCAGCTCTCCGTCCAGCCACGACTTGACCAGGCTCCGATTCTGCAGCCGTGTGAATATTTGAGGCAGGACGGGGGGGTGGGTGATGGAGGATATCTGGCATCAGGTGGTTAATGGAGAAGTGAACCTGTAAACGGGCCAAACAAAAGCATCCAAGGAACTAAATGAGGTAAAAATAGACCCTAGTTGTCTAATTATCAAGCCTATGAAGGTGAGCATGTTTGCTTTCTGGCTCCCTTCCACAGTTTTGTAGGTTTAAGGTTAAAGTTTTTCAGGACTTTTCGTGATCCATACACAAACTGTAGGTTGTGTTCTTTTATTTGGATTTTATGTTCTAGAACAGCAAGAGATAGTGGCTTGTTTTCAGTAAATAATTCCTTAATATTGATTTATAAAGGTACTAGTACTACTAATCTAATAGTGGAACTCATAATTTGTTGTCAATGTTAAGAATCATTTACTTAAAACAAACTCCTACATCTTGCTGAAAAGTTACTTTTATAAAGAGCATGAAGAGTGTGGATGCATAGCTTCGATCTAAATAGATCTAAAAATATATTATGTCAGTCTGCTGTGGAATTTCAATGCCATTTTTTCATGAATAAGCTGCTGTATTTAAAAACATTAGTTGATTCTTTATCATTTTCAGCCAAAGATCCATTTGTGGCTGCAGAGCTGCAGGTTTCAGATCTATTTGCTAAACCAACATAAAGTAGTGAATAATTATAAAGATGAAATGAAATCTTGTGTGGTTTTCAACATTTTTAACACATAAAATCTGCAAGGTGTGGCATGCATTTGCACTTAGCCACTTTCACTGTGATACCCCTAAGAAAATCCAGTGTGACCAGAAATCAACTAATTATTAAAAAGAACTAACACTATAAGTGAATATTGTTCTGCCCTAAACACACATTTAGTTCAATTCAAAAATACTTTATTGATCCGAAAGGGAAATTAAACGTTGCTGTAACATGTTTAACTAAAGTAATTGTAGGTGGTGTGGCTGTTTGAGGCTGCATAAAACTGGAACCGCCAAGCAGCCAGAGTTACAATAGAAGCAAAGAATGTGCTAGAAAGATCTAGTCAAAGTCCAGTCAAATGCAATTGGGAATCTATGGCAAGACTTGAAATTCGCTGTTCATAGACATTTGTTTATCTGTTTGTAAGAATCCAGAAAACCATTCGTCATTTCCTTTCACTTCACAACTACACACTACTTTGTGTAGGCCCATCACACACACCACCACTAAAGTACACTAAATGACAAAGAATACTTTTGAATGGCACTGTGTGACTCAAGTTGTTTAAAAAAAGCACAGGATTAGCTAAGCATGAAAGTACTAACTGTAGATGTCTGAATATGTGGTATTAAAGCTTTCCAGTCATGCCAACAGTTCACAGTTCAGAGACTCAGCGTTTAACAATGTGTTCCAGTGAAGTTAGAGCTTTGCCCCATAAAAACCTGCAGACTCTGAGCATCTTTTTGTTTGTGGAGGAGGAGGACTGGACGGGTCAACGAGTTCATTTGTTCTCCCAGCTGAGCCCCGTTAACCCAGCACACATGAAGCCTCCGCTAGATGGATTCAGTAGAGTAGATGGATTCAGAAGGAGAACGTTAAAACGTTGAGCTGTTGTGATATCCGTGCATCAGCTCTCGGACTTTGAGTCAGCACGCTGCAACTTCTCTGTTCTGCTGTGGGTAAACAAGAATGCCTCTGTGAACTCTTAGGAGTGGCGTTCGTGTCACGTGTGGAAATGAGCTGCAGCCAGACACTCACTAGTGTTTTGTATTGAGATGCATGCACAATAAGAGCCCAGAGGTCAGGGCGGGGACACAATGGAGATGTCTTCAAGTTGAGCCATTCCTATAATGGTGCATGTGTGTTTGGTATGCACGCCGAGGTGTCGGATAAAGATCAAATATGTTTCGTTATTTACAATCTTTACTGAGCGCTGGTGAAAATAGTCTCTCCATAAACAGAACCAGACCCAAACTGGGACATCTGCTTCGTCAACACAGTTATTTTTAACATCCAGCCTGCTTTCATTAGATCATGTTTCCACCTCAGAACTTCCTGATTCTTGGTCAATCATTAAAAGCTGAAGTGGGGTAAAAACAAGGCCGATCCCCCCTTGATCTGTAGCTTTCAGCAAGCCTCCCCTTTTGCACAGCTAGACACCTTGCGGTGCAGGATGTCGGTGCGTTTGCGGGTGATTTACGAGCACAAGAATGCTCAGTGTGTTATTTTGGCAGCAGTTTGTGGAGGAAACATGGATCAGGCGGTTTGGAGCAGATATGAAGCCTGCTCCCAGACTCTCAGACGGGTTTAGCAGGTCTTAGCTGTGTTTGCTCTCAAACAGAAACATGTGCAGGTTGTGGTTTCGGTTGCAGGGAGGAGATGTTGGTCTGCTGGCCTGACTGTGACTCTCAAAATGATTGTTTACATGTGGAGATGGTTCAGCTGCTGCATAGGCGGCGTGCAGCGCCACCTGCTGGAGGGCTGGTGTAGTGTTAAATCACAGAGTGAAAGGTACTTCTGGGCCAAGAAATAATAATAATTAACTTAGTGCAAATAAAATAGTCGATTTTATTTTACAAGCCACACTTTGGACATGCCAAAGACCTCTTTGGACAAATATGACAGAACAATTGTACTTCAAAACCACATTTAGGTGTTATCATCATTATTGTTATTATTAAAGCAGATATTTTCATTAGAAATAAAAAAAAAAAAAACATGAACAGAATTTTATTTTTTTTCTTCTGATTTTACTGAACTTATGTGTGAAATAATTGCGTCTCCTCTGCAGCTGAAGCTTGCTCTAGTCATTGTGGTGACGGCCTCTCTGACTCCACCATCATCCCTCATGAAGACGAAGAGGAGGAGGAGGAGGAGGAGGAAGACCTGGTGATGATCCCTTCTCCGATGGCCAGCCCCTCTATCCGCTACCCCTCCTGCACCTCCCTCAACTCCACGGCCGACACCGACCCGGACGGCGGCGCGGAGGACGATGAAGATGGGAACGACGAGGAGGAGGAGGAGGAAGGCGGGTTCCTGCGTCTGGACGCCTGCTCTCTGGAGGAGAGCTGGTTCGTGACTCCTCCCCCCTGCTTCACCGGCCATGGCGGCCAGCCGGTGCTCCTGGAGACCAGCCCGCTGGAGAACCTGCTGATCGAACACCCCAGCATGTCCGTCTACGCCCACCACAGCCCGCCGCGACTCGCCCGAGACCCGATACCACACCACACGCTCGACCGGGAAATGGACTTCCTGTCTGGAAATCCGTCTGCAAACCAAACACCTGCAGGTGGAAAAGAGAAGGCAAGACCCACGCTTGAAGGACCTCGACATAGGTATGAATGTTTTTTTATGATCTCTGATTTAACAGAAGTTTGTCTTCACTCAGTCATAATGAATAAACAAGTGTCTACGTCCCTTGAATTTTTCTGGATTTTCTCATTGATGGTCACTATCCCATGACCTTTAGATGCTCCTTACTGGGCCTCTCCAGAACCTGATCACATGCTGAGGAGGCATCTAAAGTAGGGCTGAGACAATAAATTGGATTAATCGAAACTAATTTAGTAATGATTAATCGTTAACTGGACTCAAAAAAAGACAATTTACTGAAAGAACAACATAATCAGAGCAGTAATTAAGCCAAATCTGAATAAAAATATGTACATTTTGCATTTGAGATGGAAAAAAACCCCTTCTTTATCTGTAAATGTGTTCTATTCAAAACTCCTCAAATTGCATAATTTTAGTTCCCTGGTTCAATTCATGTTTTAAAAATGTCCTATTTTGCATCCCATTATCAATTGGTTAATATAAAAATCAATCAGCAGATCAGCTCTGGATATTGATATTAAGTCAAGCAGAAATGATTTTTCAAAAAAACTGCTACAACCATGTGTTTCCCCTAGAGAACGTAACTCTGAGATTTTCATCAAATTATAATGTTTAGAAATTTAAGACATGATGGTGTCATTCAGGTAATAATTTATATTTTAGCTAAGACTAAGAAAGTGATGAACCGTTCTCATCTGTTGTTGTCATTTCTGCCTCCTACAGACCAGAGGTGGTGCAGCGCCGCTCCAGCCTGCACTCTACCTGCTACGCTGCAGCGCTCACCACCAAACCCGGACTCCTGCAGCAGCGGCCGGGTAACGTCACCCAACGCACCCAGCTGCTGTCGCGCAAGGCCCTGCGACGCCTCAACCTGCTGCGCCCCACGAAGCCCGGCACCCTCCACTTCCACCTGCACCAGCCCACCCAGAGGCACCTCAACTTCTGATGGAGTCCAGCAGCATCACAATTAGTCAGGATGGAAATGTCAACACCGGCCAATCGCTCACAAACTCTCACTTCTTTTTCATTGTTATAATTCAGAAGCAAACACCAGCAAGCAGCCAGTTACATCATCAGTCCCGCCTGATCCTTTTGAAAACCTTACAGGACAGGGAGATGGGGAAAGTAGCTGGCTTTTTTTTTTTTACTCTAAACACTTCCCCTCCTTTCATTGTCGCCCTTCTCTTTATGTATTCTTTCTGAAAAGAAGAGAAAGGGATGCAGAAAAAGCTCATCATGTTCTCCTTACCATTTCTGACTACTTTATATCCAATCAGAGAGAAAGAGGTGTCAAAATGACTCTCTTTTCTTCTCACTTTGTTTTGTTTCTGAATGGGAAACTTAAAGTGTAGAAACAATGCTGTAGGTCACTTTATTCAGAGGCAGGTTCACAGCGTGGCAGGATGGTCCGGTGGTGTTATTTCAGGGACTCACAAGGTGATGATTTGGTTGCCTGCGAACGTACAGGTAACTTTGTCAAGGCAGCAGGAGACATTGCAGATCCTAAATCACTTGAATATGTACAGTCCAGCAGGGCTGTGCTTCAGTTTAATCATTGCAGTACTGTCAGGATGAAGCTTCAAACAGTTTGGGTACAAATCCTTAAAGGGGCATTTCCACTCATTTCATCCACACTATTATAATCAGCAACATGTTCTTCTTTACTTTAGCTCTTTTACAAGGAGGCAGGAGGCATTTTATTTTTGAAGTGTTAAAACAATTTGAGTTCATATTTGATATCTTTGTGAAGTGCAATACCAAATTACTGAGTCTTTCAACATTTACTTTATAATTAGCTGTTTGTGTGTAGAGATGCATTGATCAGAATTTTGTGGTCCGATTTCTGGGTTTTGTAAAATGTCAAACTGCAAATATCCTCTTCAAAAACAACGATAATTTATCATAGTTAATATTAGGAGATCTGGAGAGCTTAAATTGAATCCCTTCAGCTAACCACCATTGATTTGTTGCGTCAACCTACCACATCTTGTCTTTGACTCAATTCTTTTATTTTGGTAAGCTTCACTCAACTGAAAGTTTACAAAAACTAAAAGTAAATTAGCGCTTTAGATTTTATCCAGAATTTTTATTTTTTTTTTCCGGAGAAGTTAATTGGGCTAAGCGCTTTTCCAAGTTGGCAAACAAAATAATAGCTCTGCTATTAGCGGATCAGTGGAAGCGTGCTCTCCACTGACGTTTACATTTAAAACTGTTTTTGACATTTTGTAATAACAATGAGCATTGTTAGCTAAAGCCGCTATATCCATTTGTTTTCCCTGAAAAATGTAACAAAGAGATTACAATCATTTTCAAAACCGACACGCAGGAATTACCAGTCAGCAGGTTAAAACATGACGTACATGGTGTCTTCTTCAGGTCTTGCTCTCTCTTACACCCTGAATGCACCACAAGTATTTGTCAATGCGCATTAATGCTTTTCAACATGACTCCAGCATGTTGCAGAAAATCTCGTTTCTTTTTAAATAGCTTCTTACATCAGTAACTCACTCAGTTTTTTTTTTTTACTCAGTAACAACATCCAATCTGAAGAGTGTTATCAGGCAGCAAACTGATTGGAAAAATTATTGGATTTTTGAGTTTCTGGCCAGTTTCTTGTCAATCTAGGGTTAGTCAAGCTAAAAATTAGTGGGTTTTGGTCCACGGCTGATTTCTCTGTGCATCTCTGGTTTAAGGTCTTGTGTGCAGGACTTCTCTGAGGAGGCTTTAACGGTATTTCTTTTCTTGCTGGATTAAAAAATAAATAAATTCTACAGGACTTTTACTGTTTACTTCTCATTAAACAAACCTAAAGTAAATCCAGACATTAGGATGTTACTTTACAGATCACCCTGTGAAACTGTAGACTGTTGTAAGTTTTAACAAAATTATCCTCAAGCACACCCCTGGACTATCGCCTCTTTCTTTTCTTTTTTTTTTTTCTTAGAGATGATCAACATTTATACTTGATCTCAGGTTTTCTTTGTGTTCTCATTTCCTTGTTACAAACACACTCTAGTTTCAATGAGTGTGAATTTAATTGACTTAAAGAGCCTTCCTAGGGGAATTTGTCTCTTTTATTTACTGCCTTTTTGAAATCTTTAGCACCACTATTTTTCGCTCAGTTCAGGACTTCCTGCTGTGCCAACCGAACCTGCTTCTGACTTTCAGTTCATCGCTTTTCACCGTATTTTTTTGGAAGAAAAAAATAAATACAAGTAGTTAAAATGACTGGGTTCAATATCACTAAATGCCTTGTTTTAATGGTAGCTTTGAGATGAATAGAAATGTAAAAAAAAAACAAAAAACATGTATGTAAAAAAAAATATATATATATACTTCCAAATTAGAAAAAAAAGCAAATTACATATCAGTATGAAGTTGTTTGCATCGATGGATTCTTGCTTTGGTATGTTTGGTAATGAGTGTGCTGTTTGTTGCATGGTTGTAATGTTGTGTTAGTATCACGATGTTGGAAAAAAATAGAAAAGATAATGGAAAAGGACTTGTTTTTCTTGTTTGTTCTGATATAAATCTGCAGTCCACTTCTCAGGGTCACAACCAATCACCTTTTACACTTTAGGAAAATGCAGATTTACTTGACGGATGATGATTCTTTTAACGCGCTCGGACTTTTTCCCGCCTCTGAAATGCGTGTGAGAAATAATTACCTGATAGATTAGTGTCTCTAAAGCTTCTTTCAGACCCTGGTTTGTGAAAACAAACCATCACCCACTTTTGGGAATCTATCAAGATACGGACAAACTGTCTTTTCAGAGCTGTTAATATTTTTTTTTTTTTTGCTCAAGTGTACCGGACTTGGTTTTAGAAATGTACTTAACGTTTGTTCAACTGTTTTAATTTCTATGCTATAATAGTTACATTTTGTTCAGCTGATATTTAAACCAAAAGAAAGTAGCGGCAATCTGTAATCTTTCACTACTGTTTAATACTTATGTTCTGTTTTTGCATTATTGAAATGTTTGTTAAATGCTTTTGGATGAAATAGCAGACAGTTTTACGTTTTAATGTGTTGCTGTAAGCAAAGCTGAAACCAGAATGAGCTCCCGCACTGCAGAAAGAAACAGTTATTATACAAACAAAACATATGGAAGGCTCTTGCGTCCAAAAAACTGTAAGTTAATGTTATTTTTTTTTCTCTTAACATGTCAGAATCTCCATGTTTAAAGTTTTATAAAAATGTATTTTGTTCTTATTCAACTAAATTGACAATGTATTTGAACTTTGCATCTTATAAGTTTTACACACCATTGTTTTTTGCATTTTCTGGAACAATCTTGATGCAGATCAATGCCTTTTATGTAACAATTTTAAAAATGTACTTAAAACATTTTTTACCATTGACTTGTTCAGATAGAGTATGTTTTCTTTTTTTAAAGATTTTAATCTGAACAAACTCAGAACACTTTTTGCAGTGTGGTGAAGGATCTCTGGTTGTTTTTGATAGGAGTGTATCTATGTTGAGTGTCTACGGTTTGCTGTACATATTACAATGGTGGACTTTGCCTTTAGCCTATGTAAGCTCGTCTTTTAGATCTGCGCTAACTAACTCTTGACTTTTCAACCTTTGCGTTCACTTTTGGTGTTATTTTTGTGTTACTGCGATATTTTTGAAGAAGATGACGTTTAAAGAAAGAAGGGATTGGAGTCGACGTTTAAGGCTCCACCTGCTGGCAGAAGCCTGAAATGTTTTATCTGTGCTTAAATCTTCGAGCTCAACTCATCTTTTATTACCAACAGGGATTTCTAGTATTTTTGTTCAATGCCTTGAAATTTGTGGATCACGTGCCTTCCAGGTTGAAATGTTGTAATGACAATGCATCGATGAAGAACTTGAACTCTTTTTTTTGTTTTTTTGTTAATGTTTTGATTGGACATAATGGATAAAAACACAGACATCAGAAACAAACTATGCATCACTTTGAAGAGGCTCCAGCTCTCGCTGCCACCATCCGCCCAGCCTGAGTACAACTTTGACAGAATGACAATGTAGCAAATCATTTTTTTCTCTCTCCTTTTATTTTAAGTGTGAAAAATATCTTGTGGCATTTTCATTTTTCATCGAGTGTTAGATATGTTTGTTTTTATGTAGTTTACTGGAATAATACAGCACTTTGCCAAAAAGAAAAAAAAATTGTAGGAATTTTAGGAGCTAATGTTTTATTTATCGATATAACTGTCATTCTTCCTCGTATTTTGGATGTATAACAGATCAATTCACTCTGTTCTGATGTCAGAAACAAAAAAAGCTGATAAAAAGTGGGGTCATCTGTTTTTGAACTGTAATAGTTAATACATGTGATCTCTCATTAGCCGACAATAAATGTTTTCATAAACAAATGTTTGTCTGTGTGTGATTCTCTTTTGCTCCAGTATGAGACTGTCATACATTGCAAGACTTCTGCCGGAGGTCCTTCCTGCCCGCAGAATCACCACTCACAACGACACTTTGGAGATACTTGGATGATATGAGTTACAACATTTCATTTTTCTTCGCAATAGAGTATTTCTGAATTGAGTTGAATAAGAGGAATAAGTCATGTTACTGTTGAACAATAACTCTTCGAAGATAATTGGATGAGATGAGTTATGACAACATTTAATTTCCCTTTGGAACAAATCTTTTCTTAACAAAATTGAATTTGAAATGTTTGGTGTACTGTTGTTAGGTGTTGTATCGGCCTCATAATGTCAAAATATGAACATCAGTGCCAATTCAGAAGGTTACATTAAGTTTACCTGTAAAGTCCACCCAAAAGCCAAATATTCTGACATATATACAAACACAGAGTTGGGTAATAACTAGTAAAATTTATGTGAGTAATCTTTTGGAAGATATACTTTTAGGAGTATTTTTACTACAATGTACATTTTACTTTCCATCCATCCATCCATTTTCTTCCGCTTCATCCGGGGTCGGGTCGCGGGGGCAGCAGCTTAAGAACGGAGGCCCAGACTTTCACTGTTGATTGAGTAATTGTATTATGGAGTATTACTACTCTTACTTGGATAAAAATTCTGGATACTCTACGTGACCCGACCCCGGATAAGCAGAAGAAAATTAATGGATGGATGGATGGATGGATGGATGGATCTCCCCACGGTAACTTACTTCACTGAATGAGAAAAAAGTTTGTTTTAAACAAAAAAATCACCAGACACAGATACACATCTGTAGTTTTGTTTCATAAGGTATTTTCATTAAAAGAAATTGATTTAGGAAAATGTTTCTTTTGTCAAATTTTGTAATTATGTCATTTATATGAATCATTTTCATTCAGGTATTTAAAATACCAAAACTTAAACATAACTTTATATTTTGGTCCGTCTGATTGATATTGACACAGTACTTTTAAATTTATTATTTTTTTTTTACAAAAATACTTTTCACTCTTACTTGAGTAATTTCTTGGTCAGATACTTTTACTTGAGATAAAATAAATTGAAGCAGTAGATACACAGCTTCTGTTTGACACCCGCCCCACGTGCTCACTTTGTTTACATTCTGCACACAGTCCACGCGGTTGTCATTACTCGCCCTCTCATTGGCTTGACGTCACATTGCTTCCTCCCACAGGCGGGACCTGTGAGCGGAAGCAGTTTCTACGTCGCTTAAAAATCTAATATAACTCCGTCAAATTCAAGAAATACTGACTCATTCCTATGTGTATCGCTTCTTAAAGGATTTCTGCGTCGTTAAAATTCAACCGCGATAAACGGGAAGTCCGGTTTACCTCTTAAAAACGTTGCTACGCTCCGGTGACCGTTAGAAACCAACGAAGGCACGGAAAAAACACGACGAAACGGTCGCTAAGCTTCATTCTGGGGTCGTTTTTGGTCGTTATAAATCGAAATAAAGCGAGAGCAACCGGTTTTACCCGCTCGGTGCTGCCCATTTGCAAAAAATCACAGTTCAGATTTGAACATTTAGCGCGTTTGTGTTAACCGGGAACGGGCATGCGCACTGGCGTCGACAGGCAGATGCGGATATAAGGATTGGCGCCGGCGCCACAGCTGATGCATTCATTCATTCTTCGCTGAGGAGGTAAGGTCCCCGAACTTCTGAGCAGGTCTACTGATATACATGATTGTACGACAAGCTCAGGAATGCTAAGTCACTTTTAGTTGGCAGATTAGCTGGAAAATTGCATTATTGTAGCAAAGTCCTAGGTTGAGTGACTTTCCAGTAGGCCAAGAGAGGAACCTCTGATCATTTAGTTTCACCTCCAGCTTTGCTGCATTACACGAACTTCATAAATCGTGTTATATCTGCTCTATAACTGCTGGGTTAAACATTTTTTGTCCTGAAAGTACAGCAAGTTCAGAGCGTTGAACAACAGTAGTGTGGGTGGTGTGTTTAAAAGCAGGTTTTCAGTGTGATCTGACCTTTCAACGGTTATTTTAAATAAAAAATAGTTCCCCAGTGTTTCATATTGAAGCTGATGATTTATAGTTTATCTGTATTTTGGAGGGTTAGTCGGTTATTGTTGACCTAGTTAGCTGTTAGTTTGCTAAGTACAGTAGCTGCCCTCCACAGATTAGCCTCGCATTGGTTGCAGTTTACCCGACTTTACTGGCGCTGCATTGGTTATAAAACTCATCGTATTCAGATATGAGGTTCTCGTACCCCCTCTCTGTCTGTTGGTGATTGTCTAAGGTTAATAACAACCTTCTTTAGCGGTCTTCGTTCGCAGTTTTCCCTCGCAGATTTGGGGGTAGTTTCGAAGAGGCAGGGCTCAAATCCTCCCGCTTCTCCGTTGTAGAAATTGGCGCGTCTTTGAGTTTCAAACCTCTCTAAAACCCAATAATTTGGACGTTTTGTCGACTAAAACTTTAGTGAACATGTTTACAGACGTGTGCGTCGTCATTAAAGCCGAGAAACTGGAATTGAAATGTTGTATTTTTGAGTTTTTTTTGTCTGAAACGGAGGGAGTTGTCAGCCCCCCTTCTCTTTTCATTACCACGATAGCTCACAGAACCTGGTCGGCTAGTTTCTCTCTTTTCATCGCATTTTATTTACTTTGACGTGTTTTCAATGAGCTGGAGATCGGCATTGTAGCTCCATATGCATCTTCAGCCTGTGTTGGTAGACTAACGATGGATTGTTAAGTTGATTACTGGGTGTACTGTTAATCACAAGCTAGCACTACTGTTCCTAAGTTAGCTACAGATTATACACCAAGTTCAGACTCAACTATTCAAATTAGCAGTTCTACATCCTGCATCTTCTAAAGAAACCTTCTGCTCAACCAAAAGTTTCCAAGCTTTATATAACATAATTTTGATAACTTTTAACTTTTTTTATTTTTAGACGATTTAAGCCTTTAGCAGCCTTATCAGTGATTCGTGTAGAGATGCACCGATTAGGCTTTTACCAGCTGAAGCAGATTTCCTGTTTTTCTTTGAGGTCTGCCCTTTTAGTTTTGACCCACTCCTGTTTTTCTAAGAACTATAAAAGGGATTGGAGTGAATGATATAATCCTCATTTATTCATCAAAGCATAACTCTAATCCTGATTTAGATTTTTATCAAACTCAAATATTGTATCATGACATCTACACAATGTGTTTGGAGACCAGAAATGATTTTAAATTCTTATTTTTGAGGAATTTGATTAATTGAATTTGACTAATATCAAGAGCAAATTGCCCCCTAAAATGTTTGGCCAATTATCTGAGAAAGATTGCAAAGTTTCAGTACTCCACGCTTATTTTGTTGTTAGGATTTCTTCCTAATATGACCCTAATTTTATGTACAGCGTCCAATTCTCCTGTAGTTTCTGTAAATATTTGTACAATTCTTCACAAATCTTAACTTGTTTTTTTGTTTTCATTTCCAGGAGAGCCATAAGAATAAATCAGCACCATGTCTAGACGCAGGTAAGCACCTACAAGCTCAGTTTCTTATTTTCAAACTTTGAAGCTAAAAGGAAAAATCTGAATAGAAATAGATTGTCTTCAGATTTAAATAGTTTTTATTAATTGTATATCAATAAGTCATTGATATACAATTTAAGAATAAGGTATCTTATAAATATCCATTTTCATCGCAGTGGTCGCCTCACGCTTCAAGCCAGGGATTCAAATGCAGATGAACCCGCAGTCCGAGAACCACTAAAGAAAAGAAAGTCTGAGGTTTGTCTTGTTTTTATTTGTATCCAGTTAGTAAGTAATAGTTGGCTTACTTGAACATGGATTCATTTTTTTTTTGCTTTCCGCCTCAGCCAAAGAAGAAACTTCAACCTGCAGCCAAGAAACAGAACTATGAAATACAGGTCAGTTTGCAGCACATCAGCTCCAGATGATTGTGTGTTTATAGCTGATAAGAGCTCAGCCCAGGATGTTTTACTACTTTATCTTCACTTAGCAGCACCCTCCCATCAGTAAACTGCATATTTTTTCCTCCATGTCCATTTTTATAAAGTTGTAGATTATAATAAAGAACTTTATTGGTTTTTTTTTAATTATTATTATTTTGTTATAACAAAATTAGCTGAAGGGAATACGTTTTGAACTTGGGAGAGGCTGTGATGATGCAGTACCGCCTCTTTACCAGAAGAGGTCACTATGTTAACTAAAAATTAAATTACCGGTATGCCTAGTTTTGGGTTTGTAGCAGCTTTAATCTTAACGTCTCCAGAATTCACATGAGGCTTGATTGGTTTTTAAAAACAAAATCTTTAAACATTCATTTAAACAAAATATCTGTTCTTAAATTATGAGTTTATAAAAATATACACATGTATTTTTTCTTTTTGACGCTTTGGACATTAATACCTTGTTTTTGTTGTTTGTTTTGGGGTTTTTTTTTGTTTCGTTTTGTTTTTTTTGTTTGTTTTTGATTTCCACTGGAATGTCCCATGTGGGTGTGCATTTAAAGTTTGCTGTTCCTGCTTCTCCAGACGTGTTGGTCGGAGGATGGAGCCAGTCCGTGCATTCTCATTGAAACTCCCCACAAGGAGCTGGAGCCCTCAGACCCATCCAGCTTCAAGCAGTACCAGTTCAAGAACCTCTTCATCAAGGCCTCTCCCATCCCTCGTCTCAGGTAAGCCTGGGTTTTGCATATCAATGAGGCCATTGTAGTTCAGCACTTCTCATTGAAATGGATGTTTATTCACAATCTAAAATGCCATTGTAAGATCTGATGTAATCAGGGTCACTGGGTGGGTGGATGAATGGTTTCGTCACATGGTATGAGCCAAGCTATATAAGCTTTGGTTTGCAAAGGACTGAAAAGTTTCTCTTCCCAGCTGGGCGAGTTCAGACGACGTTTGGATTAAAATGCTCAACAAGGAGCTGAAGTACGTTCACGATAAGAGCTACATGCAGCGGCATCCCAAACTGCAGCCCAAGATGAGGGCGATCCTGTTGGACTGGCTGCTGGAGGTGAGTACCAAGCAGAGCAGTGGTTTATGTCAACACATTCTTGGCGAATCTGTAGGATTTTTATGCTGTTGCCTTTGTGCAGGTGAGTGAGGTGTACAACCTCCACAGACAGACGGCATACCTGGCCCAGGACTACTTTGACCGCTTCATGCTGACTCAGGAGAACGTGAACAAAGATTACCTGCAGCTCATTGGCATCACAGCCCTCTTCATCGCCTCCAAGATAGAAGTTAGTTTTCACTACCTGTTGTTTCTGGTGTTTATATCCTAGCAGAATAGTTTTCACTGAAATGCTTCTTTCTTTAGGAAATTTATCCTCCTAAAATCTTCGAGTTTGCGTACGTCACAGACAAAGCGTGTGACGTGTGGGACATCCAGTGCACAGAGCTTCATATATTAAAGGTACGGCAGCGGCTTCCGTCCCCCGTCTGAATGGAGAGGTTGTTTTTCTGCTCTAACATGATGGTCTTCCTGCAGGCGTTGGACTGGAACTTGTGTCCAGAGACTCCCATCTCCTGGCTCAAGCTGTACGTTCAGGTGGAAGCCCAGAAGGATGGAGAGAACTTCCTGGAGCCGCAGTTTTCTCAGGAGACGTACATCCAGATCACACAGGTATCTTGGCTTCCTCACAGACTCTTTATTAAACGTTTTAAATGTTCAGAGTGTGACCTCTGCCTTCATCTCCTTCAGCTGTTAGATTTGTGCATGATGGACATCAGTTCGTTGGACTACAGCTACAGCGTTCTTGCTGCCGCCGCCTTCTGTCACTTCTCTACGTTTGACGTTGTTCATAAAGTCTCAGGTGGGTTTCCACTCGGTCTCTGCACATTTTGCAGGCGGGGTCTGAATATTCCAGGTCGTAACCAGTGAGTTTCTGCCTTCGTTTGGCAGGCCTGACCTGGGAGAGCGTGGTTCCCTGTTATCAGTGGATGAGTCCCTTCATGGACACGCTGCGCTCTGAGCCCAAACCGCAGCTGAAAAACTTCCCCAAAGTCAAAACCGACGACAGGCACAACATCCAGACACATGTGGCCTATCTGGACCTGCTGGTGAGGAAACGCATCTGTTCATCAATCTGTGATGATATTCTGACCTGCTTGGTGATATTCAGAAAGATAAACTGACAATAATTTAGATTGTTGAATCGTTAGTATCTGTCCTAACTAACCAAGAAACACAATCCTGAAGTGCTTTTTGACCACTTGAACGCTGTTTATTACCATAAATAACAGGATATATCAATTAAGCTTTTAAAACTTGCTTTTTTGACAAAAACATTAATATCAAAAGGAAAATTTTATTTCTAAAAACTTGGATATTCACTCCTTTAAAGAGATGAACCTAATTAAACAGTGCTTTGTGTTCATGTATTATATTGATGCAGTTTAATTTACATTAAATATCTTGTAGAAATCAGTTTTCACTTTGACTTTTTTACAGAATTATAATTTTGATTGCTTGGTACTTAAATCAAACAATAAAATGTCTAAGTGGGGAATTTTTTTTTATTAATGTAGGCACTGCTTTTATAGTTTTTCTTAGCCAATTCTTTCCACATTTTTAATAAATTTTTTCCTCCATCTTTGCGCAGAAAAAAGCTCAGGAGCGTCAAATGGACAGCCCCGGCTGTCAGCAGTCACCTGTTGCCATGGGGAAGATTCTGACCCCACCCAGCAGCACAGAAAAGTCGACCAGTCCCTGAGCTGGACACCCCATCAGCAGGACCCACTACCTCTCTTCAGGACAACTTGACGCCACAGTTGAGTCGTCACGGCGACATGTGATGTGGAGAACAAAAGTTTTTTTTATGTTTGGTTGTTTTAACACTAAGCTCTGACGTCTGGCACCCTTAACAGATCAGACAAGAAACTGATCTGTTCCTTCATCAGTGTAATCAGCCACCAGATTGATTAAGTCATCAACCTGGTGATCAATGATTTAATCTGTGATAACTTTCCTTTTTTTTTTTTTTTTTGTTTGTAATGAATGTGGTGTCGAGCTACAACAGTTCTCACTCAACTGGTCTTTCCTCCATGTGAGCCGTCGTCATCTGGGAGTTTCACTGGTGCTGATCTTAAACTTGAAGCTTTGATGCTTTCTGATGGTGCTTCAGTTGATTCTCAGGAAATGAGAAAAACCTGCTTTTGTTCTTACTTACGACAGTCATTCCATTTTAAACAGGTACAATTAGACATGTGCCACTTTTATGTCTCTTTTTTTATGTCTGAAAGTAAATCTGTCCTGATGGAGGCTTGTCACCTTTAGAGCAAACGGCTTGATTTTTGAAGCATTTTACAGCGACAAGAATTATAGGAATTTTTTATTTTTTTTCCTATTTAGGTGTTTAATGCACCTGACCTGCTTGTGGCAAATTTTTTTTACATTTTCTATAATTATTGCAACCTTTTGTTACGTTCCTGGAAAACTTGACCTTTGTGCAAATTTTTTTTTTTTTTTTTTGCTTTTTCATTTTAAGTGCTTGTATTTATTAATAAGCCTTCGTAAGTAAAGGAAACATGTTCATATGTAAAATCTTTTATTGATTGAACTTAGTCTGGTCACTCAGTGCCAAAGGCAAAAAGGTATTTATGAGTTTTGCTCCATAACATCTGTTCATTTGAGGTTCAGCATTAAATGTTGTACATAAGGATGTCTTCAGTGCCTTTTTTATATAACGGGGACGAGGGAGAAAAAATCTATACATGAACTTAATTTAAAACTTAAAATGGAGTGAGCCAAAAAAATGGAAATCCATCAAACCTGTGACTGTAAACCTCCGCAGTGAACACAAACCATGTGAACTGTGTATAAATGTTAAAGAATGTTTTTGTACATAAAGCAATTTAAACAGAGAAAATTGTAATTTCCTTTGTATTGTTTTAAATAAATGTTGAAAGTGTTTTTGGTCTTTGTTTTTTGAGAAATGAGTAAAATGCCTGATTCTTCTGAGTCAAAGCAGAGGCCGTTTCAAAATGGAAAACGATAAATGAACTATTGTAAACATTCTAATAAAGCAACAGTCAAAAGCCTACATACTTAATAATATGCAGATTTAATTTTAAAAAATATTGTCGAGCAGTTAAAGTTCTACCTGAATAGAAATCACAAACTAATTAAGCATTTTTAATTGTGATGAATTTTGTGGCCTACTGTAAATTTAAACGTATAAGTTTTGGACATGACGGCTAAAAGCTTTACAGAAATGCATGCTTCCTTTTTTGTCTTGAATTTGAAAAGTGTCCCAAATACAACAATTCCACCACTTTAATGCTGCTGCTGCTGCAGTGAGTGAAAAAAGTGGCAAATAAAAATAAATCACTGGCAGAAGAAACATGAATGTTGGGCTTCGTTCCCACCGCAGCTCAAAGTGACCCAGTTACAGGCTTTTTAAACAAGTAGTTCTAGAATAAAAACCTGCATAACAATGTTGCTGCAGCACAAGTTAAAGATGGCAGAAGAGTTCATAAGATGTAAGAAGTGAAGGTCACAGTTTCACAAACTAACGTACAGAGATTAGTTTCTGTCCCACTTTTATGTCAGATGATTCATGATATCAGCTCCTAATTTCCATACTCATGCGCTGAAGGAGTATTTCAGTAAAACTCTGCAGATGCGACACGTTGATGTTCCATGAGTGAAAAAATGGCTTCCTGTGACTCAAATCTGTGTGAGAGTGTTTCAGGTTCAGCTCAGTAGGTTTCAGATAATCTGCTCACGTTGAGCAAAGAGCTGCAAACCTTGATGACCAAAACCTTTTTATCGCATTACAACCAAGAAACTTCACTGTATTTTGCTGGGAGTTTGTGATGCACCAAAACAAAAATATCCATAAATGTTTAAAAGGGAGTAAAATTACATGATTTTAAAACCTGAAATCGCCTCCATTAACCTAAATAAAATTAATCAAAATCAACCGCCTACAAGGGTCATTATTTAGTAAATGGACTCCACCTGTGTGTATTTTAACACATAGTATTTAAAATATATATCATGTAAATTTCTGCAAGGACTGAACCGTAATTATAAGTCTGTTTCTCTACCCTGGTCCTCACCGCCCCCCCTGTCCTGCATGTTTTCAGTATTTCCCTTCTGCCACACACCTGAATTGTATCTCTGGGTGATTAACAGGTTTCTGCAGTATTTGGAGGTGATGCAATCATTTGAATCAGCTGTTCTGAAAAAGAGGCACATCCCCCCTGCTCTGCATCTAAAACATGCAGAGCAGGTTTTAGATGCAGGGTGGAGAAACTCTGTGATAATCAAATGAGCAAACAACATCTGACTTTCAACAGTTTTTACCTAATTTAGACAGAAAATCTTATACTTTCATATACTAGACAATAGTTTATCAACTTTCCCTTGCATTTGAAATGCTGTATTTCAAATGTACCATTTTTAAATAATATGCATTTTGATATTTATTATCTTCTGTTTAGTTTCCCAAAATGTTTTATCATATTTTAAAAACAGAACATGAATTTTTATACATGCACAGATTTATTTTCCCCAAAAGTTGTTTTATTACATTTTAAAAAATAAATTTAAGATCTTGTGACAGAGATTTATTTCAAAGCTGCTATTTTCTTGTGTGTCATGGAGTTTTAAACCAATCAAAATTCAGTTTCTGTGGAATTAGAAAGTGGATTTTTTTAAATCACAGAAATAGTTTTATGGCCTACGCAGTTTAGAACCAGATTTAAGTAATTTTACCCTAACCCGTTCTTGCCCTATCTTCCTGTGGAAGATTTCCTGTGTGCAATACCTCAATGGAAAATTAAGTGAAAGGAAAAAGTGTGATAGTAAAAGGTGAATAAAATGATTCCAATTTTCTAAGCAATCATCATCAGAGAGCCGTAATCATCAAAGCAGACAGAAATAATCAGCTACACACAGGACAAACTTTACGGGGAAAAGGCTTTTTTATTAAAAGTCACATACAAAAGGAATAATCCATTATAGGCAGCTATAAAATGTTTATTTGTACATCATATTACACGGTTCATCTCTGCTCGGTTTAAACCTACAGGAATGATGCAACACGTTCACACCTCCGCCTCAAAAAGCTCTGGATTTACAACAGATACTGAACACCGAAGAGGTCAGAATTCACTCAGCATCTGCTTCACATCGACAGTTTATAAACACACACACACACGCATGCACGCACACACACACACACGCGCACGCACACACACCTGTGTTGCTCCATTTGGATGCATAGTTTTGAGCACAGTTCTTTCAGGGCTTATTTTGCTTTTATTCTATTTCACTTTAGGCACCAGAAGAGAAACACAAAACCTGTTTCACCATCTGAAGGAAAGAACTTTATACTGGCAGCTGCACAAAAACAACAAAAAAAACCTGACATTTGAATGCAAAATAAGATTTAATAGAACAATGGAGAGCTGTGTCATCAAACCTTGAACTGGCAGCAGACATTTGAGTTGATTAGTTTAAAATAAACCTTTTTCCTCTGATTCTCCTCCTCTCCACGTAGATCTACATTCATCAGGCAGAATAATGAAAACCAGGTGATAGATAATGGATTCGGGTTAAACTAATCACCCATTTTTGTTTTTGATAGCAAAGAAACTTTAAAAAGTCACGTGCAGAAAACAATTGTTCTGATAAAGTCGTCTATTTCTGTTTCTCGTTATCTCTTCACCTTCAGGACGACAAATTTACCGTCTGCTTTAATGCAGCTGAAACAAACGACCACAGTCCAGATAACGGCTGAATTTACAGGCGCTGAGTCGTGAAAAGACTCTGAAGTGATCACTAAATGACCTCTGTAGGGTCGATGGGAGATTAGGGTTGTTTTCAGTCCCTTTATCCAACTCTGGATTTGCTTGATTGTATCTGCAAACTTTGATGAGAGCAAAACAAAAAGAAAATGCAACAAATGTGGACTTTTAAAGTGTAAGATATGAGAATACTTAAGCGTTCTTTTAGAACTGAACCAATTTCTGCAGTTCAATATACAAGATGCTAAAAATAATAGAAACTATACCTATATGTGGTCATTATGTTCGTTGGAACCATAAATAAATGGATTGTGAATAAATTCATCAAATACTTTGTAAAACATTGATGTTTTACAAATGTCATTCAACATTTGCTTTGAATGACATGTTTGCTTGTCTTTCACATTTTAAAGAGCTAAAGTTAAAATAAAAGAGCTCTGGTGTCACATCATATTTATACCTCCTGGAAACAAGAAGTCATAAATTCAAATTTCAAGAGTTCCATATATAAACTATAAAGCCTGTGTGTATTTAAATAACATTTTTAGAAGTATGAATAATTATCTCCACTGATTATCTTAAATCTAATTATTGATCGCATGTTTGTGAAGGTTAATAATTTCTAAAATGTATGTATTTATTTGTAGACTTTTATCTGGTTCAGCCTCACGTTTTTCTAATTTTTCTCATTTAAACATTTATCTCAGCAGATTCTTTCGTCTCTTACTCTTTAGCACCACCTAGTGTCTGTTTGATAGATGTGCTAAAACCAAAACGGAGGTTTGTGTCAATAAGCATTCAAGCAGACTAATAAGTTCATCTTTAACTGCAAATAAATATAAAACTAGATTTGCTACGATTTTGTTTCAATGAATAGAAATTTCAAAACAGCTTGAAGATCAAATTTGTATGTAAACAGGTGAGTTCTATGGCGGAAAAAGTGAAGTAACCAGCATATCAACGGAGCACAACCAACAACCATCAAAGAGGATCATCAATGAGCTTCTTTAAGGGAGTAGAAAAATAATCTTATTTAAAAATGTACCAGTAAAGCTGATTTTACAAGGTGGAAAAAGTGTTTTACCCTCCAATATTACAAAAGTTCTGTTTCAAATTGATTGTTTTGTCCTGCATGAAGACTGAATCCTCTTCTAGTGCAATAGGAAGGTAGAAAAGAGAAATTAAAAGCTTTTTTTTGAGTGTTTACACATCTTTTAAACCTGGGAATTTAAAAATCTAAGTTTGTCTATGTTTATTTACAAAAAACTGCAAAGATCCTTGGAAAGACTTTTAGTATGTTTGACATTTTGAATAGAAATTTCAAAAGAAAAGCTTTCCGATCCAAAAAGTCTCAAATAAAATGCTGTGAAAGAACAACTTAAGTCATTTTCAAGGCCTTAATGTTTTCTGAGATTTCAAGTGTAGCAGTGTAATTCTTCCACTCTGACCTCCAGCCACTGAAAGTTTCTCACATCATTTGATGGTGGTGCTGCTTCAGAGAAAACACTCTTTGACCCTGAAAGTCCCATTTCGCAAACAGCAAAGCACAGCGACCCAGAAGCCTCTGACAAATTGAATAACATCATCACAAAGAAGATATTTTAATGGAAGAGGAAAAATGTTTCTGTGTAAAGTTGGTGAATGAACCAGTAACGAGGTCTCTGTGCTTTTCTTTTTCTTCCTCAAACTTCTGAAGCACGACTTCTCTGAAAAAAGGAGCAACGACACAATGAACCTCCAACCTTGAATGTGTCTTTGAATTCCTCCCAACGCTGGTGAACACATGGGAGAGGAGCTGCTGCATCCACACAACATCCCATTTAAACCCTTTTTGTTGGATTAGATGTTCTGCAGCTAAATCTGCTGTTAAAACCTGCTGCATAGAGCAGCTTAGACCTTCATCTCCTTAGCAGTGTGTTTTTTTTAAGGTGGAGCCACCAGGGGGCGCTATAGGGGCTTCTGAACGTTGAAAGGAATATGAGGAAGAAAAAGCAAAAATAATTAAATGTAATTAGAATTTGATTGTTAAATTGTTTTCCAATCATTATTATAAAATATAACAAATATTTGTTATTTCTGATATCAGTCAAATTTCTCAAGCTGTTTTGCTCGTTAAGCTAGCTTAGCTAGTTAGCAGGAAATGGAAAAGTTTCTGAAGTAAACATCCAGCAGAAAAAACCTAAGAACTGGGAATGAAACTAAGTTATTAGCTATTATGACGTGAACATCAGATGAGCCCTGATAAGATTTTCCAGAACATAATTCAAACTAAACTAAAATACACAAACACCACTAAAGAAAAAAACCCACCAATATGAACAAATTAAAGCAAAGTCTGTTATTTATAGACATTTTACTTGTAACTGGATTAATATTTGGTATTTATAATCGTTTATCCCTTTTAAAATGAGCCCTGTTGTGTCTGTTTGGTTACTCATAAACTAGTTTCTTTGGTTTTATTCCTCCTTTTCATAAAATGACCAACTACGAGCAGAAATAAGCAAAGTTTTCTTGTTTATGTTTGGTCTTATATTTGAAAGATTTGGGGACTTACAGCTGGATGATTAATAAAATTTTTGGTTTATGGAGATTTTATTTTTGGAAAATTGTGATGTTTTTTTTCACCACTCCTTGAGTTTTCATAGTTTTTAGTGACGTCAACGGGCCCACGGCAGCCATTTTGCCTGATAAGCGTGTTTTACAGCATCTGTTTATCTGAACTTTGAACTCAGGTCAACTCAATGATAGAATACTAGAGCCAGGCCACAATTTTATAATGACTTTATTACAAGAATAAAGTCACTATATTACAAGACTACAGCCATGATGTTAGGAGAATATTGTAGTAATCTTATAAGAACTCCAACACAAAAAACCCAAAAATTTAAATGAGGAATGTTGACCATTTTGTGAAATCATTTTTTTGTATCGGTTTCACTTAATAAAAACAATTAATCTTTTACATATCTGCATCAAATTATTAAAGCTTTAATTGTCACTAAAATAACTTTTTTATTGCAACTTTAAGACGCTATGTCTAATAAAATTGTTTTTTTCTGCCAGTATTACAACTATATTCTCATAATTCAACAAAACATTACCTTAAGCTGGTTCTAATACTCTGTATTACAACTCACAGAAGAGATGATTGAAATAAAAGCCACTTTTTTGAATTATTATTTCTTTTTCTTAGAAACAAAGTGAGAAAAAAATTAAAATTGAAAATCTGATCTGGTATGAAAACAAGGATTTTATTTTGGAGCCATTATTCCCCTGAGTAAATATCCCTGACAGGACCATAATAGTGAATATAACCTGAAAATGTCTTGTTTGTTTTCTGACGTTGTGTGAACGCAGCACTTCCAGACCCCATAGGCAAAGTAGGACTGTGTGGTCGGGGTTGAGTGGCTCCCCCTAGTGGTGCTGAGGCAGCGGGTCATGGCTGTGGCTCCTCTGTATGTAGGCTATCGCGTCCCTGTATGTGAGGCCCAGCTGTGGCCGGTCGTACATCTCACTCAGAGCCTGAAACTTCGGCCCCCACCGTGACAGCCTGTCACACACAAAACCTCCTTCCTCCTCCTCCTCTACCTCCTCCTTCTTGTCCCCGGCAGCCATTCTTCTGCAGGACACGGCCGACCCCAGAGAGCTGAGGCTTCCTGCTGACGACCCGGAGCCCTCCACGCACCAGACGTGGTAGGCGTCGGCTGGAAACGCACCGCTGTCGTTGTCCGCCTCCCAGATGATTCGCTCCACGTAGCTTTTGAAGTCCACATGCGAGCGCGCCGCGGGCGGAGCGTCGACGCAGCTGCCTGTGTCGCTCATCTCTGTGTCCCTGCCCGCGTGGGAGGAATAGTTGGCGTAGGTGGCGTCGCTGCTGTAGCCGGCGCCGGCTGTGTGCTGCTGATGGTGGTGGTGGTGATGGTGGTGGTGCGGGATGCTGAGGTAGGGGGCCCCGGAGCTGCAGGAGGAGCCGGATGGATGCACCTCCTCCTGGGAGCCAGGGGAGGACTTGATGAGTGGGGCGGTGGTGCAGGAGGACGACTGGGACAAGCTGGAGCACAGAGGACGCTTCAGCTCCGTGATGTCATATGCATTCTGAAGGGAAGAAACCAAAAACATGTAGTCCATGAATTAAAGATCTCATTATAGTCAGGGCTCTGTTGAAGACATGAGCTGCTGGATGCACTTCAACAACCAGGACTTTACTATCCGTCCTTGAACAGGTTAGGATAGGTCTCTGGGTGATACAAAACATGTTGGTTGCTCAAAATCCTTCTTTGACACCAAGATTTGAGTTTGCTCACTTCTGAGCTTCTTTCAGAATGAGCTGCTTTACGTCCTCTGTCACTTCAAATCCAAATAAGCTGCTGTTGGCCCCGCCCTCCAACTCAGTGTTTACATTCAAGAGTGGAAAAGGCTGCAAACAGACGCACAATTATATCTTACATCTTTGAAAAGCATTAGTAGAGCCTCATGCACAACCATCAAGAATTCAGCAAGTGATTTCTGCATAGTAAATAAACAAAACTCTCATTCTTTCCAGCAGCCATTGTATACAAACAGCGGTAAAACCAGGTAAGATGTTTGAGAAACTTTAAACGGCGTCTATTTCCATGTAGATCCTTCTCAAGCTGCTGCCTCACAGATCACTCCTCCCATGCACCTCCTTCATTCAGTTAGCGGCAGCAATACTTAATTGAGGATATCTCCGTAAATAAGTCAAAGGCAATATGGTGTTGACTTGTATTTATTTTCTGATTCAGATCAGAGCTGAAAATGACCAGAATCAGATGACAACCAGTGTCCCAAACGAGACAGACCCAGTCCTGGATTCACTCCCCATCAATTCAGAAGTATTTTATGATTAAGGTGCAGCTACATGATGTCAGTCAGCCAACCTGTTCTAGCAATTATTAAGCAGTTGGTGGATCTGCACATCTGCTCAGCTCATTATATTACACTGATAAAAACATTGTTAAAGCGTTTATAAAGTAAAGATGTTGTGATGACTTCCAGATTATCAGAAAGGGTAGGAGCTTCTTAAAGAGACAGAGGCCCAATTTCAAGGGATCAAACTGTGAAGTCAAACTTCTTTTCAGTGTATACAGCATTTCTAAAACAACTACAGGTAACAAAGTTTCTTGATTGTGCTTGTAAAACACATAAAACTCCCCCTTTAATTTGTCATTATTTCTATATTTTAACTTTCACCCACAGCCACACTACGCTTATTCACTTTTTCCTACAGCTGTGTGCAAGAGAACAATTCAGCCCTGGATCAACTTGTTCTCTGTTGAAATGTTCTGACTGTGAGCAGGCGAGTATAAACTTAAAAGCAGGTTGAACATGTTTAGCATTGTGTGTGTGTGTGTGTGTGTGTGACTGGGTACCTGGTCCTGCTCTCCTCCTCCTTCCTCGTTGTAGTTCAGGATATTTTCTCGGATGTCTTCCCAGCTCTGGTGTTCAGCAGGGATGTGGTAAACTCCTCGCTTTCTGAACTTGTTTCGGCTGCCTTTCTGATTCCAAACGGTCACCGCCACCAACACCACTAAACACACACACGCACACACACACACACACACACACACACACACACACACACACACACACACACACACACACACACACACACACACACACACACACACACACACACACACACACACACACACACACACACATTGACAGGTATAGGTGGTAGAAGAAATGAATACATAGCCTGCCACGAATGCTAAGGCTAGTTAGCATAGCCACCGATGACAGCTGATAAACAATTTCCTGTAACGGTGAATTGTTTCTCCACCATTAGAATATTTAGCAGCGAGTACATGAAGATGATGGACAGCGCTAAGCCCCTCCTCCTGGCTTTGATTGTTTTTGGTCAGGATTTGTGCATTTCTTCAGATGGCGGACATCAATCTTTTCACAGATTATCTGTCTTATATCAAACTGTCGCAACATGGTGAAAGTTTTAACATATTTTTGTAAAAGTTAAACACTGCAGCTTTAAGGAACCTGAGTGTGATATTGGCAAAACATATGCTCAGGTCACATAAAGCAACACAAAAAATTCACTTTAGCAATCACTTGTTCTTACCAATAAAGACAAGCAGGCACATGCTGATGGCGAGGATGGAGCTGGGGCTGAGAGCAGCCATCCTCTGACCTTTGACCTGCCCCAGCTCGCAGCGATGACCCCTAAATCCCTCCTGACAGCGGCACTGGTAGCTGTCGGCTGACAGGGGATGGCATGTGCCGCCATTACGACAGGAGGACGAGCTGCAGGGTGACGGTACACAGCGCTGGAGACCGGACTCATCGGTGACGGTCACCTGAGGGCCTGGACACCTGCAACGGGTCAGAGTCCAGCAGAGACGACTGGATGAGCACCAACTGGTACAAATACCCTAAAAAAGCTTCATCAAACCTGAATATGTTTAACTCATTTCAGTTTATTCTGTGCGGTTTTGCGTTCATGCATTATTTACTTGCACTGGTGTTTTCTCCACAGGTCGACGCAACGCAGCGGGCTGCGACAGGGCTGGCTTCTGCATGCGTCGCTGGAGCAACCCGAGGTGACCCCCCGCCTCTCCAGCAGCGTCACCAGGTCCCTGCTCTGGCCGTCAAGAGGCAGGACGTGGCCGTTAAAACGGACGTCCCGCAGGCAGCCTGCACGGAAAAACAGAAACATCCGATTGAAAAGACAAACTCACAGTTCATTTGAGGGATCAGACCAAAGTTTTGATGACTTTTTAGCGCATAACCAGCCAGAACAAACTGTTGAACAAGGTGTAAACAGTATATCATGTAAAATCATGAAGATCTATCAAAAAAACTCAATGTTTGAAAGTCAAACTGTTATCAGAATGTAGTTCTGCTGTTTCTCACTTGTTCAATATGACTAGTAGGATCTGAATATTAGTAAAGTATAAATGAGAGTTTTAACAAGTGTTGCAGTTACTGTGCCCTGCAAAAGTTTTCCTACTGTTTATCGTCTGTTTTCTTAAGATTTATATGATGGACCACCATGGAGGAAAACATAAATTTTAAGTAGACAGAAAATGTAAGACGTTTACAGCATTTTTTGAAAAAAAAACATTTTGAAGTGTGTCATGCATTTGCATTCAGAGTCCAAAACTTACAACCCATTCCAGCTAAAAACTATTTGCAGCTCAGTCCTGATTCTTTGGACTCATAAGTGACAGGTTGAAATGCAACATTATGCGAAACAATTCAAAGGGAAAGAAAACTTTGGTTTATTAAATGCTTGCAAAATAATCTACTGTAAAGGAAGCATAGACCCAAAACATGTGAAGGTAATTATTTAACTCACATTGATTTTTTTTAAATTCAAGTTAAATAAAATCCTTTTGACAGATGAATACTGATGAGAGCAAGATCTCACCCTGGAAGTCAGCCTTGTCTCCAGCGTTTGGTCTGTTGCCAACCATCAGGCTGGCCGGATGAACCACAATCTCCCTGCGGCTCCCCAGCTGCGCATGAACCTCCCGGGAGCCGCCTCCCTGCTCCAGTCGCAGGGTAAACCTGTTGTCGTGGCGACCGAGGCTGACCAGGACCCACTGTCCGACGTCCACTCTGTGACCGGGGAGCTGGAGAGAGTGAGCGCCGTCTCCCAGGTTGGCACGCACCGAGATGTGACCGTCACTGATCTGAAAAGTTGAAAAGTTAGAGATGGAAAAGTCCAATAAAGACATGTAAAAAATAATTATATATAGAATACATTAATGTTTCACTGCAACTGCACACTGAATACTTGATAAGAATTGGTCTTTAATTTATTCACAATTATTTAGTGTGTGGAACATTGAGAAAACATTTACTTTTACAAAATCTTTGGTGCTTCACTAGTTCTTTAATATCCTGTACAATTCACATTTAGCAGCAGGATAACGCTTAGTCTCCTGAAACCAAACTCTTTGAACGACATGTTCCCCCACTTGCCTGTGGTGGCGCTGCACCAAGAACTACTGAAGAAACGACACAAAAATACAAAAGCTTAGAGCAGAACAGAGCAGAACCTTTGTGCTGGTGTTTTTCTGGTTCTGTTCCTGTAAATTTGACAAACTACAACTATTCAGGATAAAACGTATTGTTATGTTATCACTGGACACTAAGTTTTGGTTTAAAAAAATCATCTGACGCTGGAAAAGACTATTGTTGTGATCAAGTTGTGCTAAAAAGAGTTAGCTAATCAGAAAAGCTTTAAAACATTAAAAGCAAAACAGATTTTTCTACTGATTCAAATCAGTAGAAGAGCACTCACTTTGCACCAATCTTATGGTCAAATAATGTAAATAACAGATTAAAAACAACTAATATCTTCGTTGTTGACCTCATATGTCTATTTATTCAATAATTTAACACCAAATTACCTCAATTAAACATTTTAATGGAGTTCCACCACCAGTTTTGACTCAATCTGATTTCAAATTATCTGGAAAACAAGACTTCTTGTAGGAAAAAGGGCCAATCCGTGATTTATGTGTCTACTATAAAAGGCATTAATGACACTAAACCCCAGAATGGGATTTCAGTAACTAGTAGCTGTTGTTTATGTTGGCATGGACAGGTCATTTAGCAGTAAAGTAGGTAAATACTGAAGCTGAAAGTCAGGCTGACCTCCAGAATGATGTACTCGTTGGAGTCCCGGGATGCCACGGAGAGCAGGGTCCCCGAGGTGGCTCTGGTCCGGAGGAGCATCTGGATGTTGGTGCGTCGGGGGCTGCCGCCCCCTCTGAGCTGGAAACGCATCACGCTGTCCGAGTCGAAGGAGAAGTCCTGCACAGCTGAGCAGGGAACAGGGCAAGGTTACTACAGCTAACTAAAACTAATGAAACCACCAAAACTGGAACTGAGAAAACATTTCTGTTACCTGAAATAAATAAAAATTATAGCTAACTGGAATTACATCATATATTCATACATCTAAAACATATTTTAATTATACATATGATACCCTTTGTTTTTGTGTTTATGAATGTATTTATCAGCTGCTGTGAAATAGATTTTTTCCCCCCCTCCCACAAGCAGTTTACGTCAAATAACGGTAATCATTTTTGAAATTCCACACCTAAAAATTAACCAAAGTATGAAAAAACTAAAACTGTAACTAATAAAGACTAAGCTAAAACTAAACATTTAACTAATAAAATCTAGCAAACTCGGGCTGCACAGTGGCGCAGTTGGTAGAGCTGTTGCTTTGCAGCAAGAAGCTTCTGGGTTCGATTCCCGGCCCCGGTCTTTCTGCATGGAGTTTGCATGTTCTCCCTGTGCATGGTGGGTTTTCTCTGGGTACTCCGGTTTCCTCCCACAGTCCAAAAACATGACTGTCAGGTTAATTGGCCTCTCTAAATTGCCCCTAGGTGTCAGTGTGTGTGTGCATGGTTGTGTGTCTCTGTGTTGCCCTGCGACAGACTGGCGACCTGTCCAGGGTGACCCCGCCTCTCGCCCGGAACGTTAGCTGGAGAGGCACCAGCACCTCCTGACCCCACTAAGGGACAAGGGTGTAAAGACAATGGATGGATGGAGAAATCTAGCAAACACTATAAAAACAAACTAAAGCCAACTGAACAAGACAACAAGTCACAATCAAATAAAACTGAACTATAATAAAAATCCCAGAATTATTATAACCCTGAGTTAAAACTGCGCTTTATCCAGGAGAGCTTACAACAAAGGGCCTCTCACCTCTCTCACACTTGTGTCCGTTGTATCCCGGACGACACTCGCAGCTGAAGGAGCCCCAGTCAGCGAGGCAGGAGGCGTGAATGCCACACGAAGGACCGGCGGCCGTCACACACACGCCGTCTGTCAGCTGGCATCCTGGCGCACTGTCGACGCTCTCACCTGGACTCGCCAGGTCGTACACCTGAGGCCAAACGAGAAAGCTGACATTCCTTCTTTCCTCTGCAACGTTTCATCAAAAGCACTGAAACATAAAACGTGACGTCTGAAGAGTTCCAGGCTGTATTCACGGCCAACATTAGATTGGATTTTGTTTTAATTCCGCTGTTTTGATCCCCTGAGTTTAGATTGCAATAAGACTTAATTCGACATGCACTAAATTTTCACACAAGCCCATTGTTTCAGTTGGCAGGCGCACTGCGGCAGCATTTTGTGGTGTGTCAGTCTGTGTTAGCGCATAAATGTGAGCTGAATTCCTCTAAAGGAATCTGGGAAATCGGCTTTGATTACACAGCAATGACAAGCGTGTTTTTTGAGTTCACCATTTCTCTCTTTTTTGAGGTTTAGAAAGCAGCTTTGTATTGCCACAAGATCTTAGGAAATGAAGGTGAGGCAGGGATGTGAAGTTTCTAAAATTCAAAAGGTTTCCCGTTTGTAGAAGCAAGGATGTCACAACATCCCCGTCACAATGTTATGAGGAACCTTTACATCTTTGTGCCAGAGAAAAACACTTTTACTTGTTCAAAATACACCTAAATTGGCATAAATGGTTTATAAATGTGTAGTTTTAAATAGTTGGCAAGTATTTGGTTTAAAAATGAACATTTGGTGGACATCTAGAATTTATTTCAGACTTTTTAGACGTCTAAATGCAGATGTGTTTTAGCAAAGACATGCTAGCTCATAAAAACGGTTCACAACTCAGGACCTTTAGATTACTAACCTAAAACTTACCCAACTGAGCTATGCATAAGAATATCAATTCAAGTTGAATTAATATATACTGTAAGTTCTGGACATGTTATTTTTTAAAATTACACTCAGTTCCTTTTCCAAACCTGTACTTCCATCCACTGGTTCAGTGTGAATATGTAAATATCTCATCAGCACATTAAGGAGTTGATATTATCACTGCACAAGAAATAGTTTTTATTCCTAAATCAAATGAAGGATACATTTTTTCTGAATTAGGTTTCTTTAAAGGTTTAAATGTGCTCAATTTTTGTAAAAAGTGAATTTCAATTGAAGCTAATTAACTAATCATTTGAACTGGAGTGTTGTGTTCTCACCATTCTGAAAGCACAGATGGGCCATGGGCCGGTTTTATCAACTCACATATCTAATAAAATTGTAATTAATGTAGGAAAAATGCTGATTTGAATCATGTTTAAGAGAATATTAAAGGAAATTCATCATGCGTGACCTTTAGTTAAAGACAGCTCATTTTGCTGGTTGGGGGCGTCCTCTGGATTGGAGGAGGCGAACATCATAAATCAATTTAGATTTAGCTTTTCATCTTGGTACATTTAGAAAACCTTCATCTTAACGAATAATACATGTAAGGATTTAATACACTGCCAAAAATGATTTAGTTTTTGGCAGTTAAATCCATGTAATGTCCTAATTCGCTAAAACTACAACAATTAATTTTCTGTTTCTACTTTATGTCTGTAGAGCTTTAAATGCAAAAGCAGTAATTGTTTAAAGCCAATGCTGGTAGCTAAGTCTCAAATGGTTGTTTTTGTCACTTAAATTCAACTTCAAATGTCCATCTTCATGTTTGTAGTAAACTATGAGTAGATCATAGCAGATTAGTTAAGGTAGATATAACATTTCTTGCAGATGACTTCTTTGAAAAGACCAAAACCTCTCCAGAGAGAAATGCTGAAGTAGCACAGGACTCTACTTTATTTTCAGAGCTAATTCCAGGCCTACATGCTGATGTTATCTTTTGTGTAATTTGAATAAAGAAATTCCCAATTTGTTGTCATGTGTTACGTCCTCCAAGGGCACAACGTTATTGAGGACACGAGACAAAAATGAGGGTTCAACAAAATATTTTATTCTTAAACTTAAAGTCAAGAGAGCTTAAACTCTCTTGACTTTGGTTTTCTTAGTTCAGCTGCTTCTGATTTTCTGTGAAGAAAAGAGAGTTAAAGGCCCTCAGTTTCCCGTGTCCCAAAAAAATAAAGAAAAACAAAACCTCCAAAGTATTAACAGAAAGTTGGACCTGGTGAGACGATCAAACAGAACAAAACGGTACAGCAGGGGGCCAACCCTATACAGGGCCGTCGAAGCCCCTACTAGTCCCGGACTAAAGCAAAAAAGAACCTAATGCAAAAGAAAGGACAACCGGTCCCACCAGGCCAAAATCACAAGAAGAAGCAAACAAACAAAAGCTAACAGAAATACCGCATGGCAGGCTGAAAAAGTCAGCCGCGGCCCACAGCGACTAGACGAGCGCGCACCGCGCCCGGTGGTGGTGGAGCGAGCGGAAGCGAGTGAAAAAGGCGGGACTCCTAACATGCCGAAAGCCAGCCTATTTATAGGTGGACCAACAGCGCCACAAATTAATTAAATGACCAAAAAGAAATTATCCAAACGCCAAAATATGTTAGCAAAAGGTCATTCAACTAAAGTCTATAAGAAAACAAAGAAAAGAAAGACAAAAATCATAATGTGCCCGAAGCACATAACATCATGGCACTTTTCTGCTCTCCTTCACATTCAGAAAAAAGTGTAATAACAGGGAAAACTTTTTCTTAACAACCTCAACAAATTTCAGACGCAGCCTCAAAACACAGGGGATTGTGGGAAAAATAACAGCGCTGATGCTAACATCTTGAACTTCCACATTCCTCATTTTAAAGCAGACTGAACTCTTTCCTGGGGAAAATTCTGGGATCTGTGGGAGCTTGTTGAGGTTTTTCCTTCAGCAGCAGAGGAACTGCAGCAGCTTGCAGGGAAGTGAGAGCCTCTATTCATTCATATTACCTTTTGGACTGTGATGTTGTTATATTGGCCTTGGCTGATGAGCCGAGCTCAGACCACCATCTGTCCGACCACCAACCCCACGGCGCGCGAGCACAAACACATAGGAGCCGGTGGGAGTGAATTCATGCATGCACAAACAGATAGATGCAGACACACACACACACACACTGCAGCTGCATTTCAAGGCAAGAAACACATCCAGGAAAAGCTAATGATTCCTAGGATGAAAACACACAAACACATTGTGTTTCCTTCACTTCTGTTATTGACTCATTTCCATTTGGAGGAGAATGATGGGTAATCCTACTCATTATTTCTGACCGTTAAATATAACCTGAGGTTATTCAAATTTAAACCGCGCCTCACTCCCCCCTCAGTGTGACAGCATAAACAGATTTTTTGTGTTCACCACATGAATATTTAAAGTACACACTGAAACATGCAGAGCTGTGTTACCTGGCTGTCCACCACCAGGTTCCGGATGCATCCAGTAAAACTTCGGTAACGGCGGTACGGAGACATTTCCTTCACTCCTCCCAACTGAAGAGGCTGGTAGACATTTAAATGCCTGACAGGAAGCATACATTAAAGAAATATATTAGCAAAAACACAGAGGCTAAATAAGGTTTAGAAAATAAAGTATTTGGTAAAGGTAACCTATTCTGTTTCATTGATCAGGTTAGAACAGGGCTAAAAGCTTTAGAAAACATGTTTAATATATTTTCTGCACAAAGTAAATGTACAAAAAAGTAAATTTTGCATAATTAACTAAAGTGAGAATTCTTTCCACCATCTGCAGGTTATTTCATACCGCTGGTTCCCGGGCGTTTCTCCTGCAGCTCTGCAGTCGGACTCATCGATCTCTCGGGTCTCCCCTCCAACACCTTCCATCTCATGCACAGGAACCCCACCACACTGGTCTAGGATCAGCTGGACAAGCTGAACGGAGAGCGAAAGGGACATAAACTGGTGTAGAAGCCTGGTGCTGCTCATCAAATACTGTTGATTTACTGATTGATCATCAGCAACTGAGATAACATTTTTAAAGAGATTTTAAAAAGGGTATTCAATTTTTAAGATCATATTTCCACCATGTTATTTATTTATAAATGTCAAAGTTTCAAAATAAATAAACTAAATATTTATCTCTGAGCTAAATATTTAGCTCATGGTAAACTGTCAATGTTCGTTCAACACAGGAGTATTTTTTCGATACTCTAATCATTACTCAGTAAAACATATAAATTCATACGTACACTCACGATATTGTTTTTTTATCACCATCCATCTGTTTTTCTGCCTCACCTTTCCGTCACTGATTATGTCCAGGCGATGCCAGCGCCGGTCGTTGATCGTAGCTTTAGGTGGGAGCTGAAGGGTCAGCGTTCCCGATCCGTGGTTTATGCTCAGAACTGGAACTCCGTTCCTTAACTCTGGATGACGTGGAGAAATAAATATGGATTCAGTTTGCAAACTTTTATTTTGTGGTCGAACACCAAAAGAATAACCTATAAAAATCTCAGAATCCATAGAGTTGAATATTGAAACGGGAAGAGGAAGCACAGACATTGGTCCTTTTATATTTTATTATTTTTTATGGAAGTATTCACATAAAATTACTACTTGATTCTTCTAATATTGCAACCTAATTCTGGTAAAATTCTAACTTTTTTCTGGTAATATTATAACTTTATTTTTGCATTATTATGACTATTCTGGTAATATTAATTTATTCTTGCATTATTATCATGTTATTCTTGTGTTATTACAACATTATTCTGGTAATATTAGCCGTTTATAACTTTATTCTCCCATTACTTTGACCTTATTGTCATAATATTATTACTTTATTGTCAAAATTTTAAAAATGTTTTTCTTAGTCTGGCCCTGATACTTCGTTGTGTCTCAGACACATAACTATGAGTGTTCACAGCAGGAAGGTTAGAAAAATAAATTGTTGTTGCTCTTATACCTTCTCATAGTTCTTAAAGGGAAATATAGGATTGGTGGCTCCAAACTTTACAAAACCAGAGATCAGAAATCGGCCAGAAAATTCTCACTGATGCATCACTAAACATAATAGATATGAATAAAAGCATCCTGTACAGTGAGTTTGTATTAATTTATCGTCACATCAAATCAAGCACAAAAGATGGAGGATGACTTTGTTTGTTGGGTCTGAAAAGTTGATGCATGCCATCATGACTATTGCTGTGTAAGCTGCTGAATCCCATCAACGGCAGCAGAAATCCCCTCGGTCAATCACCTTCTGTCCCAATCAGATGTGTGCATTCATGCCAAAGTGTGTGTGTGTGCGTGTGTGTGTGTGTGTGTGTGTGTGCGTGTGTGTGTGTGTGCGTGTGTGTGTGAGTTTGTGACCGGATCAGTCGTAATATTGAACATCTAAGTGAAAAACGGCTCAGAAACATCAATGCTGCCGTCATCTTTGATTTTTATTTCCCCAGATCCGCTCGGCAACAACCCGGGTTCGATAATTACATAACGTTAATGCCACAAGATTATGCAAGGAGCGCTTGAAAGGCCATCGGCGGGCTAATCCATTAACACCACATAAGAACCGCCGGGAGCTGACATTAGAGTTTATGAAGCGTTTCCTCCGCCGAGATGCTGTTCTACAGCAGCAGATTGATGAACGCTTTGTGTTTGTTGAAAAGGACGCGCTGATGAAGCTTCCCCACTGGGAGTGTTGGATCACACTGTGTCTTAGAGAGCTTAGAAGTTAAAATAATGTTTTGACTTTAATCAAACGAGTGTCACATTTCAAATTGAAGTCTCAAAGCAGCAAGCGGGGGAGTTGGAGAGAGAATACCTAGAACCTCCAAGAAGCATCAGAGTCGGAGGAAATATACAGAAAAAACATCAGTATTAATGCTCTTCCTCACCTTTTACTAAGCTTTTAGGTTTCTAGCTTTAGTTCTGACTCTAAATCACAAGAAACCATCACTTAATTTAAAGATAACACTGATGGAAAAAGAAAAAGTACGATAAAAATTAGAAAATATGTCTGCTGAAGTTAAAGTATTTAGAAATAATCCCATTAGAATATGTTATTAAAAGTACAGGGGACTTAAGGGCTGTTCCATAATTTTACTAAATATGACAATGACAATATCGGTCGCCATAATGACCTATTTTCTTCTTTCTTCTCTTTCCTCATCTGTGCTTCAATCACTCAATGAACTTTAGCATTTTAAGCAACATCATTAGTGTCAAAACATAGTTTCCACCAGTCCCCGGGGACGTTGCTTTCTGGACCCATGGCTTTGGGACTAACTAAATAAAATGGCTGCCATCAGGATCGAACCGGATGGGACGGAGAAAGAAAAGACGATGTGGACTCACACTACGGTAGAGTACTCCAAAATTCTAATCGAGTAATAGTTGTAATCTACTTATGTTGTTTGTAAGTTAGATGAGAACGAGGTTAGAGGTTGTTCTAAGCTTGTGGCTTGTTTATTGTTGTCATAGCAACTCCACTGCAACTGCCTACCAAAATGGCTGTCAGCTACAAAGTTCACAAAAGTGTGACGTCACATGAGAAGTGCTAATCCCTTCAGTTTAAGCGAGTGTCTCCTTTCTCTTTTAAGTCCAGATTGTTTTAGTGACATACACACATGAAACTCACCGACGGCGATGAAGTCCTCCGGCTCCCCAGGCTGGACGAGGCCAAGCGGCCCGTTGTAGAGCAGCAGCCCGTTGGCCGACTCGGACAGGAACTCCAGGGATATTTGGCTCTGGAAGCAAAGCTTGATGGGAGGAAACCAGGCGTAACCCTGACCTCCGAAGCCGTGTTTGGTCTGCTGGCACTCCGGCCCGTCAAACATGGGGGGACATTTGCATCTGAAGGGAAGCAGAAGCTGATAGGTTAAGAAAATAATCAATATATTCTATAAAAACTGTTATATTAGTAATAAATAGATGTGTCTCCATTCCATGAGTACTTCTCCAAAATTAAATAACAGTGAACATCTTTTCACATTGATGCAATTTGGCACAATACAGATCAACATTGCTTTAATCTGATTGATAAAAGGTGAAAGGTGATTTTCTTGAATTTAGAACATAAATGATCTTCTCCAGGGCAAAGTTTAATGAATATTTGATACATAAAAGCAATTAATGGGGACTATTTCAGTACTTTGTAAGTTAATTTACCTTTACAGCATAAAACTATAGTAACAAAAGTAGCATTTCTATCTCAAATTGAAGTTCTTTGGTACATTTCAGTAACATTTTGTCAGTGGTTTGTTCTTACTTTAAATACCTCAAACCAAAAACAAAAAAAAGTGAAGCTAAGAGAAATTAATTGAGAACTGTTTCACTACTTTGTAAGAATATTTTTCTTTAAAACATAAAACTATGGTAACAAAAGTACACAGCAAAAAGCCCAGTGTTAATTTAACTCTGAAGAGTGTGAACTATATAAACACTGAAAAAGATTTAATATCCACTCTGGGAGTTAAATCAACACTGGGCTTATACTCTGAATTATGGTGTTAACTCCCACAAAGTTGATATTAACACTTTGAAGAGTGTGGACTATATAAACACTGAAAGAGTTAAATTAACACTGGGCTTTTTGCTGTGTAACATTTCCTATCTTCTATTTAACTTCTTTTGAAAATTTCAGTAATTTTTGATTGGTGTTTGTTCTTATTTTAAATACGCCAAACAAAAAATTAAAAGTGAAGCTAAAAAAAGAAATTTCTAAAAAATGTAAACATCTGAGGCCCCCAGGGTAGTTTTCTTTTGTGGCTTGTCATATTAAAGAGAAAAAGAAAAACAAATGAAAACGTAAACAAGAAAATAAACTATTAAATCCTCAAAAATGAGTTTTCTTGGTTTTAACTGAAATCAACTCGAAAGTTTCTTTTCCAAAGTTATAAACCTTTGAAAGAGAGACCAGCTGTCGGGATTCAGCAGCTGCAATATTTCAGCTCCAATCTAAACTAATAAAGTTATGTGACAATTCAAAGTCAGCTGCAGTCCAAGCAGCTGAAAAACGGAGCCTCAGAGTGTTATTACTGCAGATGGAAACCGCTGGCTCGCTTCTTAAATCTTTTAGCATGTTTGACAGATTTCGCCCGAGTTCTTCAGTTAACAAATGGGAAATTTCTACCAGCTTCAAACCGTGACGATAACAGTGTGAGACGCCTGTTAGCTGCCAAGGACAGACATGCTTAAACTCAGGAGAAGTACAGAGAAAATAAACGATGCCAATGTGCCGGAGATGCAGCATTTAATTTACATTTTCAGGGTACAGGGTGCTGGGTTTATGAAAGAGGATTAGGGCCAAAATTATAATTTTCTTCCTCAAACTTCTGATTTTAATCTCAAAATTGTGACTTTCTGACTTTAATATTAAATTTATGACTTTTTTCTCAGTATAATTTTCTAATTCTGAATTTACTCTCTAAAATATGATTTTTTTTCTCAAACTTTTTACTTTAAACTCAGAATTCTGACTTTCTGATTTTAATCTTTAAATTATGACTTTTCCCAGAATTTGGTCTTTAATCTCAGAATTTTGGATAAAATCTCAAAATTGTGATTTTTTTTCCCTGAAATTTCTGATTTTTATTTCAGATTTCTGACTTTAATCTTAAAATTATGACATTTTTCTTAGAATTTTGTATTTAATCTCAAGATTATGATATAATTTATAGTCAGAATTGTGAGATTAAAGAAAAAGTCAGAATATGTTTTTTTTTTTTTGTTCGTTTCAGTGACCCTAATCTCTTCTATACGTTATCTATTATCCATTATCTAATGGAATAAATTTTAGTTCTCATAAAAGGTGTACTTTTGTGTTAAACTTTGTACCGGTATCCCAGAGGGCCATCCTGGCAGGTGCCTCCGTTGAGACAGGGGTTGATGGGATAGGCAGAGCATGTCAGGTGGGTCGCCTCTCGCCCTCGGCAGCCACAGCGCGCGGTCGTCGAGGCCGACAGCGACACCAGAGAGACGTTACCGGAGCTCAGAGCCACTGGGACCTGGCTGAATGAAACCTCGCTGCTGCAGCCTCCATACTGACTGCAGTCTGTGTACGGACAGTCATCCACGCCCACCTGGCTGATGGACACGCCCAACATGGCCTCCAGCTGGACAGGACGCAGAAATAAGGATGAAAACAGATTAAAAATATATTTTTATTTGATTTATGTAACTTTATTTTCTCTCAATAGACAAAAATGGGACAAAATGTAGGAATAAATATTTGAATTATCACAGTAGTTTGCAAAAGCATTCATATCCTCTGTTGTTTCCCAAATTTATTCACATCACAAACACAATATTTATGATGTTTTACTGGGATTTAGGGTGCTATGGCAACATAAAGTAGCACAAAAAGGTGAAGCTAAAAGAAAAATAATGCAAGATTGCCAAAAAATAAAGTGAAATACAGAGTTAATCCACTTAAAAAAATCCTAATTTAAAACACATAATGTAGAAAAAGGTGTGAACGCTGCCAGACATTTTAAATACATCCCAAAATTTAACTGAACACTCACAAAGTGGCCTTTTAGGCAAACAACATGCCAATAAAGAATAAATCTGAAATGAAGACAAATGGGATTTTAATGCAACACTAGAATAACAAAACATGAATATTGTTTGAACATAAATTAGAGAGTTTCAAAGAATAAGAGCATCTGACTTTGATCTCATGTCTAAACCGCATCAACAGTTTTTGAATTTGATTCATTTCCCATAATATTATTTATGCACTTTAGTGCTTTTCTTGTCATTTCTTGTTTTGTTGTCATTTCCTCTCTCTGTTGCCAAATTCACTCATTTTCTCTGCTTGTCATTTGGACTCTTTTTCTCTTATTTTGTCTCAAAGAGCGTTTTTCCCCGCCAATCAGAGTCCCTCAGGGTTTCTCTGCTTTTATTTATGCTTTTTTGAGGTTTTTAAAGATCCATCTGATACTTTTATTCAAAGTGTTTGATGTTCCTCATGCAGAGCTTCAACTTATGGCTCCAAAATGTCTACATAATCTTTTAATTTCATATTCTGTGTCTTTACTATTTTAAATTAGACAAAATAATTTTCTTTCCAGCCTATGACAATTAAACACACACTTTCTTCTTTGGTATTTGATGTTTAGCTTGTTTTTATATTTTTGTGTGCTTTGAACTGATTTTTACATGCTTTTTTATTGTTTTATGACCTTGTTTTGTTGTTGAATACTCTTTTGAACCAGGCTGCGTCAGTTTATTTAGGTCAGAAGAACCAAAATAGCTCCCATTGAAATAGTTACTGTTATAGTAATGAGTTTGGATTTGCTAATTTCCTATAATGTTGAATCTATGCATGGAAAAACAACACATTTGGATAGAACAATGGATTTTTTATGTCCTAAGGACCAAATATAAATAAAAGAATCAGTATGAAGTATCAGAAGAGTTATTTTGCTCAAACTTTTCACATTCCCATCCCTCCTATAACCATTAGGAATACATCCTTCATTGCAGTGATATGAAAAGATGGGAAACATTTCAGACTTTTTCCTTTCTAACATCATTATTTGTCTGTACGCAGCCAATAAAGTTAGCTAACTGAAATGAGTTGCATTTATGCATATTTTAAGTTTTTAAATTTATAATCTCAAAATTTGAAGTTTCATTGCATTGTAGTATTCTGAACTGCAATTACTTTTTCCAAAAATATGTCTCATCAGACCATTTCTTGCTAACATACTTCTAGATAAATCTGTTTGCAATGAAAATAAAAACTCTTCCACTTTGAACTAAAACAAAACACAATATAATTTAACGTGTCTGTCTTTCAACTAAAACCTTATTTTCGTTAATGATATAAACATATTTTTTCCTCTTGCTATTTTATGACCTTTTAATGGTTCCATTAAGAAAACATGAGCAGTGAGGCAGCCCAGAGTAAGACATTTGCATGTGACCTTGCCCAGTCAACGTGTGCACACACGTCGTGTATGTTTTTATGCCTGGTTCGCTAACTGGCATGATGAGCTGCATGTCGTGGAAGAAAACATCAGATGCAGCTCCGCAATTTTCAGTGCATGTTAAATATTCATCTCCATGATGTTTGCATGGAACATTGGAATCTATTACAAAACTAAATTGTTGCTTACACAACATGTCCAGTTTATTTTCATAACTACATTTTTGTCCAAGTGTGAACAGTTTAAAGTGTGTTTAAACTTCACCTGCAGTCTAAATAAATCCTCCACTCTCTTCTTTTTAATTTTGTTTTAGAGGAATTGAAAAGCAACCATTCTTGTTTATATTTCTGAAAGACTGTGTCCTAATAAGGACGATATTTATAGACGTAGTTTTTAGGTGATTTTTGAGTCCTACCTTGGCTTTGTTTGCCGCCACGTATCCATGAAGCTTCTCCGCCTTGTAGTACGGTGAGCCGTGTGCAGCAAACCAGACATCCAGCGCTCTATAACTCAGCTGGTCGGCTTTGCCTACAGAGAATATCTGGACGTTTTCTGGCAACGTCTGCAGGATTTCAGCCAACATTTGCCCCAGACGGGAAAACCGACTCCCCTGACCGCCGCTGCTACTCTGGAAAAAGCCCTCCACTGTAAGATCTGGAAGAAGAGCAGATGTTCCTGCTTGTATTTTAAATGTTCTTTGGGAACAAAGATGACAACACAGAAGAGGGGGGTCTTATTTTATATTAGCTGCTATTTTATTTATTTTTTTGCTTTTTGGTGACCTTAGAGGTTTAAAAGTTGGATAACTATTCTTAGAAAAATAACTAACTGAAGTTTGGGATCATAAAAAATGTGCATCTCTCAATGGTCTCAGTGGTAAAATAGCTCTCTTTTTAACACATCATGTTGTGGGAACTCACTGTTGAGGCGAACGGAGCCAGCTCGCTGCAGGGCCTCCTGGTGCAGCTCTGTGACATCCACCTGAGCGGTGGAGATGACATCAGGCCATGTGCTGTCGGACACACGCACCTGCAGGCGGTAGGTGCCTGGAGGAGTTCCCTCCCTGATGCTGAGCTGACCTGAGCTCTGATTCAGACCGAACAACCTACAACAGGAAAAAATGCATATTGTCATTAGACGTTTTATCTGTCAAACATCATGAAAGTAATCGTCTCAAGAAACTAAAGTAGACTGGATCTTCTCATGACACTTAAAGAGTGTCATGAGGGAGGAGAAAATGAATTTTTCCTTTTATTTTGTGTCAGTGGTGGGCACGCTTCTACTATTCTGCTAATAGTGGAGCTAATGATTCGTTTAGCGCTTTTGCTAACTTTAAAAACTTTTAGTAGTCTTAGCTTAATTTTTCTGGATATCTTCTAAAAGCGTTAACTTAATTGGTTGTTTTGTAAACTTTTAGTTAATCTGTAATGGCATTGTGGTTATTGGCTGTAAAACTTCTTG
Organism: Poecilia reticulata; assembly: GCF_904066995.2. Lineage (NCBI taxonomy): Eukaryota > Metazoa > Chordata > Actinopteri > Cyprinodontiformes > Poeciliidae > Poecilia > Poecilia reticulata. The sequence continues at coordinate 3,419,431 of NC_088845.1, read as the reverse complement.
CAGAACTAAAACTTATGACTGGGATTGTATGGTTATCCCAACTAACTTCTTAGTTAGCTCTACCCACTACTCTTTTTTTTTAAATCATTGAAGCTGTATGATGTTCCGTCCAGAAAAAGCAGCTGCACAAATAAATGATTAATAGTCCAACATTCATGCTAAAAATGACTAAATGTAAACTTTGGTGAAATACATACAGCTTATTTGCTTCTGTAACAGTTTTGTTTGCAGAGACTTGAAGCTGATATCCTCATATCTTACATCTAGGCTGCTGCTTCTACTGAGTCCCTGCAAGGTGACATTAATAATATCCAAGCGATGCATCTTCATCTGAACTCTTTGAGCTTCTTATTTTGCTCCGAGTTTTATCTTTTCTATATGTAAATAACCATCAGCCTAAACCTAATCCATTCTGTGAAACAAATTGCTATCTGCAGGATGCGCAGATGATGGGATGTGATTCATGAGTAACTATGGTAATGCTGTCCCCAGTGGTTCCTTTGTTCTCGGCCGTCTCCTGTCGTCCCCCCTTGTAGGTATCTCGTTAGAAGAAAAGGTGGCGGGGAGTGCAATCAGACTCTCCTTTCAATGCGTCCGCGTGAAGCCGCGCCTCATCAAACAAAATGAGCTCGCCCTCGCTGTGCTTCACTGGGAATTTTCAATACCGCTGGTTATGAAGTATTAATAGCACTGTTCCTGACAAGTCAGATCTCTTTTTCTATCTCTCTCCTCCCTTTCCAGTCTCTTCCACTCTTTGTTTCCTCCTTCAAACTGCCTGTATTATACGGCCCAATTTTGTTTCTCTTTTTTCTGTTGCACCTTTGTACTCTCTCATCCTCTGTATTTCAAAACTGTCACTCGTTGTGCACTTTTTATTTTCTTTTTCTTTTTGCTCTTCCTGCTTTGTGTCACATAAGAAGGGAAACTTTACCCAAGAATCTGTTTCATGTGAAACAGATGGTAAAACTGCTTTACATCTTCCATCCTCTGACTTCTTTTATCCAATACGTCCAACAGGCTGCATGCTTGAACCAAAGATGCTCTAAGTGACGGAGTTAGCATCTTAATCTTTTTGTACCAGTTGTTTTTAGATGACACAAAACTGAATCTATTACATCTAAAGTTACGTGTAGATTTAATCTTTCTTTCTCTCTTGCTTTTGTACCTATAGTTTTCTTTTTGTTATACTTATTTATTTTACTTACCTGTATTGGTGCCTAATTTCTTTGCTTCACCTTTTGCCCAACCAGCAATAAAATGTTAAAACAGTTTCAGATTTTATTGCAGTAGCTAATGTCAGACATAAAACATTTCAAAAACTCCACGCTACAATTTGAGTACATATAACTGGCAGGCCTCAATATTCCCATAAATAAATATAGAAAAAGTATTTTTAAAAATAAAGCTTTTTTTTAAAAAAAAACCTTCAATTCAAATGTAATTAAAAAATAACATTTTTTAAAATAATTTTAATTCAATTTTTAATAAAATAAAAGTAAAATAATGTTTTGCTTTTTTAATTTAATAAGTGTTGGGATAGTGTTCAATATAAAAAATGACTCATTGTTTCCATAGCATCTAATATGACATGACACACAGCTGCACTTTTCTAATCAACTCATACAAATAAAAGAACATTAAACTAAGGCAGATTCGTCAAAAAATGTCTACAAGAGAATAGCTACATGCCTAAAATGTTGTCCTTTTGCAGACAAATTAAAGTTAAAACTGATGAAGAATCTGTTTATTTTGCCACAAAGGACAATCAGATAGATGGAAAGGAAAGTGGGAAACAATTCCAGACTGAAATAAACATGTTTTTCACTCAAAGATTATCTTATTGCATTAAAAATTTACTTCATTTAAGACGTTTTGCACATCTGTAACTGAATACGGCAGTACATTTCCACTTGACGTTCATGGTGATTCTGTGTATCAGCTGCAACGTGGATGTTCTGTTCCAAGAGTTAAATGCTGGTCGATCAGCTGGTAATGTTAAAATTAGTGTAAAAGAGACAGATCCTAAGTGTGAGCTTAACTTGTATACATTTTTATTGCTGATTATTATTACTGAGCATTACTTATGCTTGGTTTTATACTATGTATAACTTAAATATGATCCATGTTGTACAGCGCTGTGACTTTTTGTATGTGAAAAGTGCTTTATAAATAAACTTTCCTTTACTGTAATCCTGCTGATTCGTGTCAGTTTTAACATTTAATATGCCTTCAAGCATTCAAAACCTTTGAACCACTAGTGAACATTTACTCAACGGGAAACAAAGCTACTCACTGAAGACTTTTCAGCTGTTTCTTGACATTTTCATCACTTCTACACTTTGTTCTTCCTAATGTCCCTCGACTCTCCCATACTAACTAGCAGAAACTACTGGAAAACTTTCACGAAAATCCTCGTTCTGCAGTTTTTTTCAGTGTTTCATCAAATGCGATCAAATTACCTGGTTGGTTTGCCATCGAAGCGGTACACCTTCTCGCTCCAGTCATCGAGGTCAGGGGACTGAATTTGTCCAAGACTTGTTGTTGGGAGAATCCCTGTGAGGATGCAGAAAGTAAAGCAAGAAGAACAAGTTTAAAAATGCATTATGCATCCCTGTGGTACAGCCCAAATATTAGGAGTAAAGACTGAAAGCTTCACCAGAAGGAACAGGCACAGGTGACACCTTATTGGCACACATGGTCATGGTTAAATAGCGCATCAGGAACAGAGTCTCATTAGAATAACTTTCACTGTTTTTTCCCAGGAGCAGTAATGTAATCACTTTATCCATGAAATAAGTTGCCTTTTCAACTCACTTCCTGTTCATGTCCCTATCAAAGCTGGGACTTAAGCTGGAGTTAATTGTTTGCTTCATGACATGTTTTCGAGGTTCAGGGTGGATTCCTATTAGGAGGTTAATGTCTGCTCATGTGGAAAAGTCCCAGAGAGGAAATTCATCAAAAATACGCTACGGAGAACCTTAGTTTTCCAGTAAATTACAGCAGGCTGACAGATGGTACGAAATGCTAAATAAGTGATGGGGCTGCAGTGGGAGGCTGCGAGAAGTCCACTGTGTCATGAACAGATCTTGCAACGTGAGCAAAAAGGGCTCAGAAGGGTTTGAACTATGACAATCAGCTATGATTTGCGAGGGACAAATGTTCTCTTTCTTCTTGTGGAGTTTGTTAGGTACAAAATAATGCACTGAGGACAACATGTGGAACAGAATCTCAAAAGATAAACCCTTGATTCTGAAACGGCTCTTATTTTGTTGGTGTGTCTAAGAATGAATGCATCACTATGTGGCTGCATTACTAGACATGCTACTGTGACCCCTTTCCAACAGCAAAAGTTTTTGCTGTATTTATACAGTGTTTCCCTTTATATGCATTTTCTGACTCAGTAGATAGTAATATTTTTATGCTGTAATTTCAATTTGTCTGTTTATTAACTTTGGTTGGTACACCCATCCAACTGAAAAGTCAACTGACTTAACTTAATACACTTAACCCTAAGTCACTAATTATAAATAGCAGCAATGCTAGCACTTAGGTGTTCGATTAATATTATTATTTAGAAGCTAATGCTAAAGCACAACATGCTTTACAACCAAGTATAGTGTATTAAACAGGATCAAATTTGTTCTTTCACAATTTTCTGTCCGTGTCTCAGAAAGAGATTCATTGGAACAGAACTGAACACTTGTGTTCAGTTTTATAGTAGTTTTGTATTACAGCCAGCGAATAGAGAAGCATATATTACACCTCTGATCCACCACAGGAGCTAATCATAGAGTTACTTAAAATATATGATTTAAGGATGCAAAGCAAAGACAGCAGCAGCAGAAGCATTACAGGCTACAGGTGCAAACAGAGCAGAGACACTTTATGATCCTCCAGTGTTTGTCTGATCTGGAAAATGTGTCATCCAGCAGAATCAGATGCAGTTACTAACATTTTGTGGAAGGCATACAGCCCACATGAGGATTGCAACACAGAGCTCTGCCAAATATAAGGGAAATTTCTGACAGACATCTTATGCGTATTGCTCAGATCAATGTTGATCAGGACTACATCAAGCCTTTTTGATCCCAGCTACATGCTCTAAAAGCTCACACAACCTCAGAAGATCGACTTGAATGATGTAAACGATAAAACGATCAATAAGCAGGGGGGTTGTTGTTACATGTTTATGTCAGAACTGAGATCTTAAAGCAACTATAAAACCCTGTTGAGAAATTATTAGAAAGTCTTTGCTGAATGTTAGTGAATTGTATGATAAAAAGCATTAAAAATTACAGACTGAGTCAATACAACACCTTGTAAAGAGTTTACTTTGAAGGATTAAGGAAGGAAACACAAATATATCTTTGCAAGACTTTGCACTTAGTGGTTGACAAGAATGCACTCTGCACAAAATGCCAGTTCATCACGGGACCAACACAGAAAGACACAGGACAACCAACCATTCACATAAACATTCACACCAATTTGCAATCTTCATTTAACTTCCTAATGGTGGAATGAAAGTGGGGCAGTCAGAGAGAACACCCAAACTCCAAACTAAAAGGTTATTTAAACCCAAAGCTTGTACTAATAAAATCTACAACAGTGTGAAGCGTTTAAGCAAACTTAATACTTTGCAAAAAAAATCTTGAACAGATTAGGATACAGGGTACACAAAACATGTTCATTATATTTTTTGCACAAAATCGTTCTTATAATCTGATAATGAGTTTTTAGTCTGGTCAGGAAACATTTCACTACCATTGAGATGAACATTCACTAAAAGAATTAACCCCTTTGAGCCTATTTTGAGCTCCTTTCAAAATGAGCTATTTAATGGCCTCTTGTCACTTTAAATCCAAATGCTGCTGGCCCCACCCCCAACTCAACAATTGGGTTGCTAGGTGACCGGCTGGACTTTGCTGTGGTTGCTAGGTAACCTGCTGGGACTGGCTGGGGTTGCTAGGAGCAGTGCCTGCTGATTTGTGACTTTATATTCTAAGGTTTTTGGCTCTGAAAAACATTTACTTACTTCAATATATGGTTGGGTGTTTTTTTTTAAGCACTTGAGCTGTAAGGCGCACTATAAGGCGCACCTTCAATGAATGGCCTATTTTAAAACTTCTTTCATATATAAAGCACACCGCATTATAAGGCACATAGAATAGACGCTTCAGTTTGGGTTGCCGATTTGTTCCGTACTCTATTATTACACATCCACATTTGTAAAGAAGTGGTCCCCGAGTGCTTTATATAGTAGGCTGCCCCAGTCGTTGTTTCACTCACGGTGTTGGTGTTGTGATATTGTGCCCAACTGCTTTCTGGGTAACACAGACCAACAGACACGCTGCAGTCTCTGTCTCTCTTCCCCCGCCCCTCCGCCCCCCTTGCTTTAAATGCATTATCAAACTTTATTAACAAACCAGCGTTCTGACAACTATCCCAGCATGCACCGCGCGCTTCTTCTTCTACGGGGGAAAATGAAGTCGGTGGCTGCTTAGACCTGTTGTGGCTCAATATTGGTCCATATATAAGGCGCACCGGATTATAAGGCGCACCGTCGGCTTTTGAGGAAATTGAAGGTTTTTAGGTGCGCCTTATAGTGCGGAAAATACGGTAGTGTAAATCCAAATGGATGTATAAAAACATGTGAATTTTACAACAAATCAGATGGTAAAAAGCAGGACATACCTTCAAAACTGTAGACAACAATATGGGTGTGTCCAGGTAAGTGTGGATGGTCATTTCTATCACCGATGACAACTGTCAACGTGTTGGTTGAGCTCACTGGAGGAGAACCGCTGTCAATCATGAGAATGGGAAGGCGGTATTCCTTTTGGCGCTCACGATCAAAGCTGCGAAGAGCAGTGATGGCTGCGCTGCCATTCCGAAAGTCTGTCAGGTTAAAGTTTGTGGCATCGGAGGTTAGAAGCAGGAGTCGGATGGAGAACGGACCGCCGTTGGTGGACGTGTCTCGGTCGACGGCGTGGAGAAGCATGGACGTTTCATTCATTCGCACAGCCTGTGGAGCTGCAGTGTTCTCCCAAACAACAGGCTTATAGGCAGCCTCAAACTCTGGCCCATTGTCGTTAATGTCGAGAACAGTTACCATAACGATAGCGGTGCCAGTTAGCGGTGGGATACCAGCATCTGTTGCGAGAACCATGATCCTGTGCTGGGAGATTTTTTCTCTGTCCAGAGAATGCGCAACAACCACCCAACCAGACTGATCCACCAGGAACTGACTGTAAGGGTCGGACTCCTTCGAAATACTGTAGGAGAAGCGTCCATTTAGGCCAGAGTCCAAATCAGATGCTGTAACCTGAGCGACAATCGTTCCCACTGGGACGTCTTCAGACATGGCAGCCGACTCATAGAACTGCGGGAAAAAGACGGGAGCGTGGTCGTTGGAATCTTCTACTTGGACGAGACAGTAGGCCAGGCTGAAAAAGTCAGCATCTTCAGCCTTCAGAGTTAGATTAAAGGTCCGCTCATGGAGTTTCTCAAAGTCAACCTTCTTCTTCAGCTTTATCACGCCACGTCGGTTTACTTTGTCCGTCTCAACGAAGAACTTCCTTTCCTCGTCTCCGCCAACGATGCTGAAGGTGACAACAGCATTCTCACCCTCGTCTCCATCAGTGGCAGAGACCACAAGGACCTCGCTGTTCACCTCCAGATCCTCATTCATCTGGAAGACACATAAAGGCATTTTTTATGACAACTAATGTCAGGGTTTGTACACTTTTCCCACAGTGAAATTCAAGTACTTTTTCAAGCGTTTTTTTTTTTTTTACTTTTCCAGCATCGCAGATTGGACTATTCTACATTGTACATTCTATATCAGGGACAAGGTAAACAAAATTTAAAGTTTGTAAATTTCTCTCCTTCAGTCACCCTATGCACCTGACTGGTGTGAGAACAAAACACTAATAAGAAAATCCCCCAGTTTCAATAATGTTCAATAAAATATAAGCCAACCTTAATTTCAATTATACAGGTCAATAAGTCATTGAGTCATTAGGAATACTAAGTATTCATTACACTGAACCAATCCAAACAAATTGTGTTTAGGTCAAACCATCCTGCTTAAACACAATACACAAAGAAAGTCACAAAAAATCTCTAAAACGTTTTCTGGCATTTAGCAAATATAAATATTTTTTAAGTAATAGTATCTGACTTAAAACAAGAAACGTTTAGTCTGATTTGACTTCAGATATTTAAATAAAGATATTTATTTAAATATCTGGTTTCAACTGTAAATAAAGCTTTCCAAATTTAGGATTTTAATCAAACGTTAGATTACCTTTTATTCAAAACTCTTGAAAATGCTTGAAATTAATTTCGACGTTTTTAAGGACCTGCACAAACCTTGTAATGTAAATATTAGAAGACAATGACAGATCAGATGTCTTTGAAGAGTTTGACTCACCTGAGTGGTGTAAGCCCTCTGAGTAAAAATGGGTGGGTGGTCATTTACGTCTGAAACCATAATAGTGGCTGTTCCCGTCCCAGACAAACCACCGCCATCCCGGGCCTCCACCACCACCAGATACTTGTCTTCTGTCTCCCGGTCCAGTGAGCGGAGAACTGTGTAGATAGTCCCGGTAGTGGCATTTATGGAGAACAAGTTGAGGTTGATCTCATTGCGAATGTTCTTGATGATGCTGTAGGTAAGCATGGCATTCCTGCCTTCGTTTGGGTCGTCAAGGTCCATGGCACGCATCTCCATGATGGAGGTGTCGGCGGGGGAGTTTTCAGGCACTTGGCCAATGAAGCATCCGTCTACCTCTAGGGTTGGGCACGGAAAGAATGGGGAGTTATCGTTAATGTCTCGGACTTCTAGCAGCACATCAGCGAATCCTGTAAGCCCCATTCCGCCCTCGTCTGTGGCGAGGACAAGGAATCTCCAGGCGGGGCGCTCCTCTCGGTCCAGGCGGCGCTGGGCATAGATCCTTCCGGTGTGTTCGTCGATAGTGAACTCGCCTCCTGCACCCTGGCCATGGAGGGAGTAGCGGAGGGCAGTCTGGTCCGCTTCCTGATCGGGATCTGTTGCTGACACCTACACAAAAACAAGAGGGAAAAGGTGAAAAAGCAGCAAAGAAATCATTCCTCCCACTTCTTCTTCTTTTCTTTTGGTTGTATTTACCCAGAATGCCCTGTGCCGTAGTACACGTTCTGCTTTTGGAGCGGTCTCCGGTCCACTTTGTGTTCACATATGCATTCAAACCGTACCACAGTTCACTTCAACTGAACCGATAGCTAGATTTTTCGGCGGACCAGAGTTTGCTTTTTTGAGTCGCGTCAGAGTTTGATGCTCATTCACTTCTCCCCAAATTACCAAACTTTCTAGCCAAACGAACCAGAGTTTGATTAAAGCGGACTAAACCGGACTGATGGGAACATTCCTTACTTGATCGCAGTTGGCTTTAAGAAATGAGACGTCCACCATAACTGGATGACCTCAGCTATGTCTAAAAATAAACCTCTAATAAGCATTTTGCTCTTTGAGTGATTGCTTTTATGATGTATAGCCTTTCAAATGGGTATTGAATAATTGCAAAACACCAACGTTTGTTTCTCTTGAAAATTAATTGCTTTCCATATCAAAACTGTAGCAAAAGCCACACCTTTTATTTATGCTGACAATTTGTACAACAGCAGTACATTCATCACAATTCAATAATACCTTCCTTAATAAGCAAATATTTCATCTTGTTCCGTTCTTTCCTCATCACGTATTTCCTATCAAAACAGGTAAATTGCTTTTCCAGCATGTAGAAATGTCAAGCCCAGCAACTAGGACATGCAGCGGGGAAGTGATTGCAGCAGCTGGCCCCGCGCGCTGGGACTTCACAACACAGGAATAAACATTTCTCTGCTGCTTTGTCCTGTTTGCTTAATTAACCTGCCTTCCTGCTATCTCTCTGAGCGAGGGGACGAGAGCAGCAGCAATGAGTCGAGCCTTCACATCTGTCACCGAGACACACAATGCAATTAAAAGTTAATAGACACAGACAAAGGCAAGAAAAATGTACACTTTTACCCTTTCTTCTCCTCTTTTGTCACCAGAGTTTGTTTACTGAACCCTTTGAAGTCCTCCTCCCCGCAGCCTCCTCCCCCATGTCGCCTCTCCGCATCCTCTGACAACGTGACGCAGGTACACAATATTGAAGATGAGCAGCGGTGGCACCACAGAGGAGGCAGGTGAAGTCAAAAAATATTCATTTCAAATTGGATTTTCTTTTCCGTTCGCTATCTACTGAATTGCATTAGTGCACAGGGCTGAGAGTGCGGCGCGATGAGGGAGGACCCGTCCGTCGTGCGGCAGAAAGACTATTGAAAGCGTCAGAGAGGAACCAAAAGCACATCAAATCAATTCCAGCAGGCGAGGGGAAGCAGGCCCAGGTTGAGGACTGGGTGACACATGCGCCTCTGACGGAGATTATTTCTCTCCCCTCCCAGCTTCCACCTTTTTAATCTTATTTAGCTTGGCAGCACATGCAAATTATTGTGAATTACCGGAGAAAGGTGTGACGAAAGGTGGATGAGATCAACAAGAGAAGGAGGTCAACAGGAACATTTTAGAGGCAACTTTGAGGACGATGGTTACTTCCTGTTAGACTTTTTTTGGCCTAATATTTCACCTTGGAGTCTCTCTTACCAGTTTTTGTGTTAAATGCCGTCATACATGTGTAATGTGTTAGTGGAATGAATCTCTGCTGAGGTGTTGCTCCAGGCTAATTTTTAGCATAGCTAATGCTATTAGATTTTCCTCCATAAAACCTGATACATTTTCACATATTGTTCATATAAACATTAACATCTGAACAATAATGTACATTATGTATGTCTGGTCGAAGGTGATACTTTATCAGGTTTACATTTCAAATAATTTGATTAGGAATGAGTGAACATCAGATCTCCAGTTATGGCTAAATGATTTAGCATGACAATAAAAACATGTTAAACACCATCAAAACATTCATTCATTTCCTCACTTGCTTGTACACTTAACAAGGTCAGAGTAGATTACTCACAAAAGTGTATTATATGTTGCATATGTTGTTTTCTGATCTAGTAAATTAGGGTCTTAGGTTGTTTTCACACCCAATAGTCTGGTAAACTCGATTTCTAATTTCTCTCTCAAACAATATGTAGCTTTTATTTTAATGTGTGTTATTTATTGCAAGCATTATGTTATTTTCTTCCATTTTAACCATAATTGCTTCTGGAGGGGAAATGCAAATGCAGCATTTTTCATAAAATCGGAATAACTGGAATAAAACTCAGTATTGTCCATGTGATACGCCCAAAACAAATAAGCCTTCACATTCTCTGACCTCCAGGATGAACACAGGAAGCTGTGTGAGCTCCTCCATCACAGAGGCGTGATACTCCGTCTGACTGAACACCGGCGCCTCGTCGTTGCGGTTGACCACCTGAACCACCACCAGGGTCTCGTTCTCCCACTTCCCGTCAGAAGCGACCAGCCGCAGCTCGTAGCGCTGCTCCATCTCGTAGTCGAGCGGCTGAGCTACAAAGATGGTGCCCACCTCTGGCTCCACGTCGAAGGTCCCCATGGCGTTTCCTGAAGTGATCTGGTAGCGCAGCTTAGCGTTGGCGCCTGGATGGAAGGAACAGAGTCCAGGTCAGTTTGAGCCGTTTCAGTTTCTGTTTATTATTATCTGTGTATTCAAAGGTCAGTTGATGAAAGAGAGGCAGTTAATAATATATTATTTTGACATGATCAGAAAAAGAAAAAGAAACTTTAACCTTTAACACAACCTTTAACTTTTTGCCATTAAGGCCAAAAATGTCAAATTGATGACAGTCATGAATCACAGACTTTTGTTATTTTTATGTATTCAATAATATACTAAACCAGCGGTTCTTAACCTTTTTTGAGGTACCGAACCCCCCAGTTGCATATGCGCATTCATGCATATGCGGTATTCTGATTTAGTAATGTAATTATATTAGCTGTGTTACCACCCCCACACCACTAGAGGCAGTAGCAACCCCGAAAAGATGCGACAAAGGAGCAGAATTAGACTACAGAATTTGCTGAGGTAATTAAAGACAGAAGTTCAAATCCATGCTGAGTGGAGCTCCTTCAATCAGGGCTCCTCCGCAGCACTGATTGGCTAAGCAATGTAACGTGATCCTCTGCAGCAAGTGATGGCAAAGCGGCGTGTCATCACGACTTTACACAAGTGTGTCTTTACCTCCGCGGCAGAGGCTCCGCCGAACCCCTGAGACCGACTCACCGAACCCCTGGGGTTCGGTCGAACCCAGGTTAAGAACCAATGTATTAAACATATAACATTGTAATGAAGCACAGTAGTAAAATAATCTCTAAGTCATTGTCGATCCAAAATATAAACACACTATAAACTTGCACAGTTGCTAAGTAAATATTTTAAAACTTTTTTGTAATATTTTAAAACTTTATATTTGAAAATATTTTTCTTCTTAACTGAAGAAAAATATTGTCTTGTATCAAAATAAATAAATGTTTCTTAAAATCAGGAAGATTTTAAGATTTTTATTTAGTCTGTACAAATAAATCACAATTTCCCTACATTCTTGAATTGTGGACTGAGGACCGGAAATGGCCCCCCGGCCACCCTTTGGACATCACTGCTTTAACACAACCTGAGTTGCATAGAGCTCTTATTCTGAAACGTTACTTTTTGAATAGCATTGTAGGAATTGCTGGCAAAAGAAGATTATCTTTGATTGGCAGAGGAAACAGACACACACACACACACACACACACACACACACACACACACACACACACACACACACACGCACGCACACACACACACACACACACACTGATGACCCATGTGGACAGCAGCAGCAGCAGGTATCACATCTCAGAAGAAAACAAGCATCTTCCTCACAGTGGGGCTCATTAGATGCTCACGCCTTCACATCTTGTCTGCATCAGACCCGCTCATCGAGTTGTGATGCAGTACTTCAGAGAACGTTACCTTGGCTGAAATTATTTTCACATGAATTTGATATTAAACCCTTAACCTAATCGCAAAATACAAGCATTTTTACCAAATACAAGCTTTGACTACCTATTATGTTACCATTTAAAGTCTCTTTCCTAAACTGAGACGAAGGTTTTAATATTTGATTTTTATGTAGTTTTGACTTCAGATTTTCCATTCTACTATACTTCTCAGTTTTAACAATTTGTTTGCTGTTTTAGTTTTTTTTTTTTCTTAGTTTCTTTTCTTAGAAAATGCTTAGTTTCAGTTGAGGTGTTATAAGTTTCAGTGCTTTTGTGAAACAAGTTTCATGGAAGGAACAAGCCTGAACAAAATCCCAGGAAACCAAAACAGGTTTTAGAAAATGTTAATGACCATACATTCCAGGAAAGTATTCATTCAGTAAACACAATAACACAGATCTTTTCAAGCAAACTGTAAGGTCCTGCTTTTAAAAATTTATAGAAAATATAAAAAAACTTTATGTCTGTAATAATTTTACCCTTAAAAATAAAAATGTCAACTATCTGTAGTGAGTGGACCACATCAATCCTGGTTCTCCAAACAGAATAAATGTCTCTGAATGTGAGTAAAATGTCCTAAATGTCTCATTTCAAACTATATATTTGAATGAAAATCTGCTCCAAAACTGAAGTTGGTTAATGATACAAAACTGATATCAGTCATCAGTTTAACGTTATAAATAAAAAGGTTGAGATGGATGCAACACTAGTTCACCCACAAAGACCCATTCATCTGAAAAAAATTAAAGTGATGTGATTCTTTTCTTTAAATATTGCTATTTTTAAAGATGAATGCATTATTGAGTGATGAATAAATCCCCCTCTTCCTCCTTATTCAGGCATTACTCCCTCCCATCCTTCCCTTTTGTCCTTGGTTTCTTGTCTTGTTACCTTGACTTCCTTGTTATCTTCCAAGCCTTCCCTCTAGGTCTTTTACTCTCTTTATTCATGCATATTTCCTTCTTTTCCTTAACTATTTTCTGTCCACTCAACATTTACATTTCTTATATTACCATTTCTTCTATCCTCCTTAGCTCATCTTCTGTCTTCTTCAGCTTTTCCTCCTCTTTTCCCCATCCTTTCGCTCTCCGTGTCTCCCCTGACATCTTGTTTTTCCTTTTATCTCTTTTCCATTTTCAGCTTTCTCATATTTTCCCCTCTTTTCCCATTTATTCTCCTCCCCATCCCTTCTTTCATTCCCTCTATTGGCCTCTCGTCTTCTCTCCTGATGGAGTGAAAAAATGCCAACACACACATGGATGAGGTAAACACACGCACACATGCGCGCACACACACAGAAGCATGTTCATAGCCCAGAGGCAGGTCTGTCTGGGTCCAGCTTGCTCTCTGTTTACCGGCACCAAGGAGACTTTAGGAGACAAACACCATCTGTGGAGACATGGAAGAGCTTCATTACGACATCGTGTGCTTCTGTGTCTGTGAGGAAAAGTTTAAGTGCACCGGTCCGTTTCGGCCTCGAAGCGCGATCTGTGGTGACATTTGAGCGAGCGGCTCGGTGTGCGTGTGTAAATGGGAGTGCATGTAAATGTGTGTAAGGGGAGTAGCTACAGCGGTTTTTCGCCTCCGGCAGCCTCCCTAATGATCAGCCTGGCCATATGGTGTTGCCCTCCTCACACGTACACAACAGCGCATGTGCGCACACACACATGCACACTAGGGGACAGGGTTGATTTAATTCACAGCCTAGCAGAGGACCCAAAATTGAGATTAAGGTCAGATCTCTGCTTCTCATGAGGTGGACCGGAGGGGAAATTCGTCCCTGAGCACCGACTGCAGGTCAACACTCTGACAAACTAAACTCTCCACTTTAAAACTGTGTAAGAAAATTCTGAACTGCAAGTTACCTCAAATGGCAGAAATTATTCACCAGGCTGTCTGCAGGCTTCAGTCAAAATTAAGACTTTTTAATGCCAGCTTGAATGAATTTTAAAACAGAAAAAAACTATTAATATAGGGGCTTGTATGGGCTGGCAACCAGTGGTAAAAACGAACGTCGTCCAGCCAACTGATGATACATTTGCACTTACCGATGATAGACGCAAAAAAGGCTAATTACCTAGCAAGGGTATATTAGCAGCTAGCTAGCTACCGTCCGCCTCAAATCACAGAACGCAATGAAGATGCCTGTGTGCACTTGAACTACTGCCTGACAGAAAAGCTACATATAAGATTTCAATAGTCCTGCAATGAAAAATTTTAAGACCTGTGATTAACATATTTAAGGCCCACTTAGATTTTTTAAAATAAGAAATTAAGACATTTTAAGGCCTTAAATTAAGGTTGACTAATTTAAGACTTTTTAACGATGTGCGTACAAGTTGTTGAAGTTTTTAAAAGTGTACAGAAATGTACTGCAGAAATATTACCTTACTCATTCTTAAGTTTTGAATTTTCTTTTCTGAAAAGAAATGCTGAACCCATTATGGTCCGGGTGGGGAACTAGTGAAAATTTTAACAACTCACAACTCACATTCCTTTAAATTACTTATTTTGCACGGTGTGTGAAATACAGACACTGGAGAGCAATGTGAAAGCAACATTTATAAACTGACTGAAAAGATGTGTTAGATGAATTTGAAGCAGAAGTAGATGCTGTAATGAAGTCATATTGGGTGGCGGATCTTCTTCTCATCTATTACAGTTTTATTTCTTTCAACTGCTTTGTACTAGAACTAAAAACAGTGATTTTTGTGAGGCAGATGTTTGCAGTGACATGACTTCTGGTCAGCATGACACGACCAGTTACTTCCAATCACACATCCCTTATTATCACTCCACCTCTCTGCTGCGGTAGATGCTTGTTCGTGTTTACTAAACCCCGAGGCGACACTTAACTGAAACACTGAACTCAGCAGAACTGATAAAAAGCCTCTTGATCTCATTACCCGACACTCTTAGTTCGGCACATTTTCCACTAGGAGGACCAAATGAAGCCAGAAAACACGACGGGCGACGAAAGCTGCTGCATCTAATCAGCTTTATGGGGAGTGGGGAGGTGAAGAGGGGTAATCTACACCCACCCCTCGCATCCCCTTCACCTCACCTCTGCTAATTCCAACAAACACTGAATCAAGCTGAAATGAATGCAGGAGTTTGATCTAAAGTGTCAGTGTGTGTATTTCCGCTGTAAACGTGTTTGTTGTACCTAGTTTATACCAGGGCTGAAAGGTCACTGGTCCTTCAACACCTGTCAGCTTTAACAACAAACTGTGCTCATAATGTACAACACACACACACACACACTGAAGAAGCCAAGGTGACAGTACAGCTGGAGGATAAAACCTTCAGTACATTTTATAGCTCATCAAGTCTCAGTGTGCGGCTTTAACTCTTTCAGGAGTTTGATTCTTCATCCTGTGTGACCTTCAGGAAAACATGCATCCAGCATTTACATCAGAATCAGCACGTGTGTATGGGAAACGCCTCAAGCCAAGAAACAAACTGGCTCACTGGTCAGGCAACCTTGAATTTAATCACAAAAGGAACAAGATAACAAATTTCTTCCTGTAGTTTGAGACACACCAACTGCACTCTGTGAAACTATCTGCTTCATTGAACATTTTAAGTCACAAATGCCCTTGTATTTTAGAGGGATTTTAAGGTACAGCCCAAGTATTACATCCCACACAGAAATTTAATGGAGAGGTAGGACGACCTGAGCTAGTTTTTCATTAGCACTTTGAAAACGTTTAGCTCCCCCTAAATGTCTTTTTCCAGCTGTTTTGAATATCTACTTGAATAAAGTTCAACATCTGGGTCAGGTTTTGATAATCAGCTGTTAAGAATTGTTCTAATATTTAGACTCTTATTTTGAATGCTCTTATTTTGAAGTGGCTGAAGACTGTTTGTAGTTCCGCTTCCTCTCCACACATTCTCCATTTTTTCCAAGAAACTTAATTGAACAAATGTCAAGCACACAAACAAACAAACAAACAAACAAACGAAGCATGTAGAAAACTTCAACACAACCAATAAACAATAAATGCATCGTTTTGAGAGTCTTTGTTGACCAGCACTGACCCCCCAAGATAAAGAAAGAATATTTTCCCATCAAAACATTCAACATGTAGAATGATTGCTTAATAAACACAGAGTAGTTAATATTTTTGTAAAGGATGCATAAAAAAATGAATACAGTAGCTCTTAGATGCATTTATTTTTCAGTTAAGAAATGATTATTCTAAAAAAGACTAAAACAATGTGGAAATTCCTATTACTGTATAACTTTATTTCTGACAAAGCCAATAAGTTGAGACTCCAGCTTTTAATTTTAGTGACAAATGGTTGACGCTAAGCTAATCTTTTATTAAACATTGTTTGCTTTTCTTATCTATTTGCGATTTATTTCTGAAAACCTCAGCTGCACCATGAGCCTGGGACTAAAATGAAGCAAAAACATTAAACTCCATCTGATTCTCTCACGATCCCTGATCCGGTATCGTCTGTGTTTTTGTCACACCAGTGACTGCATGTAGGAATTAAACGGCCTGCGGCTCTGGACCACTCGGGAGCACAGAGACCAACATCAGCAGAAACAGACGTCTTAGCTCAAACGTCCCCTTAAACCTTCCTAACTGGTGGCTGGATGGTGAGACTACTGGGATTAACTCAAACCTTAAATCTGATCCTCGCTGAGTCAGCAATGGGAGTGTCAGACAGAAGTATCTGTTTGGGATTTAACTTGTTTTCGAATCTCTATCACTTCTCTATAAGAAATAATGTGTGTTTTTCATCATTTTGGCAGTAAATTAAACAAATTCACTGGCCTGATTGTAAGTCAAACCTGAAAGGTCAGTGATCTGCTCCAAATTATAAATGTTGAATAAATAATTACTATCAATTATGCAATTTATGGACTTCTATAAAGCTGCCCCTCTAAATATAACCAAAAATCATAACAATACAATCACATCTGACAGTTTTAGACTGGATGTCATGAACACTGGCCTCATTTTTTAAATATAGTTTTAACTTATGTAATTGACTATATTCATGAAAGGAGAAAATAAAAAATGACAAAGTCAGATCTGGATTAACATCTATTCAACTGGTGGGATACCTGAGGTTAAATAATTATAAAATATTGATAAAAAAATTATAATTTCATTTTACATGAGTGGACTGAATGTTAATGTCAGTTTTTTTATTACCTGTAGCTGAATGATGTGTTTTATACTACATGTTTCACTAAGGTTTATTGGTTTTTGTCCTAGAAAAGTGCAACCAAATGCTATTGATGCTTTCTCTCCATAAAACTAAAATGAAATCCTGCAGTATATACATATTTAACCAACACAGCATGTGTACTCCGCTGCGCTCCTCCCCTTATGCCTGTTCTCTGTCTCACTCAGAGTAATAAGGAGCAAAAACAAAAACTAAAAAGCAAAGATAAACAAATGCAGCTCCGTTCCCATTGTTTGTGCTGAAGCCTCATTAGATGTAGTTTGTAAACTCTTCATTTTTAATGTATGTTTATGGACCTGCCCGTATGTTTTTAATTCTTAGTTTGTTACAGTGCTTTAATCCTACTAATCATTTCATATAATATTTGTTTTACTAATTTTGCAAATTAATCTTGCAGCATTATTGCATTTTGATTGTAAATTACTGTCATTTAACTTATTTTATTACAATGATTTTATATTTTGTTTTGGCTTTGTTCATCATTCAAACATTTTTAAAGTATACTTTACAATAAAAGCTGAAGTAGACATAACTACATGGACTGTGACAATAAAAAAGAAGGTATTTTAGCCACAGCTGTGGTCTGTTTATAGTCCTGAAAAGATGCACAGTGCCAATTAAAAGTATTCACTCCCTTGGACCAAATCAACAAAATTCTAACTATTAAGTAGTGTTAATCATGCCAAACCCAATTTTACCTTTTAAATCTAATAACTTAGTTAAAAACTACAAATATTTGTGACGACTGATGAGATGAAAATCTGAAGACTACAGAACAGGATTATGTGTATGTGGCTAGCAGTCAATAAGAAAACCATAAATATGAAATATTAAAGAAGAAAATAAGTTATGAGACGCTCACCAGCTTTACTCCACTGACAGCCTTAGTAAAGAAAGTCTCAGAGGTTGGAACCAACACCAAACAGCCGTAAAAAACAAAAGTATGGAGAAAGAGAGGATATGCTTTTGTTTTCTGATGTTTTTGTCCTTTTTCCTCCTGCTGCTTATTGGTTTAGAGCGGAGGAGGAAGAGGAATGAGGGACAAACATAAACAAAGAGACAAACATCAAAACTGTCGACCTCAAGGGAGCAGCAGCGCTCGCTAACGAGCTGCGACAGCGAGAGAAGAAGAGGGAGGAAATGCGCGGAGGAGGTATGGAGAAGAAAACAAGGAAAGGAAGCGAGGAGAGGAGGAGGAAAGAGTGGCAAGACCACAAGAAACGGGAACCTGATTTTTTCAGCTAATTTAAGGCACTAAGATAAAGTTAGCACTTTTAGGTCCGTTTTATGCACATAAACATAGCACAAAAAATTGCAACTCCACCAAAAACGCCTCATGCATCTTCCTCTTACTGACCAGAAGGAGGCCAGCTGTACACAACAACAGTCCCAGACTCAACATGCAATATTTATAGTCAGACACTAAAACCACACACACTTCAACCTTTCTCCTCCCAGTTCATCAGCTGCATTTGTGTCATTTCTGGCAACACATTTGGCTAAATAATTCACTACGTAAACTGAGTTGGAATACAGTAGAAATAGAGTTATTACATTAAGATGTTTGTGTTTTAGTGCTGCCTCGTAAAGCAACACTTTATTCAGACTGTATATATTCAGAAACATAGCATACATGCAAGTAATGTCTTATTACAATCACAACTTATGCTGTATAAGGACATGTCAGTTTGCTTTCACAGCTGTGTATCTGTGTTTACGTCTTTTTTAACTCAGCCAAGAGCGTTGACTGTCCTCCAGCTAGAGAGGAGTTTATTTTCTGCACTGAATCAGTTTAGGACCTTAATGGGAAAGAACAGAAAGAGGCGTAATAAAACCAGACCAAAGTGGTCCTGTGTTACTCCTGCAGGACAAGATGACCGGATCAGTGGGCCTAGCAATCATTTCTATCGGTCATGATGGTAACAGGAAGCAAACATTTCTACAACTTTCATTCTGAGACGGTCTGAAAGTAAAAAGTAACACCTTTAAAAAAAACCTGAAAGGGCAGAAATGTGTTGTTAAAAAGTCTGGTAATAGAACAAAACAATGGAATAAATAAGAAACAAAAGTAGGAAGAGAACGACAAAATGAAAAGATAAAAGAAGAGCAGATGAGATTAAGGTGACACATGAAGGGAATAAAACTCCAGTGGTAGAAAAAAAGATTTATATAAAAGAACAAAACAAACAATGGGAATAAAAACATAATTTGTGTCACTTTGCCACAACTGAGCAGAGATCGATCCAAAAACAAAGCCAGATTCAGACTAACCTTCATCCTCGTCGTTGGCTGTGACAGTGATGAGGACGTAGCCCACCTCCTTGTCTTCCTCCACACTGACCTCGTACACCGGCTGGGCAAATGCCGGCGCGTTGTCGTTGACATCGGTGACAAAGATTCTGACGTAGGCGGTGTCTGCGTGAAGGAACAACACAGAGCGTCTTAAATCATCACTGAATTTAGGACCTTCAAGATGCTGCTGCATCAAATGTCTACATTCAATTCTTGATTTTCTTTTAGAAAAGAAAATGTACCCTAAAAGTATAGTTCAAATAAGACAATAAAAACCCACGAAGAGTGTGAAAAAACCTCTGAGTGGCACTTTTAAGACATTAATAGCATCATAGTTTTCACGTTGATGCCAAATTCTCTGTATCTTTATTATGTGTATGCAGTAAGTGAATGAGATGATGACTCTGGGGGAGTACCTGTGTTGGGCTGGCCCTGCTGGCCCGGTCGGGCCGACTCGGAGCCATCCTGCGACTGCACTTCGATCAGGTAAGAAGCTTTCTGCTCACGGTCAAAAGAAGCACGAGTTACTACGACGCCGCTGCGGGAGTCGATGCTGAAGTACTGAGAGTCTCCACTCTCATCCTTCAGGATCGTGTAGTGGATCTGAAGAGAAGACGCAGAGAACAGGTCAACAAAGTAAGAGAAGAGGATGTAAAAATTCAGCCCAGGGATCAGAGTAAATGCTTCTTACCATCCCATGCAGGCCCGAGTCGAGGTCTGTCGCTGAGACCTGAGCGACCGATGTGCCAATCTGTGCTCCTTCAGGAACCGTGGCCTCGTAGGTGGATGACAGGAAGAAAGGAACGTTGTCGTTGACGTCTGTAAGAGAAAACAACGAAAAAAAGAGCAATTCATTATCCCTAATTTTCCTGAATATTATTATTTTTCAGAACATAAACTGTTGTGTCTACAAAAGCCGATTAAGATGGATTTAATCCAGACCAACTTTTTGGTTTGTGCAGCATTTTACTCCGTCAGAGACGATCAAAGAGCACCAGAAATGAATAACAGAGAAACAAGCAAAACAGAAACGTCTTTGCTCTGAAGTTCATCAGAAAAGAAAATTGGAATGGGTCTCTCCTTGCAAATAAAAATTGAGTTATTAGCAAGGAATTATCCGCATAACACCCTGAAGTGTCCACAAAGAAGCTTGTCAGCTCACTTTCAAGCTCCGCTAAACCAATTAGAGCATCCAGAGTGGGTTTGTTCAAAGCCAGTCAAAGTCAGGAAGTGTTTTCTCCTCTTTTCTTCCCTCCACCCACCCGCCCACAGATTCTGATTGAGAAATGAGTCACTTTGGAAATGAGGCAGCATGGAGCTCACACCGTTGATGTTTTTCCTCTTTTCTTTCTCTGCCACAGACGACCGACGGAACCTCATTACTCTCAGTCCTCGTCGTTTTCCAGGGCTGTCGCTCATTACGTCTGAGCTGCTCCTACTGATGGCTTCTGCTCTTCACAGATAAACTGTGACTTTTCACATGCAAGTGAATATGCAATTACTTTTATGTGGCTCAAACTGCAGTAAATTAGAAAACGGGGGTTCTGGATTTAAAAACAGAAGATCAACCGAAATAGATTTTATTAACTGGCCCATTTGTGCTCTGCTCACGTGAGGTCATCAAAGATTTAGTTTTTGCCATTGCATCTTTTCATTCTAGCTGCTTGTGGTTTGGAAGACATTGAACCTTAAAAAACACTGACATAACACTCATAGCTTTATCATTTTAGAGATATATCTGACTCTACAAATACAGCTCCAAAGTCTTTAATAAATTCATTTCTTGCTTGTATTTATTAAGATAGTATGCTAACGCTAACATGCTTACTTTGTTGTGACATAATTGTGATCATTAAGTTTGTAACATATTTCAGTTCGGTTCTAGTTAACAATGTGTAAATAAAGCTTAAAGAATAATGTTCGTCTGCTGCTTCATAATCTTTTCTGTGAACAATGTGAAATTAACGATAGACCAGCTAACATCTCCACACAGTGAGCAGCACCAACCAAAACAGTATCTTTTACCGTTAATGTCATTGTACAGGGCAAAACACACATTTTTTTGGAGAAAACTCTAATTGCTTAGGTCAATACCATAACATGCATGAACTATAAAACAGTCTTGTAAGGTAAAAATAGGCTGTAATTTAAAAATACTGACTGTCTGGCTTCTTGATTAACAATTTGAATATCGCTGACATAAATAAACTATGTCATCAATTACAGGCATCCAGAGTTGAATTTGATGAAAGGTGAAAACACAGCTGAAATCCTTCGTTTGCAAAACAATTTATGTTATCCTCGCCTTTGCCATTCTTACCTGTCACATTGACGTAAACAGTGGAGAAGGATGCGAGAGGCACGGCTGCGACGTTTTGCACACGCACCCTCAGCGTGAAGAAGCGTGTCATCTCGTAGTCGAGGTTCTCGGCCACCAGGATCGACGCCGAGCTGTCTACCCGGTTTGGTTTGATGTAGAAACGCACCGGCATGTTGGTCTCTGGCACCAGGCCTTCCTCCAGGTTGTAGGTCACCCTGGGATCGCCAAGTGGAGACGTTGCCTTGACGGTCTGATTAGAAAAATAGATTTTATTTGTTAAAAGTGCCAGTAGCAAAAAACATGTGATCACAGTTCACTTTGAGGTTACCAAGTTCTGCTTTTATGCTCCTCACATTCGATGTTGCAGGTTGGATCAGCTGGTATATATATAATGATGATATATATAAACTGTTCTTGTTTAAATCATGTACTTAAAGTTTATTATTTGATGTGTGGTGGATATAGAAGGAGAGAGGCCTTAACTTAGACTGAATGTATTCAATAGTGCTCAGGAAAAATATGAAACGTCTTTATGGCTCAGCTTCTCTTCTGTGTATTCAGCTTAAGCTTTGAGTTTATATTAAAGTCCAGAAATAGAGACAAGTTCCAGTTTTTCACTGCGAACCTCAGCATAATTCATAGAGAAAATCAAGCCAAAGAGGATTCGTGACGATGCGACGCAGCTGGTGTCGTCTTTACAGCCCTTCATTATGAAATACATCCAAACGCTTCCTGATCTATTATTACAACAGAAAAATTCACTAAAATACACATCTACATTTCAAAGAATGCAGGATTTTAGTGACCAGAGCAGAATTTCAGCCCTTTTATGGAAAAAGCACTTAGAGAGAAACCCTGAGCGCATAATTTGCTTTTATTTTTTATGTAGTAAGCTTTTGTGTGAACTCCTGTGAGTTTAAATTGTCTTAAGTTGGTCATCAACTAGCACAGGAGCTTAAACTGATGTTGCTTTAAGGTTAGATTGATGCAACTACTGGCTGACCAAGAGTTTCAAGGAAACTAGACTCTCATTTCCACCATGTAAGAAAAGAAATAAAATCCCAACAAGACGTTATAATTTAGAGTTAATTCATAATTTTCACTTTCAGTCCTAATGTTGAGATGGAAAGTCTTAATTTTGACCTTCAAAGTCATAATTAAGTGATATAAAATCATGAGATTCTAAGTGATAACAGATTCAAAGGCCTAATTTTGAGATAGAAAGTAATAATTTTCACTTTCAAAGGCGTAATTATGTGATTCCAAGTCATAATTAGGAGATTCAGTCATGATTTTGACTTTCAAAGGCATAATTATGAGATTCAAACTCAATTAAGATTTTCACTGGTATAATTATGAGACAGCCTCATTATAAAATTCAAATTATAACTAAAGTTCAGTTTAGTTTTCAGATTAAAAGCCATAATCATGAGATAGCAGAGTGAGGCATCTTTAAGAAACATAGTGACTGTGTAATGATGATGTTATTTTTATATTCTTTTCATGGGAGAAATGCCCCTAAAGTCACAGATTATTGTGTCTGTGTGCTTGTTTGTATTTGTGAGAGAAGGTTTTTAAGTATTTTGTCCTTCAGAGATTCCCATCCATGCTGCGTAACCAGTTTCCATAATTGAGTCAACTCACTTTACAGTTCAGCCTTATGACCTAAGCAGCACAAACACACACACTGACAGCGTTGGAAACATAATTTAAAGCAAATGTCCATTAAAACAGTATAAAGATAGTATGTGCATCTGAATGAGACTACTCCTGGTTCCCTCTCTGGCTGGCAGGAGGAGACGCCAGAGGAGATCCAGATCTACGTCTTCTGTAGCAAATCAACACAGAAACCATCTAATTTAACAACCTTTAAAAAGGTTTATTATCATTCTCAATAGATCTACTCAAATTATACATTAGAATTTCCTAAACCTTTTAGAAAATTGATGAAGGATGATGCTGCTGCATTAAAATTTGACATCTTTTACTAAGGTCTCAGCACCATGTAACATAACTTCTATCAACATTAGACAATATAAACACTTCACCTTGTTTATCTGTAGATCATTTGTGGAAGGTGCCCCAGTGTGCAGTCGATGTAAAATCATTTCACTTTGGTAAAGGGCATGCTTAATCTATTTCAGCACAAAGAATTGGTGCGTAGAGAAACTGGCTTGCTCAATTGAAAAAGAAAACATGACCTCCAAGCAACTCCATATATTCCTGGAGTTAACATGCCTTCCCTGAGTGAGAAATGCTGTCAACATCTTTAAACACCAAAACCCTCTCAGCCCTCTCCTTCCAAGCGACAGTGACTCCTGTGTCTTTGTTTTCGACTTAGCAATTTGGAGAAACAAATGCCGTAAGAAAACACAGAGATTCCTGGTTATAAGGTCGGCTCATAGTGGAATAATAAATTAACGTTAGATAACATGACTTATACGCCATATTTGCTTCAATTACTTCCCCCAACATGTTATTTACATCGCTTTATATTCTTAAATAGGTTTTCCTCTTTAGTTTGATTCTTAAAAAACCATTTAGGTTGAAGGTGTGTTTGAGTTTCCAGGTGAGAAGCCGTGTCCTGACATGTCGGTGCAGCGCGGCTCAGCCCTGCAGAAGGCCAGGGCAGCGGAGCGTATGGAATCAGTGTTAATGAGGAATCATCTCATTAGACATCACTGCAGTGTGCTGAAGCTAAACTGATCAGTGTCTGCCATCTTCTCCCACACAGATTAATGCCCGTGGAAAAATGGCTAGAGATGGCTGGC
This sequence comes from Poecilia reticulata, assembly GCF_904066995.2. NCBI lineage: Eukaryota > Metazoa > Chordata > Actinopteri > Cyprinodontiformes > Poeciliidae > Poecilia > Poecilia reticulata. Next base: position 3,394,809 of record NC_088845.1, on the reverse strand, counting down.
AGCTGGTGCGGCTGGTGCTGAGACTGAGGCAGCAGCTGGAACGCACTTCATCCTTTCAGCTTCACTGCTAAAAGTTAGTCGCTTCAAAATGCTGAAGCAAGGTAAGTAAGTCTCAAACTAAAGTTGTCCCTTTTATTTTCAACCATTAGTTTCATCTCTCATGCAGATGAGTATTGTGTTTTGCTTGTTGAGGGGTCTAGCAGTACACAAAAATAAATACTTTGGTCCTAAAGTCCTGGTTTGATTTGTACTTCAGTTTTATGTGACTGGATGGAAGGAGATGCAAAATGGAAGAGAAAAGCTGATACCTGAGTGAGATATGGGTGACTATATGATGAACTACCAGTTAACTTCCAGAAACAAAAAAAAAGAAGCACTGAACTAAAAGTAGAAATGCTTAAGTATTTTTGTAGTTTCTGTTTTCCATATTGTTTCATAACAAATTTTTTTATGGCTGTATGATGTAGCAACATTTCTGCAATGGTGGGCACACTTCCACTAATCTGCTAATTTGCTAATAGCAGAGCTAATTTTTAACTTAGCACTACAGGTAAGCTTTTTTGCCAACTTTGAAAACATTTAGTACTCTAGATAAATTGTAAAGCACTAATTTACTTGGCTGTTTTATAAACTTTCAGTTGAATAAAGTACTGAAGTTTTGGTAATCAACTGTATTTCAGAAGTGGGTGAAGAAAGTTCACACAGCAGATCTGCAACAAGACAATATGGAAAATCTTAATTCATTGTTTTTTCATTTTACGTTTTAATCATGAAACCTGGAAGTAGAGTGAGGATTATCTTTGATAATTTTGTTTTCTCCTCACTGTACAATCTAATTCTTACTTTATGTTTTCATAATTGTATTTTGTTGGTGAAAACCTGCTTTTGCTTGCCTGTCACTTTGATGCTGGCACACCTTGAGTTTCCCCACTGAGGGACAATGAAGTTTTTTTCAGCAGTCAGCTTCTTAAAAAAGCAGATCCTGGAAAGCAAAACTGGGCTGCAAAAATGAAATATTATAAAGTTAAGCTATAGCTAAAAGTTCCTGTTCCATGAGAAAACACAAACAGGTTGGAGAAGAAAGCAAGAGGAGGAAGTCAACTGATGAGGAGACTATTACACCCTGAGTGGGAGATGACAACAGCTTATTGATATGGAGATTTAACACAAAGCACCTTCCACCACTGCAGCATGTTTCTCCCTCTGCCTCGTTAACAATGTGATTAACAGACCTTATTAAGGCTGCTAAATTTAAAACAACAGTTTCTCCTTGGTGCAATAACTCACTGCAGAGGAGACGAAGGAGGAAGACAGAAGGACATATTTCAGTCCTTTGAGTGATTTGTGTAAGTTGTCAGATCTGGTATATTATACATTTAATTAGCTAAATTGATTTCCTGCACAATGGGTATTGCTACCTGAGTATAGGTTTAGTGGTTGTTCGTTAGATTCTCTTTTAAATGGCAGGCAGTAGCTGCTTTTACATTTATCATTTAATTGTGCAAATGGGAATAATGAAAATAAATCTGCTTAATGGAAACACTCAAATTTTGAAAAAACAAACAAGAATTTTGATAGAAAGTTCTTGTGCTAGTATGAAGTGATTTTTCAGGCGTTTTAAAAATTAGTGCATTTCACAAAACTGCAAACACTTTTTTCACATCAACCAGTCATATAATAAGCAATGTTGAACAACTAGCTGTGTTTCCATTACAAATATGCTGAAAAAAACAAAATTTTGCCATTGCTATATTCCTATTAAATAATGAACAATATTAAAATGACACTTGAATAAGTTTGTTGACGTAATAAGTCATTAAAAAGCATGTCGTCTCATGATCCTCCAACCACTTCCTCTTGACTTCTTTGTCTTCTCCGACAGAAGATGCATCCAGTTATTGATCACTTATTTCTACACTTCTATCTTCTTTTGCTTTCTTTTTTTATTTTACATTGAACAAAGATTTTGAAAGATGGAGCACAAAACCCATACCTCAAATCAGTGTTTCTTTTCTAAGATTATTATATTCAAATATAAGTTGAGAAATCTTAAAAATGAGGTTTTAATTGTAATAAATGGTCAAATTTAACAACTGTTCAAACAGAAACAATCATTAATATTCGCACAACTCCAGGTTCCCTGGTTTTCAAGAATATAACAATTTCGTTAAAGCAGTTTGAAACTAACCCTTGCATAAAAATCCCTCTTAATTAATACTAAAGAGCCGTGAAACCCTCTATAAAAGCAGGATATTTGGTAATTTAATGGTTTATTTAGAGAATACAGGTGTTTGTCGCACAATGCCAAGTTGAAAAGACATCAGCAGTGACCTTAGAGAGGCGATCAAAACTATTTAAATTTCATCATTGTAAAACATGAAAAAACATTTAAGACAGAAACAAAAGTCCCAGTAAATTCACTCCGAAAATGTGCAAAAAAAATAAATCCCCACATCACCCTTACATTTCCATCATTCCTAAAGCCATATAAACACATTCACTCCACAGAAAGAATGCAATAAAAACCAGTGGCTGCTATGTTCATCCAAGAGAAAGAGAAAACTCATATTCTTTTATATTTTTCACGCTGTCAACCATGCCTATAAAAAGACTGAAATCAACAATGTGTTAGTCCGTTTCCTTCGACTCCCCCTCCTCCCACCACCTTTCTCTCCCTCTTTCCCTCCCGCCTCCCTCGCACCGTCTCTGTCAGGTTAAACACAATAATTAAACGTCTGTTTTTCGGAGGTGATGGGAGTCCATTGTGATGCTCAGACAGCAGGTGTAATTTTCCCCTTCCCCTCAATCATCTCTGACAGATGGAGCGTGTGGGTGGAACAACCTCCAATCACCAGCAGCACTTTTCAGGACTTTCAGCAAAAAATGTTCTAAAAGGAGCACAGAAACACACACCGACACACGCCCAAAAACACTGTTTGAAAACTGACTAACCTCCGTGAAATCGAGCAGCTGGAGGGTGAAAACTCCTCCACCTCCAAAACTAGAGGCTTAGGAAGAGAGAACAAATTAGGATGGGGGGATCAAAAGAGGAAAAAAAAGAGAAACCCTTGAGGTCTACAAGCAATACGCGTGTGTGTTGGTTGCTGTGAGTCAGGTGAGACAGACTCGGGGCGGGTTTGTTGTTTACTCGGCAGAAAAGTGCTTGGTGGAGCTCGGCTAAACGTGCTGACACAGAGACGAGGAGAAGAAGGAAGGGACGGATGAGAGAGCAGGATGAAGAGGAAGAAAGAGTGTTTCCAGCCTCCTCGGGGCGCTCTGCACAGGCATGACGAGGGATGGAAATGAAAGAGAGCTGTTTCGCTGCTGCAGGAGAACAACTGGGCTTAAATATTCCTGCTTTTTTACGTTTCCCCGCAAAACGTGTCGCTTTACAACTCGGATCAGCACAAGTGGTAATTTCCTAATCAGCAACAATTGGGGACAACCGGGATAGTTGGGATCTTTTTGAAGAAGTTGCAAAAGATATTCCCAAAAGAGCCTAAAAATCTGGGATGAGAAGCGAAAACTTTCAATATTCATTATTTTCTTTTTCAACCCATCTCAAAGAGCAAATAAATTAGATATTAGTCCTGCCCATGTCACTCAAGTAAACACAGAAAACAGGACTGGAGATGGGATTTTGCAAACTGCTTCTACTAGAAAACAGCAGTTTGGAAAGACTCTAAGGCAGAACCACTGCTAAGGCTACGTTCACACAGCAGATCTTGAGGCTCAATTCAGATTTTTTGGCTGAAATTGTAATTTATTTATTTTATTTTTTTGCGTAGTTGTTCATACCTCTAAACTAATATGCAAACTGTGCATTGCTTGCTTATGGGAGTAATAATGGATGCTGCCATTTATAGAGTGATCTTAAAGTTTATGCAGCAACAGGAACTGACAGTATAAGCTAATAAAAAAAGAGAGCACAACAAGTAGCAACAGTGTTTTGTGAAACTTTGCAATGTCTGTAGAGAAGTCAGTTTGGATGCTTGGATGAGTGAGGACTGGTGTGATGTGCTCTATTAGAATAGACTTAATACATAATTTCATAGTTTTCAGCCACTGTTAGTGTCCTGGTTTACAGTGTGCGGCTTCTTCTGGTGCAGAATTATGATGTATGTGTCAATGAAGTAAAAGTTGGATTAAATGGCTGCAAACACGTTGAAAACAATCAGATATGTAACATATTGAGTTCCTGTGGAAGAGGATTAGGGCCACTGGAAAAAAAACATAAAACAGTTCTGACTTTAATCTCAGAATTCTGACTTTAATCTCAGAATTCTGCGATTAAAGTCAGAATTCTGAGAAAAAAGTCAAAACTGTTGTTTTTTTTTCCAGTGGGCCTAATCCTCTTCCGTAAATTCCACATGAAGATGGCACAAATCAGACATTTTTTTCTTTTTTGGGGTGAAGATATCAGAATTGGGCCGTTCAGACAGTCATGAAAAAGTTGGATTTGGGCCAAATATGGGAGAAAAAAAAAGTCTGATTTGAGTCAGTCACTTGCTGTGTGAAACTAGTCTAAATGTGAATCTGCATTTTTACTTGGTTATCATAATTATCACAAAGAAACCTTGACTATATTGCCAAAACTATTGGGTCACAGCTCTAAATAACTGTTGACCCAATCAGTTCAATGGCTCCAGGTGCACATAAGCTGTAGACTGCCTCTACTAACAGTTCAGTACCATGACAAGATGTTCAGCTGAGAAATGTCTTCCCTTCTAGAAAACCCACAGTCAACTGTTAGTGATGACGTAACAAAGATCAGAAATGACAGCATTGCGGTCATGAAGTGGTGGGTCAAATAAACTCAGTAGTGCACAGAGTTCATGAACTTTCTGCAGTCAACAGTTACAGACCTCTAGAAATTATTCTGCCTTCTCATTAGCTCAACAGCATTTCACAGAGAGCTTCATGGGAATCAGTTTCCATCACTAAGCAGCCTTTCATCACCAACAGCAATGCAAACTGTTGGATTGTCACATGTGTTATAAAGTCAACATTTGCCTATTTGTGGTTTAGCATTCACAAATTTGCTGAAAAAACTTTTCGAGTTACGTTCCACAAAGCAATATTTCTGTCTTTCAAAATCTAAAAGGCTTGTTGCATGATAACTGTTTCAGGGATTCCTACGGAAACAAAGATATTGAGAGTGACTTCAAATGAAAAGCTTCATCTAACTGGTGACGCAAAAGTGTGTTTAAAAAAAAAAAACAAATGCAGTTAATGTTCAAATTTAGTAAAAATGTTTTGCATTAAAATTGTAAAAAATACACAAAGTGTGCTCTAAGTAAGTAAAATGTGATTGGAAATATATTTTCAAAATAATTGTAAGAGGTGTAATAGCACTGATGGGGGCTCATATCAATACTCATTGTCTGCAAGTGATAAATGCCCAAGTAAATCCTGACATCCGCAGAAAAATAATCATGCAAACAATTTTCTGTGCAGCTTGGATAGAATCATCCCTAAGTTTTGTCTAGTAGTTATGAAAAGTCATAGTTGTTGTAAAATCGTTTATTCTGTTTAAGCATGTAATCTGAAAGTGTTCTGGTTTCTGACTCACCACTATCTTAGCATCTCGGACAGTGTTTTCCGGCACAGTGACCCAGTATTCGGGCTGATCCCAGTGGGGCGGCTGGTTGTGAACGTTGGTGATGATGACGGTCAGCTCCACAGAGCTGCTGCGGTTTCCTCCGTCTGAGGCCAAGATCTGCTGGTTGATCCGGGACGTCTTTAAGCAAAAAGGTAGAGAGATTAAACACAGTAAAATTACTATTTATTTGGTCTGTGGAGAACCAAACGTGTGCTTACATAAGGAGATAATTGTTAAAATATTGACGAGTCAGTAATATCGTCATTCATATTGACGTGTAAGATTTAGATTTTAAGACGATGATGTGCAAAATCATTATCAATATATTCTGTCATCATTTACAAAGGCAAACTTTAAGTTTCATTAAACAGTAGGTAGAAAACATAATTTAAGGAAAAAATGAAGAACTTATTTCCAGAAGAATTCATACGCCTGTAAAGCATAAGAATTCTTATTCATATTTTGGTTCATTACAACAACAGGTGTTCATATCATTTACTGTAAAAATTAAAAAATGTTATAGTTAGTTGTATTTAGTCTGTCTGAGCTAAAGTTTTGCACATCTGGGCACTAACATTTCTGCCCATTCCACAAAAAAGCTAAAACTAAAGTCAGGTTGGATTTTGGAAGCATTTAACCTGCTTACTTACGATTCGCAATAGGATTTTAGATTGGCCTTTGACTAGACCATTCTAACACACAAATAAGCTCCAACATAAATCATTCAATTACAGCTGGATTTGCAACTCGAAAGCAGAAGTAATAATAACCTGCGGACTCCTGCTGTGTTTCTGACCTGTGAGATTGGATGGTTGACATAAATCCAGCCAGTGTTGGGGTTGATGTGCAGGTAAGCTGGCTTCTGGTTGGACAGTGAGTAGGTGATGGCCGCATTGCTCCCCTGATCGTCGTCGTGTGCCGCCGCCCGCAAAAAACTAGTTCCAACTGGAGTGTCCTCTCTTAGGAAGTCTGAAAACAGAAAAAGGTTTGGTTTAATATACAGAAAGATGCAAGATATAGAGCATCGTGCTCCACCCAGAATCCCGTTCTCACTCAACCATGACGAATATACTTTATTAAATTTGACGGAACAAAGTTTACCACCACATTGTGTGGCTGTAAGCAGACATTATAATAATAGAAACGCAGCATTGTGATGTGTCAGCAGAGTGTCACCTCATTTTGTCATTTCTGGGTCTCATTCTACAAAGTCAACATGCATTTTTATATTTATGAATATAACCTCAAATCCTGCTGACTGCGGCGCGTGTCAGTGCTGATCAGACAACCAAAACAACGAGAGGAAAGGAGGTCGACTGCAGCATTTTCTCCCTGAAATGCTGCTTTTTCATCCGTTATGTCGATAATATTTTCCTTTGCCTATTTGGGAGTCTCTGTGAATGCATTACAACTGAAAAATCACCTCATATTCTGATAAATATAATGAGAAATCCAATTTTAAAAAAAGTCTTTAAGCCTTCACTGTGACAAACAGTTTGGACTGTGAGGCTCCACTGTAATTTAGTTGTTTTTAGGAGATGTTGATAAAAAATAGTAATTTTCTAAGCAGGTGTTCCATCCAAGCAATCTGTAGATCCCCATAGCACCAAAAATGTCACCAAGAAGGTGAATAAAAGGAAAGTATTCACCTTTTTACAAATCAGTTGTGATCAACAAAATGTAGCTTTTTTGACAAAATAATCCCCTTGATGTCAAAGTGAAAAGAGATTTCTACAAAATAATAGAAAGTTCTGGGGGTTGGTCTTCTGTGGCACGTACAACTCATACAGCACAGAGAAAACTACACGAGAACGTATAAGTTGTGATAATCTAGTTATTTTAGTCCAAATGGAGGACTTGGCAGCTCACCCTGAAGAGGAATAAAAGAAAGTAAGGTGCAGAAGTTCATTAGACATTAACAAGCACAATAAATGTACAGGTCCTTCAATCACACATACCAGACGATTTGAACTTGACACAACCTGCGGTTATATCAGGCGACAAGTTGGAACTGGAAGATGTTAAAAACAGGAGAATTTGCACTGCTTCTTCAAATTATGGTCTAAAAAATAATCTTATTAAAATGGTATGTCAGGTTTACCTCAGACCTATAATTGAAGTTAATGAGCCGGGTCGGATTGGGCTTGGACACAATGTGTGCAGGTTTTGGTGGACACCAAGTCACAACAAACACTCCATCCCTCCTATAAAGCATGGTGGTAGTGGCATCATGCTGTGGGGATGATTCTCAGCAGCAGCCCTGGAAGGCTTGTGAAAATTGAAGGCGAAAAATGATAATCAAAATTCTGACTTTGGAGAAGTCAGAATTTGGAGAATTTTTTTACTCCCAATTTTGACTTTTTATTCAGAATTTGGAGTACAAAGTCAGAAGTCGTAGATTATCCAGTAAAATATTGGGAAATCGGCTGCTTCGGAGAACATTTATTTCCAGAACTTGAAGCATCCAGCTGAAACTATACAAAAACGGTGCAAAGACAGCAAGGTGCATGTTCTGGACTAGCCTAGTCAAATCCACAATGAGTCACAGTTGCCAAAAACATTGAATATAAGTTTGGCAGAGGCTGTTTTTGCTTCTCCTATTTGTTAATGTTTGCTGCAAAATCCAAAACTTTAACGCAAGTGCTGGATTTTTATACTTCTATCCTAAGTTTAGAATTACTTTCATGTTCACAGATGTCTGAAAGTCGTTTCTGCAGCCGGAGGATACTTCACAGAAAACAGACTTCTCTGCAGGAAAAGGGAAGTGCCGAATATGTTAGAGCTATTAGAAAGTACGGAGAAACACACACCAGCTGCTTATCGCCGCCCCGAAAGCCCAGAACCTTTGCACGGTGTTGCATGTGTATTAAGACCACAATATGAATAATAAGCCAACTAAATAAAAGTGCTTTCTGGCAGGAGAGCATGCAAACACTCACTAACCAGCGGTAAATAAATTCATGTCCCAGAAACATTTAAATCTGCCTCTTAAATAGTTAATGAGCCACTCTGCGCATTTCTGTAATCGGACGCGGAGAACTTCTGACAAGACGCTTATCAAAACACATATTTGCACAGACAGTAAACAAACACAGATCCATGGAGGCTCGCTGCGAATATTTCATCAGTATGAAGAGCTTTCCAGGATTACAAAGATGCAGATTAGCAGACGTCAGTGACAACAAACATGAGGCTTTCACGTCACCTTTTTCCTGTAAACATATTCTGGACCAGATGATGCTTCGTGTTGAGCTGGAAATGGACAAATAGTCCACACACGTCCCCCAGCTCATCTGCTGGGAATGAGAATGCCTTGCAGCAGCACTTACACTGGTAGCGGCTGTTTTCAAACTTGGGGTCGTTGTCGTTCTGATCCAGGATCAGCACCGTGATCTGACAGATGCCAATCAGTGGCTCTTCAGCCTGATCGGTGGCCGTCACAGAGAGCGTGAATTCCCTCTGACGCTCCCTGTCAAAACTCACTGCTGTGGTGATCACACCTAATAAGACACAATTTACACAAGACACCATGTTAGGGCTGAAACAATTAATCAGATTAAGATGTCAACTAGCCTAGTGATTGATTAAATATTCACTGGATTCTACAGACCCAGTAGAAAGGAAATTTGCTAAAAGAACAACATAGTTAGATCAGTATTTAAGCCAAAACTGTACAAAATATATACATGTTGCACTTAAGATGTAAATATGTTCAACCTAGAATCCTTCAAGTGGCAGTTTTAGCTTCACTCGCTTCAAATTCAGAAAAAAAAAAAGATCTATTTAGTACCTTTTGCTGTCCACTTATTAATTGATTAATCAATACAATAATCATTAGATCAGCTCCACACTGTATTGATATCAATACAGTATAAAGGGCTGAGCTTTTCATATGTTGAAAGCATTTTTAGCAGCAGATGCTGCAAATGATTAAACATTCACTATATGAATGATGTTATAGAAAAAAAAGAGTTTACTTTGTTATTTTAAAATTTGTTTAATTATTTCTAATATTTTACAAAATAAGTTTGTGGTTATATGGAAAATCTGCAGAATGTGCAATTTTTTTACCTGATTGTCAGAATTATTGATAGAATAATCATTTACTAAAAGAATTGTATATATTATAATTTTATCTAACTGGTTGCTTCTTAGTTTATTTGGGAACATTAGGTCTCTCTTTAGAGCTTACCAGTGTGAGGATCGATATCAAATCCGGACGACACACCGTCTCTGTGCATGATGCCGTATTTGACCTCTCCGTTGACCCCCATGTCTGCGTCGTGAGCCTCCACGCGAAGCACGAACGTCCCTGGCGGCTGGTTCTCCAGAACCGCTGCATTGTAGTTCTGACACTGACAGAAACAAACGTTACAGTCAGGGAGATGAAAAAGCTGTTGATGCGTTTTTATCCATAATATGGGATAAAATGTGGAACCTCATCAAACACAGGCTTGTTGTTGTTGATGTCGTTGATCCCAACGATGACCTGTGCGGCGCTGCTGAGAGGATAGGGACCACCGGAAGCATTGTCATCTGTGGCGGTGATGTTGAGGACGTATTGCGGGCCCCTGAGTCTGGGTGGTGGGCTCCGTCGCAGCTTGATGATGCCTGGACGCAAAAATTTTAAAAATCCTAACTGAATCTTTTTTTTTTTTTAAAGAGCCAAATGTTTTTATATTTTCAGAAGCATGGAAGGTTTGAAAAACGGATACTTTCATTTATTTCACCTTTTCTTTGCAATGAGCAACTCAAACAGAAAATTAAAAATGACATTCTGATGCATACATTTTAAAATAATTTTAAATTCATGACAGGCAGCTTAAATGCGAAGGTAAGCTCTAAGTGTGGCTGTTGGACACAGGTTGTGTAACTCTGTCAGAAGAAACATGTTGATGTAATTAAAAGAAAAATATGCAGACTGCAGTTTTATCTGTTGCTTTTCAGTAACCACTCCCTTAGTATGGTGATGCCAAAGCTATTCAGAAAGTTACAGTAATTAAGTGGCTTAACTCCTGTAAAGCTTTGAAAAGAAAAACCCAGACAGTTGGTCGTCTGATATCGCTTTTATTTAGTTGATTTCTATGTAAAAATGGTTAGATGCAAAAAAAAAAAGCAAACATAACTTCTTATTTTATTGCAAACCTTTTGACAGAGCTGAATAGCAGTTGTCAATCTGTATCAGTGTATTTACAGCAAGGTAAGAATAAAAACAAGATTAGTGAGACACTGTATATTGGAGAAGGTATACATCTAGCAGTAACCATGGAGAAAATGCACTACCGTCATGTAGCCTAGCTAGCATGTACCAAAGAATTGATTAGCATCTAGGCTTTAAAACATTTAAGACTGCTCCGATATAAAGGAAATTCTGTTTATGACATATAAATCCGTTGGCATGATTGTAATTAAATTTAATCTCAAACTTAATTTGTCAGATTTGGTAAAAATCAAAAAACACAGGAGAAGGGAGAAGGTATGAGTCGGTTTAGCTGGATGTTTCCAGCTTATGTTAATAACGCCATATGGGTCCCAACTAGATGAGCTACTTTCACAGAAGAAACCAAAAACAACTTGGAGAATACAGTCGCAGCTGCTCCGTTCAATTCTCCCATCACTCGTCACTTCGACGTCTAAAGGTGATTAAGTGACGTAGCTAGTGATGCTCAATCGGTCGCGAACGTTTTGGCTCCTCACCGAGTTTCTTCATTATAAGGAAGGGACTACAAACAGCAGCTCAAAGAGCAAATCTATATGAGGGGTGGAGACTGAGTGTGAAAGTGAGTGAAAAAGAGAGAAAGAAAGAAAGCAAGAGACAGCGAAAAGTGCCGTTTCGCACTTTCCCCCTTTGGTTGCTCAGCTCTTACTCTTTCTGTTGCTCCGCCTAACGGAGTCCGCTCGGCTCACCGCGGAAGTTCGTTTCGATTAGCATGGCAGTCTTCTGGCCAATCACGTGCGAGGATATGGGATCATACCATTATGTGAAAAAAGATAGGGGGGCAGACACAACAGTCAGACGAGTCCATCCCCTCGGTTAATAGACGAGTGCGTCCCAAAAACCCATAAACATAACTGACATCTGTAAGAGAAGCAGCATCTGGCTGAAAATTAAAGATATTTTAGAAAAATAAATTATCATTCTGGGTCTGTTTGGTAGATTCGTTTGCAGTGTTCATTTGTTTTTGTTACAAGGTGTCTTTGCTTTAGAAATCCTGTTCAGCAGCATCACAAGATTGTTTTTTTGTTTGTTTGTTTGTTTTTTTTTTGTGCCAGATGGCAATACATAAACTTCTCTGGAGGAAAAAGAAAATTAAAAATGTTTCCGTAAACAGAAAGTATAACAAAGCACCCGGGAGCTACTGCTCAAGTTGCTGCGGTTGTTTCTGAGCCACAGCATCCACAATGAAAATCCTGCTGGTGAGTATAAATAACAGCGGACGTGTTGAGTTTAAAAAACACTGGAGATGAAAAGCGGCGCTGTGATGTTTCCTGCTCTGTGGGTCAACAACAGCAGCGACTGTCAACTGAAGCAACAGCGTGCGAAAAACCCTCACATTATTCCAACTCAGGTGTAAAACAAATGCCATTTTTCTGCGCTAACAATCGCTGCGGCATTAACATAACAGAGAGGCATCGCAAACAAACAAACAAGCAGCTTTGGTAGCAGCATGAATATAGACACGGAGGCTGAGAGGGCGCGATCACATCTACATGAAAATACTTCACAACGCTTTGAAGTGACAAAGCAGAACATCCGAGCAAGCCAAAGGCCATCTGCTGCATGAGTGCAGATGAGTGTGTGTGTGCCTGCGTGTGTGTGTAGGTGTGTCTGAGTGTGTGAAAAAGAGCGGTAATACAACATTTATGTGCAAATGTTCACATTTATTTCTTTTTGTGCATGGATGCATGAGAACAGTGGAGCAGTGCATGTGGCTACATCAAAGAACTGACCCCCAAAACTTTGACCCTCCTTAAAAAAAAGTTATGTTCAAACAGAGCCTCCGGGGAAATAAAGTTTAAAGTGGCAGAAAAGAACGGACAACAGAACCAAGGGCTTCAGATTTAACCGGCATTTAATTTACTCTGACCAACAAAAAGTGGGTTAGCAGCAGGGTATATATTATTTTTCCAAGCTTTGGGCTTGTGTGCAAACTTTCTTCAAGACTAAGCGAAGAAGAAGAGTCAAAAAAAAGCTAAACAGGGACAAAAGTGATGCAAATATTTTTGATATAAAATCCTCTCCTAAGAAATATTAAAATCATGTAAAGTGATTATCAATTCAAAAGACATTTGTTTAGAAAAAGGGCAAAAGTTATTTATACCTTTTTCAACAACCATTGCAAATGTATTTTTTTGGTATGACAGCAATCAACTTTTTTTATGTTTCTACTGGCATTTTGACAATTTATTTTTGGTAAGGAGCTCCAAGCCTCACTGTCATCACCTTAAAGTTTAGGTCCCTGCACAGATTTACTGTCAAATTTAAGAATAGAATAAAAAAAAGACATTTAAACAGAACCTGTCTGATAACACAAAGTGGGCTAAAAGATCTCAAAAACGAACATTTCATGTCCAAACAAGACCATACAAAACAGGACGGCATCTTAAGCACTGCAGACTTCACTTACCTAAGGTTTGTTCTCATGATTCAAGTGTATACTTGAATCAAGTGTGTACTTTGCTCAGGAAAGAGATTCTGAGCAAAAATATAATCCATAAGAGAGTTTCAAGGCCAAAACCACACAAGGGACTGTCTCACCTTTGCCAAAAAGCACCTTAATGATTGCTGATTTGCTGCTCTTGCTGACATGACATGGACATCTGGGAGACAGTCTTAGTATATAATTTATGTGGAAAGATTATGTTCAAGATTTTTCTAGAGAAAACCCACTTTGTGTGAGTCTGTTCTGTCTGCTTTATTTCTGCCACCTTTAAGAAAAAGAAACCATGTTTTTCCCATTCCCATCCATCCATCCATTTTCTTGCACCCTTTCTCCCTCAGTAGGGTCAGGAGGGGTGCTGGTGCCCATCTCCAGCCAACGTTTCGGGCGAGAGGCAGGGTACACCCTGGACAGGTTGCCAGTCTGTCGCAGGGCAACACAGAGACACACAACCATGCACACACTCTCACACCTAGGGGCAATTTGGAGAGGCCAATTAACCTGACAGTCATGTTTTTGGACTCTGGGAGGAAACCAGAGTACCCGGAGAAAACCCACACACGCACAGGGAGAACATGCAAACTCCATGCAGAAAGACCCCAGGCCGGGAATCGAACCCAGAACCTTCTTGCTGCAAGGCAGCAGCTCTACCAACTGCGCCACTGTGCAGCCCTTTCCCATTCCCATACAGAGGAAAATTCACCAAAACATCCTCCTGTGTTGCTCATCAGGCCAAGCAGAGCCCACAGCTCGAACACCTGCACTGTAAAAAGATATGACGCTGTGGCTGGCTCTCTTTGGAAAGGCCCCTGGGAGGTAATGAAAGAACGCCGTGCCAACATTTTCCCAGGCTTGAAAGACAGAAACAGTAGGAGGAACAAACTGAGGTAATTTTCAAGGAAAAAACACATTTTGTCAAACAAAACAAGCTGCAAGAAAACCAGAATGCAAAAATAAAAAAGTGTGGAGGACACCAGCCATCACATCGGCACTGCTAGAGCAACAAGAGGTGGACTCCCACATGCAGCCTTTCTGCAGCTATATGAACAAAGAGTCTGGTGTGTCAATGTCATGCTGCAATGAATTGTCTTGGACGTCAAAGTTCAGATCTAGGAGTGACATCACACCAGAAATTAGTGATTTCTAATGTCAGAAAACAGAAGGAATTTACTCATATTTGTGGTGCTAACTGTTCTTAGCAGCAAACATCTTATTAAAACCAGAACCGCCTCCTCTCTGTCGTTTGCAATGGGATTCAGAGCCTTGCTTCAAAGTACAAGGACAACAGTGTGCACAGCACTGGTTTAATGTCTCATTATTATTCAATGTTTTATCAAGCTGAAAATCACACTAAAATTTAACTCAGCTTCAGGGGTCGCTCTATTTTTTAATGATTTATCTTGCTTTTTTTATTTCTGACTTATCAAAGAGACGTTGCAGGAATTATAAATACAAGTCAAGTGCACCATCGATTCACACTGGGAGCCAGTCTATTGAGACCAGGTTACTCTGTGGGAATCAGGGCAAACCTCATTCCTCCAATCAACAGGGAAGAAGAAAATTGATCCCAAATTCCAGATGTTCTTTCTCAATGACCTAAATAATAAGAGCTGCTTGAGAGAGAAAATCTCAGCATCAGTCTTCATTTAACCTTTCAGATAATTCTATATAGTTATTTTTGTCCTTTTTTGGACTATTTGTTCAATTGCATAAAAGTGACCACTGTAACAGGTGCAGTAAACCTTTATAGCCAATTTTTCCAGATATATTGAGCATATTGTCTAGTGTTCATTGTAGTACACATTTAGTGCTCACTTCTTCTTTACACTTTGTTGAGAGTCACTGAAAAACAACATGAACAGCTCATAATTCAAAAATGGTCAAAAGATATACATGTTGCAGGAAAGTATGAACTGGCAACACTGAACATGGCATCATGAAAGACACTGAATGATGCTGCAGAGACGCTAAAACAATGATGCTTCTGCCACTGGAGTCCAACAGAACATTTGAGAAGTTTTTTGTTTTTTTTAAAAGCATTCCTTAAAGCATTGCTGAGATGAACAGCAAAGATACACAGCCCAAAAAACAAAATGCCTTCAGCAACCGTTGTCACTGTCACTCTTGAAACACTGGAGAAAAAAATGGAAAAGCAAAGTGTGCATTCCACATACTTCGTGTCTAGTTTGGCACAAAAACAAGTTTTTATTTTTCAGTCACAAAAGGATAAAACGGTCCTCACAAAGATAGGTGCACAAATATTCAAATGAGTGAAGTACATCAGGGACAGCTGTGTGTGTGCGTGTGTGTGTGAGCTGCAGTGATTATTTATGTGTGTTTGTTTTTTTATTTATGCGTTTGTGGTGAATGTCTTCCAGGGGGTACACTGGCCTCGTTAATACTATCACGCTTTATCCCCAAATACTTGTTACTATGGAAACAACCACTTTGCTGTGTGCATGTGTGTGTGTAATTCTAAGTGATCTGAACACTGCTGTTGTGTGTGTACATGTGTAAAAGTGATTGTTCCCCTTGTTTGTGTGTGTCGGAGCGCTCTGCTTGCTAAAAAAAACAACATGTTGACATTCATTACTGTCCCATTAGAGGCAGAGCTGGAAAAGGAGGAATGTTTTCAGAACAAAAACATCTACTGCCTAGAGAAACGCTTAATCTACTGCTCACATTCATTTAAATTTGAGTTAGCTATTTACATTCTTCAAGACCAAATGTAAGCTTTTTTTTAATCAACTTGAATATTATTTCAACGCTTTGCTTGCCCTCTCTTACCAGAGGGAACACGTCCAGCAGCAGAAAGGAGTGATAGTTTGGTGTGATGCACTCTGGGAGTTTTATAATCTGTCTAATTTGATGTCCTTCAATTGCAGCCTGAGTTTTTTTGTGAGAATATTAACTTTTTGAACGTTTTGTTCATGAAGCCTTAAAATAAAAATGCAATGAAAGACATAGTTGAATTATGACAGTCATATCGAAACAAAGGATAAAAATTAAAGTGTTAATCTATAGGACAACAACTTAAAATGTAATAGGGTGCACAGAGGTGTAGCAAAATGTAAATCGTTTGACTAAAATGTAATGTTTGTTGCTTGTTTTCTGTTTCGAATATTATTGGTTATTGTGTTACATTTTTTCATGTAAAATTCAACCACCTTGTTGCTGAAATGTGCTACGCAGTGCGGGGCACACTTCCACCTCTGCATAGCATCTTCATTAGCACTCCAAATTTAAATGACGTAGAACAATATCAGACAAAAATCTGGATCTGGATCTTCTGTTTCAACAGAAGTTCAACTTGACAAAAGCTCGTTGCTTTTACCTCACCTTTTTGGTTGTCTAGCTGGAAGTTGCTGTCCTCATTGCCACCTGTGATGGCGTAAGAGACGCCATCCCCATCAGGGTCATTGGCGTGAACAATGGCGACCAGCGTGTCGGGACCAGCATCCTCACTGAGGAAGGTTTTATAGCTGCAGAAAAGAGGGAAACAACCTTTAACTGTACTGGAGGACATTGGGAAAGGTAGGATGTGATGTTGCACAAAGCAACAAAGTAAGAAGTGCAAGGAAAAATGCACAAACACATAGTAGTGTGAAGGAAAGAGCCTGGATTGATTATAGAGGTGAAGATGAAGTGAAAACAGATGGAGAAAACTGAAATAAAAATAAACTCTGACTTAAAAAACACCTCAATTAGCAGATTGACTCTGTGGGTGACAGAAGGAGTGAAAACAAGAGAGATGCTGACATCTGACTTCTTTTCTACTAAGTAAAGTAAAATCCACACCGAGATGATCAGATACTAACAGACGGAGGTTCTTACACGCTTTGGGAGAAGACCGGCACCTCATCGTTGGTGTTAGCCACACGGACACGAACAGAGGCTGTCCCAGTTCGAGGAGGCGTCCCTGCGTCCACTGCGACAACTACAAACTCGTAGATGTGATTGGGCCGCTCGTAGTCCAGGCGACGGGCAGGGCTGACCACACCCCCGGATGTGATGTCAAAATCGCCACTCGGGATGAAGTAGGAGATCTCGGAGTTCACACCGGAATCACAGTCGCGAGCCAGAACTGATGGGAATAAAAAGAGGAAATGTGGTGAAAAACATCTACAAGAAGAAATGGTTGAGGAGAGGAGAAGAAAAAACTGAAAGACGTAAAAGGAGGAAGACAAATGAGGTGGAAAGGAGAAAGATGAGGGAATTAAAAGGGATTGAATGTGGATACATGTTAGTGAAAGGAGAGGAAAAGGAAAAGAAGGTGGATGAAGGAGATAGAGGAAAACAAGTAGAAAGCCACTCAAAAGAGAAGCAGAACCTGTAAACAAGAGATTTGGATATGTGAGGGGATGAAAAGGAAGAAAAACCTGAGAAGTTCAGAAAAGAAAACAAGATCCCAAGAAAATAGGAAAAAAGAACAAGGGGAACACAGCAAAAGGAAAACAACAAAGGACCAAGAGTGAAAGAATGTAAGGAATCAGGAGGAAAAAAATATAAATGTGGACACACAAAAGAAAAAAACCCAACAGGATTAAGGGAAATAACTGGTCTCATCATGATGCATGGTGTTAAATCTTCAGCAGACTCATCAGTTTGTGTTACCTTGCAGTAGTGAGGTTCCAGGTGCGACGCTCTCAGGTATGTTGTCTCTGGTGTAGATGGAGTGAAGAAACTCTGGTGTGCAATCATTCTCATCCGTTATGTGGACAACGACCTGGAGGAAAAAACTCATTTAGTTTTAGTGTTTCTCATGCAAATAGATGCTCATCTCTGTATGGATCCACAGATCAATCAGAAAAATCCAGGTAACGTCTGCACCGGGGTGAAAATCTGAGCCGATATTGATATTAATTAAACTGCCTTGGCCAGTAATCAATATTACATATAATTTACTGCCCTTTTGGCACTGTGTTTTCCTTATTGTAATGACACCAATATGCCGTTTGTGATTGTAATCCAGATATATCGTTAATCCCTAGTTATTTCTGTCTGTGAAGTATTTTTCTATAGTTGTATGAAACTTCATAGTAACACCTTGAACTAGAGAATCAATCAGAAGTAAAGCTAGAACCACTCACCTTTCTCCGTCATCCATATGGAGAAAGGTTTGTGTGTGTTGTGATCAGGCCATGAAATAAAACTGTTTTAAATCAAACAGAACCACAAAAACATCACAAATTCAAAATTCTGCTTTAGGTTTCTGTTAATCCATCTGGGATGTGGTAACTGAATGACAAATATGATTTTCTCACTACCTTCTGTAGTCATATCAGTGTTTGTTTGATGTTCTAGTGTGAAAAACTGCAGACACAGATGCCACTGTAAAGCTTCATATCTGATGCTTAAGGAGAAACTAATTCATGACCATTTGTCTGTCCGTGCTTTAAGCCCCTAAATCTCAATCCTCTCTGTGTCTTTATCTCACCTTTGTTCCTGTTTCCCCATCCAACATGCCAGAACTGAAACATAATAGTTTGTTTTTATTCTCATAAAAGCTGAATTAACTGGTGAGGCCACTGATATGACCACCTGAGCTGATATGACCACCTGAGCACAGATTTCCTCTGCAGTCCTGAACTTCAAACACACCACCTGTTTAGTCTGGACAGCAGGGCAGCAATGGTGAGGCTGAGAGGATTGAGATGTGTGGCTGCCTCTGCAAATATGCACAGAGCATATGTAAACAAGGAAAAAATGTGTTATTTTCATTTTAAAACCATTTAACTTTGGATTTTTCCAGAAAAGAACAATTCTGCTTTAAAAGATTAATTTGAAGGAGACAAGAAAACAAACGGCTTTATTCTGTTTACTTCATAGGTAAAATGTGAAGCACAAATCACCATGAGTGACGTGGTGCAGTCAGTAAGAAGCATAATTAAACCCTTGTGTTATCTGCAGGAGATGCTTTGTGATTTCTTTCTAAAGAGAAGGAAAATGGTAACAATTTTTGATTTTGTAAAATAAATATTTTCCCATTAGGAACAAAATATTTGTTTTCCGTAGGAACTTGAATGAAGGACATTAGATCCCACCACTATTTCTGTAACTGTAAGAACTGGATTTGTAAAAGCTCTCAAGTGGAAAATTTACAATTTACATTGTTAAAGAAATACTGTCATCATAAAACACGAGAGTAGCTGACAAATTTTACCATACAATTATTAAATTATGTGGTGCAAATCATAAAGAGCAACTTTTGGCTTCTGATGTGAACACAAGTCCAAAGAGTGATGAGTGGAAAGTCCTCCTGTCTTCGGTCGCTAAGATGTAAGCATAACATGTATAAATGTTGTCTGCATTTTGACAGACTAATGAACAATGACAGCTACTATTTCCAAATATGAAACTTAAAACTTCAATAAGCCTGTAATATCGAACAAAAACTCCAACTAGTCCTTGCACTAATTTCAGTGTGTAGATCTTTGCTTCATATAATTTGCATAGCTTACCAAAAGATGAAAAAGTAAACTTTTGTAGTTGTGCATGTAGACAAAATGTTTCATTTTTTTGCATACCGCGTTGAAATTGAGAGTTTTCACACAAAAAAAAGCTTAATTTGCTGTTTCTAATTTAAGTATGCGTAACGTATGCACAGTAAGATGTAAATTTCAACGGTTGCATCATAGCATCTGATTCAGAAATGAACGTGTTTTCATCAGAGAGCAGCTTGTTTAACGGTTGGGCGTCAGCATGTTCAGATGCTTTTTTTTAAAGTGAGAGTTGATAAGTTGTGATGGTGGTGAATTTTTATTCACAGAGGAGTTTGCACAGCAGCTAAAAGACAGCCGAGTTTAAACAGTTCTGTCAAACCTTAACCAGTTGGCTGTTGTTATGTGAATCTCTCTTTTTATTGGCTCGGTATTCACTGTTTACAACATAGATTAGAAAGTAGAAAAAGCAAGACAATATTCTTCAATGTTAACTTAAAATATTAGTTGGTAACTTATTGAATCAATAGCTTTTTGTGTCTAATAAATTGTAATACTCTTTAGTTGTCAAGCATTGAAATGAATGCGCTTTGGCAAAGTGTGCCGGGACGCCGCGTTCACAGAATAACACTTCACAGCGACTGTCATCACAGGTCAGTAAACTGTGACCTTGTTCACGCCTGAAGTTGTCGAGCCTCTGGGGTGATTTGATCACGAGCTCAGCCTCAGCTACAGGTGTGAATGCATACGCGACACACAGAGGTCATGGCGAGATCTGAGTCCCTGGATAACATTCACATTTTGTCCTGAGCTGCAAAATGACCAGATCGCTTAATAAGGTGAGGACCATTGGTCTTTAGGTCACAGTGGGAGTCACTGGAAAAGTCACTCACCATGTCGGGTAGTGAATACAAGTAGTTTCCATCAAGAACGTGATGCAAGTTTAAAAAAAATGTGTCGGACATTTCAATGTGTTTGCTTTTGAAAAAACATTCAAATGCTTTAAATGCAAAAGGTGGTGCATATGTTGGTCTCAAAACAAAGATATTACTGTTTATTGCGATAACGTCTGGGACAATTTACATTACAGTACAATTTGTTATCATAGTAGGACTAGTTATGAACCATTACATGTGTTGTGTTATATATATATTGACAGGCTCATCACGAGAAAGACAATAAAAGCAGCTGTGTGTGCCGCTGCAGAGTCAAATGTTTTGTTCATTGTCTTCACTGGATTAAAATACGAATCGGTGCATTTCCACCTGACAGAAATGGAAAACATGATTCCCTGAAAGTCATTACAGGAACTACTGATTGCCACATTTGACACAGATTTTCACAATTATGACAAAGTGTTGAAAACATTATTTCTATCAACAGTTTGAGGCGTGTAACTCAAAAAACACAAGGAAAATTACAATCTTATAATTATGTTTTGGGAGAAGTGACAATGAAAATCATCTTCATTCAGATTACAAACATTTCTGATCCAAAGTCCTTTTGGGTTCAGATACTTTTTAGCCAAAAAAGCTTGTCTACAAGATAATAGTTTAGATAAAAATGCACTTTTTTTCATGAGTAGATTGGAATATTTTCATCACATCCCTGGTTTCTCAAAGTATTCCTGGTATAATTAATGCTCAATTTATTCAGTTTTATCTCTGTTGAAGTTGTTGGGATGGTTCTTACTAAAACAGTACAAACAGGACTCAGTAAATCTGATGGCGTTGTTGCGTACCTCTGCAACGCCGCTGAGGCCGGTGTCGCTTTCGGAGGCTCGGACCTGCAGGGTGTGCAGGTTGTGACCGCTCTCGTAGTCGACCGATCGGGTGAGGCTCAGAGCGCCGCTTTCCTGGTTGATGCTGAACAGGTTTCCGGGGTTAATCAGTAACATGTAGGACAGAGTCTTCTTCTGGAAGGAGACGGCCTGAACCACAGCAACACTGACCACACACACACACACACACAGAAAGGTTCAAGATGAGCCATTTTATTTCTTTGAACCACATGTAGGCTGGTTCTGCTGGAGCTCTCTGAGATTACACCGAGATGAATCTCAGTCTTTCCCTCTTTATGAAAACATATTTTCCCTGTCTAATTCATAGTAAAATGTATAATGTTGAATTTGATAAACAACATAAGATCTTCTAGTTCCAGTCTACTCTACATCCCCAGAACCAGAACCAAACACATCAGGTTTTCATGTTTTGTGCTTAATGTTTTCTTTTTGCAGGACTTTGAATTGTCGTCTTCCACATTGTTGAAATGTGCAAAACAAATAAACTTACATTCCCGTACTCTCACTGCAAAGCCCAAGAAAACGTAGAGAATTAGACTTTATTCTTTTGAGTTTTGTTAGAAATGTTGTTGAGTACCTCATTTAACAAACTTTGACTCAAGTCATTTTAATGACAATGAGAACGTCCAACATTAAAACATGTTAATGTGTTACCTCTGTACGTCATACATGAGTAAACGATAATGTTGCTGTGTTTGTTCACTTATTTCGCCTTGTATGCAGGGTAAACATGAGCACAGGTCAGAGGAAAGCTGCTCTTCATGCGCGTCTCCAAACAGACTTGGTGACACGCTGGTGCTGCTCTTAAACTCTGCAGTCTTCATGGATTATTCTCAGCTCTAAGGTGCCATGCTCAGACCTGGTTAATCAATTTGATTAAAAGAGAAACACGTACACACAGACACACACACGCAAGGGCATGCAAAACATATATAATGGAAGGCTGAGACACAGAAAAAGCCCATACTGAGCTACACCCACACAGCGCTCAGAGGGTGGCATGGATACTTGGATATTAATACAATGTGCTTTGCGCCAGCAGCCCAGGGGGATTCAACACACTCACACACTCCCCTTCATGTTTATCCAGACCTCACTTTTAATAAATATTTGAATTTGCCACACTTTCAAATTCTCAGCCTCAGGCCACACTCATACATCTGGGCCCTCTTCCTCCATCCCACCCCCTTCCTTCTCCTCCTCATCATCCCTCTGTCTGCCATCCTCTTCTTCTCTTCTATTTTCTCTCTTCTGTCTTTCTACCTCTTCCTTCCTCTTCCTCTTTTCTTTTGTCTCGCTCTTCGGGGCTCATCTTTTCATGCATCACATGACATGCAAAGCACAACAACGAGCGCACACACACACACAAAAAAAAACTCACAGAGGCAGACTCGCAAAATCCATTCATTTTTTATGGCATTGGGATGTAAATGATGGGATTGCAGATGTGGAAGGTAAAACATAAATTTGGGTTAATAACCTTTTCATGGCTCTATAATTTAGCATTTATTGATATCATGCCAGTACAGCGTTGTGCACGGTGGCTTGCATGCAGTATAAACCCACTGAATGCAGTATAAACTCTGAGTTCTCCATAACATAACAAGACATTTTTGTTTATTTATATTTGTTTATCGGCACCTTTAAAAATATGCAACAAGCCCCTAGAATGTTTGTAATCTCTTCACATATTACCTCAAAATCAGTGAGAAACCCCTACGAATATCTTTGAATTTAGACATGGGCTTTGACTAGGCCACAGAAGAGTATAGTAGCTCTGACTGAATGTTCTTCTTTCCACTCTTTCATAATTATCAAATTTGTGATTAGAAAGTGTCCGTATTGGCTGCTCCTTGAATGTCTTGTAGGTTTAGGTGGACGGCCATGTCTCGGGTAACTTCCAAAGCCAGTTTTGTTGAACCGGATTTTATTTAGGGGTGTTGAAGAAAAGGGGCGTAAAAATATATAAACCCCAAACTTAACATGTCTCATTTTTCTTCCCCATAACAATATAGATCGAGTTAAGTTGTTAGTATAGCACATTTTAGCAACAATGCAGATCAAAGTGCCGTAAATCAAAACAACATTGTACAAGTAGGGAATAAATATTACATTTTGTCAAATGCCATCATCAAAATCATCAAGCAGGTACACTTCAAATGTTTTGATCAATGTTTCATTCATTATGAACCAAAGGCAACTCTAAGCAGTTGGGTTTTCATCTGTGATTTAAAGGAACTCAGTGTTTCGGCTGTTTTGCAGTTTTTTTGGAAGTTTGTTCCAGATTTGTGGCTCATAGAAGCTGAATGCTGCTTCTCCGTGTTTTGGTTCTGGTTCGGGTCGGTGTTGTATTTTGGTGCCAAGTCATTCAGTGATTTATAAACTAACAAAAGTACATAACATGCAACTTTATGCTGCTCTGTTACAACAAATTCCCCCAAAGCTTGTAAGAATATGTTGAAAAATTCAAATAGTATCAATACTTGTGTAAGGCCTTGTATCTTCAGGCTTGTTTGACCGTCTATATCAGAGGTACTGATAATATTTGTGTTGGTGGGACTCACGGTTGGCCAACAGCCGTGTTTTCCAGCACGTTCAGGCTGTAGGTGGAGTTGGTGAACTGTGGCGGTCGGTGTCCAGCAAGGATGGAAACAGTGGCTGGTGGGCCTTTACGGCCTCGTCCGTCCACCGCCTGGACCCGCAGATGATACTCCCTGCTGGGGGTCAGAGGTCGTCGTGTGGTCCTAATCAGCCCAGAGAGACGGTCCACTTCAAAGCACTCATCACCACCTAAAAAAAGAAAGAAAAAAAACATTATATAATAAATATGCTGAAAAATATAGTAAATTTTCCCTGTTTTACTTGAATTGTCATTGTGTGTTTACACAGAACTGGTGTTTGCTATTTTTACTAAATTTCATATTTACTTCAGTACTTTGAACTCTGAGCCATTCTTTTTCGATCATGCTTTCAGTTTAAAGCATTTAAATGAATAACTTGCCTTTACAGTTCTCCAACTATGTAATAAATGTTGCCATTATTCAAACAATACATTCATTTGTGGATTTTTTTTTTTTTTTCACGTAAACAACCATCTTTCAACTTGTCCACTTGTGTATAAATAAAGAGACGGAGTCCCAGCTGTCCAATTATGAAAAGCCAATTGAGGCAAATTGATGCTGGAGGCATGCTGGCTGTGTGTTTATTTATGTGTGTTCTATGAGCTAGTTAACGCTCTCTGAAGACGCAGGGGGAAAAAAATAGAAGAGTGGACTCATTTTCACTCACGTCCCTCTGGGTTTATGAGACAGAGAGCGGGAAGCAGGAGGAAGCAAGCGATGGAGAGATGAGGAATAAAGAAAGAAGAAAAGCAGGAAGAGGAAGGATGGAAAGCTGGCAGCAGAGTGGAAGTGAGGAATAATGGAAAAGGAGATGAGAACGAAGACGAGGGGAAGAAAAGGAGAAGAATCCCCAGCTGTTGACCAGAGGGTTCTGCAGCAGCAGCCGCAGCCCGACTGTCAATCATCTCCTCCTTCTTGGATATTTTTTCTGTGACAGATTTATTTCAGTCTCTATAAAAAACAATGTGTGTGCAAGAGAAAAAAAAAAATCAGCATTAAAGCTCTTCAAAGATTTGATTGTCTCAATTATAAAAATGTTTTATTTTTTAATTGTCTCTTTCTGTGCTTCCAATTAGCTGTCACTAATTACGAAAGGTTTCGAAATTAACAACCTCCAGTGGGATAAAACTATACTTAAACTGTTTGATCTCCTCCTACGGCTCTGCTCTTTCATTATTTTCAAAAGCTGCTATCCATTTTGACGAGGCTAACGTAAAACCCTCTCCAACTTGACATGGAGGTGTGTTGTGAGCTCAAATCTTTTGAGAAACCTGGAACGTTGAAGGTGTTTGCAGAGTTTTGTGCTGCGGTGCAACGCAACAGAGGAACAGCAGGAGGTAGAGAGCGTCCTTTCTGCTCTTTTGATAAGACAAACCTGCATAAAAACCCATAAGGATGCAAGTCTGTATAATTTTAATTCATGTTTGATGTTTCTTTCTAGTGTTTTTAAGTAGAAGGTGGATCAGATTGGTGAACTCAGACTATTCCATTATTTTATATCTCCTTACCATCACCAGATGAAAAAGTAATTTAACTTAACTGAATGTAAAACATGCTAAAATCTCTTTCTTGCATTTTACTAACTGCGAATTAGTTAATAAACATAGCACTAAGCAAATTTAAAGCACAAATAGATTCTCTCTATTTGTGCTTCTCTCTCGCAATCACTTTTGACTTTCTGCAGAAGTGAAGTAAATCTAAAAACCCTACTGGGTAATAAAAGCTAGCTACCATTATGGCTAATTTTTGTGTGATGTTATAAAAGTTATTTTGGTTTGGTGGCGATTAGGAAAAAAAAGGTCAATAATAAACAGTACATTTTTGATGTTCAGACTGGGTAAAATCCTATTATTGCCACTGATTAGGTCCTCGCTACACATACACACTGGCTACACATTTGACATGACGCCAAACGCAGATTGTAACTTAAATTATTGGATTATTCGTCAGTGCACACGTGCTCACGTTATCCCAAAGGGAAGCTTTTAATATGGGAGCATTAAAAATTAGCTCTATAAATATCATTCCTTCTTCTTCCTCCTCTTCTCTTCTTCTTCTCTCATAAAATGTAAAAATAATAATAATTAAAAATAAAAATCCACAGCCACCGGCACCCGTACGCCCACCCTTTAACTCTCCCACTCGCTACCTTCCTCTCCTGAGACTTTGCTATTATTCGCATTTCTTTGCCCCGGGGAGCGATTAAGAGTGTAGCTCTGTGCTTTTTATGCACTTTTTTTTCTCCTTTTCCCTCTTGACAGTAATTGAAATCCAACAAGTCAATCTTTATTTATAAATCACTCCTTTGAGCAAAACAGGTTTGTCACAGAGTGCCTGGCAGAGTAGGAGCGGACCTAATTACAGATACAGGCAGGAGATAAAAGCAAAGACATGACAGGTTTAGAGAAAAATAGACTGGAAAAACAAGGTTTGACTGTGACAGGTAAAAAAAGAAAAAGGATACAAAGCAAGGTGATAGATAGATAGATAGATAGATAGATAGATAGATAGATAGATAGATAGATAGATAGATAGATAGATAGATAGATAGATAGATAGATAGATAGATAGATAGATAGATAGATAGATAGATAGATAGATAGATAGATAGATAGATAGATAGATAGATAGATAGATAGATGCTAATGCGCTAATAGCAGAGCTGATATTTTGCTTACCACTTTAATATTTTTGCTAACTGTGAAAACAATTTGCATATTTAATTTTCCCAAGTAATTTCTAAGGCACTGATGTAGTTGGTTGTTTTGTAAACCTACAGTTGAATGGTTGAATTTAGCATTTTAGCATGCTAACACCATTAGCATAGCATTAATTGAGCTAATGTTTATGATTAGTTCTTTGGGGTTAGTTAGCGTAGCTAGCATTTTAGTTTGCGGTGCCCACTACTTGATGAACAGATGGACAGACAGATAATCCATAACTAAGGTCTTTGTCCATGAGTGTAGTTGCAAATCTGGTTGACTTCTTCCTCTATAAGTGGCTTTTCAGCCCATGTTTACTGTAGATGATGACGCTCTCTTAACAGATTTAGCTAACATCTTCATAAGATATTTTGCTTTAGTTCTGGGGGTTAATTCATCCATTTCACAAGTTTTGAGTTAATTTGATGATCCTAACTTAAACAGCAATGCAAAACTGTATTTTATATGCTTAGCTAATTGTGCTAACATATCAGGAGAATGTACCATCAAGTAGGAGGAACTGAGCTTGTCCCAGCGCGCCGTCTCGTTGTCTCGCTGACAGCCGGTAGACCAGAGAGCCAGATGTGGCATCAGGACCCACGGCGCCCAGGTAAGGCGACGGAAACATCCCCCACTGCAGGTCAGCCTGACTGGGCATGCTCAGAGTCAACCTGCACAGGTACCACTCATCACCTGAATGTGGAAAGAAAGAAGAAGATAATTATTTAGTATGAGAATATAACATTGTTGTCTGTAAACTTGAACAACTGAACGCTATCAATCAATCACATTTTATTTGTATAGCACATTTCAGCAGCAAGGCATTTCAAAGTGCTTCACATAATTAAAATAAAAAAAGCATTAAAACGGAAACAGTGAGAAAGAGAAATAAAAAGAAATTAAAAAGTAAAGATAAAAACATTAAAGAGATAAAAAAAAACATCAAAGACATCAAAACCCACACTCTAACCCTAATTCAGCCATAAGCAACTCTAAACAGGTGGGTTTTAAGTTGAGATTTAAAGGCACTCAGTGTTTCAGCTGTTTTACAGTTTTCTGGAAGTTTGTTCCAAATTTGTGGTGCGTAGAAGCTGAATGCTACTTCTCCTCGTTTGGTTCTGGTTCTGGGGATGCAGAGCAGACCAGAACCAGAAGATCTGAGGGGTCTAGACGGTTGATACAGTAATAACAGATCTTTAATGTATTGTGGTGCTAAACCGTTCAGTGATTTATAAACTAACAACAGTATTTTGAAGTCTATTCTTTGAGCTACAGGGAGCTTTACAGTGTAGGGACTTTAAAACTGGTGTAATGTGCTCTATCTTCCTGGTTTTAGTGAGAACGCGAGCCGCTGAAGAGATTTTTCTTGATTTTGTTCAATTGTTTTGTCTTCTGTCCTGATTATCTACCATAGAAGAAGTTACATCTATACATCTTGAGAAAAACAACTATTTTGTGTATTTTGGTTGCTGCTTCTGTGCTGCTATTGTTGTCTCAGCTTTGCAACAACGTAGCTCGTTAGCTAAACCCGCTCCACTCGCTCAGGCAGTGGTCTAAAAGGGGAGCAGCTCTCAGCCAAAGGGGACAAGGTGACATTTCTCTTCAACATCTCTCATGTTTCCCCGTGTTTCATCTCCACCCTGCTGCACGAGAAGACAAGAACCAAGGAGCAAGGGATGAAAAAGGAGAAAAAGAAGCAGCTCCTCCAAAATAAAACAACAAAACTTTTGAGAGTGGAAACACAGGAAAGGAGCACAGCAGGTGCTCCCACCTGCCCACTAAAAACACACATGCTTGTCATGTCTACGGTTCTGCTCTCCATCTTTATTCTTATTATTTCATGTCGCCTGGTTCTGAAGGGGGATTTGTTCAGTTTGGGGGGTGCCTCGGTGCTTCGCTGTTGTTTTGACTCCTGTGTCGTTTCACAGCAGCGCGGGAGACAACAGCCTGACAAGAGAAGAAACTTCACTTCAGAGGAAGCAGAGAAGAAAGGAAGGATGAGCAGGTGACAGGAGAGGAGGAGAGGAGATGACAACCCAACACAACGGTGTCTTTTTCTGTCTTTTTATATCACCTCTGAAGGTGCGTCAACACACTGAGAGCAGAGAGGGAGGGGAGAGACGAAGGGGATGATGAGGAGGTGAGGAGGAAGACGTCCCTCGACACATCAATCCACTGAGATGGGAGTCAGAGTTAAAGAAGAAGGAATTAATGGGTAAGAAACTAGAAATGTACCAATTTGACATTAATATCTGTATCAAACCCAATTTTGAAAAAAAGTTTTGATCTGTGAATTCAATAATTTTTGCTTTATTATTTATTTTGAGCTATGTTTAAAATCAGGTTGGTTTCAGCTTATTGTTGCATGTTTGACCAAGATAAACCTATTATTTTTGTCAGTTTCAATTTCCTCATTATTTATTTTACATTGGCTGTTATACTTCTAATTGCAAGTTTGTGTGTGTGTTTTTTTTAAATTTGATGAAGTCAGTGAAGATATTGGTGTATTTAAATGTGCTCTACAGGTGCAAAGTTATCAAATACATTTATAATTCAGTTAATTTGGGGTTAGGGTTCTTCTGTATCGTATTGGATACGAAACAACATATCAAGGGCTGCACAGTGGCGCAGATGGCAGAGCTGTTGCCTTGCAGCAAGAAGGTTCTGGGTTTGATTCCCGGCCCCGGTCTTTCTGCATGGAGTTTGCATGTTCTCCCTGTGCATGGGTGGGTTTTCTCCGGGTACTCTGGTTTCCTCCCACAGTCCAAAAACATGACTGTCAGGACTGTCTCCAAATTGCCCCTAGGTGTGAGTGTGTGTGTGCATGGTTGTGTGTCATGTGTGTCTCTGTGTTGCCCTGCGACAGACTGGCGACCTGTCCAGGGTGACCCCGCCTCTCGCCCGAAACGTTAGCTGGAGAGGCACCAGCAACCCTCCCGACCCCACTGAGGGACAAGGGTGAAAGAAAATGGATGGATGGATGGATCAAAGGAAGAAATAGATGTAAGAAAACAAAAATAAATAAAAGAGAAAAACTGAAACAGTCTTAATTAAATAAAAACTAGATGCTCCTCACAGTATATCTTCAGTCCCTCTGGTTCTTTAAAGTCCTTGATACCCATGAAAAACATCCTAAACCATAAAAGAGTCTCCCATATGGCAACAAGAAGGCCATCTTCATCTGAAGAAGAGGACAGGGTGATAATAAGGAAGAGGCACACATTCCTGTTGTCTGTATGCATCATTGCTCTTCACTCAAAGCATAAAATCCAGAATAATCACATCCATTCCTGTTGGTTGTTTAACATACGCTGAGCTGTGGCCCGTGTATGAAAGGGACATGAAATCTGTCCCATTATCATGATAAATATTAACACATTCAGATGCAGCACCACAGGTCAACAGCAGACATCAGGCGAGGCGCAAACTTTAAAAACTCCATCTGACCGAATAAAAGCAAACATCTGGGAGCCGGCAGAGCCTCCTCCGAGCCTCCAGGCAGGTCAGAGGTCACTGACACCAGAATAATGACTTGTGAAGACTTCTTTCCCCACCGGATGGGGAACCACTGAACGCCATTACAGAATGACGCCCTTTCATATCGACAGTGAAGCATTCTGGTTGCCTGATCACTCAGAGGAAGGAAGCCGATTGATTATCTGTCTTGTTGCCAGGACTGTAAGGATGCAAAATTTATGTGTGCATGTGGTTAAATCCAGCTGTTGTTTCAAGGCCTCTGGGTTTGTTTGAGAACAAACATCATGAAAACCAAGAAACACAGCAGGCAGGTCAGAGAGAAAGTTGTGGAGAAGTTTAAGGATTATCTCTAAGAGCTTTACTAAAAATGGAAACGGGGTGAGAAAACTGCAAGTGTACAAGTCCATGGTAACTCTGGAGGAGCTGCAGTGATCCACAGTTCAGGTACAAACTGTTGACAGGAAACTACCAATCATTATTGATGAACTCAGTTGAAACCACATTGAAAGGCACATTATTTTTCTTCTCACTCTCTGAAGCAAACTGTGTGGGGGAAACCAAAAAGGTTTGACCCAAGTCATACAATTTAGGAGACAATTATCGCTGATTCTGACCAAATGTTTGTAGACACCTAAATCTGAAGAAAGTTACAAAAATACCTTTTGTTGGCATTTAGTTAAGGTTTTAGGTTAGTTATAAATAACCTAAAACAAGAAAAGTTTGGTCTGATTTAACTTCACACAGTGAGACAAAATATGCATATGTCTACTTATTTGGTATATTTTAATATCTGGTTTCAACTGTAAGTGTGTTTGTGTGTCAAGACGTGATATATATGAAAAACGTGTCTCTACTTTTTAAATCTGTATTTAAAAACAAGGATTTTGGAAACCATGTATCCTGATTTTCCACTTCAACATGTCAAACTACTATCAGTCTGTCACTTAAAACCCAAAATGTTATATTAACGTTTGTAGCAAGAATAAATACGAGGATGTACAAACGAATGAATGAAAGAGTGAATACTTTATTCATCTCAAAGTAGGACATTTAATCCAGTTGCTGCTCACCACATCCATCATCCAGGACAACTAAAGCAAAATATCAACATCTTCATTTAAAAATTACTTTTGCAAGCAATTCTGCTCCAAATTAAAGTCGCAATCTAATTAAATTCAGTAATGAAAACAAGCTGGCAAATGTAAAACATGTTTTTCAGAAGGATAGAGCTGTAGAAGATAAATAATTTCATCTGAAAGCGTCACAAAATTACCTAAAAACAGGTTCACTTGGTTTTGTGCTTTAATTATATGTACCTATTTTGCTGTGTCAAATAGATTTTTTTTTGTCTGTGCTGAATAGGGAGACCACCGTTTAGCCTTCAGACTCGTCTCACCTGAGTTTAGCTTCTCTTAAATGAAGCACCCTTTCACATCCTTGCACTTATCCCTCTCAGCACAGAAAATTTACTTCACAGCTTGAACGCCGCAGAGATCCCTGATGTGAGGCGCCGAGCTGAAGCCAGAACTTCACGAACACACGCAGGCGTGCCAAGGCTCCGGAGGAGCAGAACCCGGGTCGCGCAGCATCACTTTTCACACCGAATGGATGTCTCAAGCATGGCTTAATGTGTCCAACCTTTTCCTCATTTCAGATGTAAAATGATGCTATTTAAGCAAGTTTTTTCACTTTCTCGTTAGACAGATTCTCCACACCAGCTGTAGGATGTTTTCTCAGACTTTCCGGACTGTCTAACACGTGAAGAAATGCCTCAGAATGAGATTCAATTTGTTCTGCTCAGCTTTTTATCCATGATTTCTTTCATCCCTCTGCTTTAACTCATATCCCCCTGAGTTTTGGGGTAAGTTCCTTTCATTGGTGAGATTACATTTTCCCTGGCACTGAACTGCAGCACAGTTTTTAGGTTAGAGGGGTGAGGGGGAAACGCTTCACACAGCCGCGTGTCTCTTAAAAACAATCCAGGAGGAGGTACATCAATGAAGAGTGAAGAAAAGAAAGATCTGATTGCAGATAAACAGAAAAACCCAACAACAGAAGGAGGAAAAACTCTGTAAACAAGCTAATTATAGGTGAGAAGATGGGAAGATATTTGCACTTTTACATTCCAGCATTACTGAATGTTTTCGTAATAAAAGTTAGGTAAACTTTTTGCCAAAATAAAGTTGTTGCAGGTTCTGGTACAAATTAAACTAGTGGAAAACAAAGTAAATCACTATAAAAACCAAACTACTATGCACTAATTTCTAATTCATCACAAGGGTTTAAAAATAATATTAGATATATACAACCTGAGATAAACAGTGAATGATATTGCACAGTGTCACTATTTTTTTAGCAAACAAAACTGAAATGAAGAAGCAGCATCAAAGAATACTGCAGCCTTTCCCTTGCAATTAAGACAGTCAAGGGCAGCAAGGCGCAGCTAATGAACTGTAGTTAATTAACTGATCAAGCAGCTCTATACCACACAGATTGAGGCTTTGAACTACTCTGTTATTCTGCTACTGTAAGCCACTGATGAACAAAATCCGCAAATAAGCAATGCAAAAAGGTGATCAATGCATCTGAGACATAAGAGATGAGAAATGTGAGAAAAATACGGAACCACAAAGGTGTCAAACCATAGGCAGTTCTTTTGCCATAAAGCACAACAACACTTTTGCTTATTTTCATTTATTTGATATATTTTTTTAATTGTATTTTTACTTTTTGCCATGTTTGGAACATTTCAAATGTTCCAATAGATTGTCAGGAACGGCAGTGATGTTAAATGACAGTGCCTGATCAGAAAATCATAGTTTCATCACTGAAGTTTCAAGTTTGTTGATGCTAAAGTCTCTACAGAAGAGAGTCGGACTTCCATTTCCCGATTACTTCCAGTTTGAGTCCCAGGAAGAAATATTCGGCCACATTACACATCTGCTTTTCTGTGAGTAAAACTTGTTGAACCTATCTGGTTTGTAGTCTGTGTTTTAGCCCTTCATCTTTTTCCTCTTAATCCTCTTATTGCTATCCCTGATCTGTCTCTCACTCTCAGTCCTCTGCTGTTATAATATTTCTGCAGCCTTCATGTTTGGAACAATTCCTCCTCAACTCAAAAGAGAACTTATTGGGGAAACAAACACTCTGACGTGTATAACTGTTGGCTCAGATTTGAGCTTTTCCTCTGTGTTCTGATTGTGAATTGATTGTCCCCCGCTTATCTGCCAGATCAGTTCAGCTGAGGGGATGGCCTAACTTCCTGGCAGAGATCAATAAAGTTTCATAAAGCTCTGAACAGAAATAATTCCTCACAGTCAGATGGGCTGAGCAGAGAACGCTGTTTTGTCTTTAGCCTTTTACGAAAGGAAGAGTCGAGAATGACACATCCTTCACACAAGCGGATAAATAGTCCCAGTGAAGTGCGGATAAGTCCATCTTAAGCCACCACTTATTCATTTGAATCTCAATGCAAAGCGTGTCACGCCTTGTTCCGCAAAACGAAGCTAAAAAAAAGGGAGAGAATTGAGCTTTGTTTACGCCAAACTCCAATCTGCTGTCTTCCAATTTCCATTTTTTTCACAGAGGATCAGTTACAACCATCGTTGGGAGGATTGGAGCGGGAGGCAACAGAATCGAGGGGACAGAGACACAATGAGAGGAGCTATTTTCTGTCTTTCTCCTCTGAGTATCTGATTTGAATGGCAGCTGATGGATTTAGCGTGAAGAGGAGATGTGGCAGCCAACCAACTCGGCTTCAAATATAGAAAACCGCTTCTGCTGCGAGTGCTTCGCCTCAATTAGGGGAGGGGAGGAAAGCAAGATGTAGGGGACTAAATTAAAATACAGTCACGCCTACAAGTTGTCACAAAGCCGATGATGAAAACTTAGTCAACTGAAAGACAAGTTTATATATAAAGTGCTTTCAATAAACCTGTTTGCCACAACCTGCTAAGCAGCGCAACAGGGGGAGAAAAACATCTGTGATCAGCACGCGCAAGAGACATTAAAGATGAGAAGGAAAGTGCAAGAAGATCTAAAACACATAAAAGGCAAAAGCAAGCATAAACCAGAAACAGCATGACGACCCCCTCAAAACGCAGAGATTCAAGTTTTTTTGTTGTTTTTTTTGAAGGCTTCAAAAGAGAAAAATAAAAATGAAAAGGGTGTTTGCTGTAAAAATATTTCCAAAGAGGAGAAAATACAGAGTTCTGCAATCAGCTGCCAAAGAGCGCAGGAACAGAAGCTAAATGCAGCGCCGTCATCTCATTCTCTTAAAAACTCTTTGGCTTTTGGGCCTAAAATATAAAAGCGGAAATGAAACAGATTTGGGTCTTTACAGCATATTTTATTCAACGAACAAAAAGGCTCTACATCCACAGGATAATAGAGGCTTCATGGGAGTTCACCCAACCAGTCTACATGTGTTTTGTGGACGTAGAGACGACGTTGGACCATGTCGCTCAGCCAGTCCTCTGGGTGGACGAGGCCTCTTGTTACAGTCACACCCTAATCAAACGTTGTCAGAGTTTGGTCCCTGTTGTTGGCAGGAAGTTGGACTTGTTTCCAGTGAGAGTTGGATTTCACCAAGCTTGACCTAATTAGCTGCATTGCAATGCTTTTTTTCATCTTGATCATTAAAGGTGCATTCATACCAGCCCCGTTTAGACCACGTTGATCAAACTCTGGTTCATTTGTCCAGAAAGTTCAGTTTGTTTGCAGAGGTGTAAATGCACAATCAAAACTTTGTTCGCTTACAAACCTAAAGGCCTCAGATTAATTATGACGTGAACTCTGTCCGGTTCAAACACATGTAAATGCTAAGTGTAAGCAGCTCCAAAGCAGGAAGCGGACTACAGTACAGGGAATTCTGGGTAAATACAACCAAAACAAACTTGTGTGACTAGCGCTGGCAGTTGAAATGGCTCTTGGTCTTTTACCAACAACAAAATTGAAATCCTGCAACTGCTAAGATCTGACCCACTCCATTTTTGTTTATATTTTTATGAAGAAGGAAGTTGCGCTCAGTGTCTTCTTCAGGTTTTTGTTTTGCTTCCTTCACTGGTTCTTTGTGCAGCGCCACCACAGGTGGGTTTGGTCCGTTTCACAATTCAAAATTGAATAAATGCTACAATTGTCAAATGACTATGTGGGTTTGAGAATACCCTTAATTTTGCCAATTCCACTTTTTCCCCTTGATTGTCATTTTTTTTTTGCACAATAATCAAAAATGGCCAAAAAATAGGAGTTGGTATAACTGTTATCGTAATTTAGGTCATTTTTGACCTAAATTACCAGCCAGCGTTTTTATTCCTTGGCAGAATGACAAAAGATCAGTGTACTCCTTAAAAGCCTGCTGTTTGTGTGCATCAGGTGACTTTACACACAGCTGTGTTGACTCTGGAGAAGGATCAGAGCTCAGCAATGTGTTTCTGTCAGAGTGAAGGCCCAACTATTATAGCTCTGCCTGCCACCATCCAGTTTACCCTTAATAATGTTCACAAATGCTCACACTGATGTGTATTTGACC
The DNA here is from genome assembly GCF_904066995.2 of Poecilia reticulata. Classification (NCBI taxonomy): domain Eukaryota; kingdom Metazoa; phylum Chordata; class Actinopteri; order Cyprinodontiformes; family Poeciliidae; genus Poecilia; species Poecilia reticulata. Next base: position 3,358,975 of record NC_088845.1, on the reverse strand, counting down.
GCTGGTGCTTTTATGTGTTCGACTGACAGTGTGGGATGTATTTCTGTAGTGACTAGTTGCCTGGTTGCCAGGACAACAAAACTTATGTTTTCAGCTTTGTGTTGTTGTGTTTGGGACATTTTTCTTTTGTGTAGACTTAAAAACTTTCTAAAACTATGTTTTACTTTATGTGACACAATGTCTTTTTTTCAAGGGTTGGAAAAAACAAGATTTTCTATTCTGCACTCAACAGATAGATTTAAGAGTTTCTGACAGCCTTTGATTGTTTATGTTAAAACAATTTATTATTTCCTTCAAACAGATTTCTGCTTTTTCCAAATAATTTCTTTAAATCGGAAAACATATTTCAAGTAAAACAATGCAAACAGACGATCAAAACTCAATGCAATTACATTTCTAAATTTACTTATAACCTGTTGAAAAATCATTAGAAAATATACAATCAATCAATCAAATTTTATTTGTATAGCACATTTCAGCAGCAAGGCATTTCAAAGTGCTTTACATAATTAAAATAAAAACAGCATGTGACATTAAATAAACAGTGAGAAAGAGAAAGATTTAAAAAAAAAAAAAAAACATTAAAACCCTTTTAGGACTTCAGTTAAACGCCGTTTAACTGGGACTCTAACCCTCTGGGACTTTAGTCAAGAACACCGTTTGACAAGGACTCCAACCTCTAGGTTTTTAGTTGAAACTCTGTCAACTGGGACTCTAAACCCCGTAGAACTTTAGTTAAACGTCGTTTAACTGGGACGTTTTCCGGGAGGCTTTACATCATTAAAACGTAGAAAAGAAATAAAAAGAAATTAAAAACATTAAAGACATAAAAACATGAAAGACATCAAAACCCGCACTCTAACCCTAATTTAGCCATAAGCAACTCTTATACAGCAGTCAAATCTCTTTTTATCTGTTTCTACTTCTATTATTATGTATTATCTCTGGTGAAGAGCTCCAATCCTAAAAGGTAATGTAAATAAAACTCACATTAATAAGAAATGTGCCGGTATTATTAAAAAATCGGATTAAATCCAAGTCTGCTAGTTGATTTTACAACAAATAAGTGTAATTAATTATAAATTGGATGGATGAAGTGGAGTAAAACAGTTATTGTTCCTTGAGCACAAAGGTACATGTTTGTCTCAACTATCGTCCAAAGTCTTTACATAATTTTATCTTTAAACTTTCTGTCACTGTGCTGTGGTATGTCATTTCTGTCTAAAATTTTTATTTTAGTAAATATGTATAAATTGTTAAGCTATGTTTGAATTCCCACTCAAGCTTTTCTAATTCATAAAGAAAATGTTTCTAAGGTTTCCATCCATTTGCATCAGAGAATGTTATATTCCATTCTGATTGCTTTGAAAGTTTAAATGAGCTATTACTGAGTTCAAATGGCTGCTGGTTTATGCAACAATCGAGCTGAAAGAAGTATGCTCATGTCTAACCTATGCTAAGCATGAAAACTATAGTTATTTGTAAAAACAAACTAAAAGAGAAGATATGTGCTGCAGAAGAATCTCAAGCCCATGTTGTCATTCTGCAATCAAGTCAAAGCAAACCCATTGAACAAACCCTCCTCTGTTGGTGAACCCAGCTCTCCATCTGGTCCCTTGGAGCCAGCGGACAGAGGCCTGCTGCATCCTAATTAACCACCTTATAGAATGGCCTACTTTACCTCAGCACACTCACACACATGAGAAGAAAGCCAAAGTCCTGCAGGCACTCAGTTAATTAAGCCCCATTTTTCACTACTGATGAAGAGAGAGGGATGAAAGAGGAAGACCAGTGAAGGAAGGAGAAGAGACAGAGAGAGAGATAGTTTGGAGCTAAGATAACAAGGCAGATAATGATGAGAATCACACATGACAAGAATTTGAGAAATCAATCCACAAAACACCAACTAATGTGCAATAATTACTAAAGTTAGCAAATCAAATCAACTTTTTTCATGAAAGACAATTTCTCTATTTCCCCAGTTTGCCATTATTTCCATTAGAAATGTTTGGGCTATAATCTGCTGATATGTTAAGAGCAGGGGTGAAAGTAAGGGGGTACGGCAGGGTACTGTACCCCTAAAAGATTTAGCGGGGGTACGCAGTACCTGCAAGAGACGGGAGCAGCTGTCTGCTGTAAAACGTCAGTGGGTTCACTGTGCAGCACTAATCAGCCGTGACTGATTAGTTTTTCCAAGAACAATCCAAAACACAACTTAATCAGTTAATAAATAGCTCCTCGCCCATTTCATATTGTTTCTGAACTGTTCTGTGTTAGAGCAGCGGTGCGACACGTCGATCGCGGGAGGTTTTGAGTCGATCTCGGCATTAGGTGACAAACTGAACGCCGCCAGGAGGCTGAGGCCAGCACGTCCTCCTCTGACTCCTTATTTAAACGCTCATAACTTTATTAAAGAACAACAACAACAAAAAGTCAACAAAACGTTTTCAAATTAATGACCCAACAAAAATAATAATCTCAGTGATTATTTAACAAGGTGTTGCGCAATTCTGTGCGTTTCGGTTCCATTATCAAAAATAACCAGCAGAGCAGGAGTTTAAAATTAACCAATCAACCACCGCTGGGTTCATGAGAGGCTTATTAAAGATCGCAAAATAAATATCAAGCCTGAAAACCTGATATCGTAACGGACTGAATGTTTTAAACGTAATCTGTGCTCGGCTCGAGGGGCGAGCGGTTGCCAAGGCAACGAGTGGGCGGGCTTAAACGACAAAGAGAGAGAAAGTAAAAAGGTGCGAGTGGTTTAGAGTTGATCACCTGTTCAGGTTGTTTTACCTTTGTCTTTGCACATCACAGCCGCTGTAGTTTCTGAATATTCAATAAACTACAAACTTGGACTGATTACCTCGTTCTTTGTGACTATATGTCATTCACAACAAACATCAAACACGGTAAATATGTTTCTTTAAGTATTTAACAAATAAATGGCTTCTACCACGATAATTATGTGAAATTAAATTGTCTAATTCAAAAATAATAGTTTCATTGCTCTCTGGCATCTTGCTTTGAGCTGAGAGGCTTTCCTCTATCAACATTTTTTTTTGTTTCTTATTTAGTGGAAATATTGATGTTGATGAGATTTTCTCCAAAATGATAACCTTTTTCAACCTTTATAGCTCCACTGTTGAAAGTGAGGCTCTAACATTCACAAATGACAGTGAACTAAAATCCAGTCCAACATCTGGTTGGAGGTGATTCCTCTGGAACCTGTTGGAGGAAAAATATCCCAACTTCAGAAGATGAGTTTTTAACCTAACAGAGCTCTGTGGTTCCTCCTGTCAGTATGAGAGTCAGGGTGAGGAGGCGCCATGTTAGGAAGAGAAGTGGAAGCTGCAGGATCTTCAGAACAAACAGGTCCTGATGCTGAGCTACTGATTGTCCCTCTGTCTGGACACAGGATCAATAGAACCAGTTTAAAAGATAAAATTAATGGTTATATGCCAGACATGGAAAACTGGGATCACTCCATGCCATGATGTTCAGAGTTTAGGTCTCATGGCATCTCAAGGTGTCAACATTGCAGCCAGTGGGCTGAAGGAAATACAGCTTTATTTTGTAACAATTCAAGAGCTACCCAGCTTTTATCACTTCGCAAAAAAAATAATCAGCACAGAAATTCAAAAGCACACAAAGAAGCAGTTATATATATATACTTTTGTCATAGTACCCCCAAGAATTAAAAACTACTTTCACCCCTGCTTAAGAGTATAACCAACTAGACATCTTGACTTTTCAGGATGGCACATAAAGCTAATTTTGAGCACAAAAAGCAAATTGCATAAAAGCCGTTAAAAAGTCATCAAAGGTAAAAGGTAAACAGAATCCCCAATCAGTTTTTTAATTGTTCTTTATCTCATTTTGACAAAACACAGTGGAAGACCTTGCATGTCTTTGCAGGTGGAAACTACAGATGAACTAATCTGCAGCAGAGATGCTGACCTTGTTCAACATCACACAGATTTTCTAAATAAACCTAGTCATAAACTAAAACAATTAACATGTTTGGTGTCAGTTTTATATAATTTCTTATATATATATTCATCAGCAGCTGCTTTATTGTTGTTTTGATTGTTGCATTCTTTGCATGGCTTATGTTTTCTGCTACTTTAAATTTCTCTGGATTTGTATTTTTAAGCTAGCTGTGTTGAGAGTATTAATACCTTTGGGTTTTTATTATACTTCACTTCAATTAAAATAGAAATATATACAAACAATAATGTTGTAAAATTAATATTACAGAACAAAACACAGAATAAAATCTATGTCATTGCTTCACAGTGTGTGTTAGTACAGAGTGCCCTCTTCCTGACCACTAACCTAATCCACAACGAGTCAAAAATGACGTCTGGGCTCTCAGGATGGCGTGTAGGAGGAGCGAACAGCTACACAGAAACTCAATTAGAGTTGGACTCTGTGGTTAGAGTGGAAACGAAGGAGGAAAAAGTAAAAAGCGCAGAGGCAAGATATCTGCGATGAGCTGAATGCAACAGCATTATTTTTTCAACATCGACAAAGACAAAAAAAGACCAGAATGGATGCAGGTTGAAGACGTTTTTATTGGTTTAGAAATGATTAGAAGGAAATAAAGAACTCTGAGAGATAATGTTTCCTGGTTTTCTCAATCTGAATCAGTTCCCAAAGAAGTCATTTGATCAATTTGTATAAATACCAAAAAGAAAAGGAGAAAAAAGCAAGTGGCATAGTACCATTACTTTCCATTAAGAAGGTGCTGCACAGTCCAAAACCATGTTAATTAAGTTAATTAACTACTCTATGTAGCCCTGTAGTCTGAGTATGCATGGTTGCATTTCTCTGTGTTGACTTAATCCTGCAAAGTTTATTAAACAGAGGGTGGGATGTGAATATGCTGAATTAAATTATGACTTGAATACATTCATGATTTAATTTGTGCCTTGTATGTGAAAATAATAAATGAATAAATAAAAGTCTTTTTGAGTTTTTAAATGACATAGAGCTAATAACTAAAGTTGCCTCAGATTTTCCGAAGACATATTCTGGATCCAGATTTCGTTCCTGCTGCTGAGTTAATAATTAACCATTTTAACCACTTACCTTCAAGCTATTTCAGCCCAGTTTAATAATACAGGAGTTGAATTAACTGATTTATTTTAAATATTATAGCCTTAAGTTATCTACCTTTGTGTGAACGTGACAAAATATAAGAAGATTAAAAAGAACTAAGATTGATTGCACCTGAAATCCTCCTCCTAAGACAAAGTTATACGGGTTATATTCTATTTGACCTGGCAAATTGAAAACAAGTAAAATTAATGTAAACATGATGCTGCAATGTACTGAATTATGCAGGGCGGTTAGAATATGTATGCAGAAAAATTCCAGGGGCTGTAATGACACAAACTAGAGGTTTGGAGATCAAAAGGGGGATCAGATGAGACTTTAAAGCGACATAAATTAAATATGGCCGCTGTGTCCACAGAGCGAACTGATGACATCATTGCATCAGCCGCCATCACTCAATTCCCAGTGAGCCGAGGCTGAAACTAAGCGCAGCTTTGCTCCAGTTGGCAATCAGGATCTCTGTTTCCCACGGAGGAGAATGCGTAGCCCTGAGGGGGGCGAAGGGTGGTGGAGGGGTGCTGCTTTTTGCTCAGGAGCACCATGGCCGCTGAGTCCAATCAATACAGGCAAAAAGTGGATCCACAGGCCTGATTTGTATTGACACGGTTGCTGGGAGGATCAATAATACAGGAGGGAAAACAGATGGGTGGGTGAGGAGGAAAAACATTGCAAGAGACACAACAAGAGAGAGAAAAAAGTGGCAACCGACACACAATCACTGCTAAAAGAATCGAAAATCAACAACAACAAATGTATCTTCCTGATGTCTTCTTTAGAAAGAAGAAGCATTATAGAAAGCGTGATGAGTAGAAGAGGATACACCGCCAGATCAGTGTTTGTTTTAATCTGGTAGCATCGACAGGTAGAGTGCTGCTACGCGTCGTCAAAAAATAACAAAGGCTTTCAACAATCGGAGGGACGTACTTGATGTGTGTGTGTCTGTGTTTGGGAGATTGGTTCTGCAAGAGTTACAGCAGAAGATGAAAAGATGACTAGAAAGGCAGAGAACATGAAAGGGAGGGTAAAAACTGCTGAAAGGAAAAGGAAAATCAAACATTTGCAAGCTCAGACTTGATAAAATCAAGCAAGAGAAAATTGAGTTGAAAAAAAAGGGCAAGAAAATGAGAAAAGATGGCAAAAAAGACAGAACATAAAGGGAGAAAAAGACAAAAGAAAACACTGGGAAAAAAATTTAATCACAACAGGTTATAAGGATTACACCTGAAGATCAAACTAGAACATCCAAAATATGACGGAAGTGAGACAAGAAAGACCCAAGATCACACAAGATCAGTCCAGGATGCATAAAACTCAACAAGAGAAACACAAACCAGAACATCTTAGACCAGACCAGACATCCAGTCACGTCAAATCTTCCCAGACCAGTGGCGTCCGTCAGGTTGGTGTCCCTGCTCCAAGACCCCTCATTTAAGTGATGGCATTTCCTCTCAAACATTCAGAGAACAACTACTTTATATGACACACAAAAGATCTTGTGGCCCAATTCTGATCCTTTTGCTGAAATCCACTTTTTTTGCATGTTTTTTTATACTACTACTAATTAAATGCAATCACAATGAGACTTCTGTGGGAACAGTTTACATCCCCAAAGCTTGTTTGATGTGTAATCAGAAACATGAGTAGTGGGATTGTGATGTGATTCACTTCAGTGACATATGCTTCTTTCATAATTTCATAATGCATCTCTCACATGAATGACTTACAAGCTGGATAAAATGCAACATGACCAGACAGACTGCAGACAATCTGATATGTATCTGTATTAGTACCATACATGGAAGTGGCACAGATTGTATCTTTTCAGGGTGAAAAGTTCAGAATTGGGCTCCGGTTTTTTCACTGCTATATCACTATATCCAGATTTTCTGGATAAAGATTTTCTTTAGTCACAATTGGGAAAAACAAAACAAAACAACATGTATTTGAGTTGTTGTTTTATTTTATTTATTTATTTATTTTTTTTTTTTTTTACAACAGCCCACTCAAATACATCCATCCATTTTCTTTACACCCTTGTCCCTTCGTGGGGCTGGGAGGGTTGCTGGTGCCTCTCCAGCTGGCGTACCGGGCGAGAGGCGGAGGCAACACAGAGACACACAGGACAAACAACCATGCACACACACACACACTCACACCTAGGGACAATTTGGAGAGGCCAATTAACCTGACAGTCATGTTTTTGGACTGTGGGAGGAAACCGGAGTACCCGGAAAAAACCCACCATGCACAGGGAGAACATGCAAACTCCATGCAGAAAGACCGGGGCCGGGAATCAAACCCCGAACCTTCTTGATGCAAGGCAACAGTTCTACCAACTGCGCCACTGTGCAGCCCACTCAAATACATGTTGTTGTCATATACATGTTGTTGTATTTGAGTGGGCTGCACAGTGGCGCAGTTGGTAGAGCTGTTGCCTTGCATCAAGAAGGTTCTGTGTTCGATTCCCGGTCCCGGTCTTTCTGCATGGAGTTTGCATGTTCTCCCTGTGCATGCGTGGGTTTTCTCTGGCCTCTCCATATTGTCCTTAGGTGTGAGTGTGTGTGTGCATGGTTGTTTGTCCTGTGTGTCTCTGTGTTGCCCTACGACAGACTGGCAACCTGTCCAGGGTGACCCCGCCTCTCGCACCTGGAACGTTAGCTGGAGAGGCAACAGCAACCCTCCTGACCCCACTAAGGGACAAGACTGTAAGAAAATGGATGGATGGATGTATTTGAGTCGCATTAGCAAAGAAAAGAAGAAATTTGGGGGGTTATGGGAACAGCATCTTGGCCCGATGTCCAATACTCGACTCCTTTTGATGTGGAGAAGCAGTGGCTACACACTTAGCTCCCTCCTAGCTCATTTCAATCACATGTTTCAGGATCTTGTTCTTTTAATCATGACCCAAGATTAGGGTCATCACTTTTTGGGTCACCATCATTACTGTCGTTATGGTCAATTTACTGTAACAAATAAATCAAGTAACTCGGATTATGGAGCATTTAAAAAGCGTTGGGAAGGAAAGGCTCTATCTAGGGACAGGAGCCAGCTGGTTGTGGCTATTTCTGTGGTAGCTCCTCATCTCTCACTCTGCATCATCATGCTAACTTAACAGTATCCAATGTAATCCGAGAAACAGCGACTGTCGTCTAAATTATGAATATCTGAGGACTTTTGTCAACCATTAAAAAATAAAGCGGTGAAACTTTAATGCGGCACTTCCTTGATTATTGATGGAGGATCTCTTTGGATGACAAATGCGGGGGTGTGATGGTGGCGTCTGCTCAAATTTATAACCATGTGGGCCTCTTCCTCGGCATTGTGACAACATTTGGGAATCAGTTTTGTAAATCATGCTTCTTTAAATGATCCATCTCCTCAGCTGGTGGAGGCTCTCTGCTTGTGGGTGGGGTCTGTAAATAACGGCCAACCACCTCCAGGGACTTGAAGGAGTGCAGCTGTGGAGCTCCTGGCTCTGCATCTGGGTAACGGCGTGTATTTTAGTGCGCCGCTGTGAGCTTTTTAAATTCAGTGTGTAAGTGTCTGTCACTCAGTGTGACGGATCCTCAGTTTTGATGATCTGTGAGTGTGTGTAAACGATGTTTGAGCTTTTAATGTTGTCTCTCTCTCTTTCTCTGTATGCATGTCTCAAACTCACAACTGTGTTGAACATATTTGTTAAAAATCAATGAAGGTGTAAAACTGGATATTTTGATGCTGTGTTCATGTGGGTAAAGACTTCAAACCACACCTCAGCTGATATTACTACAAACTACTATTTTATCAAACTTTTAGATTTTCAACTAATCAGAGGTGCACAAAAATGCCTACTAATAACCAATTAAGGGTATTATGATGACACTGTAGCCTCAACATTTGACACACCATATTTTGTCCATTTTGACTTTTATCTTTTATATGAATGAGGACAAAATAAGCAATCAATCATTTTGAGATTACATTTATGCTTATGAACCATTATGGACTGTGAACTGTTGCTAAAGGGTTATATTCTCCATTACATTTAGTTTTTGTTGTCAAAATTACTTAAGCTAAACCTAAAGGGATCTTTGATTATTTGTAACAATATACATAAAACAATACAGTAAAAATATTGTAGATTACTTATTTTTTATAAATTTAATCAAAATGTTGCACAGTTGTTGCACGTGTCTATGCTGCTATGCTTCCTGGGTGATGATGTATGCTAGGTGCTACAATGCTAGCTCCTTCCAGCCAGAACAGCAATTTTTTTTTGCAATGAATAAAATTCAACCTTGTCAGTTTGAACTGGGGAAAATAATGCGATGCAGAAACGACAAAGAAAATGAAGGTGAAGAGGACCAAACATAGGAAGAGGAGAAACTAGTGTTTGTGCTGCTACTGCTTGGAAATGCTAACAGGAAATGAGAACATACTGTATATTGCAAGGAACTCCAGTTTCTAACTCAAGCTGTTTATATCAAGACATTTTTGACAAATATATTAAAATTGTGTGTTACAAAAAAATAAAGATGCTTCATTGTCACTTTATTGACATTGTCACTTCTATATTTGGATCACAAACTGAACACCTTTATTTGTTTCAACAGATATCTCACGTAAGATGCACATGAAAACTTTGAGGAAACTTGCCTCAATCCAGTGTAAAAATAAAATAAAAATATACAATTTTTAAAGACATTATGAGTTTTTGTGTTTCACAACACCTTTTAGGTTAATAGAAAAATTACATCATATTTAGGCCAAGTGAATAGTTTCTTTTTAGGATCTCTAATTTTGCAGTCTGATGACCAGGTAAGAAATAACTCTAACACTCAAATTGACACATTCCATTCCAAGCCTCTATTTCCAAACCTAACTATCCTTTACTTATGATCTAAATATGTAAATGGTCCCCACAAAGACAGAAAGATAATCACACACCCTCATTCACACATTTTCCAGCAGATTTGGCGACTCAGTCGGGTGATCAAAGGCTTAGATTTGCTCTATTGTGTGGGTAAACACCCAGCTTTTCCTGCATCCAGCAACACACTCATGCAGCGCAGCAACATAACACAAAGCACACACACAGTGAACATTTTTAGCCCAGTCTTCCAAAAGCTGCTACTTTGGCTAATTCACTTCTAGGAGGGTTGCTGAAACTTGTTACGGAGGTTGTGGATCTCCTGAGCTCCATGCCGTCTTCAGATCAATATAAATCCATTGCAGGCAAGAGTGGAGTTCACTGCTAATGTTATTGTAGCAAAGCAAAGCTGTTGTGAGGCTTAAGACTGTTGAAATCACATGAAATACGCTGCAGGAAAGCAGCCAGAAAAGCCTGTGTGTTTCATTACGAGGTTTAAAACTTCTGACAAACAAAAAAGACAAAATCTGCCCAAGCTGTGAGGTTTTCTTGAGGAAATGCAAAGCAGCTATACAAATATGGAGCAAAATCAGTAGATATGTTGTTTATCTCTTATTCAGTATGCAAACTATTTTAAACCAAATGTGTAAATAAACTGGACTTAAAGAATTAACCGAATCATAATCTGTTTTTTGTCATAGGGTCTGTTTACGAACTGTAGTCAAATGTAAATATCCAACAAGTGGAAGCAGAAAGGTGTCTGTTACCAGGTTTCACATCCCACACAGCACAATTTCATTTACCTACTGTCAAAGATCCAGAAAAAAACAAAAAAACTTGGTCCAGATCCATTTGTCACACGCAGACAAGCAACGCGCTGCTGTGCCTTTGAGCTCACTGAACATGTTGTGTTTGATTTGTTTCATTACAGAGAGAACAACAGTCGCTGCAGCGGCTGGTTGCAGCTTTGCAGAGTCTCATCATCACAGTGAAGTTGTCAGGTTCATTGTGTTTGTTCGGAAAACAAAACCTCAACCACGAGGCAGCCTTCTACGCTAGCGATGAGAAACATCACGGAGCAGATTCCTGCTGCTTAGTCTGACTCAGTTTGATGAAAATCCTCAGCAGAAATCATTCAAAGGACTCAACAGGTCAAGTTCACTCAGGTGAACATGAAACAAACATGTATTTGTTGCAACATGTTGGTGAAGAGTTTTTGTAGTGTAGGAAAAGTTATTAAATTAACTCATTTTATTCCCAGGTTGGATGAGGAGAAACGGTGCAGGTCGGGTTAATTGTGTCGAAGTGTGCTGGTTAATGAGCCTCACAGAGCGGACAGAGCGCCTGTTTGACTAATGAGAGCATCTGTCGAAGTGCAGCAGCCTGTAGCACGCACACACACAAACACACACACACACACACACACACACACACACACACACACACACACACACACACACACACACACACACACACACACACACCAAGCGCAGTGTGTCCCAGGAGGAAGGGAACTCTGCTTTCACTTCTCTCTCATCACAGTCTCTGTCAACTTCAATCTGTCTCCCATCTCATCTCTGTGACGATGCCCTCTCCACTTCCACTGATACAGAAACCCACGCAACATCTTCACCATCACCTCATCCCGAGATTCTCCACCCGCTGCATTTCTCCAGGCGTCAAAGGTCAATGCTCAGCCGAGGGAGGACATTCAGGTTTACAAACAAGCATTCTGCTACTCAACATTTGGATCAAACACTTAAACGTATTCTGATTTATTATCTTCTTTGCTTGCTGACCTCGCCAGCAGCCAAACCAAAAAATGGATTTAACAGCCCTCATAACCGTCAGAGGAGGCCATTTTTGACCCAGTGTCAGTAACAGTGTTCATTTAAAGATGTTCAATTGTTTTCATTTTCAACAGTTTTACAAATCATCAGTAGAAGAGGACATGGTCAGGGTCAAAAAGTGAGCGTGGAACTTTTTTCATGCTAAAAATGGCTTTAAATTCAGAAATATTGATCAACAGTTTATAACATCCGTAGAAATTACAGATAATATTTTATGTAAGGTCATATTCAGTAAGGTCATGGTTGAGTAAGTCAAGCTATATATTGTTTTGTTTCTTTGGACCTATGAAGGAAAAAGAATCAAAACAATTCATATGTATGAATTTTTGTATGTATGGTTTAATCAATACTTCTGGTTGTTTATTGTATTCTTCTGTATACCTCATGTGTTCATTCGTTGTATACTTCTCATTTGCTTATTAAAGTTTAATGTGAAAAAAATTAGAATGTGACGAGAGGAAATGAAGCTGTTGAATAAACAGTCTTCTTCAAAATAAGAGCATGAACATACACAACTAGCTTCTTGAAGAATTCTCATTAGTCAATAGGAAAAGTTTTAACACAGATGTTGAGCAGCTGAAAGTTTAAAAAACTGATGAGTAAGTTTGCACTTTAAAATGTTTCACCCAGAAACATCGGGAAAGCGAAGTGTGCTAAATGTTTTCAAAGACAGCAAAAAAGCTAAGGTGCTAAATGAAAAATTTGTAGCAGAAGCGTGTCCACAACTGTATGGATTAAACACAATGAATTTAGAATAAGTCATTAAATATTATACACAGACAGATTTAAAAGAGAAGCAAACACATAAAAACACAGATAGATTGAAAACAATGCATCTGTTTCTCTGTTAAACCTGTTTGCACATGCAGAGTTACACATTATGGACACCCAAGCATCAGCCACGGCCTTAATAACAACCTGTCTCTATTTGTTACCTGCTGATGCAAATGTCTGAACATTTTGGAGGAGAACTGTTATTGTTTTTATAAACCAGGGCTTTGTCTCAAACATCAGTCGTTGGTGAAGTTCAAGGCAGCTCGATTCACTGTGACATGTCTGACTCTGTCTTGGTTCAGAGGGTTTCATGCTGAGTTTCCTGCAGTCGTCACCGAAACGTCTTTGTTCTTAAACTGAACTGAAAGGCTTGAAAATGACCAAAATTGGAGTTACGAGTTTTATTTCCACATGACAAACGTGTGCTCTCATTATGTCTCACTTGATCTTTCTCTCTCCCCCCCTGTTGGACTCAACAGCAGAGTGAAGATGACTAACATCAAAGAGACGGTCAAGGAAATGTTAACGCCTGACTCATTTTAACTGATGGCATACATCAGTTTGTCTGTGAGAGCGTCTGTAGGTTGTCTGGCTCGCTGGGCCTGGTGCTCAAACAGACACAAAACAACTGAACTCTCAAAACAAAGGTCAACAAAGCCTTCATTTTCTCACTACAGTGCCGCTGGCCACATACTGTATATTGGCACCTGGGTAAAGATGTTTAAAACCGTTAAAGTAGGTCAATGTTTCTTGCAGACACTAAAAAGATAATTTATTTCAGCTTTTGTCAGAATATCTGGGGATTTATTTTGTATGTCCCGGTATTTCAGAGTTAATTAATTATTGCACACATAACCATTGTTCCAGAACCTTTGTAAAAGAAACAGGCCCAAAGCAGCATAGGTCCTTCACCATACGTTACAAAGACTAAAATGCTTTTCCACAGATCCATCCATTAACCAAAAATAAGTAATCAATTAATCGCATGACTCAAGTTCTATTCTGGTTATTTTTTAAAGTCCAATTTGTTTACAGAGATATTTTGATAAATTTCCTTATTGTTTTGGTTGTGTGTTTTTAATTTGGGCTACATTGATTATTTTGGTTGCTGTTTTATTTTGGATAGCCAGTGTAAAGTGTTCTTTCCAAAATTTAAGTTTTTCAGTGTCTGAGAGGGTGAACTTACAATATTATGTCAATATCAATGTATAGGTAAATGTGTCGAATCGTGTTGGGATCATTAGTGTGGAATTAAACGTGTTCGGCTTTGTTATTACCGGGCACCTTACTTTTTCCATGATGCCGTCCTTTAATTTGGCTTTATTTATGAATTATTTCATTATTTCTGGTTACATCAGTTCAAGCATCCTTCAGGCTGACAAGATTAGTGTTGCATGAGATTAAGTAACATTATTATCGCTGCATTATCTGAGTTACACATGCAGATAATGAGAAGAAGAAGAATCCAAGGTGGTGTAACATCATGCAGCAGCCAGGCCTCAAGACTCTGAGCATGAATGTTGGAGCACGCTTCCTGACAGATGTAGAGAAAAATCCACAACTGTCTGTCTGTGCGGATCTTTAATTTCGTCAGTTGTAGCCGAATAGCAGGTCAGACGGCAACTTGCAACCAGGAGAGGCTGTTACATTTCAAACAACAACACAGGAAGCAAACAGGATAAGAGGCGGACAGCGGCTCCTTAGTTCCTTAGTAATTTCATGTGAAGTACTTTCTGTTCATTTCTGATGTTAAAAAATTATGAACAAATCATTCGCACACAGAAATCTGTTGTTTTACATCAGTAGGTGGAGGAAAATGGTCCAGTTTAATCAAACAATTTGCTGTCAAAGATTTGATTATAACATCCTGAATTTGAAACACGTTTGACTGGGGGTAGACAGAAGAAATGCAAAGTGAAGGAAGCAGAGGGGAGATCAGTTAGAGTGATAAAGATAACGCTGTGATGTGACAAAGAGAGCCCAAAGGAAGAGACAGAAGGACTCAGATGACACACCAAGGATTGTCTAATGGAGCTCGGCTCGCAAGAGAGACGCTGCTGTTGTCCGTAATGAAGCCTGAAGGTGCTGGAGACTGCTTCCAAGAAGGAAAACTGAAATTCCAAAGAATGAGTCCGTCTGTTTAAAAGATTATGTGGATCACAGATTTCTCCTCCATAGAACGGCAACAGATTAAACTAAAAAAAAAAAAAATCTGAAGCGTTTTCATGACATGAGAAAAAAAATCATGTTGAACTAAGAGGAGCAGAGAAGCAGAGAAAAAAAAAGAAAGGAATTGTAAAGAAAAATGAAAAGTACACAACAAAGAAAGGGAGAGTGAAGCCAAGGATTGGGACTGAGAGAGGATGGAGAAAAGGAGCTGAAGTTAAGACGATCTGAAAGAAGAGATGAGATAAAAGATGAAAGAAGATAAAATGAGAAATGGACAGAAACAGAACGGCATTTTGAGAATGGAGCTGGACATGGTGGAGTCCAAATAGAGCCAGAAAAACAACACAAATGTATGAAAAGTTAATAAAATATTATCACCTTTCTAATGGCTTTTTAAAGCAGAGAAGTAATTTTAAAATGTACTTTTCTGAACCAATCACATCCTCAACAGCACTGCCTGAAAACATAATTTTTCTAGATACTTTAAAACAGGAACATGACATTCCAGAGAGTTTGATTAATCTCCATGTGGATGAATAACCATGTAAATCTAAACTTTACCAACTACATTGATGAACATTTTCTTCTTTCTACATTGGAGTAGCATAATCACGTTTTAGTAACTTTCATTGCATCTTCTGCTTTTTTATTCCATATATATATATCAATGCAGGACACTTAGACAAACGTAACTATTCTGAGCTACAAGCCAAAATGCAGCTGAAAATTCTGCAGGAAAATATATAACAATGATGACATATGATATTTCAAAAACAAGGGAACAAAGGTTGGAAAAAGACATCATAATAAAAGACAAAAGGAGGAGAAAATGAAAAGACCAAAGGTCAATGAGAGAGAAATTGACAGAAGATGACAGAACGAGACAAAAAAAGGAGAGAATAAGAAGAAGTAGTGAGACAGAAATGGCCAAGACCAAGGAAGAAGAAATGAAATCCTGCAAAACGGGATGAGAGATAAAGAAGGAAGATTATAGAGAAAGAGATCTAAAGTGGAGGAGAGGATGGGAGTGGAGAGTGGAAAGGAGGAAAATATGAAAGATTAAAAGAGGGGAGGAGAAGCTGACAGGACAACAAGAAGAGGAGGAGTAGAATGAAGAAGGAGAGGAGGAGGACAGTGTCAGGTAGAATGCACAATGTTTTAAAATCTCCTCAGATCAGAGAGGAGAGCAGGCAGACTCATACTAAACAACACACACACACCCTGCAGCCTCATCCTGTATGTGCACATGTGTGTGTCTATGTGTGTGATGCAAGCCTGTCGGGCTCTGCTGTAATCGAGGCCGGATGGACATCGGGGCTAAAAGTTGCTGCAACCCTGCAGGCTGTGATGTATAAAACACACACACACACGGAGTCTCACGCACCCATGGGGAGAAACAGAGTTGTGCTTCTCTTCTTTGTTCTGCTTCATTATATTCTTGATCTTGATGTTGCCTTCTTTCCATGGATCTTGCTTCATTCCTTCACAATGTTAGAACTTTCCATTCCGCTTTAGTCGCTTCTCATTTCAGCTCTTCCTCTTACGGCTCAACTGATTGCTCTGCTCTAAGGCCTTCCTTTATGTTTTCTCTTGAGCTGACGGCTAATCTCATGGTCAGGTTTTATTGCAACAGAACAAGTGCAGGTTTAGCAGTTGAAGTGTCTTTTAATCTAAAAACTGTGCTGTGCATTTTACGGCTCACCATCGCTGCCATCACAGTCGCAGGTAATTGGAGCTTCTACCAGATATTAACATCTCTATTATTTCTTCCATGATTGCCATTTATTTAGTTTCATTCATCTTCCCTCTAAACCTGAGCAGCTTCCCTGTGTCTGCTGAAGAAAAGCATCATAAAATATGTTGCTCCCACTGTCCTGCTTCACCACAGTGAGGGTTTTTCAGGGTGAACACACATATCATTCTGAATGTGGGTGAGAATGTTTTCTTCTGGGCACTCTTCCAAAAAGACCAAATTTGTGAAAGCACAATTAAAATCTGAGCATCTCTGCAGCTCCTCCAGAAACATTACGAGCCTCTTTCCAACTTCTTTTAATCGTCCAAAACCGACACGGAAACTGAGAGGACACAGAGTTTTTTCCGTAATGGCTCCCAAACTTCATTTTCATTTTTCAAATTTGTTTCCTTTGAGTGGGCTGCAAGTGGTGCAGTTGGTAGAGCTGTTGCCCTGCAGCAAGAAGGTTCTGGGTTCAATTCCCGGCCCGGGTCTTTCTGCATGGAGTTTGCATGTTCTCCCTGTGCGTGCGTGGGTTTTCTCTGGGTACTCCGGTTTCCTCCTACAGTCCAAAAACATGACTGTCAGGTTAATTGGTCTGTCCAAATTGCCTCTAAGTGTGTGTGTGCATGGTTGTTTGTCCTGTGTGTCTCTGTGTTGCCCTGTGACAGACTGGCGACCTGTCCAGGGTGACCCCGCCTCTCGCCCGGAACGTTAGTTGGAGAGGCACCAGCAACCCTCCCGACCCCACTGAGGGACAAGGGTGTAAAGAAAATGGATGGATGGATGTTTCCTTTGAGTATTAGTCAGTCATCTCCACTTCAACGGTTTGTAGTGTAAGTTGATAAGATCCTTTGTCTTTGATTTGATGTGCATGTTTTAAATGTTGTTTTATGTCTTGACTTTTATTCCTTCATTCGCCTTTGGGCAAATTTCTGTTTCCACAGCCCAGCCAGGGTTGCCCATTTATTGGCAGGTTTACAGTTATACTCTTTCCATTTAAGATGATGGATTAAATAGAGCTCTGTGAAATATTGAAAGCTTGGGATATTGTTTATAACCTAACTAACACTACATGATGCTGTTTGTTCTCTTATGTTAAGAACATCTGGAGACTAAATAGCTGGACAGTATTTACTGATTGGGTTGTTTTTACAGGCAGCTGGATGCAATTGGTTTTATTTAGGGGTATTACAGTAAAGGGCGTTGAATACAAATACGCATCTTTTTAGATTTTATTTGCTTAACATTTGAGAACCATGCATCATTTAATTCCATCTTACAAATATATAGAAACACAATTACATTTTTGAAGTTGTGGTCATTACATAAAAAAAAAACATAAATAAATAAATAAAGGGAAAAAGTTAATGGTCCAACATCGCAAATCCTAAACACTGGTTGATTTTGTGATGAGGAATTTGTTCTTTTTACACTTCTTAAAGTAACATGATGCTCAAGGAAAGTGAAATTATTTTGCAAGGCGGTGAATGTTTCTCTAGCCAGTTTGATGTTCTTTGAAACATAAAATGTGTGTTTAGATAAACAGGTTTGCATCTTTGACAGATAGTTGAGGCCATAATTCTTTACGCACACAGACTTTCCTCACTTCAGAGACTTAAAGACCCTGTTGTGACTTTTTTACACTTATATGTTGTTCAGTATGATAAGTGACTGATTACAATTATATGTTAAGCATAAATTACATGATTATTATTAATTGAATTGAACATGATTGTATATAATTACAAGGATGAAGTGAAATATATTTAAGTTCAAGACATGATTTATTTGAATAGAAGAAGTCTTTTATTTTGAAGAATGCTTAAGTATCTGGTTCTGTTTTGTCACTATCTTGCTTTGTTGATATTTTGGTTGTCTTGGTTACGAACAGCTGTTGCCGTTATCAGCTGTCGCCGTTTTCTCTCTTCAATAAAGAACTGAACAGAAAGGTTCAGTAAAAGACATACGAGCCTCCGTTTTGTTTGAAGAAGCTTCACTCCGTAACAGACCCTCACACAAGATTACACTGTTTTTTAGAAGAAGTAACTGAGGGAAAATAAGGATGATGGGAAATGTAGTAATACATTTGGAGTAAAAAACATGGTTTATAGTCGGGGAGAAAAAAAATCCTCCCTCATGTGTCAGTCTTTTATTTTAACATCCCAGCATCCTTTGTTTCTCATTAATTCGCTCCTCTTCTCTCTCTCACCCCTCTGCTAATTACACTGCTGGAGCCTTTGATCTGTCCGTTAACCCTCCGTTAACGGAACAATTAGTCAGCAGCCATTCAGGTGAGGATTGATCCAGGCCACTCTGCGCCTACAAGGCTTTTAATGGATTTAATTAAACTGCTACACAAGTGTGTGTCTGTGCACGTGTGTCTGGTAACACTCGAAGCATGATCAGAATAAAGTGAAATGCGCCAGAACGCAGGGTTGTCAGGGAGACGCAATTAATATACAAGCAAACGTGTGCTGCTGTGTTAAGCGAGAGAAAGTGAAGCGGGTCGGCACAAAAGCTTTAAATGGGCTTTCAGGAAAATTATGAAACATGGAATCATAAACGAAGTGAAAAATTTCCATCAGTCTGGAGAAAAATGTGACCAGCAGCAGCATCTTTTTCTCTGGCCAAAATTGGAAATATAAACCTATAATTTATGTTTTACAGAAAATAAACAGCTAGCTGTTAAATACGTTTTTACCGTCTGAACGTATTCTGAATATTCCTGAAATATAAACTATACTGACGGACGAACAAGTTCAGTTTTACTTTTGTAGCTCAATAAGATGAAGTCAAAGCTGCCTCCATCTCAGTTGTCACATATTCAGGATGACATGCAAGAAGCTGATTTAAAAAGGTCAAAGGTCAGCAATAATTCCCCCTGAGTCAACCAGCGGAGGGCACACAGGTTCAGAGAATCAACAAAAGAGACATGAAGATATTTGGTTTGGATGAGAGGGACAGTTTGAAAAACAACGAAACCATTACTGAATAATTAATAAATAATAAATATTATTAGAATATCCTCAAAGAATAGACTCTTATTTAAAGGTATAAAGTCATATTTTAATGTTTTACTTCTACTTAAATCTACCTATGAGACATGCACATTTAAAACTTTTTGCTTGAATGCATTAAAGTTCTAACATAAAAAAATATTTTTTGACAGTGAAACATGTTTTGCCCTTCACATCAAGTCAAAAAGTGATAATAATAATAATAATAATAATAATAATAATAATAATAATAATGCCACTTTCACAAACAAACTGTTACTTGGCATAAAATGCAGAACTTGAACATAATGAACAGCTTTTTGTTCACTAAATGTGCACAATTCTGACTGAAATATATTATTTTATGCCTCCTTTTATAATATTTTTCACATACTGAATTCATGTTAATTAATGACTTTAATAACTTTGACTATTGAAGAAATATTTGCAACAATAATATCACACCCTCAACTCTGTTCTTTTCTATTTGCATTGTATAAAAAAAAAAAATAATTTATATGACTAAAATATATTTACTTCCACGTAACATTTAGTTTCCTAACATTTCCTTAGAGTGCAGTAAAAACAGTAAGAAAGTTAGCGTTCAGCAAGCTGCAACCATGACAACCAAAGCGATTATGTGCTGTCAATAAAAAGACACTTTCACACCAATTTCCATCAGAACAAGTCCGGCCCGCTGTGAGTCATCACCCATCCAACCCTGGAGAACCTCCCTTTTTGTCACCCTGTCATTTCCCACCTCTGAGACTCCGCCCACTCTTCGGTGGTGATTGGCAGTTTGGGTTAAAGGACAGGACGGTTGGGAGGAAACAATGATTGCAGCAGAGAAAGGCCACAGAAGGGCAACAAGACGAGCTGACAACCCGAGACACCGACTGAATTTAAAGCTGTGATTGTGTCTGTGTATAAAAGGAAAAGAAGTTATGGTGAAATGATAACCAATTGTAACAATACAGTACAGCACAAGACCAGAAGAGAGAAAGTTACGTTTGGCTCATTTCAGGTTTCTTATAATGTGCCACTTCACATCAGAAAACAAGTTGTTTTGTTGCCGTGAATATGCAATTTCACAGCATTTTATTTCTTCCGCTTTAGATTTACATAAAACTGCATTGTTTCACAGTTTTATGAAACAATGCAGTTATAATCTTAACCAGTCCCTCCAGTGGGCTGCACAGTGGTAGAGCTGTTGCTTTGCAGCAAGAAGGTTCTGGGTTCGATTCCTGGCCCCAGTCTTTCTGCATGGAGTTTGCATGTTCTCCCTCTGTGTTTGGGTTTTCTCCGGGTACTCTGGTTTCCTCCCACAGTCCAAAAACATGACTGTCAGGTTAATTGGTCTCTCTAAATTGTCCCTAGGTGTGAGTGTGTGTGTGCATGGTTGTTTGTCTTGTTTGTCTCTGTGTTTCCCTGTGACAGACTGGTGACCTGTCCAGGGTGATCCCGCCTCTCGCCCGGAACGTTAGCTGGAGAGGCACCAGCAACCCTCCTGACCCCAATAAGGGACAATGGTGTAAAGAAAATGGATGGATGGATGGGTGGATGGATGAATGGATGGACAGTCCCTCCAGTTGTCTGCAATTCCATGATCAAATCAACAGATCCCTGCGTTTTCTTGAGCTAATGCATAATTGTGATTTAATTTTCCACAAAATTGGTCAAAAACATTGGTATGAAGTGGATGCTAACTCCAACCTAAAGGTATTTATGTCTTCTACTGCACTTCAGTCTCAGCCTCACTTGATATCAATATGGCGAGTAACAAAATTCGAGGTAGGTAAATTCTTTAAAGAATGAAAATGTTTGTGTGTCCAATCTGTGTGCTTGGTATTTTTTCTCATCTTTTTTCTTATGTATGTAGAGTTTGGAAGTGGTTTAATATTTCTACAGTAATATGAAATCATAATCAGTTATTTTCATTGTAAAAATCACAAAAACAATCGCAACATCCTGGAGGGACGTGTAAGGTAGTTTAGGCTCAAGGATCAGAGGAGAGCAGAAAATCAGGACCAGCCACCGCCTCAGTTTCTTCCAATTACTTTTTGTATTCAGTCTTTACTCAGACTTCTCTCCCAGCATCCAAAAGCTCACTGTTTTTATACAAAATTGGCACCACACCTGTGCTTGATTGGTCACAGCCACCAAGAAACAGGTCAAACAAACATTTAAACAGAGAAACACAAAAAACTACAAATCTCTTTACAAACTCCTACATAATGAAGTTATCTGCAAAATAAATTACATAATACAAGATAACTCAAAGGTTATTTTTAAAGGAAAACAAACAATACACAAAAAAACCCCTCTAATTGGTAGAACCCAATAAGGTAATCACTGACATCATCCAGCCATTCAACCAGGAAGTACTGGGCCGGCCTCTTCCATACTCCTGCAGATCTACAAGGACAAATGATGGTGAGTACAAAGAAAAGTAAATACACCTTGAAACAAATTCAAACCATAATCCAGAAATAATAACTTTAACCTAAACAGATAGATCCTGCAACATAATGCTAACACAAACAAACCCGGGATAGTAAGTGAAGCAAAATGGCAATGTTTGAATTAATTATTATAACCAAATATAAAAATAAGTGAATGAGAAAGAATAAGGGACACGTGGTGAGCACAAACTGAACCACTTTGTCACAGGACGGCTTCACAGTTTACGTAAAGTTTGGTAGCTGGATTATTTGATAGGTACTTTTTAAAAATGACAGAATATGAATTAATCAACACCAGGTGAAAACTGAACCTCTGGCCACTGAGGAATTCAGATAAAAAGTCTGTGAACAATTGTACATACTTTGGTAAGGTGATGTCCTGTCAGCTTGCAGCTGCTGCTCATTTTAACAGCAGTTGAACTCGTGGTAATCTTATACGTATAATCCTGCTCACATGAACACAGACAGCATCCGTCTTGTTTATCTGCTTGACTGAACTAACAACAGATTAAACACCAGCAGCCTGTTGCACTCAGTGACAGTGGACTAATGCTCGGCTCCATCTGCTGCATGATGGCATCAGAGCCCTGAAACCGTGTGAACAAACCCACTCTGAGTCTGCAGCTTCATGCGGCGTTGCACAGATTCTCGCAGGACCTCAACGCCAGATTACCACACCGGGCATCTGGTTGGATTTACAGGGATCATCTGGTTATAAAACGATTAGATTAAAAAAACTAATGAGGATGATTAATTTTTATCTCAATAAATAACCAAAACACAGAGCAGTGAAGCTCTTCAGGAGCAAACAGTCCAATATGAACAATATAAAGTTGCAAGATTTTGCAACTTTATACATATTCTTTCAAGGTTTTGCAACATGAAGCAAAAAAATTTAATATAATGTAACACTTTTTTTTATTACAGATGATATTAATATCTGCATCAGTCCTGATATTGGAAAAAAAAAATCTAGATCTGTTATCAACCTAATCCAAGAGAGCAGATTTAGAAATTCTGATTGCACTTTTTGAACCAATTGAAAGAAGTTGGAGTTTGTTTTTACATGTTTTACCAAGCTAGTCAATCTATTGTCTAGTTTGGTGAATTGATTTTTTTTAAATAAGTGAAAAACGTGGATCGGTGCATCCCTAGTTTTCCTCCATGCATCACTGATTACAACATGTAAACATTCCCAGTGAAACACATACAGCAAACAAACGCTGGGATGGCGACAGTGTGTTGCAAAACTGCCTCAATTTGACATAAACCCATTTAATCAGTGTGCAGTAAACATGACCCAGTCCCTCTGCTCTCTTACAACGTCGCATCCCTTTAAAACATCATGGCGGTTCTCTGGGGCCCTCGTCTGCAAAAGGAGTTCCCGACCTCGTCTCTGAAGGGGCCAATTAAGCCGACAACCGGGGCAAAAGACCGAGACAATGAGTCCATTCAGCAGCTCTGACAGGCAACCTTCCACTCAGACTGCTGCTGCTGCTTTTGTTTCACAAAGCGCCGAGGTGTCGCTCCCCCGTCAGATCCGCGGGCGTGTTTGGGTGTTTTTCGGGGTTTTGTAGGTCCTCAGAGTTCAGAAGCAGCAGAGGTTTTGTTTTTGTTTGCGGGTTTGAAGGGTGTGATTGACAGCAATTATTACGGAGTTCAAATTAGAGCTTCTGCATGTATATATACCCATTTTTTTGTGAAACACTTAAATAAATGTTAGAAAATAAGAGCAGTAAGTGTTTTGTAACTCTGCTTTTCTCTTCATCCCAGTCCTGCCAGGAAAATTAAATAAATTTTTTTTCTATCTCTTTCAGCGCTAAATCTAATTGAAGACTCTGTAATTAGAGAGCTTCATTTGCACATGAAATGATGCAGCACCTCCTGCCCACACTGATGGGGAAGACACGGTTTTGTTTCACAGCGCCGCGTTCACACGAGCAGCTTGATCCGCCGAGAAGCGAGAATGTGGGTGTAGCCGTCAGTCCAGCGGGGCAAAGGTGAACTAAAACAACCAGGAATCTTCTCACTGCTCTCAGAAAGTCGTATTCCACATATTGTGGCCACTTACAAAGATTTGTGAGAAAACTGAATTTAATAATAAGTGCATAAATTACAGATAACCACTTTGTGTGACTGATCACCTTTTTTATTCAGCTACGCTAAATGTTTTTGTTTGAATCCTTTTCTAAAGAAGCTCCATGAATGTTCAGGGGTTCATAAAACATTTGAAAGCTGAATAAGTATAATAGCATAACCAAAATATAGAAAAAATCTTAAATATCTTTGTTGTTGAGTTTACATGTCTATTAATTCAATAATCTAGCAACAACAAGGCTTTTTGAAAGTGTTGCTTATTTTGACAATATACCATTTGATTAAAATGCGATTAATTAGTTACAGACCCTGCAATTAGCTTGTTAAATTATGACGCAGCCAGCCAGACACAGATTAATAACACAAAAACCACATGTAGCAGAGGTTAGCTTCTCACTCTGGACAGCTGAGCAGAAAAATGACATTTATCTGGAGGGATGTGTAAAAGAAGCCGATTAAAAACTACAACACCACTACTAACCAACCGAGGAACTGAAAGTGTATAATGAGTTGTGTCCTTCCAGATTTAGGGGAGGAGAAGCAGACGAGATGGAGAGAGTGGCAGGAGGACGGAGGGAGAAGAAGGAAGACAAAGTAGGAAGTCAGAAGCAGGACTTTTGGCCCTCTAATGAGGTGTGGAAATGTTATCGCTGACAAGACTAATTATTTTTCTCTGCATGGTTAAGTCACAGTTCTAATCCTGTTAACATGGAGGGTGACAGTTGAGGGATGAAGGGAAGATGATAGTAAAGAGGAATAATGGCAGATGACAGAAAAATGAAGGGATGAAAATGACAGAATAGAGGTTAGAGTATGAGGAAGAACAGAGGACAAAACGTGATGAAGGTTCGAATGAAAGACGGACACTGAAACATGACGAGAAGAAATAAAAAGAAATTATTATGATATACATTGCCATTCAAAAGTATTCGCAGAATTTAAACAAAGCTGAATGTATTTTAGTGATTTCAACTGATACAGTAATGCAAAGTAATGTATAACTATAATGTGAAAGGAAATATAGATACATCACATTCAACCCCCTTGAACGTGATGCCTCAAAATAGAAAGCAGAGCAACCAATAATCAACTAATCATTATTTAATCTACCAGTTTGTTATTTAATCTCAGTTTAAATGCAAATGATCTGTAGATGTGCAAAGCTGGCAGAGATTTATGGCAGTACAGTGGTTCTGTAAAATTTTGAAACTCGTGGATTATTTTCCTTCTGATTATACATTGCTCTGTGTTGATCTATCACAAGACAATATTTTGAAGTTTGTGGTCATGATTTGTTGTGTATCTATTTTTGGATGGTATTGAAGGATATAAAGAAAGGATGGAAGGATGGAGGAACGAAGAAAGCAGGGAAAAACAAGATAATGGGAAAAAAGAGACAAAGACATTATTTTATACTGACTGAATACAAAAAAAAACTGATGATAAAGCAGGACAAAAACAAAACCCAAGTAGTATGGATGTAAAACAATAATGGCTGATCGCAATATGGAAGAGAAAGCTGTCAAAAATGAACAGACAAGAAGAAAGAACGGAAGATGCAAGAACAATAAAATGTGCAAAAATGCAGTAATGTGAATGGATGAGACAAAACCGGTGTGTTACAAGGTAAAAGCAGGGATGAAAAATAAAAGAAAAAGAATAGAGAAGACATAAATAAGAGGGATCAGATGGTTGAAGATGGAGGGAGGGAAATGGTTCAGATAATAAGCAAAAGGATGTGAATGAGAAGATAAATGAAACAGAGGGAGTTGTGTAAAGGGAAAGATGGAAGAGAGCAAAACATAAAGACGTAGAGGGAGGATCAGAAGTTGGACCATGCAGGCACGGATTATTAAGAGGAAAAATGAGGACGATGAAAACAAATGTAATGTTATCTTTTCATGCTGTACTAAGGGTTTCTGCTTCCTTTACTCAGTTTTCCCCAATTACTAAAGCAGGAAGTCATTAGTGCAGCCAGTGTGGCACTTCCTGTTCTTCTTATTAGTGACAAATTTGCATCGTCCTTTTTTCCTTCTTACATTTCTTTTCTGTTTCATCTGATCTTTGAGCTTTATGGGGACAAATTGGGTGTTGGGAGTGCGTCGCCATGGCGAGCTGCTGCTGACTCCGTTCACCACGCTGATGAATATGCGAAAAGAAGCACATTAAAGAGTGTGTGCTCCGTGAACTTTAGTTAATTACAGAAGGTCAAAGGGTGCTGCATTTGCAGGCAGTCAGTTCCTCTGTTTTTTTTTTTTTCTGTTTCTCTCTATTGCAAGCACAAAAAAGGCAGGTGACACAAATTAGATTTAGCAACTATAAATTAATAAAAAAGGTTGTCTTAGTAGAAATAATGAATGCATTTTTAGATCTATATGTATAAAAATGAAAATAAGCAACACCATGAATCGTAAAGTGTAGTCGGTAGACGTGTCTACACTCTCTGGGTTGAATGCTGAGTTGCTCTGACTAGAAATTTCTTGTGTGCATGTGGAAATTGTGACCTCAAGGCAAAGAGACGGAAAAGGTCATAGGGGCATTAAAATCAAAGGGAAACTTGGAAACATGCGCACTTAATGAATTTCATGGCGATCTGCCAATTAGATTATAAGATATCCTGACATTTAGTCCGGAGGCTGCAGCTGATGAAAGGTCACCGACTGGCCAAAATAAGAAAAACTGCAGTATGACCCACCACCACACACCAGATCGCTTAGGAATATTCATTTTTCTTGATGTACTGTCGGCACAAAGAGAGGAGAAAACGGTCAGAAACACTTACTGTCCACGTTGTTGCCTTTGATTCCTAGAAACTGAAACTCTGAGCAACATATTTGATTAATATTTACATGTTGATTTTGATGATGCCATTTGACAGAATGTAATTTTTGTTGCTTGTTTCATAATTGGTTTCTGTGCTGTTTAATGGTGTACATCACTTTCAACAGCTTTGTCACTAAAATGTTTTATACCAACAACAACTGGAGCAACATAAAGTGTAGTCTACAACGTAATGTTTCTGCTTGTTTGTTGTTTCGTTTTCCATCAGATCATGTAAAACAGGCTGAACTGCCTTGTTAAAAATGTGCTGAGCAAACGTCTTGCCCAAAATTGTTGAACAACTTTTTTGTAAATTTTGTCAGCAAATTAATGAAAATGACAAAAAATTTACTGAGATGAACTATCAAAGAGTTATAACAGAGAAAAACATGCTAACATTAGCCTAACAATTCAGAAAACTGAATGTTGATGCCAGAATTGAAAACTGTAGTTGTAAGTGTTGAGTCAGATGTATCTTCAGAAAAAAGGCCATCCAACAGAGTATCCTGTTTGTTGTTATCAAGGAAACGTGGATACTGCAACTTCTAAAATCCTATGTGGTGTGGCATTTAATGTGTATTTATTAAACTGGATTTAAAGGCATATAAATGATATTGATTTGGAATAGTTTACTGGCCAACGCCTACTGTTAAAGAACAAAATGCATTTATGTGTCTTTTCCAGGGAAGCAGCAACAAATAGGACGATTTGGAAAACTACACCAGGATTGGATTCCAAACTTTTGGATAGACATGTGCTTCTGGGTCAAACAGAAAACTGGAGTATTTAAGGCATAAGAAACTGAGTAAAAAGAAAACAAAACATATAACGAAATCAACCATATTTTATGTTCGCATAACATACGTTTTCTGTTTTTACAACACGACTGCTTTAACATTGGTTAACGTGGGTCACAGTACAGCATTACGTTGTTTTCTGGATTGTATCAGTAACAAAAAGCTCCATGCAGAAAGACCTGGCCTCGGTCTTTCTGCATGGAGTTTGCATGTTCTCCCTGTGCATGCGTGGTTTTTCTCCAGGTACTCCGGTTTCCTCCTACAGTCCAAAAACATGACTGTCAGGTTAATTGGCCTCTCTAAATTGCCCCTAGGTGTGAGTGTGTGTGTGTGTGCATGGTTGTGTGTCCTGTGTGTCTCTGTGTTGCCCTGCGACAGATTGGCGACCTGTCCAGGGTGACCCCGCCTCTCGCCTGGAACGTTAGCTGGAGAGGCACCAGCATCTCCTGACCCCACTGAGGGACAAGGGTGTAAAGAAGATGGATGGATATCAGTAACATACTATCAAAATAGTTATGTACAGCATGCAGGCACACCTGAAATTTGCATTAATAATAATTCTAGTAGCAAACAAGTTATTTCGCATGTCCTGTCTCCAGAGGCAGATGAATAATTGCATGAAAACAATTGGATTGAGTTTTACTGTGTTGACAGAAATTTGAAGGCCACGTCAGCAATGATTTTGCTGTAACAGCATAAGGTGGCAGTTTTCCCTTTGGGGTCCTTCTGCTGCAAAACATCAAGCTGAACTTGTTTATTGTCATGTTTGTAATGTTGCATCACTATTTTATCTCTAATTGCTCCTTTCAGCTTGTCTTGACTCTGAACCAATCTTGGCAAACTTCTTCCAGCCTGTTCACTGGGCTGCTGACTGATCCAAGCTGATATGTGAGAGTGTGTCACTGGGAGATCAGCTCTGTGTGCACACACACATTTGGAACCGACTGTGTAGACAGCTTTCATTTGCTTATTTGCACATTTCTGCTTGCGGGGAGCAGTCTGAGAGCTTCATACTGGGAGGGAAGACGCTCTAGAGAGGGTTCACTTTTGATCGCGCCTCAGGGCGCTGCTGCAGGTCAAACGGACACTTTGGATTCTTTTTCAAGAGGTGCTCTGCATGGTTGTAAGCAGTCATTATCTTACTGGTACTCTACATGTTCTGTCAGGATAACTGACATAAGTAGAGTTTGACTCCTAAAACTCAAAATTAGCCTTCTTAAACTTTACATGTCCATATCTACTTATACTAAAAAACTTGTTGTTCATTGGCACTTAACATCATTTCTTTCCATAAAGAAATCAAACATCTTAAGCCAAACCTGGGTAACTAACTGGGACCAAAGTGAGAAGTTAGTTTCTCCAAACTGAAGTCTTTTAAGGGCTGCACAGTGGCACAATTGGTAGAGGTGTTCCCTTGCAGCAAGAAGGTTCTGGGTTCGATTCCCGGCCCCGGT
This sequence comes from Poecilia reticulata, assembly GCF_904066995.2. Lineage (NCBI taxonomy): Eukaryota > Metazoa > Chordata > Actinopteri > Cyprinodontiformes > Poeciliidae > Poecilia > Poecilia reticulata. Next base: position 3,329,851 of record NC_088845.1, on the reverse strand, counting down.
CTTTCTGCATGGAGCTTGCATGTTCTCCCTATGCATGCGTGGGTTTTCTCCGGGTACTCCGGTTTCCTCCCACAGTCCAAAAACATGACTGTCAGGTTAATTGGTCTGTCTAAATTGCCCCTAGGTGTGAGTGTGTGTGTGCATGGTTGTGTGTCTCTGTGTTGCCCTGCGACAGACTGGTGACCTGTCCAGGTTGTACCCCGCCTCTCGCCCAGTACGCTAGCTGGAGAGTACGCCAGCACCTCCTGACCCCACTGAGGGACAAAGGTGTAAAGAAAATGGATGGATGAAGTCTTTTAAATGTCAGCTCACTTCTGTCAAACACTGACTTTTGGTAAGACCTCTAGAGTGCCACAATTAAACTGCATGGACTCAGACTTAGCATATTTTTAATCACACTATTGCATAATACCTGCACCCCTCCCAACTCCACTAAGGGACAAGGGTGTAAAGAAAATGGATGGATGGACTATTGCATAATGCTTTGTGTTTCAACAGCAAGCAAAGATACATTTCTTTAAGTAAAAAAGCTAACATATGTAATTTGAACTCTAGTAAAACCAGACTGCAACATTTTAAATATTTGGAATTGCTGTGTCAAACCCTTAAGTTGTGTAAGTGTGTCAACTTTGTAATGACTTAGAAATACAAAAATACAAAATTTCTGCCATTATTACAAAATGTCTGTGTAGCTGAGTTAATTAATTTATTTATATCAATAAAACTTCTCAAAACATTTGTTGTTGGATTTGTAAATATCTGCTATCAAATTTGCTCTATAGCAGAGCGATTTTATACTAAGTGCTACTCAAATATCACAGTTATGTTCCAAGTATAGCATTTCTAACCTCATGCTATGCCATGCAGACACTCTAGCTACACTGAGGAAGATTCACTCACCTCTGCATTCCAAGTGCTTGACTGAAGGCAATCTAACTTGTGTTTAGATCAATTCAGTTAGATTTCTGGGGTACTCAAGGACCAAATATGGCTTTTTCAATCATTATGTTTGGAAGGGAAAAAACAAATAAAATGGTGGTGTCATGTCCAAAGTAATTTATTTGTCCTGATCTAGAATCAGACTAAATATTTCATATGCTTCCTCCCAAATACAGAGGTTGTATCAGAGACGACAAACTGATACTTCAAATTTCATAAAAAGAGATTCAATTTCAGATGTTTAGACCCAAATTAAACATGTTTTTTGATAATCCAGCAGACAATGCGAGGTTAGATACAATGAGACATCATCTTAACTGTCTGATGTAAAAGTTAGTATCAAATTGAACTCAACCAACTTTTCCTTTGAGGCTCAGATCTGCAAAGGTTTTGACTTTTAAACTAACTCTGTTATTTCCAGATACGCAGTTTTGCTCCACACTGGTCAAAAGAGGATGCCGCAAGACAAATTTAAACACTAATTTCACTAATGAAGGAAAACATCCTCCCTGGTTGGTGTTTACGATGAGCCTGTGTTGGCTTTGGACCAAAGCAGCAAAGCATGACCGCAGAGTCTGAACCATGTTCGTTTAGAAGGTTCACACTGGAAATATTTTTAAAAAAAAGATAGTTTAGGGAACAAACTACAGCTCTGGTATTTACAAAGTTAACAAATGTACAACAGTTAGAGTAATACCTCGATATTCCTCATGTATATGTGAAATTTAGGCATTTCTACATTTACAACTGATGCGAGCTTATGGGCTAGAATCCTCTCATTGAGGTATATACGTGTGTGTGTGTGTGTGTGTGTGTGTGTGTGTGTGTGTGTGTGTGTGTGTGTGTGTGTGTGTGTGTGTGTGTGTGTGTCTGGTGCCTTATCTGTCCCAGTCGCAGGCTGCGAAGCCCTCCAGAACATTCCACCAGCTCTGAACACATCGCCAGCTGGCACACACACACACCCATACACACAGATCCACAGTAGCCTCACAAAACCCAGCTTTTGGCCCTCGCACATCTGAGGATACATGCACCCCAGGCGTCCGACAGCAGAAAAGAGAGAGAGACAGAGGAAGAATTAGGGCAGAGGAGAAGAAAGAAAAGAGGAGACTGAGGATACAGAGAGAAGAAAGGGAAAAAAGTCATCTAAAATACAAAAGCAAAGAAATGCACAGAAATATAGTAATATTGAATTATTTGCTTCTCTTTTTTGATGATGATAAATAATAAAATATTCAAAAGTAAATAAAAGAGTAAAAGGAAAAAATAATCTCCATCCTGATGAACCCTTTTGATCAAAGCTTTCTTCCCCTTCTTTGAATATTGACCCTTGACCTCAACTGCTGTGACCTCCTGACATCAGCAGTGTGTGTACGACCTTTTATTACCCTTGCTGAAGAGACACAAATCTGTTCGCAGAGTCAAATCATAGCGACCCGTCTTCCTTTAAAAGACGGAAAACATGAACCCTGCAACATAAATCAGGTGTCAGTAGGTGGTGGAATCTGAAAACAGAGCGTGTTTGTTGTAGGGGGCAGAAGAAAACGCGGCACAACAGAGATGAAGGAGATGAGGAAGAGGAGGATGCAGGGGTCAGCGGGGAGGGAGAGAGGAAGAATGGAGAAATTCAGAACGAGATGGAAGAAAACACTGAAGAAAGCAGAGCAGGAAGACAAATTAAAATGGTTTAATAATTAAGAGAAACGGCCCAAAGGGAGACCAGGAATTTACTTTCTCACTTATTTAATTAAGTTTTATTAACAGAGACTTAATAGGGGCAAGGAAATGGAGATGAGGATGAGCAGGAGATATAAAAGAGAAGAAAAAGTGATGATTTAAATGTAAAAAAGAAGAGGAATAGGTGTATAAACAGAGGAAGAAATAAAGCAGTAGAGGGGGAGGATAATGGAGGGTTTGAAGAGGAGGAAGAGCCCAGCAGGAGGTGATGAAGAGGCCTGGCCTCAGGGTGTGTGTCCAGCTTTACTTGATGAAGACTGTTCTGGGCTCAGCAAGGCGCTCTGTTGAGTCAGGTGTGTGTTTTGGGGGTGAAGATTTAAACCAGAACATGTTTTCCTCAGACACTGAGTTACATCTTCAGAAGGATTAAAATACAAATCTGTGGGAATAAAGCCGAAATCAGACAAATGTTAAACCAGGGGCGTCCAAACCTTTTGCAAAATTGAAGTTGAAAGTAGACAAGGGTCATATTTCTTCTCTAACTAAAAATACAAAATAATTTAATTTTGAATTTGTTTCTTTTTACCCTCTTATAAATAAATAAAAACAAAAACATGTTTATGAACAAATTATAATAGATCTGAAAAAGTGTCCCAGACATTTGATTTTTTTTTTGGGTCAAACATTTTCAATTTTCAAATCTAAACTTCAATCTTTAATAATAAAATATGTATTTATTAAGTTTCCAGCAACTAAACGGAGAACTTTCTGAATCTGCATCAGCTCGATTTGCAGGTGAGCCAAATTCAGAAAAGGTTAATCTACTGGCCGCAGCCACACTTTGGACATCTGAGTTTTACCAAACATCCTGTGGCTTGTTCACTGTATAAAACGTTTAGAAATATAAACCTTCATTCAATTCTAAGATAAATTGGCTTTCAGACTTTCAGATACTCTCCGTTTTGGGTTTGTGTTTAATTCTGCTTCCTCATTACTGTTGATAGTCTTTTACACCTTTTCCACTTTATGCTTCTTCTTAGCAACACAGCACAATGAACAATCAGGGTCAGGCAGAATTACAACTGGAAAAGCTGCAAAGATACAGATAATAGCTTTCAGAAAGTCCAATGAACTACTGATGAAAAAAAACTAGCAAAGGTCTGGTTTATAGGAAACGAAATATAAAACCCTCTGGGTTGGCATCCCTTACTGGGATGAGGATACATTTTCTATGTTGTGGGACTTTACCAAGAAAATAAAACAATAAATCTATCAAGCCCCACAGATATCTACATCATCTGTATGATAGATGTAGATGAGAAAGTTAGAAATCTCATAAAGCACACATACAAAACACACACAGCTATATTTCAGAAGTAAACTGTAAAGATAATCCACAATACTGTGGGCAAATAAAAAAAAAAACTAAAATATTCAGACTGTTGTCACACTGCAGAAACATCTAAAGGCCTCCAGACAAAAACTTGCAAATGTTTAAGAGGGAATTATAACAAAAAAAATCAAATCTGAATATGTGACATCTACATATCTAGTTTGCTACCACAATCTGCCTTTGCATCAAGTTTTTTTTTTTTTTTTTTAGCTTCCAGCTTATTTACTGAGAAGCTGCCTGTGTCCTTTCAGTTTCAGGACAGTCGGCCTCAGTCTCCACATGTACCTGCCCCTACATGCCCAAACCAGAAAATCCCTCCAATCCATCACATTCCTCTGCTTTTCATCACATCCTCAACTCTTGACATCGACCACCTTAATCGAGAAGTCACTTCTGAGCAGTGTTTTCTGGGAAATGGAGTCTCTGCTGGGCATGTTGACAGAGCTGCGCCACCCTGCTGCGTTCTGGAGTGAAACATGCGGCGCTGCTGACACACAGGAATTCACTGACCTGCTTTTCACTCACTTTAAAGGATAATTACACTTTTATACAAATAATCCATTTTGTGTGTTCCACTTTAGTTTGTTTCTCAAATTGTTTTATTGATACTATTTTCCTTTGGTATTTCAGCTTTGGGAAAAAAAAAAAGCCTCCTATAAAAACAGCAAACACTGCAAGACGAGACGGCGATGCAGCTGCAGGGCCCCAGCATGGCGTCTGTCATCAGCATCGATTGTGTTGGAGCCGACCCCCGACACCTACAGGAACGCGCTGGAACGGCTGCAGCTTCTTCACGTCTCATTAAACAAAGTGAAGCAGGTTCTGAGTTTTCAGCTCCACAGCGATGACAGAACCGCCGGCTGTTTGTTTTAGAGTCTGAAACTTATAAGCACACCTGCAGGACAAACTCATGCAGAGCACTTTATCATGCAGGGGTCAATCTAAGGCAGGGATGAAGTCATATAACATCACATATAAGGATGCACTGTTTCACTGCATGCGAGCTGCGAGCATCTTAAAACGAGTTTCTGAAATCTATTAATCTGCAGTTGCTTTAAATGTGGAAGTACCAATACTTTCAGATATTTTTGTTAGAATGTATTCAATTAATTAATTGATTAAATGCTTTTTGGGGGATTATCCTGTACAAATCAGATTTGCCAAATAAAAAAATGAAGATTCTTAATTATTTATTTTCAGTCTGCATAAAGTCTTTTGAAAGTTTTCTTTTGACTTTTTATGTTTTTAGATCATTTCTCTGTGGCATCATATTACAAAAAAATTGCTGCAAAAACTCACGGAAATGTGATTTTTTTTTGTTTTTCTAAGTGTAATAAATTTGCAAAATCCTCCCAAAAATGCTCCACATTGTCATAGTGGGTTATATATAGAGTTGTGATGAAAAACATTAATTTAATTTAATAAAAATTGGAATAATTGCTGCTATAATAACCTCTCAGGTTGGGTTATTTTACATCGATTCAGTCAAATAAATAGGAACTCTGATAACAGAAGTGGAATTGCATATATATGTTTTAGATGTTTGCTACTTGGTAAAGAAGTAAGCAATTATTCAAGATTTTCCACGTCCAATACATAACATAAGAATCCTAAACTTAAAATGGTTTTAAACTAATAAAACAGAAACTCACAGTCTGTCCTTTTATAAGAAAACAGCCAAAAAAACTTCCAAATGTAAATGGTTTTCATGAATCATTTTGTCCTAAAATAAAACAAGTGTATGTTTGTCTGGACAAATAAATGACAATTCCTGCCCTGAAAGCACAAAAATGAAAGGGAAACATACAAAACAACAAAATGGCTGCCACATATCTTCAGTAAAACACTCTCTAGCCTGGAAGCCACTTTGAAATCCACCTCCTCCTCCTCCTCCTCTTCATCCTGCAGCCCCCTAAACATCAGACGGAAAAACCAACATGCTCCAGAGGGGAGAGCTAACAGAGAAACATCCTCTCTATTTTTGGTTTTAAAAACATTTCTTCTACTCTGTCTCCGCTGGATCACAGCGATGCATTTATATTTGACAAGTGGCATCAATAAGTCAGCAGACGTGTAGATAGAAATGTCCTCGCACCTCCAGCACATTGGGACTCGGCGGGGAGCGTGTGTGCACCCATGTTCATAGCTTTTCCACTTTCGTGTTTCACGCATGTTCTCCCTGTCTCCATTCATATTTTTAATAGTTAATACAAGAGTGAAACCAGAGCTGCTGTTCAGACACAACACGCTTAAATCTGGCCAACAAAGACACTAAAAGGCAAGAATTTAGCGAAGGGTTTAAAGTTCTTCAGGCCGGATGGAAAACTGCAGAAATGTTGGAGAGTTTGATGATTTGCTTTAGAAATGAGATTCTAGCAACATGACAACAATGTGGCCAATGTTTCAGAATATTTACACGTAAAATTTTCACCTGCATAACATTATTATCTTGGAATAATAAGGAATAATAAGGTTTTTATTATTCCAAGCAGATACAAACCAGCATTTGGCTGCGTAACAAACATCTTGCTCTAGGTGTTACTTTAATTAGAGAGATTGGTGGCACTCATTTACTTTCCACACCATGACTGTCCTGTTGTACACAGAGTGTAGGAGGACCAAAACGCAGGAAGGCAGGTTCAAGTGCAACGTGTGCTTTAATTAGTAATAAAACTGAACAAAAGAAAAACACGTATTAAAAGGAGGAAAACTGGCACACAAATCGGAGGTCAGCAGCAGAACGATCTGACAGTGACTGAAAAATCCAGGGAGGAAGATGATTAGTAGATGGAAAATGGGTGAGGAAAAGAAACACAAGGAGAAAAAGAAAATTATTTAACAGAACATGACAGACAAGAATGACTCCAGGAACTTTAAACTAAAGAAAAATGTCACAAAACTCAAATGTTTACAGAAACCGATGGCAGATTTCAATAGTAATGCTTTGAGCATGTTCCAATAAATAAAAATTCACAAAAAACAGTTTCAAGTACCGTATTTTCCGCACTATGAGGCACCTAAAAACCTTCAATTTCCTCAAAAGCCGACAGTGCGCCTTATAATCCGGTGCGCCTTATATATGGACCAATATTGAGCCACAACAGGTCTAGCGACTACGGTAAGCAGCCACCGACATCATTTTTGCCCGTAGAAGAAGAAGCGCGCGGTGCATGCTGGGATAGTTGTCAGAACGCTGGTTTGTTAATAAAGTTTGACAGACTGATCTATCTACCTACCGACCTGATAATCAGGTCGTCTGCAGGTCATTTAGCGCCACGTTCTCCACCAACATGCTGTGCGCGAATGGAGAAGGGTGACCATCGTCCGGCCACGCCCCGGCCCAGTCGCAGAAGGCTCTCCTCGCCGACCGGAGTCGGACTGTTTTGTCGACATTCACTTTAGTGCAGCTCCATTTAGTGGATGCATAACGTAACTCCAGCCTCTGCTGTAGCGTCTATTCTATGCGCCTTATAATGCGGAAAATACGGTAAATCGCCGATATAAAGAATCTGTATGTAAAGACAGATCTGTCACAATAACACATATTTTGTCATGCAGTTTTTGGTAGAAAGAGAAAGAAAAAAGAAAAATGATAAATCAAAAGGAAATTATTGAGCTACTTTTAACTTTTAATTAATTGATTTATCACTTATTGCGATACATGTAGCTATTGACTAACAAGAGAGTAAATTGGAGAAAAGATTATGATTTAGTAAGTAATACTGCAAGTGTCTGCATGGTATATTATATGATATTAAATTCTACAAAGAAAAGTAAAAGTTTGATAAATATTAAACAATAGCACCACATATCTGTGCCTATATGGACTAAAATAGATGTAAATATCAAACATTACTAAACAGAAAAGTCAAGTAGAACCAAAACAGACAAATCAAACACAGCTCAGCCAGGAATCAGCGGGCCATGGTGGCTTCTTTCGCACGAAACGTGGCGAACCCTGGGGGTGTGTGAGCGCGAGTGACGGCCGTCCTGTCAGAGCTCATTGGCGGCTGCAGCGCTCCAAACACGAAGCTGACTCACAATGCATTACTACCTGTGCTCTGAAGAGGTCTGCTTGTGTGGATTTTTAAACTTTGCCCCATGTGACTTCGAGACGAAGTGCATTCCTGTTGTGTGTCTGACTTTAGGTGTGTGTGAGGGCTGACTGTCATGTTATATTTTTCTGTGAAAGTGTTTTCACCTGGCAGAGTCTCGTTTGTCAGGTCAGTGGGTCACAGTTGCATGTGGTTCACTTGTTCTTCTGCCTCTGTGTGCATCAGTTTAATCTGCAAAACCTTTCAAGAGTTACTTCAAATGAAAAACGGTTTCTGCTTTTAATAATGTACCTATATCTATTCATATCTATTCACTTCAAATCTAATAATTTTTTGTCTTCATAATTTTCTTAATTTTATCATTATTCAAGATACCTTTTGTTTTTAACAGAGGTTCTAAAAGTAAATACAAAATAAATGAAAAACGCCACAATTAAATTCTGTTTAACTTGAAAATAAAAAATGCTTTAATTTCTTACCAATTGGTACTTAACTGCATCATTACCCAGGCGTCTTTTCTTCTTGATTTTAAGTCTCTTTTAAAAACTCATCCTTTCTCCATTTATTTTGTTTAGTTCTTTTGTTTTTTTGACGATACTCAACATCAAATAAATTAGATTTAGATTTCACTGAACCTGATAAAAAAATGCAATATATTTTTGAGGAAAAAGTGAAAAATGTCATCAAAATCAACTTCTTTTGCTGTCACAATGTTCTGCAGAACAAAACAAACCCTGGTTCTTTCTTCACAACATTTATTTCATCCTAATTAAGGAAAACCAATGTGATGCAAAGTAAATGGTGACTGATTTCTGTGGGATATTCCTGTGAAGTGCTGATTCTAGCCTTACAATAATTTGCAGAATGTGTGCTGAAGAAGGCATGTGGGTCAGGCACCCTGGGACTGCTGGGTGACAGCTGGTGGTGTCTGTGCCGTGTGCGGCAGATGGACTGATCAGACCGGAAGATCAGAGGATGTACAGTAGAAAGTGTGTACATCATAAAGAGTGGCCACCTGCTGAAACTGCTATGATAACTGCAATACTATCAAGTACAACAGGTCAGTGGTAGTAAACTGTTGTGTTGGTAAAACCTGGTGAGATGTGGTTAATCACATGGATTACAATAAAATAATCCACAAAATGAAGCTTTGTGCACTAAATGTAGATTTTTGGAACATATGGTTTTTAAAAATAGCAAGTAGCTTTCCTTTATTATTCTATTACCCTATTATTGCACCACTAACCTGGGATCTTCAAATCAAAGGAATTACACCACATTAACATCCATTACCACATTTTGCTTTCTTACTTCTTGGTTTTCTTTCATTTTCTTTCATATTCTGGACAACAAGGGAAAATAATCTGGTGTTATAAATGACTGACTCAACTAATCTCATTCTTCTCAAAACAGTATTTCCCCCCCTTACTGTTAAAGTATATGCACGCTGACACCTAGAAACAGAAATACATTATTAGTTTTTAATCATATTAGATACCCAGATGTGCAGCAGATGTTCTAGATAAATTTGTTTTTCATCTCCGGGTAAAATTGCATTTCTTAAGAATGAGAGCAAACACAGCACAAGAATGTTTCAATATCTCCATTGATATTGAAACATCGGTATAAAAAACAATTCAAATGCTTCACTATCATTAATATCACAGAAAAATAAAATCTAAAATATTACAGTTTTAGTCTTATATAAAGGAGAACATGTTCATACAGGTCTATGGTTAAGCACTGGTCAGGAAAAAGTAGTATATCCATATTTTCCAAGAGTTATTAAAGCATTACATTTTAAATTCCTGGAAATCAAAGCAAATGTAAACATATTGCTTCACACACAAAACTGCTTAAACAGGAAATAAGGTTGTATGTGTGTTTTAGATGTCAGAAAAAAGCTTACTGTTAGGCTAAGAGTGTATTCCTATAACATTTCTCATTATCAGTGCATTAATGAGAAAAAGGTTGTATCACACAGGAGGTGGAGGGAGGAGGAAGCAGGAAAAGAAGGTGACAGGAAGTTCACTGCAAATCTTGCTTAGACATGCAGAAAAATGCTTTTAGTGCTGGAAACCAAGCTGCCTCCTGAAAATGTTGAATGTCCCCAATATCTTCTCTCCCAAAGCTTAGCGAGAGGCGATAAGCAGCAACTAATGTGTGTGAGTGAGTGTGTGCACAGATGAGGCCATAATGAAAGCCCTTCTTCTTCTTAAAGCACACTTCCCCAACTGCTGCCGCTGCATTCTGCACACGAGCTGTTTGCTTGCTCAGTTTGGAAAAACATTTTTTTTTCTACGGTGCTTTATTTTAATCTTTCATCAATAATGAAATATTTACGTTTTAAATCACAAATTCTTGATTTTATGTTCTGATATTAGATTTCTGACTTTTAAGATGTTTTCCTTGCAGAGTACTCACAAACAGATTAGCTGTACTTTGTGACGGCGCTCAGATTTACTGCTGCTTGCACAGGTCCCCTGTGCTCCAGCTGAGTGTTTAGCTGGGTATTAGAGAAATGCCTCAATAAAGCAGTCATCAGGGACAGACATCTGAAGAAATACACCTTGTTCACCAGAAACAACAGATATCCATACCTAGAAAACCAATCAGTGCTTAGAATTTGCTATGTAGCAGCATAAATAACAGCTCAGGTGTCTGAATCTGTCAACAGGACGGCTATACCATGTTCTCCACAGACCTGACCTTTATAATGGAACGACAAGAAGAAAACCATTAAAAGTCTGGTGTCTAGTTTTGCTACAAGCCAAGAAGGGAATGCATGAATCATTTGGATTAAAGTGATCAGATGAGAATTCAATGTTAACTTCTTCACCTGCATACAAAGTGATATGTGAGGATTTAAACTAACAATGTGCATCAACATGAAGATACCCACAGTAGACAGGTGAAATTCAAGCTAATTGTGAAAAAAAAACTGCTAGTGGCTGCACAGACTTCAGATTTGGGTAAAGGTTCAACTTTGACCCCTAAGCCCAACAAACTTTTTAAGTTAGTGGTGTCCACTACTAGTTTAAATCAAAGAATATTGATTGGCCTAGTCAAAGCCTCGAATCACAGCCAACAGAGAATTTTTAGGAAAGACTTGAAAACTCATTTTAAAACACATTATAAAGCCAATATAACTTTAACTGAGCTATTCAACAAAGAATTGTAAGAACTTTAGACTATTTAGACCCATCTTTAAACACTTATAGCTCCGATTGCAGGAACATGTGCAGTACCTTCACCTTTGGGTTAAAACCCAATAAACTACATAAAAACATTTAGTTGTGGTGAAAAAGTTCAAGGAGAATGAATAGCTTTGTGAGGTACTGAACTGTCAGCCTGTTTTGGTGTGCATGCAAATAAAGCAGCGTATATATGGGACATAATGAAAGCTGCAGCCCATGAATAATAAAATACGTAACCCCTAAAGTTTTATATTTTATGGGGAGGACCGGGATCACCATTTCCCCTCCTGTCATCCCCTAAGGAGACAAGCGAAGAGCTGATAAGCTGCAGAGCATACTTTCAAATCAGCAGGGCGACCTTGGCTGGAAGCAAATGAAGAGTGAGCCAAGAGCGTCCCTTCATCTCCGAAAGTTCTTTCAGCCCACGGAGAACTGCTCTCCCCTGGGGAAGACCGCAAGGGTGAGAGGGATGGAGAGCTCAGGGGAGAGCAGGAAGCGGAGGACAAAGGGAGCACAAGCGGTGTCATGGTGAGGATTGATGGACAAGCCTGGGCTCAGGAGACGTCAAGGTTTTTAACGTGATTCTCCACGCTTCAGGGATCAGTGAAGGTCACAAAGTGCTGATGGATGAAACTGACAAATCACAGCTCTAAGAGCCTATGAGTTCCACAGTTTATCTTGGTCCTTAAAAGTTTTCCTCATCACTTACATGTGGAACGACCTCTCTTATCCTTGAAGACAACGGGGTTTTTTTTCTCTAAAATTAGCATTCTTTGGTCTTGCTCTTGTCTGTCAAACTCAAATCTAATTTTGTTCAAAGGTGCTTTGGTAAAAAATATCGATGCCCATCAATTAATTCAGGAAAAAGAAGAAGAGAGCAGCAGCATCCCTTCGAAATTTTGCAAATGGGTGATTCGAGATTAGAATAATAATTCACCTTCATATTTACAAAACAAGGACATTGTGAATTTATAGTCAACGCATATCTGAACATTTTCCTGGGTTTTATCAGAGTTTCTCATCTAAAAGAAATTACACAAACATGTGGTCCGTTTGTGTAATTCTTGCAGAACGATAAAAAACAGTAAAACAAGCAGAACACAAGCTTGTTCTGTAGGAGTTCCTGATGCAAAGTCAATGACTTAATACAATCAGCTCTGCCTCCTCAGACAGATGACTTTTATCCAATTGCTATTTCATGTTCAACTGATTTTGACGTTGCGTCAATAAGACCTGGTCTGATCTGATTAATTCTACATAACTCAATATGAATTTGACCGGTGTGACTTTTACATTTGCTGTTTTTGTTGGTGCCATTTAAATACATCAAATTGATTTGAATGCCAACAATTGTATTGTGATTTTAACAACTTGAACATACTGAACAACGTCTCACTGAACAGTTTTCTATACGACCAGCCAGAGATTTAAAGAGGAGAAAAACAAAGTGAGGTGGGTTAGCAGCACTTGCCAACAACTTATGATTTATTTCAGATATTCAAATTATGCTCTAATGAAAACTTTGCAAATAGCCAGATTTTCCACCAATAGTTTGGAGTTAAATTCTACGGAAAACTCTGAAAGTACTGAACCGTAATCCACTCATTGTCTTGTTTCATGACACAATTAGTGTTCAAACAGTCCTTACTTCTGTTTTCATTCTTTTCAAGCTGTTTACATGGCAGTGATCAGAGAAATATTGGAAGATTTCTCAAAACTCTTACAAAACCCTTTTTTATTTTAACAATATAGGAGCAAGTACAGTGTAAAAATCCCACTGAACTAATAAAGACTGCCTGTTGGCAAGTATGTGGTGCCTGAAGGGAGAAAAAGCTAAGTTTTAACCAAGAGTGGAGCCACATCAGGTAAAACTTTAACAAACTATCAAAGAATCTCTGAATATCTTTTTGAAACAAAAAACATTACATTAGCAGCTACATCCTTCTGTACAACCACCCATCCGTCCTGAGCTGGGAGAAAAGAGCAGCGACAGAATGTGATGTGAGACAATTAGCAAGGACACGTCAAAACACACACACACACACACAATGACGTGTAGCAGCCCTGCGGCTCCGAGCGCGTGTGTGAGTTTGCATTAAGGGAGTGGATCGACATGCATGAAACAAACACGCAGCATCTCTCGCAAACACACCGACACACACGCCAAACTGAGGTCATTATTCACTCCTGTGCTTGTGTGTTCTCGCTTGCATTGATGTGTGCAAGCTGACCGCATGCACAGGTCGTTTGTGATGGATTTGTTGTTTAATTCAGTTACTGAAGGAGGAATAAAGTCTGACTGCAGATTATTCACTTCACCTCTGTTTACCTTCACCTGAGTGGCAGGAGAGATGAACAAGAGGAGAGGAGACAGACGTACAATTTTATGTAATATGAACTATTAAATTTCTTTCTTTTTTAAACCAACAAAACAGGTCAAAACAATGGGGAAGAAAGTTTTCTCTCGAGAACTTTAGTTGTCAAACTGTTCTTGTGGTTCACTTTTCTTTTTATGCAATGGTGTAAGTTTTCCGTGGGTAAATGAACAAAGACATAACCATGTGATTCATTATTAAATTCTTCTGCTAGACTCCTTCTAAGTCTGTTTCCAGTCTATCTCACAAGAAGCAGCTCAGTTTGTGCAATCAGGGTCTGGATGAGAAAGGTCAGAAAAGTAAAAAAAAGGTCAGAAAAGAGATGGTTTTGAGATCATTTATACTAATTTCTTGTCTAATGTATGTGCATTTGCCTTGTGTTTCAGTAGCTCTAAGTAATAGCACTTCAACGTTGCCTTTATGCACATCTGGAGATACAACTTTATCTCCAGCTAAGCCAGACTGGCATAAATATTCTTGGAAATGTCAACATCGAGACACCATAAACATCTCCAGACATACTACTCAAATATCATAGAAATTACCAAAGCAGGTGCTCTGTCTCCTCTAATGAGGATTCACTCACATCGGCATGCTGAACGCTTGGAGGATCTCCAACTGATGGTGGTCTGACCCACTTTCTGAATGATCTGGCAAACAATTATGTGACCACTTGGGGGCACTCATCAACTATCACCCTCAGATGGTCAGATGTTTAATAAGTATGAAAAATATTTAAATGAAGGGCATCATAAGTGATAGAGGTATTAAATAAGATATAAAAGTGCCATCAGGTGCTTTGAATTTCTTCAAATTTGTGCTTACATTTGATGTAATTTTACATGCAGGCACTTTACTGGCACTGAGACAGCAGTAAAGGCATCTTATGGTTGTTTTCCTGGATGTCTTAACTGTGCAAGGAAAAATAAATTTTAATCAAAAGATTATGAATAAGCAAAACTAAAAATAACAGTAATATGCATTTTAACAGTCTTACAAGGTTTCCTGTAATCGATAGAACCATGAATCCTGTTCAGTAGCATCAAATCATACTCAATTGGATTAAGCAGCGGGGCAAAAATCCAAATAACACCAACAGGTCCATCTCTGAAAGGCACAAAAATTGTTTCGGAGTGGTCCAGTAAAATCTGGACTTAAATCCAGTTGAGCTGCATTAAATTTATTCATTCAAAGTACAACCATAAACTCTGCAATGTAAGTCAGAATAGTTCAATGAGCGTTTGTTAACGTTTTTGTCTCATTTTGATAAGTACAGAATCCAAACATTTAGTAAGTTAGTAAAGCTAGGATTAAAAACAGTTCAAACATTAAAGATATTTCAGTGCTACAGCATTCTTCTGCTTATGGTTGCTTGGTCGAGAGTTTATTGCTGCAGTTTGGATGAGGTGACCTTGTCCTAGTTGTTGATCGGTGAGTAATTTTGCCCGAGGACAAAGCTGATTGGCTGTCAATAAGCTATTAGGACAACAGGGAGAAACAGAGACAATTGGATGGGAGAGTAATGGAAAGCTACAGAGCGAGAATGAGAGCAGAGTGGAAATTAAAAAATAACGTTTATCGTATAATCAGCTCCCCAAGAGGCTGTGGGTTTATTTACAGCCTTACTTTGGGATATTTTGTTGCTTTTAACAACTCAAACATCTGAGCGAACTGTAGTTTGGGAAACGTTGGTTTCAGAGATGAAAGCAATAGATGTGTTATTGTGAAATAACTTTCCTTCTGTTCCCCTGGATAGATATTGAAAACTTCTTCTTTGGTCTTTATCTGTTTTTCAGAAGTTTCTGGAAAGGTTCTAATAAAGATCTGGTCATTATTTAACATAGAAAACTAAATGTCCAGTTGTTTTCTACTGAAAATTAATTCAGTGATTTTTGGTGGCTTGGATCTAACAAAAACAAATTTGCTACATTTCAGTTTCTAGAAAGTCTCGTAAATATAGTTTTGCACCAGCTTATTTCTTGACTCTGTTTTAAATAAACTAATTAAGCCTCAAAAATATGTGACATATACAAGTTAAAGCTTCAAGATACAGCCGTGTTGTCCATACTTGCATGCATTTGACCTTATCAAAGTAGCATTTATGAAATTCAAAAATACTGAAATAGCTCCAACAATGTTCATTATTTATGTGCATGTTGCTGTTATGTTGTCTTGATATGGCCACGCTTGAGAGCTTCACTGTTTGGTCATAATAATTTGTCCTGCAGCTCTTTACACAAACACTGTGTGTTTGTGCCGCTAACACAGCCTACGCACACAAATATGCTTGAATGAACACCTTTTTTTCAGGGGATTCATTAATCTAATGCATTCCCTAGCTCCAAGCCCTCTCACCTTAACCACAGCATGTCAAACCACGACACTTACCAATATAGTTCAAATAACCTGAACTAATCTTTATAAGTTGATTGGCCAATCTTCACTCTAATGGTATGACTTACAATTAACCTAATAAAGAAATTAAAAGTATGTACGCAGATGTGCAGAATGAGAATAACTGCAACTAAATACGCGACAATTATGATCAATCTGTGTGACGCTGACAGACTCACAACCGCTGCGAAGCACAGCATCCTGGAGGATACTACTGTGTCTGGTGTCACACACACACACACACACACACACACACACACACACACACACACACACACACACACACACACACACACACACACACACACACACACACACACGCACGCAAACATGTGGCGCTGTGGCAGGTTGCTTCGGGCCGCAGGCTCAATCCAGAAATAAAGACAATAGAATAAACCAGAAAAAAAGCTGTAAGTGTGTTTGTCACCTCAGGGCTGCCAAGCACCGAAGATCCACACGGAAACCTGACAGAACAGGACCATGTCTGGGTAATTATGTGCCTTGTGTGTCCATGTGTGTGTGTGTGCGTATTCAACACAAACACTCTTTGACTTAAACAATTAATAACAGTTAAATACAGTGGAGCTGAGGAAAAAAGGCCCGTCAGTGTGCAGGCGGATGAATTAATTGCAGTCAACGGTAACGAGTTTCTCATTTAAATATGCAAATAAACACATTTATTACCTTTAATGAGACAGTGTTTTTCCCTGTGTGTATATTTTTAGTCCTTTTTTAGTACAAAAAAACAGTCTGGGCCTGTTTGTCTTTTTATTTCATTGCCTTTAAACATGTTATTTAAATTATTTAATAAATCTAAATTAATTTAAATTCCTTTATGAGGCAGAGCTTTGCTTCCATAGAAAATACAGTTAAAAAAAATCAACATAGTAATTCACAATAAAGGAACAACAAAATATTGATGGGTAAACAATTGCAGTGCTTGTTAAAAGTTATATTAGTTATAAATAAAGGATATGTGCAGCTTATGCTGTCATGTTAAAAGCTGCAGCTACAATTAGACTCTCATTGACTTCTTAACTTAGAGATTATTGGGTTTTTATTCAATCATTCGATCACATATTGATGTAACACACCAAAGTTAGAACACATTAGTGGATCTCTGAAAGAATAATGTATTAACGAATAAATAAGAGCAGAGACTGTCAGCACAGCCCAAATAAGCAAGATATCAGTTGTTGTCCAACATAAAACTGCAAAACTAATCTTTACTTTCCAATAAAACATGCATGATGCTTTTTTTCTATCAGATAATCAGATTTGTCTCACTTTTATTCTTGGTTTTAATCTGTCATTACCTCGCAAGGAGCTCCTAAATTATTCTTTAACTGTCTACAAACACACTCATTGTGATACTTTATTCACTGCAAAACCTTCATCCTCCTTTTTTAGAGTTCTTCTTTTAGTTTCCCAGTTTTTTATTTAAATATATTTCTAGAAACACCAAAAAGAACATTATCTAAAAGACATTTTGCCTTGTTGAAAAAGCAAAGACGCTCCATGAGACGCTCAGAGTGCAGCAGCAAACAGTATCTGACACATGCAGCATTTCAGTTTGTAGAGTGAAAAATTATTGACCGTACAGTCATGAAAGTTTAACTTCGAGTTGCATCCTCCCGAGAGTGATTTAACATGAGTGAATCTTTTATTTTCACCCCAGAAGATGCATGGTTGTTCATTCATGCAGACAAAACACGGACTTCAGACAACTTCAAATGCTTAACTTTGTGTTTCATATATTAGTGAGAAGCGGGTAAACAGAAATAAAGGGTTCAGAATGAGATTTGGAAAATGATTCGACATGACCATTAAATCTAAAACAACACTGCAAAACCTCACAGAAGCCATCATAAGAATAATTATTTACATTTAGATAGTTGCTTAATTACAGGAAAACTGGATTGTTTTGTATTTGAAGTAAAACTAACTTACTTTCCTCTAAACTCACTCAGTTTGACTTGAAGTTTAGTTCTGACCTTAATAAAACTGTAGCTTGCTTAAATACAATAAAATTGAAGGAAGTTAGACGTGAAAGAGGCAGATTGGACTTTTTCAAACATTTCTAATAGTTCATTACTGTCTGTTATCTGAAGTAGATGAAGGTTTATACACTGGTAGACTGTGTGAAACCTGATCAATGCAGCTCAAAACAAGGCAAAACGCTTTCTGTTCAAATAACAAAAAATACTTTAAGTCATTAATATGGGGTCAGCTAAATGAATTAGAATGTTTTCATTCATTCCTGACTTTTAAAGCAGAATTCAGAACTTTATTTTTCTATTTTTAAAACCTCCAGACTCCTTTGACAGCGTTGCAGTTTTGCATGGCCATTTATTAACAATTACAGTATATTTTTAAGTGCGCAGCTAATACAACTAAATTATACAATTATATTCAATAAATTAAATTATGCGCTCATTAGTTGGGATAAAAGTACCTTTTGAAAATAACCTTAAGCAGTTACTATACAGACTGTTCATTTGACCCACAAACAGTTAATATAGTCATGTGTTAAGGTAATAAATAATATTTAAGACTCACTTAAACACCAAAAACAAAAAAAACATTTTTTTATTTACCAAAAAGCCAAGAATAATTCGACATCAGTACACTCACTGCCATCTGCAGTGATGCACAAGATACAGAGTCCTGTGTGGTTTTTAAATAATTAAGATGTCTGCATAAATGCAAGTGACTGGTGTGAGAGCAGATGAACGTGAAGGAGAAATGATACTGATATCAAAATATGTTTTTTTTTTTTTTTACCAAAATGACAATAATTTAGTCACTGATGTCCAAACTGTGGCCTGATGTTTGTCACTGAATTCCTGAAGACAATTCAAAGCAGACGTTTGCTGCTCGGAGCTCGTTCCCACACGTCTAAATCTCCACCGCAGCCGACGAAAGACAGGCCGTCTCAATCAGCCGGACAGTTTGCAGCGCCCAAATCCCACTCTCTCCCTCTGTGGCCACAAACCGCAGCCAACCTGGGCCTGTCGCTCTGTTTTAACACAAACACAGCTTCCTGTCCAGAGCTCTGGTTCTGCTGCCGTCCATGTGTTCAGACCTGGGGGAGATCCAGGTGAGCAAACACAACTAATTTTTACAAATAAATACCAAAGATGCTGTTTGGATTGACTGATTAGCCAGACCTCACCAGAACATCAAGCTGCCACCATGGCTGTCCAGATGTGAGGACTTTAGGCTCTTGGTTAAACATTTACTTTAGGTTGAGTGTGAGGGGGTCACAGCAGCATCTGGATGGCATTTCAACCCGTCAACCAGATCTGAGCTGCTGGCCATCAGCTCACTTCAGGCTGACTGAATGTTGGCCAGCAGCTCTGATTAACGCGGCTCCCAAATATTCCCCTTGATTTGTTTTAATTATCCTAAACTTTGACTGTTTATTGTGATGGACAGACGATCAGATTTTTTTTAAAGGCGTT
This sequence comes from Poecilia reticulata, assembly GCF_904066995.2. NCBI lineage: Eukaryota > Metazoa > Chordata > Actinopteri > Cyprinodontiformes > Poeciliidae > Poecilia > Poecilia reticulata. The sequence goes on along the minus strand of NC_088845.1, from coordinate 3,310,357 downwards.
GCAGAGAAGTTTGATTTAAATGTTGAAAAGTTTCTTCAAACATCACCACATTTTTCCAAATGATTGACAACGGATAAGATATTATATTGTAAACTTTAATCTTAAGCGATTCAGGACAAAACCTGCAAGTGCAACTAGAGATTATTTTAGTAATCGATTAATCTATTAATTATTCTCATGATTTAACCACTTAAGCCTTTTTATGCAATATTAAAAACACATTAAAAGATACAAATAAAATACAAAAACACATTTTATTGCCTAAAATGCAATAACAGCATTCCTTTAGTGACCGCTAGCAGCAACGGATGCATCTACAGCTAAAAAGACGCTGTAGACTTATTATTCAGTTTTGGCTTAATGACTGCACTGAATATGTTGTTATTTCAGCAAATGGTCATTTTCAAAATCTGTATATTCAAGTTAATGATTAACTGATGACTAAATTAGTTGACAATTATTTAAATAATCGATTCATCATGCAACTTCAGACCGTGGCATTACTCTCTCTGACCACAACTTTCATTCATAAATGATCAAATTAAATATGTTGATGAATAATGATGGATACAATTCTTAATTTCATTGATCTTCCTCCTTTACATGTGAAATACAAAAGAGCAAAAGAGAAGTTTTGTGAAGAAAATGTTCAAAACTGGAGGAATGTCGGCGTAAAGGCGACGGAAACAAGACTGTGTAACATTAATGACTCTACAGGCAAAGTTGAAAAAAACCTTAAATAAATTAACATCTCCAAGAGCCAAACTTCTAGACAACTAAAACAAATATCCAGAAAGTATATTTCTAACTAAATGAATTACTGTTATCAAAAACCTAAGAGTATAGTTAACAAACACTCTCATTACAGGAAGTATCATAAAACAACCGCCCTCTGTCATTTAGAAGACCAGCCGCCAACAGTTTGTTCACAGATACAAAAGCTGAGGAAATTTGGCTTAATCAACTCTTTCATGTTGGTTATATCAAAATCAAACTCCAGTGTTTCTGTTGAAATTGAGTTGGTAGTTTTTCCAATCTGTTCCTGTCCAGTTTAGATGAGACTAGTTGGTTTCCTGTTATGTCATCTAACGGTGCAAAACGAGTTAAAAAAGATTCAGCATCTACTAGAAGTTGTGCTCCATGCTGAGTATATTTTTATTATACAGAATAAACTGAAGAGAAAATCCTCTTCAGACTGAGGAGGTTCAATTTAACATGAACCTTTTCAGTAACTTTACATTTCATACGTCTAAAATGGTTGACTGTTTATTCATGCTCTGAAAAAAGGCCAATATTAGAATGTTACCATGATTTTTTTCTTTAAATATTCAAATTAATATGATCTTTTGATCAGTCCACCTAGTCTTTTTTTATCTGAGTGCAACTGTTTAAATTTTAAAAATTTTATTTTATTCCATGCAACTGGATGGAAACAAAAAAGACTAGAAGGAAACTAGTGAACACTGGAAATATGTGTTATTTTAATGGAGCATGGCCTCCTATTAGCTTCTCATTGTTACAACTGATAATTCACAAAATATATAAAAAATAAAATACAAAAACTGGAGATATGCTTAAGAAAATGATTTTTATTCCTGCTTATATGAGCTGAATGTCAAAGGTTATACATACTGTATGTGATATAATGGGAATGTTTTTACTGAAGAATGAAAAAGAAATAAACTACCCAATCTGAATTTCAATAAACACTGGCAGATGAGATAAGTGCTTCATAACTTAATTTGTTGTTTAGATTGAGTGAAGTTAACAATGAAAATGAGCTCCTGCTGCATCGCAGAAGTCAAACATGCAGCAAAAACAAATCCTTCCCTCTATCAGGAGCCTTCAACCATCTGAATATTCAGCTTTGGTGAAAACGTCTGGAGCGACGTGTGAGTGTGTCTTTTCCTCTTCTAACTGGAAAACTAAAATCTGTGTGTGAAGTGTTTTGGGGTGTGCTTGCTCACACCTTTCAAACTAAACACTGTTTGTCCTTTAACAGTCTGCTGGCGGCACACACAACCTAACACACTCCCTCTATTCTCTCACACACACACTTGGCAGGGATCTGTGGAGTGTTGTGAAGAATGAATGAAAGAGCAGAAAAGTAGCCGTTGACGGTTGGGGTCAATTCAAACTGCTGGAGAAGAGCCAACACATGGGCCGTTACGCGCACACACACACACACACACACGCACACACACACCGACTGAATGAACACGTCTCACTTCTCAACATAGGAAAACTCTGCACAGCAGTGTGAAAGGAAACTGTCTGAAGCTGCATGAAACCTAAAATATGAACAACGATGACTCTAGTAAAGAGTTTCTACACTCTTACTTTATGGAAACTTCACAACCTCTGGCTAAATTTCAATGCTCCTTTACTCACGTTGTCTGAATCAAGAGCTGCAAACCAGATACCATCCGTTGTTACTGTCCAATTTTAGCCCATCTGCTTCACTATTTGACATGTTGAGCTTTTCGGAGCGGTCATTCTCCTCATATCTGCTCATTTCCTCTCACCTCTGACATCAACAAGGCGTTTTTGTAAACCTGACAGATGGTTATGATTAAATCAACAGTTTCTGAAAACTGCAAACTTGCTTAAATCTCCTTTTTTCCTCTCCATTGTGATGCTGGCTTTTAACTTCAGCAAGTCGTCTTCACCACACCTAAATGCTCTGAGTCGCTGACATGGAATTTGTTGTTTCACTTGTATAAAAGAAGAACTGAGCAGCTGTACCTAACAAAGTGGCCAATGTTTGCTTGTTATGCAGACCCAGAATTATTCAAATGTTTAGCAGATTTAGGTTTAAAGTTATTTTAATTTAATCAAGATGTTCTCTTACAGAAAGAAGCCAGCATCTCCTAACATATGAGACAATTTTTGAAATAAAAAATTATTGAATTACTTTTCATTTACATTGTAAACAAAAGTGGGCTGTCGAAAATCATTTATGATCTTGCCAAAAATAATCTGAAAGGCAGTTATTCTATTTTTGAACTTCAACTCTTTATGGTGGGAAGACCACCTTACCATTACCCTAATCTCTTTGCTTCCACAGGTATAAATCTAGACTGCAAATCATAAACGTAAATTTGACCTCTGATCAGAAGATGAATTTTACCAAAATTAAAAGATTATTTTTAATAAAGTTAAATTTACCATCCGGACTTTACTTCTCTTTAGATCCTGCTTTATCTCCAGAAAAACATCAATTTAAGGAAATAAACTTTAGAAACAATTGGATACCCACAATAAAAATACTGTTCATGATCTTAAGTACAGAATTATAAGAAACCAACTGGCCCAGAAACCAAAACAGCAGCTTGAATCGAATCCTGTAAAGCTACTTTTGCGTCTTTACGCAGGGACGAATGAAGCGTCTGCATCTTACCTCGCAGATTCTGGATCTTCACCACCACCTCCGCTGGCTCCCGCAGACTGCGCGCAAGGTACAAGCGCCCCGAGTCCCTTTCGATCTGTACGGGCGAGTCGGCCTCGGATATCACCTCGAACCACCGCTGGTTGAACCTCTGGTCCGGCACAGTGAACACCAGGTCACCCACTCTGATGTGGTCCGGAACGGTCACTGTGTAGCTCAGATCCTCGGACAGCGCACGGGGTCTGCGCCGCGCTCTGCCGGAGCCGCGAACGTCGACGCGAAGGAACACCGGGTCACCGATCAGCGCCACATCTCCGCCGTCCTTCACGTACAGCCGCAGGGTGAGCTGCTTGACCCCCAACAGCGACCCTACCAGCCTCACCTGGCCGGTTTGTGGCACCACGTGAAGCAAACTGGACTGTGGTGATGCGTAAAAAGTTGTGCGTCCATTTCTCTCCGCGTCGCCGTCTTTTGCGTCAAAGCGAGCCAAGACGGTTCCAAGCGGCGCCAGCTCGTCCGCTTCCACCGTTTTATTCCCGCTGATGAACTGGGGGATGTTATCATTCCTGTCGGACACTTCAACCTGGACGACCGCCGGTCTCGTCTGGCACATGGGCGGGAGTTCCACCGTCAACTCGTACATCGCTATAAACTCTCGGTCCAAAGATTTGGCGGACACCAGAATCAAACGGTCCCGACGCTCAGAGTCGTAAACGATCCTGAAATCAGAGGGATAATTCCCGTACAGGCTGCCGTCAAGATTAGCACCGGAGCAGACTCCGGTTTCTAGCGGGATTGAGACCCCATAAACGGGCGACCCAGCCGGGGAGTTCTCAGCGATGTGGCCAAAGTAGCGCGCTGGATGCCTGCGCTGCGCGGAGAGACTCACCGGCGGAGCGTAAACCAGCAGCAGCAGCAGGAGCAGGTGGAAGGTGTTCAGGAGAACCGCTTCTCTTGCACCTTTGGTCATGTTTCCATTAAAACAGTTTTACTTACAAAAGACAGCAAAGTGTCCACGGGAGCCACGAAAACGGGCACCTCTCTCACACAGATCCACCTTAAAACAGCGCGAAATAGGAATTATCTGTTTTTTGCTAAGTTTATTAAATGATTCCCTTTAAAAGCTCAAAAAGATCTCGACCCGCTGTCATGAAGGATAAGAAACCCCCATCTAGAGCGCAGGATGGAATCCGACAGTCCTCTCTGGATAAATCAGCCAACAAGGACTTTTACGCATGGATCAGACTGGTCCAATTTCCCAACGTTTCTTGGGGACAAGAAAGACGCATGAATAGAAAGAACAGTGACGGAAAATATATTCTGGAGTATAATTTCTCTCTGCTCAGTCTAAAAAAGAAAGTTCCAGCATGTAGATGCGGATGATGCGCCAAAGTGTTCCACACTCTCCGGGTTGACTCCTCCGGAGGATGGAACAGACTAACGGACACAGATGCATCAGGCTGGCTCCATGTGGCTCCATCGCACCGCCCACTGGCCCCTCGGAGGAGAGAGACCAATCAGGACGCCGGACTGACATGAGTGACACAATGCGAGGCCCGCCCTCTGGAAGAACGGGTCTACAGATGGTGAGGAAAGGAGACAAAACCCTTTTCTATGTGGCTTAACTGCTTAAAAGGTTGTTGTTTTTGTTAGCCCTGATCAGATGCGATCATCTCTATCTTTCATTCAACACACAAAAATCAGATGCAAGTCAAGCTCTATGTGGTAAAGATGACAAAGTGATTTTTGCATAAAGCAAAAAAAGCTGATTAGCTCTCAAAATGATATTTTACTGCATTTAGAGCCTAAATTTAAGATCATTCCCACAGTTATTAGACACATAATGAAGGACTGAAGCATTAATTTAATAGCAATTCCCATATAATGAAAAAAATAATCTAATACTAAGGCAAAACCTGTGTAAGGTATCGATGAAGCCTTAGCAGTAACTATGCACAAAGTGGCTATTATGAAAGAACATAGTTGTTTTATTCTGGGCACAAACTAACATTTTCTTTTCCCAAATTAGATTTTGTATTTTGCAAAGCTGTGAGTCTACAGAGACACTTTGTTTGGGATATTTAACTCTCAGAGTAAATACTTTAAAACATATTTTGCTACAATCTGATCTTCTATCCTTTTGGGTTTTGTCTATAGCAGTTTTGCACATCTATGCACTTAACTTTTTTGTTGGACAGGGAGAATCTTTGAACATTATTTTTCGGTTCAACACAATCCTTATCTGAATTCAAGTCTAAACTTTAAGCAGTTCTTTAAGTTCTTTGTCTCCGTCGTTATGTGCTCATCCAGGAGGAGTGAAGGCTGCAAGTCAACGACGTGTCATTACCATCTACAATAACTCTGAGTTGTAACAACATTTGGTTTCCCTTTGGGATCAATAAAGTGTTTTTAAATTGAGTCGATGAGATCTGATTCGTTTCCTTAGACAAAAACTCTTTAAATGACTGAATAATGAAATGAACTGTTCAATAATCAGGGTCAAATGTAATGTTTGTGTGATTAGATTAAAATCATTTTTTGTAAAGTGCCTCAAGATAACATTTGTTGTGAATATTTTCAATTGAAATAAACTGAGTTTAAATGATTGGAGCGGCAAAGAGTTAGTAAATATTTACACATCACATTTTTCAGATTAGAAGATGTAAAACAGTTTTGAAATCCCTGGATCAATTTTCCTCCAACTAATAGTTATGTATTGCTTATTGACGTTGATATTTTTTTGGTTTGTTTTAACGTGCGATGATGTAAACAACATGACGGGGCAGGGATTAATTTGCAGGGCCCTGCATTTATTAAATATTCAATGTTTCTAGATACAGTATTCAGCCCAGTGGTGGCATCTCAGTAAAACAGCTGCAGAGGTGCAGTTTACAGCAGTGCTGTCCTTCCATTATTCACAGCTACTTTGATGGAGAATGATGTCTGTCAGCTGAACACAACTGCATTGGCAGTTTTACTTGCCAGCTGCAGCATAATAGCAGAGAAACACCAGCAACTGGCGGCAAGATCGTTCTCAAATCTGGCATAAAACATGTATCTGAATAAGTGTCAGAGTCAAAACGATTTTAAAAAACAGCACAACGGAATCTGTAAAACAAATTACTATATAGGTTTGACCTCTATCACTGTCACAAAATGCATAAGGGAGTCCGATATAAGCCGTGTGACATCACCCACTAGCTTGTGGACTGCTGTTTTGAAGTCTTGAGTTTGTCCTTTGGCTGCTGCCATCTTGGATTTCCAGACGCAAGACTGACATGTAAGCGGAGCATTGGGTAGCTGCCACAGCACTTCTCTGTCATACAAAGTGACAGCTACAGAGACCAAAACATTTGTTTTGTACCAGGCCATAAGCCTGTTTACTTTAGCATGAAAGGTGGATATTTTGGAACAGCGGAGATATAACAGAAAAAAACAAAGGAACAGCAACGTATGGCACTTAAAAGTACATTTCTGCAGGATCATCTTCATAATAAACTCCTAATCCTTTATAAATACTTCACACTTTTCCATTTCTGTAATTAATTTAAGAATTGTTTTTCATTTTCTGAAATGACGGCGGTTTGGAGAAATGTTGGGCGGGAAGCAAATCAAAAATGAAGGTGAAGAGGAAATTCTTCTTCACATAAAATTCCACAATAAGAAAATGTATATAACAGGAGTCAATAGCCCATCAATAATATGGCTAAACTGTATATTTTGTTCAACACAGAATAGAAGTCATGCAAGAAGATTAAACCTATTAACATCTGGAGATCTGCAGCTGGGCTGGGGTTAAAGTTTTCACTCTGACTGCAAGGATACCGTTCTGTGTAAGGCTCCCTTATTCAGAAACATCACAAAACACCTGCAAAAATCCAAAAATATTATGCTTACTTCACATTTTCTGCTGGACAACATTAAAATATGAGGTAATGTCCAGCTGTTGCATATATCCAGGTCTCAATTTATGCAAATATAAAGGATTTTTGTTATTTTAATGTATTTTCTTTGTTTTCCTGCACATATCTTTTACAAACCACCTTAGAACAATTTAGAGTTTCCCACAAATCCAACATGCATTTTTTTTATCAAGCTGAGAGGAAACTTGAATTCATGGAGAAAATTTGAACCTTGCTGCTACAAGACAACAGTGTTGACAACAACTATCCCACCACACAACCAGAGTAATTCTCTTTTAAGCAAACAATTGAGGAAGATGTAAAGAGGTTACATGGATACAACTAAAAAGCCAAAGTGCGATAAAAGTGTCAACTAAGCTTTTAGATTTTTAAGACTAACAGAACTAATACTTGGCATTTAGTTCTCTCTTTGCTGAATGCAGTAATAACAGTGGGAAGCTGCAGTGCAATTTGTCCTCTGGAAGCTGTTTAACAAAAGGACAATTTGTTGAGATCACCCTGTTTTTCTTTCTTAGCGCTTCGAGGATTAAAAGCGATAGAAGATTTCATTCTTCAAAAAAATGTCATCTCTGTGTGCTTTTATAATTCAGGGAATCCCTCTGAAGTTTTCTAAAATAGGAAATTGTCTTCCTGGGTTTTTGTTTTTGTTCATTACTGCATAGAAGTGGAATGAAAACTGTCTGAAGCCTTTGATCAGAGACTGGAGGAGGAGAAGAAGTGGTTGAAATGAAGGAATGGAAAAAGGCGCAACAGAATGAAAGTAATCACTTTAATACTGGAGCAGAAAACAGCACTTTGCTCCCGTCAATCAGGAAACACAAAGGTTGCTGTGAATTTGTTCTGGAAGGAACTTTTGAGTTTCTCTCTGCTTAAAAACTGTTTTCCAATAGTAAATATATTTATATATATAAACAAAACAAAAAAGCGATTCACCAATAATCAAGCTTTGAATAAACACTTACAATATAGCTTGCTTTACATTTGCTCTAAATTCATTTTAGAGCTCTATCCATCCACTGTCTTCCAGATATAGATGATCAAATTCCTGGGGGAAAAGTCCAGCAGGAAACTCCACACATCTCTGTCTGTCCAGCTCATTCAGGGGTCCCCCAGGTGTTCTCAAGCCTGACGAGTATACCGTCCCTCTAGCAGGTTCTAGGTCTGCTCCAGGGAAAATGAGGCATCCTGATCAGATCCCTGAACTCCAAACTGACTCCATTTGATGTAGAGCAGCAGCGGTTCTGCTCTAAACTCCCCTGGATGACGGAGCACTTGCCTTATCTTGGGCTGCATCATGTGTTTTCCCACCACAAAGAGTCATTTTATAGCACAGTCAGGTGTTACCTTCAGTTGTTTTCAGGTGTTTACTAACTGCTGCTGGCTAGTCTGCAGGGGCTGACTGGGGAAGCCGTTCTACGCGGCAGAAGCTCTGAAACTTGGAAACTGTAGCTCCGAGGAGGAGCTGTGCCTTGAAGGAGGGGCTCCACTGTATTTTACATTAAGTATGTTAATGTGAAGCGCTTTTGTTTACTGGAGCTCATTTTTGTAGCATATTTGTCCGTATACGTAAATAGAGTGTTGTAGTACTTTCTCCCTCACTACTGGTTCTGACTTTCGCTGAGCGATCCTGTCCAGGAAGACAACAGAGAGGATTTGTGGTGGTTCTTGTCACAGTCCAGCCTGAACAACGCTCATGTGGATCAGACAACCTGACTTACATGGCTGTCAAAGCAAATCTGCAAGGGGAAGGACTTACTCCATTTTCCACAGGCAGGAGGAAAGCCACATGGCTTTTCCTAAACCTGAGGTTTGGGATACAGTCTCCATCTTTTTTTTTTCCTATAATTTTAGCAAATAATAAAATGTTGAAGTTAATTTACTAGAAACCAGCAAATCTGAGAGAAGCTGCAAATCACAAGCAGAGGTTAACATAGAAAAAAGTCAAATGCTAATCTCTGAACAGATGTTTTTCCATTGACCATATGATTGTGCAAATTATAAAAATAAATTTGCTTAATGGAAACATGCCAATTTAAAAAAAAAGATACGTTTTTTGATTAAAAGGTTTTTAGGCGGTTATTTTTTTTCCAGCTGTATTTTTTCGCATCTCATAAGTCATCTGATCAACAACCACGTTACTACTGGCAGGAAAGACAAAGAAGATGACAGGAAGTGGTACGATGATGATGATGGCACGGCATGTTTTTTAATGACATCACATGAAAAAACTTATTCATGTGTGATTTTAATTGAGTTTCTTCTGGAGGCACCGCAATTAAGAAATTGTGTTTGTTCTATAAAGTTTTGTGCACGTTTGTAATGGAAATGCAACTAATGAAAGATATGATTCTACAAAGGGACAAAATCAAGACAAAAAGAAGACAGATGGAGGAAATACTCCTCCCAAAGCTACTGAATATGTTTAAATGATGAGAGATGATTGGCAGCAAAATGAGAAGCCCGCTGCTGAATACATTTGTCTTCATGAATCAATGCTGGATTATTTTTCAATCAGTGTTCTTTTCAACTTGAACTAAAGCAGATCTTTCTGTTTTTAAAGACAGCTTTCATGGGTCAAACTTTGTCAACGAGGTCAGGAGAATCAACATTTTTTCCTTCTGCGGTTTAGCTTCGGGTTTCTGCAGCTCATGAAGCTGTGATCCACTGCTGCAGGGCTGTGCCTCTTCTTGTTGATTTGTCTAAGTACCCTCACTTACACCCAGGCGACATGTTGGCTGCAGCCTCCAATCAATTGGTCATGCTTTTCCAAGCCTTCCATCAGAAAACCTTCAAAGCAGACTAAACTGGGAAAAAAGCCTCCACCACCTCACTACACAGGCTCAGAGAAGAGAGAGAAAATGTTCTCACAGAGTATGTTGCTGCATTAGGCAGTCTGAGTACTTAAAACGCATCTAATATCATTTTGCTCTTCCAAAAACAACAACAGATTCATACTTTAAATTCAAGGGTTCTGCATATTTTGTATAGAGAAGTGAACAATATATTTGCCCCCATATATATTTCTTCTATTCTTGCATTTTTGTCATTTTTGAATAGCTTAGATTATAAAATAATTATAATAATAATTAGAGGTGTGCCGATCGATCGGCCACCAATCACAATCGGCCGATTTCCGTAAAAAAGTGTAGGATCGGTGATCGCCGATCACGGCCTCTTGTTGCCGATCACACAAACCGATTACCTGCATCTCATTTCGCAGCCTGTCTGTGCAGCTGGTCTCCTCTTTCCTTCACACTGCGCAAACGCGCAGCAACAAATCCTAAGCTATGTTGTGTGTAACTATAACATACTGCGCGACTGGGGAAGTTTGCATGTTGCGGAGGAAAATTGAAGCACGTGGGGTGAAGCAGGTCAAAATGCATCAACACGACGAATCTAATATGGCATAAAAACAATGCCATACTTAACATCGAGACTCACTGCAGTATGGAGCAATCAGATAGCAGGTAAAGCAGCGCACAGCTACAAACACTCACCCAGATTAGCATGACGGTCAGAAAGCTAAACAAATAACCCGCAAAATTATTTAAGTCATCGAGCTGCGATGTAAGACGCTGGTTCTGCTCTCGCTGTTGAACAGCGGTTCACCGTAGCTCCGTCTATTTCACAGACAGAGAGTAGCTTCTGCTCCACCTGGTAGTGACTCTCACACCGAACTTTTGTTTGAAGCTGCAGCATCTAACTTAAACAAATGTTTAAGTTTGTTTTTGTTCTTTTGCTTTTTTTTCCCCCTTTTTTTGCTCCAAGCTTCTCGGTCGCACTGCTGTTTGGATAACTAAACGCCAAAACATACCTCCGTCAACCAACATTGTCAACGTGTGGAAATTGTAATAGAGTAGACTGCATTGTGTATACTCCATGAATTTAAATATTCATGGACACAAGGAAACCTGACTCATTCGTTATATATATTTTATTTGTTTATAATTTTTTTGCTCAAGAGATGCCATTTTGTTAAGTAATAAAAACTAAACTTACTTTGACCATGTAGAGTTTAAAGTTAAGCAGTTATTTCTTTATGGACAAAAGGTTGAGAGAAAAAGGTCCAGCTTCCCAAAATGAGCCTGTAATGAAACACGATGGGATATTTTAGATAATATAAATAAGTTTGAAGCAAAGCACGTATGGTTTTAACACCCTTGAAAACCGACAGTGTTTTTACCCAATCAAAGTCCAAAGCAACACTAGTTGAAAACCATCAAACATTTTTGGTTTTCCTCATGCATGAAAATAAGTGGATCATGAAATCCCACAACCCTGGAAACACAAGTCCTAATTGCTACTTTTCAAACTTCCTGTAGTAGTTATCAGCGTCAGTAAGGTGCTGCAATGCTAATGCTAGCTCATGCTCATTGTACATGGGTACTAGTCGCCAAGGGATCATGAGATAAATCTGCAAATATGAACAGTCGAGACCCTGAGCATTTCCTTACACCAGGATGGTGAAGCAGGTGAAAAAAGGCATCTGGAGGGCGTTATGGAGTAAACAATAAATGTAACTGAGGAATTTTATTTCAAATATGCCTGATTTTTCTACATCAAGCAGTTCCTATAAACCTGTCATAATGAATCCAGTACTTACTGTTTGTACATTTTATTAAATTTCCTTAAGATCGATGCAACAGTTGGAAGTATAAAAATACACACATTTCACAAATTTTGCAATGTTCAGGAAATTGTTGCATTTATATTTGCTATCACCCCACCTAACTACGATGCTACAAAATAAATAAAATTCAACCATTTAAAGTTTTTTTTTTTAACTTCAGTGGAAGAGCTGGAGCCAGATTTTTTTAAAGGTTTTGTTGGCTCTACTGGCCTTTATTTGAAAGTAGTTTGACAGGAAAGAGGGTAATGAGAGAGGGGGAAGACATGCAGCAAATGTCACCAGGCTGGGAATCGAACCTGCAACCACTGGCATGAGGACTAAGGCCTCAATACATGGGTTGTGCTTTGCCCCTGCACCACCACAGCACCCAGCTGGAGTCAGATTTAATGAGAAGATGGGTGAAGCTGTCCCTGGACACCACTAGGATAAAAGAAATGCATCTAGTTTGGTCAAAAGGTGTGGAAAATGTGTATAATTTTTGGTTTAACAAGCTCTAGTGACCTCTGTGTTGGTCAGAGAGACTCAAAACGTGGTTTTAATGGAAGCCAAGAGTGTCCCATTTAAGAAGATACCAAACACTATATTATAGACCTTTCTATAATATAAAGGTCTATAAAGGTCTGGAGCAGGAGAATACTGCCTTGGAGCTGACAACGCACCTGGGCGGAGAGACGCCTGGAAGAGAAGCACTGCCTTAGAGCTGACAAACGCCACCCTGGAGCAGGAGAAGACCGCCCTGGAACAGAGAAGCACTGCCTTGGAGCTGGAAATCACTGCTCTGGAGCAGGAGAAGACCGCCCTGGAACAGAGAAGCACTGGCTGGATCCCTGCTCTGGAGAGGAGAACCGCCTGGAACAGAAGCACTGCCTTGGAGCAGGAGAAGACGCCCTGGACCAGAGAAGCACTGCCTTAGAGTGACAATGCACCCTGGAGCAGGAGAGACCGCCCTGGAACAGAGAAGCACTGCTTAGAGCTGACAATGCACCCTGGAGCAGGAGAAGACCGCCTGGAACGAGAGAGTTTGAGTACAATGCCGCTCTGGAGCAGAGAAGCACCGCCTTGGAGGAGAGAAGCATCACCTCGGAGCTGAGAATCATCGCCCTGGAGCGGAACATTACCACCCTCGAGCAAGAAAAAACCGTCTTGGAGCGTATAAAGACTGACCTGCAGCTTCAAGTGGAAGAGCTGAATCATAGGCTGAGGAACAGACAGGAGCAAAAGAACCAGCAGCCATCTGAAGAAAAAACCCATGAAGACAGCCAGTCAGTTTCAGACCAGCCACAGGAGAGGCCATCTTTATTCAGACGTGTGGTCAGAGGCTTCACTTGTAAAAATGTACCAAACAGACAATCTCAGGTACTGGATTGAACTATGGTGCTTCTAAATAAAGAAGTACCATGGTTCTTTATTTACCATGGAAGTACACTTTATGCTTGTGGTTGGCAGAAAAGCTTGAGGACAGCAGTACCACAGTGTCAGGGGAGCTTCACACTTGGGTGCTGATCTCCAGGGCTTTGTGTCATGTCCCGTTGGTCTCCCGGCCGACCTCAAGGGCTTTGTTGTGGGGCCTGTTGGTTTCCCGTCCTGTCTCCAGGGCTCCGTGTCAAGTCCCGTTGGTCTCCAGGCTGACCTTGAGTGCTTTGTGTCGAGTCCCGTTGGTCTCTGGGCTGACCTTGAGGGCTTCGTGTCGAGTCCTGTTGGTCTCTGGGCTGACCTTGAGGGCTTTGTGTCGAGTCCTGTTGGTCTCTGGGCTGACCTTGAGGGCTTCGTGTCGAGTCCCGTTGGTCTCCAGGCTGACCTTGAGGGTTTTGTGTCAAGTCTGATAGGTCTCCCAGCTGACCTCCAGGGCTTCATGGCGAGTCCCATTGGTCTCCCGGCTGACCTCCAGGGCTTCATAGCAAGTCCTGCTGTCCTCATAGTCAACCTCCAGGGTTTCGTGTCGAGTCCCGTTGGTCTCCGGGCTGACCTTTAGGGCTTTGCGTCAAGTCTGATAGGTCTCCCAGCTGACCTTGAGGGCTTCATGGCAAGTCCCATTGGTCTCCCGGTCGACCTCCAGGGCTTTGTGTCGAGTCCCATTGGTCTCCCAGTCGACCTCCAGGGCTTTGTGGCGAGTCTTGTTGGTCTCTCAGCTGACCTCCAGGGCTTTGTGGCGAGTCTTGTTGGTCTCCCACCTGTCCTAGGTGTACCCCACCTCCTGCTAGAAATAGGCACCAGCACTTTTCCTGACCCCACTAGGGACAATGGTGTAAGAAAATGGATCAATGGCTCATCCCAGGTCTTTTGTCAAGCTCACAACCTCTGCAGTATTTAAGCACCTTATTGTTAGTCGTTATTTGTCGGTTTGTCTCGTCACTTTTCTCACTTCTACCTGGTTTCCTTGTGATCTTTCTGTGTCTCCAGTTTGTCTTTGTTTTGCATTTTATTTGTTCACTGGATTTTTTTTCCATTTTTGTAAGTTTGATTATTCGTTTTTTCAGTTCTACGGTGGTTGGGGTGCTGAGGTGGTCCACCGTGTTTCTGTATTAAAGATGCTAAGTAGACAGGAAAAAGAAAAATATTACTGGGTAATTATATGTTACGGAAAAACAGTGTCAGTGAAACGCTATTTAAATCCACAACTAGTCTTAAAAACAACTAATCAAAATACATTAATGGATATAATTATTTGATTCTTTTAATCCAAAAAAGTAGTGGCTCAGAAGCTAGGTCCATAATGAGATATTTTACATGACAAGATATTTAATGTGGCTTTGCTTTTAGTTATCAATGTGTAAATTTGATTTATGGTTTCGCTACATATAATTTATTTATGTTTAATATAATGTAGATTTTGGGATGGCAGTTTACTTTGTAAAGTTGGAGTCTGGAGTCAAGTATCTTTGACTCATTATGTCATGATAAATATTGTTTCTTTGTTTTTTGTTTTATTCTTTTCAAGGTTGCCATGATAAACTGACTATCCTGGTCCTGAGGTAATATGTCTAGAACCAGTCAATACTCCTTATTTATATAAATATTTTGGTAATACTCTGTAAAATATCAGAATGTTCACGTAACTTTTATACTTTTAGTTGTCTGAGGACACATTTTGAATATTAAATCAGGTGTTATGATCAGTTACTCAGTGGTTTACCAAATACGTTTTACACGGGCTTAATTAAATGTATTTAAAGTATACTACTCTTATTGGAGTACAGTTCTGGGGTACTCCAACCAACTATGCATGTACGATTGCTCTATGGATCACTTTTTAAAGACACAAAACGCCGCCATAAAATAATGTCTATCACTGCAGCGGACGTCCCGCCCCATGAGAGTCGGGCGACACGTGCCGAGGGGGGCGTCCCTTATTTTGATTTCTGAAAGGTGTACAAGGTGTACAGATTTGGCTTGATGTTTATAATTTCTGTCCTCTAAATAACCCACTGGAGTTGCTTTTTTTCTTTGTGAAGTCATTAATTTGGATGCATTAACAACCAACAGGCTTTGCACATGATGAAGGTCCCAACCTGGATTTGAATCCAGGACGTTCTTGTTTCTTTCCCTTTTTTTTCAAACTCTTAAATAAACCCTTAAATAAGTGTCACCACATACATACATACACATACGCACACATATATATATATATATATGTGTGTAGGACAGTGCTTCAATGTGTCGGTGCATTTCACCAAGGTGTTGGATCTGCTCTTTGGGTTGTGGAACTTTGTAAAGTGTGTCCTTTGAAGAACGCCGTACTTGGCGTTCGTTACTGTGTGCTGGTGGTACAACGGTCAGTATTTGCTCTGATTTTTAAAGGTAGGCAATGCTGACCGCCAGCTTCTCAATGTAGCCAAATGTTACTTTTAATGTTCAAGTAGTTAGTTTTGTATTATTTTGTCTTTTTTCTTCTTTTTCTATATGCTGTATCTGTAAATCAAAAATAACTGCGTTAATGAAACATGTTGACACAGAGTATTTGCTCTGAATTCTGAAGGCGAAGCCGCTGCGCTGTCGGGTGGTCCGAATAAACGGTCCCATCCACGATTTCAACCGCCGTGTGTGTCAGATTTCTGTCTTGTTTCCTTCCGACAAAAACCCTTAAGAACACACAACGCAGAGTCCAAGGAACAGCGAGGACTCATCTCACACGGACAGGGTTACATATACACATATATATAAAACTCAGTTCTCAATGATGAAAAAAGGTAAACTGTTAAAATAAGAATTTACTGCAATTAATCCCATAGTTTTGGTTTAATTTAACAAGGCATGATAACTGCCAGACCCAAAGAGTAACAAGCTAATAGCATTTCCATTGACCTTAGGATTGTGCAAATTGGATATATGAAAATAACACGTAAATTTAAAAAAACTCAAAATTTACAAAAACATTTTTGCGTTAGGAGGAGGTGTGCATCAACTGTATTGAAAGTAGGGCTGTAGTGATACAATAATCTCACGATACACGACATTCTGCTCACGATACGATATATATTGCGATATTCAGCAAACGATGCAATTCAATATATTTTTGCGATTTTCTGAAAGATTTTAGAGGGACAGAGTGATTTTGGTGACATTTTGTGACTATTATAGAGTTGGACTGAATTAATTTAACTGAAAACTGATTAAAAGCACCAACTACACAATACCTGGCTCTGGTTGGACCTGGACACAGACTCAAAGAAGTGGTGAGAAAACATGTTTCTTTTAATTGAAACAGTACAAACTGTAGCTTACATGCATTTGTAAAGTAAATAAAGTGCACCAAGTACCCTGCTCTGAATAGTTTGATACCTTTTTAACCTTGACACTTAACATCTGAAGGAATCACTCTAAGCCTGATGACCTAATCACTCTCCTGGTGAAGCAAGCAGTGAGTGAGCAAGGTGACAGTTGGATGTTACGATACTTGCGGATGAATATCGATTTTTTTCTAGGAAAGAAAATATCAATATATATCGCAAAATCGATATTATTACACAGCCCTAATTGAAAGTAGTGTATTTCGCAAAACTGCAATGGAAAATCTTTACGGATCACATGCGGCAAAGGTTTCCAGGCCGGGAATCAAACCTGTGACAGCCGTGTTGAGGACTAAGGCCTCCATCTGTGGATTGTGCTTAACCCCTACGCCACCACAGCACTCAACTTTTTCTGATATGATACTTTAAAGTGTGCATAAATATACATTGTGTTTAAAAAATGTGTGCAGTCTGTGAAGCAGCCGGCTGCTTCACTTTGCTGTTGCTTATACTTATAGTAACAAATAAAGCTGGAATTGTTTTAAATGTCTCCTTTTAGGCTAAGCTATTCTCTTGTAAAAAATAATGAAAAAAAAGAATAATAATTTTATTTATATTTTGTGCTCGTGAGTTTTTTGGTTTTCTGGTTCTAAAATGTGATGAAATTCCCCATCTTAAAAATGTAACAATTGTAAATGAATTATAGAAGAGATTGTATTTTCTATTGGAGAATTTTTCGGTTTTAGACATCGTAAGAATGGACACAGAATGTGGCTCTGTTACCCTCAATGATGATGTATGTTTTTACCCAGAGGCGTCTTTGCTAAATATACCCGTTGTACTACACACACCTTGACAACCTGCTATCACACTGGGCTCATTTTATTATACCGCATGATGGGATTTCACCACATGCAAACGAGTTTAATTAAGCTGAAACTTATTAGTCAGTGGTGTGTGATTGAATGGATATGTAAATGTGCAGCAGCGCGGATGAAATCAGATCACATGTATAATAGGATGGAAGATAAAGAGGTGTAATAGCACAATGGTGAGCTTGCAGCATGTCATTAACCGCTAAATAGATACCGCCATGTAAATATGATTACTTTGGGGGTCGGCGTGATATGGGAGATTAGATCCTGTAAGATAATTCTCCCAGCATGTTGGTGTTAGAAAATAAATCACTTTTCTCAACACGTTTCATCTCAACCTGCACAAGACAAAGACCACGTCCTGAACAGACCCTCTGTCTGGTGGGAGAGAATGCAGAAAGTGAGCGATGTCTGATGAAAGAGTGCAGTGAGTGGTTTTGACGGGAAATTTGACACCGCCAGCTCCATCACACCACTTCAGCGCTGGCCTGGGCTGCTGTGATTTGACCTCAGACATCTGTCAAACATCGAAGACAGAAGCAGAGGAGGAGGAGCTGGGGTGAAGAGGTTAATGGTTTCAATTTACAAATTGTGAAAACTCTGAATTGTTTATGCGATAAAGGATTTGAACACCAACATCAGATTAACACACTATACCCCCAAAACTTCTCACTTTTTCTCACCTTCCAACAGATTTTAACGTATTTTGCTATACCTTTATGAGGTAGATCAAAAATATATATATTTATACAGTGTAAATAATGTTTTACCCTTTATTTTGAATAGTGACAAAACTTTGCTTTTTTGACAAAAGAAATGGCAAAAAGATTCTTCATTGTTAAAGTGAAAGCTGATTTCTACAAAACAATTTCAATTAGATAAAAATATAAAACATAAGATACCTGACTGCATAATGTTCAGGTCAGTATTTAGTAATGTGCCTTTGGCTGCAATATGTGGTAGGAAAAGGTGCAGAAGAAACTTGAATCTTCAGGAGTGTAGGAAAGAGTCATGAGGTTTGGACTGCAGCTTGACATGTGTCCACCACATGGACTACAACTGTGTTAGTTCAACCCCGAACCTTTAACAATATCAGGAGAGTGTTAAAAGAAAAAGGAGTGAACAGATTTTAAGACAGTCAGGCATTCAAAAAGACCAAAAGAACTGCATTACATGTTTGTTTCTTTATAAGCAGGATAATTTTTTCCTTCCTCATCCTGCCGATAAGCACAAATGCTCTGCGTCACATCAATGCAAATTCCAATGCATTAATAAAACAAACAGTCTGCTTTCATTGATGCTGCATCTGAACAGAAAACAACAAAACACAACAAGGTCTGACAGCTCTGATCACAATGACAGCCTTTACAGGCCAAAGCACAATGTGAGTCTGCAAGGAGAAAATATCTGATGCTCCCATCTCCTTTTTTCTTGACATGACAAAAACATCCCAGACATGGAAGAGTTGACATTATATTTGACCTTCGATTTGAATTTGTTTCTACATTGTTACTGAGTAAATGAGGGCTTGTGTAGAGTCGCTTGTAGGCTAACTACTCTTATGCTAAAACCCGCGTTCACTCAGCTGAAAAAGTGTGCATTACTCACATTAACACACATTAACACTGTGACATCACATCTTTTTCTCCGGCTGCTCTCCACCAGCTGAACCTCATGAGGGCCCAGAGCTAAAGCGGGTAATTGGGACCCTAATGACCCCCACCATCTATGTTCATTTGTGGATTTCCCACGGCAACTAGAGACAAAAAATGAACTTTAGAGCAAAAATCAGCAATTAAACAGCTGAATGAAAATACATTTTACACAGTAATTTGACTTTTGGTGAAAAGGAAAAGCTCTATTTGTTTTTTACAGTCATAGCAGTACAAAAACGCCATTGTTTTTTGGTTTTAATATTATAAAACACACAATTAGATTAAAAAAAGAGAAAATGACATTTTTAGATTAATTTCAGAAATTTTCAAAAAAACAAACTGGTAAATTTCTCAGTTTGAAATGTTAAAAATATGCTAGTAATAATTCACAACTTTTAAGATTAATCTCCAGAAATTGTTGTAGAAAAAATCTTTGGAAAATTTCAGATTTTCAAAAGTTAAAAAAAATTTTACCTTTGAAACTCTTAAATTTCACAATTTTTTCTAGCAAATGTTGGAGATTAACCTCAAAAGTTTTGCATTTTTACTAGCAAATTGTCTCCCAACTTTTCATTTTTAGATGTCAGAAATTTACCTGTTTTTTTTCTAGAAAATTGTTGAAATTTCCAACACTGAAATGTCAAAGTTTTTTCTGAAAAATTTCAGAGATTAATGTCAAAATGAGTTTTTGGGTGGAATTTTATAGAACGCCATAAATTTATAACACGCCATTGTAATTCGCTCAATCACAGGTACAAATAGGTACATAAAACATCCAAAAAGAAAAACAAGTTTAGTGAATAACTTGCAGTCTAACCAAACTTGGAAAAGCGAGACGTCTACACTGAGGTAAGTCTTGGTGAAGTCTGAATGAATCATCATCCTCAGACACTCAGAGTCAGGACAGATGGTTTAAATTGAGCCGAGCGGGGAGGAAGAAGGTGAGTGACAGTTATCCACCGCCCTCCATCTGTCCAAAATGTCACGCAGCAATCTGAGAAACATCAACCTGACCAACAAGTGGGGAACACATGCGAGTCTGTGTGTGTGTCCCTGTGTGTGCGCGCAAAGCCGATGAATAACAAGCTCCGAGTGACATTTTAAAACGAGAGGTATTTCCCTTTAAGTGAACGGCTGAATCTCACTGTGACATGTGAGTGACGAGTTTCTGACAGACACAAACTATGTGATTACTGCGCGCACACACACGCACGCACGCACACACACACACACACACACACACACACGCATACACACACACGCGCACACCTATGACCAGCAGCAGTCATAATTATGCCTGAGGAAAGAATAAAAAATGGTGAAAGCTGTGTGGTAAAATGCTTGATGGCTGTTCAACTTTTCAGAGTTGGAAATATTCCAAACACACACTCTCTCTCCCACACACACACGCACACACACACACACACACACACGCACCCCCCCCCCCTCCCCCCCACACACACAGGGTTTTGAAACTATTTCTTTCCACTCTGTCTCCAATAACGGTGGTTTTGAAAGAGCTGTCAATCAAACAGTGCTCTCCTGCAGATAGACTCAGAAGAAAAAGTGAAATGTTCATTTTCTATATAAAAAAAAGACTTCCAGTTTGTTTAGATGGACTGAGTGAAAACCTAAAGGTCAAACATGTTTTCTGTTTCTTTGTGTAAATGCTGACATAATCAAACCCAGACAGCTCCTTTCAAAATGATGTAATGTGTGCACACTAAGAAAATTATTAGAGGGGCTGCAATAAATCCAGCCCACATGATGTAAAAAGCACAATATTTAAGGAAAGACAAGACGATGAACTGTTCACAAATAAACGTTTCATAAACACTAAGCTGCAAGTCAGGTCTCAAGGTCCTTCTTACATCAAATGCATGCTGTCTGATCTTCCTTTAGGACTTAACTGCTGTAGGTTATGAACACAAATCATTTATCCTTCACCTCATTTAACAGAAACTTCTAACTAAAGGTCTGTAGCGGGACACATAAACCTTGGTTTGCTACATAATTCAGCTTGAAAGTCATAATTTGCTATTTTCTCCATGTATCCTGTCTGTGTTTTTGGTATAACATATGGAGAAACCTTTTGTATAAATTTGCCACAACAGTTTTGCCGTACGAAAAGGAATATCTCAAGATGTTATCCTAGCTTCTTAATTGACTAATTAAATCAAAACCGCCAACATCGTCCATAGTGTAATGCGTCTGTGTTATTGCAAAATGTTATGGTACTTTGATGCTGCTTTCTCTCAAAGAAACATTGACCACGTCGTTCTGGCGTTAATGATTTAATATCTGTAAATGTTACCAACTTTCGCTGTGAAGAATCAGTTTTTAGTCAGAAGATCTTGACATTAACCTTGCCGTCTTTCTAACCTTGAGCTATAATCCTGATCACAGAGCAGGATTTCCTCACCTCTGACTTAAATCTTAGTGAAATTGTTTTAAAAACTGCTCCTCTGATAAACAGTGAAGCAAACAGGAATCCAGCTCTACAGTCTGACTCTTCATTTTACTATTTTTACTATATATTCTATATTAAGATCTTCTTCTCCAAGAGACAGTTCCCCTCTCCCCAGCCATCCCTCTATCCGCTGTAGGGCATCCTGAAGCTGTCAACACAATACCAGGATGAGATATCAGGCTTTCAGAAATCTCAAACCAAACAGTCAGATTTTTAGGACACTGTAAGAAACAAGCTAAGTTTTACATTTATTTTACAACTGCTCCATTGTTAGCCACAGAAACTATCAGAACACGAGACAAGAAAATATATTGTCGACTGTACAATATCAGCAGACTGCATGGAGTCACAACAACAAAATTATACATTTAGCTTTAATCCTATTACTTTTAGTATTATTTTTATTGTCATCAATAATGTAATCAAGGACATGTATGAGTTTATTTATTTATTCTCCTTATTATACAATGCGTTTTCTCTGTTTTTCTTTCTTTCTCATTTATGAATCACATAAACAAAAACACACTCTCTACTATGAATACCTAAAGAACCACTTTGGACTTTGTTTATTTGATTTGTTTACAAAACAATAGTAAAGAAATAGATATATTTTCCTTTTAATTTCAACTCATGTTTCATGTTCACAAATTGCATCTTCGTGCCAAGAGCTCTATTCCTTTACTCTGCAGTGATCTCCAACACTCCAGAACCATGAGTCAATATCCTCATCTTTCATTTTTGAGGAACCGTTTCTCCACTCTTTATGTTGGTAACGGTGATTTTCATTCTGGTGGGAATCTACAGACTCTACAACAGCAAACACATCCAATCCATCTGCACATTTGGGTTGGTCCAATTTACAACAAGACTGTTGATTTTTCATGTCAATCAGTCTCATATGCAAATGTTTGTTTTTTATAATAGTCATTTTGCTTTAGATGTTTATTTATTTTGAGAAAGAAAAATTATGCTGACTTTCTGCCATTATTTCTTTCTGTTTCTGAACAAAACCAAGACTGAAAGGAACAAAAAAAAGTGGGTCACTAATGCCTGCGATGGACAAATGACAACAGGACAAGTAAATACGTCAGTGAAAGAACAACATGATAACATTCAGAAAGAAGGAGCCTGTTTGTTTCAAAATTTGTTACAAATATTTTAACTAAAGTTACAACTGAACTTTATGACAAATTGCTAAAGTAAAAACTAACACTGTGGTTAAACTGTGACTTTCTCTGCTATGAAAATTATTACTTTAGCCAAGCAATGTGCTATATTTCTAAAAATATTTGTCTTTCTAGCCAGAAGTCCAGTTTTCCTTCACACTCAGCACCATGTGAAGCCAACAGGAAGCTTAATGGCCGTGGCCTCTCGATCCTGCCGGCTGCTGAAACTGGCGGTCTGACGGCCCTTGATGAATGACGTTCTCTGCCTCAACAGAATAAAACCAACGGCAAGCAGCAGGAGGTAATTCAGCGTCTAAACATCGGCTCCTGCTCCTTGAAAGGCCCGCAGCGGTAATGAGGCTGCCGCTCGGTTCGGCGGAGGGCCACAGGGGCCGAGGCCGAATGATAAGGGCCAAGAGTGACAACGTGATGGAGCGCAAGCAGCAGAGCTGGTCTGGGAATGAGGGAAGCAGCACCGCCAGAAATAAATCGGTTTCTTCCAGGTTTTCTCTTTATCATCGGTTCGTTCTTACAAAGGAAGGTGCTGTGGCTCTTTTTTGTGTGTTTAATAACAGCTGACTTGATTCAACAAGTTCACATCAATCAGGCAGTAAACTTCCATCCATCCATCCATCCATCCATCCATCCATTTTCTTACACCCTTGTCCCTCAGTGGGGTCAGGAGTGTTGCTGGTGCCCATCTCCAGCTGGTGTACCGGGCGAGAGGCAGGGTTCACCCTGGACAGGTCGCCAGTCTGTCGCAGGGCAACACAAAGACACACAGGACACACATCCATGCACACACACACTCACACCTAGGGGCAATTTAGAGATACCAATTAACCTGACTGTCATGTTTTTGGACTGTGGGAGGAAACCGGAGTGCCCGGAGAAAACCCACGCCTGCACAGGGAGAACATGCAAACTCCATGCAGAAAGACCGG
This sequence comes from Poecilia reticulata, assembly GCF_904066995.2. Taxonomy (NCBI): domain Eukaryota; kingdom Metazoa; phylum Chordata; class Actinopteri; order Cyprinodontiformes; family Poeciliidae; genus Poecilia; species Poecilia reticulata. Next base: position 3,286,579 of record NC_088845.1, on the reverse strand, counting down.
GGCCGGGAATCGAACCCAGAACCTTCTTGCTGCAAGGCAACAGCTCTACCAACTGCGCCACTGTGCAGCCCCGGCAGTAAACTTATGTAACTAATTTAATTAGTTTCATACTCAAATGCTGTGCCAAAGATGTGACACTAACCTAATCTTTTTTTCATGTCACACAAAGCAGAAACTCCATCTGGGTCAATGAAAAGCCACTCACCTCAGCATGCGAAATGCTTGGAGCAGCTTCAACTAATGTCACTTAGTCCACTTTAGTCCACCCACAAATGGTCTACAGCCCTCTCATACTTCACTGTTCAGTCTGGAAAACAAAATAAAACAAGAAAGTGACGCCAAGGCAGCAGCAACTTCCCTTCTTCGTGAGGCAGCAGAACAGTGAATTGAAACTTTTAACAAAAATACTAACACATTAAAACAAACAAAAATGCATTTCTTTCTGTTTATAGCTGTATCAGGTATAGATTGTAAGTCACACAAAAGCTGGACACGACATTACATATCCACTGCTTTCTTACTGAACTCTAAATAAAAATAACTAACTTATTTGCACACTTCTAATCAATAAATCCCCATTTCATCAAAAAAAGCCATACATTTTTTATGTTTATTTTCCCATGCTTATTGGAAAGTTAACAGAAAAAAATGCATATGATCAGATTTAAAATCCAACCAAAGTCTGGATCCCCCAGAATATTTTCAGTCTACTGTAAACACCGCATGTTTGCATGTGAACATTTCTGTTTGTCTTGAAGACCTGATGGGTGATTACATCAACCTCCAGTCACCCCTCTATCGTGACATGAAATATCTCCATCCTTGACGGCTGCGGAGCTGTAAAACATCTCTATCGTTGACATGTAGAGCCATTGGTCTGGGCAATAACTTTTTACTATCTGTCCTTGATCAGTTCAGACCTCTGAAGAAGCCAAAGGATCCACAACCCAAATACTCCCAACAACTTCTGAATACAAGCAGTACTGTCTTTCTGGTTTTGGATTTCCCCAAATCCCTCAATGTTATTAATCACTTGATTGTAACTGAAAGCTTTTTTATGCAGCAAAGGAAATAAATTTTCCATCTTAATTTCCATTTCCTGGGTTGCCATATTTTATTCTTCATTGAAACAAAACAGACAAATAATACGCATCCAAACAACAGAACTGTAGCAGAATTAAAACACAAATTTGACTAAAACCCACTAAAATGTAAGGGAAATAGTAATTTTTACAAGACTTTAGCCTTCCAGAGCATTATCGTCTCAATTTAAGTACTAATATGTTTTATATCTGTACACCTGCTGGCTTTGAGACAGAAAATACACCGTCAGATTATACTAATGACTGCTTACCTCTCATTTTAGTTAATTATTTCCTGAAGTTATGTGAATGTTTTTGTTTGCCTTTCTTCCCTGCAGTGGGATAAACATTGTGTCTCCATTCGTGTCCAAGCAACACAACCGGAAGAACCAAAATGCTTTGGGGGAAAATATTCGGAAAATTGTTGACGATTTTTGAAACACTGCCATCTGGTGGCCACGTCTTGCAGCTACATGGAACAATGTTGTATATTAAACACAGGAAAAGTTTCCAGTAGCAGTGTTACTGTAAAATCTCAAGTGATAAACAAACATGTTACTTTCTTTAGCATCTTAAACGTAAATTTATCTGTCAAAAGTTGAAAAAAAAACGTATCAACTCATCATCAGCTACATCAACTACTAGATGGGTGTTTTGAAAATGATCTTATAAGTACAATCCATGAAATTCTGACAAATTAGAGGACTAGACAAGAAAACCAGATGGCCTTATGTGAAAAGTGTCTAATCTGGTGAAACTGAACCAGAAACATGTTGGTTAATGATGGTAATTTGTAAAACTGTTTTTTTAGGTTGGTTTTTTATAGCCTTTCTCCTCTTAATTAATGAAAACATTTAAATGCAGCATTTTGAATTTACTAGAGCTATTTTTTTTCCTAAACGTGGTTTTCAGTCAGTGGTTTTTTCAGTGGTTTTCAGGTAAAAAGAACATAAAACTGAAGGGCATAAATTCTCTATGCAGTCTATGTGATTTTCCATCGCAGGGTGATAAATTGGAGAAAAGATCGTATTTATTGCATCTTTTCCCTCATTTTTACATACTGGATGAAGAAATTTTGAGTGAATAAACCAGTTTGTCCAAAGCCACCTAGAAGGAAACATTGTGTCTGTGACACTATATTTTTTTTTGGCTATGGGTTCCTTCAACCTGCACCTTCTTGATTTCTTGTTTGACCTCCTAAAAAATACATCCTTAACACCAACACTCATATACAGGTCTGGTTAGACTTACCTACACAGTCTGGATAAAAATGAGAGTTTTCTCTGTCATAAACTTCTCCGTGCAGCACTTTGTGAAATTGCAGCAGCCAACCAGTGGAGAAAAAACCCTCATCTGACAGACAGTGCATGGAAAACTGTGGATATTATCACTGGGGCTTTTGGGGGGGGGGGGTATAAAATGGAGATTCAAACACTTTCTAGAGTCAGGGATCATTAAACTCTCAACAGGTTAAATGGCTGAGTGAAACAGAAAAACTGAAATTGTCACTTCACTCCTTCTCCTCTCTTATTATGTTTCCACTCTGTCAGAGAACAGCGCTGTTGCAGTAGACTTTTATTACCCTGTGTGATAAGACTGATGGCCGTTATGTTCACATAAACCTCAGCGTTCACGTTGAAAGCTCAAACAATCAAACACAGGCGCTTTTCAGTCAATAACTTCCAACAAACCAGAGAAGGATTAATGTTCCAGTTTTATGGCGGCTCTGTTTGGAGTGTTTAGTTTCGCCATTATAGGGGGATGGGTGGGAGTGAAAAGGCTGAATCTGAAAGCACCTTGCACGCCGGCAGACTATAAAAGTGATTACACAACTTAGTTTTTGAGTTTAGTGGAAATTGGTTGTTCTGAGTTTAATAAAAAAGTATGTTTTATGTCCTCGATCCAGGACTATTAAGAGTATGGGCGTCTATCCCTCACAATAAAGGGATTAAACTCTGAGCTGTTGGCTTCACTCTTCCCTAACCATCACTTTTATATATGGATGCCTTCTGACACAGCAGAGAGATTTATGGCATGAACTTACATTGCATTAATAAATGCATGTGTGTACGTGAAGCAGTCTTTAGAGCTCTTAATGTGATTGAAAGAATGTTGGGACTCAGTGATTTAAAAGGGATTTATTGCTCTCATCAGTTTTTGTTTCCTAGATGTTAGTCTGGGCTTCATTCCCCTGAGTCGATACCTTGTTGAACCACCTTTTGATGCAATTAAAGCTGCAAGTATTTTGCATTACGTCTCTAGGAGCTCCAGTAAGACAAATTTGATGGAGCACAAGATACCAGCAGTGCATAAAGGACCAAAGCCAGGGTTAATGTATGATCTTGAGATTTCAAAGAGACTGTTATTATTTCCAATACAAAAGAGAAAAATGGCTGAAATGATCTATGCTTGAAGGTATGTGGGTTCAGATAGGAACAGAGTGAGGAGCTCCAGCATTCTGTGAGAGCTCAGAGTAGAGATGCTGCTTATCCCCATTGAAAGGTGCCAGTTGAGATGGTTAGAGTATCTGATCAGAATCCCTCCTTTTGCCTCCCTTTGGAGGATTTCCAGAAACATCCCACTGGGAGGAGACCCAGAACTCGCTGCAGTTCTGCTTGATTCTCATCTCCCTTCAGTTTTCCGTCTAAGTTTCCTCCTATTGACCTAGATTTGTCCAGTAGAATTTTAATTGAATCAATAAGGAGCCATGAGGAGAAGGTGTGAATGTTGACATCAAATTTCTGCACTGTTTAATAATTATTTTTTTACACAAAGTGATGTGTAGTAACGCGTTTCTGTAATCCAATCGCTTTTTTCAAGTAATGAGTAAAGGATTATGATTCAAGAGAAAGTAATTAGATTACTGTTACTTCCCCACAAACAGTTACTACACTACAAAACTGTGATTTTATATTTAAAACATAGACAGAGTCCTCCAAGAACCAATCGTCTATTAATAGCCGGGGGTCCAGATTCTCAAATCGAGGTAAGGTTTAGAACAAGCAGTTGGTTTTTTACCAGGCTATCTGCCACCTGCCTTACTAACCAAGCTATTCTTATTCATTTGTTTTTCTGTTTTGCGTATATGTACACAAGGGTTAACGTTACATGCATGTTTTTGAAGTGCAGGTGAAGCCAGAGGAGGAGAAACCTTTTAATCGTGGAGTAGAAGTGCTACCCAACGCATCGCTATCCAGTCCTGTTCTCAATTCACTCTGAGTAAAATAAATGTTGTTTTAATTCTGTCAAACTGTTGAAAACGAGAAAATCTTGGAGAAAACTGGAGACATTAACTAAATCCCCTGTAAATGCCACATGTAGAGGCTTAAAAAACTCCTCAATACATTTTCTAATAGGAAAGTCGACAAGAGCCTTAATGGGCTTGTGAGTAAAAATGTGTGTGTGTGTGTGTGTGTGTGTGTGTGTGTGTGTGTGTGTGTGTGTGTGTGTGTGTGTGTGTGTGTGTGTGTGTGTGTGTGTGTGTGTGTGTGTGTGTGTGTGTGTGTGTGTGTGTGTTTTCCTCAGTTAAAACTGTTAAGGTTATTTAATCCCTGTGCCACTTTTCCCAATGGTCAGATGGCTTTAAAATAAAAACTCAATCTAGTTTATTGTCCTCGCACACACACGCATACACACACATTGATACACTTGGAGCTTGTCAGTCTGTTTCCTGCCACCCTGTAGTGTGTGTTTAAGTGAATCACCAACATGTGTGAGAGCTTTGCGACTGACAGGCTGTTAATCCTTCACCCCCTCCTCCCTCCTGAACCTTCATCCTCATGTCTCGTCCCTCCCGCTCCTCTTCCTCGATCACTCCTCTCAGTCTGTTTGGAGATTTCTGCTTTCTCTCTTTACCTTCTCATTCTTTGTCATTCCTGTGGGTTTTTTAGATCGTTGTCCTGAATATTGTCCTTTGACTTTTATCTGTATCTTGTGCAGTTCTTGTCTTCCTCCTGCTTTTCTCTTCCTTTTTTCTCATAAGTTGTTTTTCTCTTTTCCACAACAAAGTATTAGGGCCATAAGTAAAAAGAAAATTACGAGAATAAAGCAATAATATTTTGAGAATAAAGTTGTAATATTAAGACTTTCTTCTTGTTTTATTTTATTTTCTATTTTCTTAGTGTCATACTTTTCTTCTCATCTTAATATTTTTACTTATATTTTCTCTCCTGCTCCTTTTTTATGTCTGTTTGCTCTTAATTTTCCATTTTTTCTCGTTTTCTTCTCCATTATCTTTCACTTGAAGTCCAGGAAGGAAAGCCAGACATCTCTCTGCTCTGCAACACTCTCCTAATTCATGTAGGACAAAAGTGGCCAACTCCAGTCCTCAAAAGCCCGTCTCCTGTATGTCTTAGGGTTTCTCTGGTCCAATACGTATGAAACCAGCGATGGTTCATGAACATGCTCCTACAGAATCTGATCACATGCTGAGATGGAAATTCAGCCACCAGCGTTGCAGCAGGACACACCAAAAGAATCTAGTTCAGAGATTTAGCAAGAGATACAAATCGGATCTCCTTGAAATCCACAATTATTTTTTCATGCAAACATTTCTAATTTGTGCTTCAAGATTCCAACTTGAATTCAGGTAAATGAACGACTTCCACTTTTATCACATTTGTTTGGAAGGTTCACCATTGAAGTGTAGATTTTCTTTTTCAGATGAAATCACCAGCTTCTGGAAGGTCGTTTATGCAAATTTAATGGTACAAGTGTTTTCTTCTTCGATGGATGCCATTAACCGGGCTTCTGGGATGTTTACAAGATTCATGAATCATTTAGTTGTTGCAAGTAAAATCAGATGAAAAACAATAACTTCAAAGAGCTTTTTTTGAGCTGCTGTTATCCGCCTGCAACAAAATTTATTTCTTGTTACTTAAGCATAATTTTGGATTATAGGTTTAAGGATTTCCCTTCCATCTTTTTTTAATAATCTCTCACATGTGGAGAATTAAAAGATTCACACTACTTTGCAAATTATTTTGTCTGTCCTCTCATCCTTTATTTGGGATCTCCTTGTCTAACATAAGACCGGCTGCCCTCTTTCATCACCGTTGCATTAATCGCATTAAAAAAGACCCTCTCTGGTTTTGTTTCTGTAACGTGTATGAGTTAAAATTTGCCCTATTCTTCCCAGGCAGTCAGGTGGAAGAGCAGAAACGTTTCATCCACATTAAGAAGACGCTGTGGGTGTCTGAGGGTGATGGAGCCACGAAGTCCACCGGTCCGGCTGACATGATGCGAGAGACAAGCAGGACACCAGCTCTGGGCCTCGTTACTCAAGCTCCATTAAGCTTCACGCTTAAATTATACCCTAATACCTGTTGTCACGGTGATGCACTGGGCTGAAAACATTTATGCAGGCCACGGGGGCTGAAAACTGCCCCCGTGTGCAACACCGATGCCACCAAGGACACACACTCACACACACAAGCAGCCAATGCTCATCAGCATTACTCCCTGCAGGTCACACACAAAATCAGGCCTCTCCAAACACACAAACAGCATAAATACATATTCATTAGTGCAATATCAGAAGTGCCTTTCAGTCATGGAGTCCTTCTCATTAATCTGCTGGAAGTTTTACATGGTGTCTTCATATCTGAAGGAGCTTTCTCTGATACCCTTCACAAGGAAGCAAGAACAGATGAGAGCAAGTTATTATTTGTAAATATCGTCAAACAATGTTGAAAAATCTATATCTGCATGTAGATTGTTGTCAAAAGTTGTGGCTTTCTTCTGTTTTTGCTTTTTCCCCCACATGTTTCAGATCCCAAATACAAAGATCACAAACAAAAAACATCACAAACTAACCTGGCGCTGTATGAAAGAGTAACAGATTAAATTACTGATCACAGTTAAATCATGACTTAAGTGTAACAAACCTGTACTATCAAGAAAGCTTTTAAACTGAACCTTTCTGACAACATGAAGTAGGGTACAAGATCTAGAAAACACATCATGCCCAGATCTTGTAATGGCTACCAGCATTAAGAAGCGCATGTTAGGACTTTATTAAAAAATATGCACTTTGGTGGGAGTTCAGGAATGGCAGAAGGCAGCTAATGATGTTGCTACCTTTCAACGCAGTTCTGCTCAATTCTCATCTCCCTTCATTGCTCCGTCTGGAATTTCTCCCATAGAGTTCAATTTCTCCTGAAATTGAAGCCAAGCAGGATACTGTCTCAGGAATCCAGTGCAATTGGTAGTTTAAAACAATTACTCTACCAATTACCACAAACACTTCAAAATCCCAATTTAAAATGTTTTATCTTCCAACATGTGTTGGATGATCAGAAATATTTAGTGAGACAAGAAAGTAAAAGGTATGAAGTTAAGGTAGAGCATACAATAGAAGAAGAAAATATTTACATTTGGTAATTTTTCTAAATATGCATATAGCATAAACATTTAAAAATGTGTCCACTTAGGTGAAAGAATGACCAACTTGTAAAGTCCTTCATACTACCCAGGTAAACTTTTACAGGGTTGGGCTTTCAGTTTCATTCAGTTTAGTTACACAGTTCTGATTCACAACAAATTCATGATAATTGATCGCATGAAGTCATTAAGTTTGCAGCAATTCCACCTACTGAAAACTCATGGAAACCACCTGGATTTTGCTCATTATCAACATTATTGTTTCCCTTCTGCTTCCACAGGTAAAACAGGTGAGTCGTCCCAGAGGAGGAAGTTCAGTAGACATGCATGTTGAATTTCTCTAATATAAGTCATCTATTTGCACAAAGGCAGGCTTAATGATACAACCACTCTCAGTCATCAGATGCAGAAATCTGCCTTTTATTTCCCGGCAGGCTGACGAAGTGGTTGCAGTCAGGTGTGGACACTGCTGCCTTCACTGCCATGCCCACTAAAGGAACCGTGCTGCTCAGAAAACAAAGAAGCACACCCAGCACAGACACACTCCAGGTTTATGAACCGTTGGAAATTAAACATACTTTTTATGTACCAAATAAACCAATTTTTGTCAAAAAGCATAAAATACTGTTTCAGGAAACAAATTTGAAATGGTTTTTAATTTGCAATGATAGTGAATAACAACATAATGAAAATAGGCTTAGAAGATTCCTGAAAATGTAGCTGTATTAAATGTATAACATCTTGCCATACATTTAACTACAGTGAGCCAGGGATCCGGGAGAAACTGCCTTTTCTAATTATTCTGATTCATCTTTGTAGAAATGATTTATAGCTTTCACTACAGGAAGAATAATAGCGAGTGTAACCTCCTGCTTTCCAGTCAGCTTCACATTCCTCCTGTAATTTATTACCAACTTTATTTACCCAGATAGACACATAATCAACACCCAGAGCAACAACAACAAGCAAAAAAACAAAAGAAAAAGTATAATCAAAAACAATCACAGCTAATTTGTTAAACATGTTTTGAAGGAAACATGATTGCAGCCGGATTAAATGTTCAATCAGCATAATCAGGAAATGTTGATTTTTATATTTGTGAAGTAATTAAAATGCAAAATTACATAAAAACAAAGATGATAGATTGAGTGCATTTATGATGCAAATTGGGTTTTGTATTTTGTTTTTCTAATTTTAATGAAGTTAGCCTGTGAAAAAGTTTGACTCAGTATTAATTCTGCATGTCTGCCTGTGTTTTCCTCATGACAACCATTTTGGATCCTAAATGTTTAATGTGTAGAGATTTTTAAATAGTCAATACTTCTGTTTTCTTGTCAAACTTAAATTTAAGGTAAAAATGGCACAGAAGCCTCTTTTCTAGAGCATATATTCATGTGTGCAGGTGTGTGTGCATGCGCTCTTACTCTCAACCTGCCTGTTTTATCAGAAGTCAGCCTTTCATCTCTGCAGCAGGCCTGAACGCAGCAGACAGACTGGGTGATACTGACACCCAGGGGTCCCTGAACACATCAGCACCAGTCCTCCATACTTCAGACCCAGAACCGTCTGAAACCTCTGGACACGGCCATAACTGTCATATTACTGCAACACACACACTCACCCCCACACACACACACACACACACGCACACGCACACGCACACACACACACATGCACACACACGCTCAGATCCATGTTAATTTATTTAAGAAGTCACTGCAGACGTCACATCAAATGTGATCAGTTTCATTCAAACGGAGATTTGATTCTTGCATATTTTCATATTTTTCAAATTGAAAACAACAGTGATGTCATTTTCCATCACTTTTCAGTTAAAAAACTATTACATTGAAATCAACAGACAAAACCATACTCACTAGTCCACATTGGTTAAATGTTTTCAAAAACATAAGTTTAGTTAAGTTTTTTAAACGTAGATTTTGTGTCATAAATTAATAGACTAAACACTCTTGCAAAAAGCATTTACATAAGGTCTCCTGAGCTATTCACAGAGATGCTCTTTAGAACATGCATAAGGAAAGTCATAAAATAAAATAAGCCTCTTTTAAGAAAGCTCCAGGTAGAAAACTGTGGATTTAACAAATTCCTTGCATAGCTGAATATTTGATAAGGCCTTCAGCCTTCTCCTGTGGTGACTGGAATGTACATTTATTTATAGAGGCTGGATTTGTGCCAGTTTTCACCTTGTAAAGTTGCTACTTGACTAAAATCTTCAAAACAATTTGAGGAAACTTTTGAAACTACAACAAAAGTTGCAAACAAAGTAAATCATTTCTGTTTTATTATTTTCTGTATTCTTTTAAATATAGATACTCATAACCTGCAGGGGATGAGAGAAGCAGACTGGAACAAACTGGAGCATGCAAAATGTTGGTTGCTTGCTCAGTGACAAAAACACTATCTGTTGCAAAATGAGATATAATGATAATAAAGGGCTGTAAACTGCTTGTTTATCAATACATTTCCATAACTTTTTGACAATTCCCTAATCGTATTATCAGAATAATTTGGCTCAAAGTTAAGTGAACGTTCCTCTGTAGAGTAAATGTGGAAGCACTTTGCAGGCGAACCATTTGGGGCCCCAGTCCTGTGGTTCAGCACATGAAGCCACCTGACTGCTCCGTGGTCGGGACGCCATCAGGCTGACAGGGGGAAGTGGAAGCCACCATAAACTGGGTCGCAGAGGGTAGAACCGCCTCAGGGCAGCTTGGCTGACACCCCACATCTAAATCAGCACATTAGGCACCAGTGCACGACAAAGAATTACAGGGGGAAAAGTGCAAGTAAGGGGAAACTGCATGTATTATGCGTTTTAATATTCAGTGTTTGGAGAGTGGATGAGATCGGAGCCATTTGGCTTCCCGTCAAAGCTACGGACACATGAAGGGTACCAAACCACCAAGGTTCAGACAAAAGAAGATCATCACTCTGTTCAGCAGGAAAAGTTCAACTAGATGCCCAAATGCACTTCAGAAAATTAGAACCTCAGTAAACGGTTCATTTATTCTGTAATTCAGTTTGAAAAATTTAATTGATTTACGACAAAGACACATTACACACAGTGCTATATAAATAAAATTACCTTACCTTACCTTACCTTACCTTACCTTACCTTACCTTACCTTACCTTACCTTACCTTACCTTACCTTACCTTACCTTACCTTACCTTACCTTACCTTACCTTACCTTACCTTACCTTACCTTACCTTACCTTACCTTACCTTACCTTACCTTACCTTACCTTACCTTACCTTACCTTACACACAGATTGTCTGTGAAGTATGTAAATACTGTTTCAACACATGAAAGTTACATATCATGCTTTTAACAGTTTTGCATAAATGAGCATGCTTGCAGCATTTTCTTATCCTTTCTGTAACTTTCTTCAGGAAATTGAATTGTACATGTATGTCATGTCTGCGACAGACTGGCAACCTGTCCAGGGTGACCCCGCCTCTCGCCTGGAACGTTAGCTGGAGAGGAACCAGCAACCCTCCCGACCCCACTGAGGGACAAGGGTGTTAAGAAAATGGATGAATGTCATGCTGCAATTGTTTGCTTCTTCAGCAGTTCAGGTTCCCCTTGTTTTAAATATGATTTTGTTTTTAAACAGTTTTTTTGTCTTTTCAGACATATAAGACACGTTTTTGATGATAAAATACATCTTTAAGACTATCACATATAGACACACTGAGTTTCTTTGATATAAGTTTCCTTTGTTTTTGAAAAGTGCCACATAGCTCATTCTGGATTCGACCAGGTCGCCATTTTGAACTGAATGACTGTCGTCCATCCATCTGTTTGTCCGTCTGTCCATCCATCCATCATCGTTGTTGGTTTGACACTTGGAACAGTTAAATCACCACTAGATGGCGGTGAAGTAATGAGTAGAAGGTAATTCAGCCATCGATCTAGGTGTGTTGGACCAGAGAGGCATGTAAAGGATTTAAACGAAAATTTGACAAAGAGCTTTAATGTGATTATCAGGACACAGGAGAGTGCAGGAGTAAATGAAAGGGCCACAACAGTGGTAAAATGAGCTGACTGAGCAGATGGCAGATCACCATGGCAACCAGGACCGGCTGAGTCTTTCATTAGACTTTGAGTTGTTATGTGAGATGATGTTTTGTGGTTGTTGAGCAAAGATATTTATATTTTGTGGTGCCTTTCTGTTGTATTGGAACTTACTTATGCCCATGCAAAAAATGAAAATAAACATTTAGTTGAATATTTTATTATATTGGCAGTATAACTCACCAGTTCCTGTAATAAAACATTTATTCATGTAAACTCTATGCAGCAGTGGAAGCAGAATGTTGTTGATGAATGAAGCTGAAACCAAATATCTGACCTTCTCCAGCATCACGAGACACTTTGAAGGAAATTATTCTGAATTTTAATGACAAATTGTAATAATGAACAGAAGATTTTCCATATTTCTCTGTAATCAAGTTGTTTTATTGAAGAAAGTAAAATACACAGAACTAAATATTTTTTATCTGAATATGAATAATTAAGAAAACAGCATCAGTTTTGAGTTGATGTTAGTATCAGTTATCTTCTTTGGATAAAAAATAAAGAAAACAGAATCAAGTTCAGTTCAAACTCAATGGATTTAAACAAGAACAAAAATATCCAAATACAGCAAAACAAATATTAAAGTAAAACTATTAGAGCCCAGAAAATGTTAGATTTCCTTGAAGAGAAACATTTCTGTCTCGTGAGATTAAAAGAAATAATCAGTAGTGATTTCCTTAATAAATCCTTTAACACAAAGAACAACATTTAAACCAGAGAAATAAAGATCAGAACAGCAGAGCAGAGACATCAGAACAATTAACCCTGATCAACAATCAGCAAATCTACTTGGGTTTACAGATCTCTGCAGAGTCTCCAGTGTACCAAACCCAAACTCCAGCCAGTAGCGGTTGAGTGAATCTGGTCTGGACTCTGTGGAGGAGAGTCATGGTTTCAGAGACGCTGTAGAAGGACAGAATACCTGCTCTGTGATTCAGGTAAACTCCGACTATGGAGGAAACTGGACCTGAGATGGAGGTCCAGATGTTGTTGTGACCAAATCTAAAACTGCTTTGGGAACACTCTAATGCCCAAGATTGATCATTATATCCAAATTTACATTCATCCCCATTTCCTACTCTGCTGATGTTCTTGTATGCGACTGCTACATAAACCTGCCTCCCTCTCCACTCCACCTCCCAGTAACAACGTCCAGTCAGACTCTCTCTGCACAGAACCTGCCACCAATAAGTGAATCTGTCTGGGTGACTAGAATAAGTCTGATCATGATTCATTGCTGTCACCTTCCTGTTCCCCTCTGATAGTAACAGCTTTGTGTTTGCCGTGTTTGGATCCAGAGTGATTTCACATGAACATCTTAAGAATCCAGCTCTGCTCTTTGGTTCTGGTTCTGGTCCTGACAGTAGAACATCCACCTCAGTGACCGTCAGTGAGATGTTTGTCCATGAGTCTCTCAGGACGTCCTGTAGTTTGTCTCTGAGCTCTGACACAGCTGCTGTCACGTCCTCAAAGTGTCTCAGAGGACGGATGTTGATGCTGGATGAGTGTGTCGACTCCCTGAGTGCTGGCAGTGAGGGGTAGTTGAGGAGAAACTGGTTGAGATCCTCTGTGTGTGAGAGCTGCTCCAGCTCAGCGTCTTTCCTCTTCAGCTCACTGATCTCCTGCTCCAGCTTCTCCTGAACATCTTTGACTCGACTCACTTCAGTTTCTTGCTGGGATCTGATCTGCTGCTTCACCTCAGAGCTTCTTTTCTGGAGGAGACGGATCAGCTCAGTGAAGATCTTCTCACTGTCCTCCACTGTTTTCTCAGCAGAGTGATTGATGGCCTCCACCTCCTGCTGAAGCAGCTTCACATCTTTCTCCTGGTCCTGGATCATCTGCTGGATGTTTCCTCGTCTGTCCTCCAGCTCTCTCTGCCTCTCAGTCCTTTCTGCTGCAGCTGACACTGTGTCATGGCCTTTATGTTCATCCACAGAGCAGAGATAACAGATACACTTCTGATCAGTGCGGCAGAACATCTTCATCACCTCATCGTGCTTAGAGCAGATGTTCACCTGGAGGTTCTTGGACGGCTCCACCAGCTTGTGTTTCTTATATGGAGCCACATCATAATGAGGCTGAAGGTGTTTCTTACAGAAAGAGGCCAGACAGAATAAACAGGACTTGATGGCTTTCAGTTTTCTTCCAGTGCAGGAATCACAGGCCACATCTTCAGGTCCAGCATAGTGGAGGTCAGCAGGAGCAGCTTGGAGTCCAGTCTTCTTCAGCTGCTCCACTAAAGCTGCTAGCATGGTGTTCTTCTTTAGCACAGGCCTCTGTGTGAATGTCTCCCTGCACTGAGGACAGTGGTAGTTGTTCTTCTTCTCACCCTCATCCCAGAAGTTGGTAATACAGTTCATACAGTAGCTGTGTCCACAGGTAGTAGCCACTGGATCCTTCAGTAGATCCAGACAGATGGAACAGGAGAAAGTTTCTCTGTTCAGCTGAACTGCCTGCTGCTCCATTTCTCCTCTCAGTCACACTGACTGTGTTAGTTTCGTTTTGTAAGAATAGAAACAACCTTGAGCTCCGATCCACCAATCGCATGTCAGGACAGAGAGGCTCCAGCCAATCAGCTTCGTCCTTCATTAGCTGCTGGTTCCACCCAGTTTCAATGTTTGAGACCAGGAAGAGGAAGGCTTTGAATGTAATAAACTGTCATGTTTAACTGTCTTCACGACTGAGTCACTAACCTCAGATTGCTAACTTGTTAGCTCTCTATAGCTTCAGATAATAATGTAGAAGAATCATTGCTCCTGAAGAAACTAGATGTATTTAGTTGCTCATCAAAGTCTTTTGCCTGTTTCCTCACTGCTGTTTAATGGCAACATGACACAGAAAGTTTGCATCATATTCATATCAGTTTGTTTAGTGTTGCTGATAATGCATCGTTTTATAAAGCTGTAAAACTTTAATAAATCACAGCATTCAGAGGTTCTGCAGCCAAATGTGACACAGGTCTGTTTCGGGCTTTCATTTTCAAAGAAGTATTTAATTCACTTTTCAACATCCGACATGTCTTATGACATGTCTCCAGCCTCTCTCACATGTTTAACGTTAAATCTTCAACAGGCTGACATGGAGGATTTCTAACCTTCTCTTCATTACTGATATCAGGATGATATCAGGATGTTGAGCTCAGTTTTCTATCTGTAATCTCTCTACAGTGGTGGAGGCAGATTGTTGATGAATGATGGGGACACCAAGCATCTGATCTTCTCCAGCCTCACCAGAGACTTTGAAGGAAATGTTTCTGTACTTAAGACAACAATACTAACAATTTGTTGTAATAATGACAAGAAAATTCCCCAAATATCTCTGTGATCAAGTTGTTTTATTGAACAAGACCAAAGAGACAACAGGAGACTTTAGTTTCTGATCGAAATTTAAAAATTGAGAAGAAAACAGCATCAGTTCTATGTCAACGAGAGATTAATTTTTATTCTTTGGATAACAATAAAGTAAATATTTGAACCCAATCAGTTGAGATTGAGGTTCAGTTCATCTCAATCTTGACTGATTTAAACAAGAACAACATACATATTAATTTTTTATAAAACAAAAAACTATTAGAGTTCAGAGAAGTTAAAATTTTTATGTGGAGAAATATTTTTGTGTCGTAAGAATTAAAGAAAACAGCAGTGATTTCCTTTATGGTTCTTAGAACAAAGAGAACAACATTAAAACAAAAAAAATAAAGATCAGAACAGCAGAGCAGAGAAGTCAGAACAATGAACCTGATCAACAATGAGAGAGAAAATCTATTTGGGTTTACAGATCTCTGCAGAGGTTCCAGTGTTACAAACCCAAACTCCAGCCAGTAGCGGCTCAGTGAATCTGGTCTGGACTCTGTGGAGGAGAGTCATGGTTTCAGAGATGCTGTAGAAGGACAGAATACCTGCTGTGTGATTCAGGTAAACTCCGACTCTGGAGGAAGCAGGACCTGAGATGGAGGTCCAGATGTTGTTGTGACCAAATCTGTGATTGTTTTGAGAACAATCTAATGCCCAAGATTGATCATTATATCCAAAAACACATTCATTCCTCCTTCCTACTCTGCTGATGTTCTTGTATGCAACAGCTACATAAACCTTTGTCCCGCTCCACTCCACCTCCCAGTAACAACGTCCAGTCAGACTCTCTCTGCTCAGAACCTGAAAATAATAAGTGAATCTGTCTGGGTGACTAGAATAAGACTGATCCTGATTCATCCTTGTCACTTTCCTGTTTCCCTCTGATAGTAACAGAAAACTGCGTGCTGTGTTTGGATCCAGAGTGATTTCACATGAATATCTTAAGAATCCAGCTCTGCTCTTTGGTTCTGGTTCTGACAGTAGAACATCCACCTCAGTGACCATCAGTGAGATGTTTGTCCATGAGTCTCTCAGGACGTCCTGTAGTTTGTCTCTGAGCTCTGACACAGCTGCTGTCACGTCCTCAAAGTGTCTCAGAGGACGGATGTTGATGCTGGATGAGTGTGTCGACTCCCTGAGTGCTGGCAGTGAGGGGTAGTTGAGGAGAAACTGGTTGAGATCCTCTGTGTGTGAGAGCTGCTCCAGCTCAGCGTCTTTCCTCTTCAGCTCACTGATCTCCTGCTCCAGCTTCTCCTGAACATCTTTGACTCGACTCACTTCAGTTTCCTGCTGGGATCTGATCTGCTGCTTCACCTCAGAGCTTCTTTTCTGGAGGAGACGGATCAGCTCAGTGAAGATCTCCTCAATGTCCTCCACTATTTTCTCAGCAGAGTGATTGATGGCCTCCACCTCCTGCTGAAGCAGCTTCACATCTTTCTCCTGGTCCTGGATCATCTGCTGGATGTTTCCTCGTCTCTCCTCCAGCTCTCTCTGCCTCTCAGTCCTTTCTGCTGCAGCTGACACTGTGTCGTGGCCTTTATGTTCATCCACAGAGCAGAGATAACAGATAAACTTCTGATCAGTGCGGCAGAACATCTTCATCACCTCGTCATGACGAGAGCAGATGTTCTCCTGGAGGTTCTTGGACGGCTCCACCAGCTTGTGTTTCTTATATGGAGCCACATCATAATGAGGCTGTAGGTGTTTCTCACAGAAAGAGGCCAGACAGAATAAACAGGACTTGATGGCTTTCAGTTTTCTTCCAGTGCAGGAATCACAGGCCACATCTTCAGGTCCAGCATAGTGGAGGTCAGCAGGGGCAGCTTGGAGTCCAGTCTTCTTCAGGTGCTCCACTAAAGCTGCTAACATGGTGTTTTTCTGCTGGTCAGGCCTCTGTGTGAAGCTTTTCCTGCACTGAGGACAGTGGTAGTTGTTCTTCTTCTCACCTTCATCCCAGAAGTTGGTAATACAGTTCATACAGTAGCTGTGTCCACAGGGAATAGTCACTGGATCCTTCAGTAGATCCAGACAGATGGAACAGGAGAAAGTTTCTCTGTCCAGCTGAACTGCCTGCTGCTCCATTTCTCCTCTCAGTCACACTGACTGTGTTAGTTTCGTTTCATGAGAAAAGAAACCACCTTGAGCTCCAATCCACCAATCACATGTCAGGGCAGACAGGCTGCAGCCAATGAGCTTCATCCTTCAGCAGCTGTTTGCTCCACCCAGCTTTAATGTTTGTTTGAGACCAGGAAGAGGAAGGGAGGGAATATCAGGCTAAGATAAACTGCTTAATTCACAAATATTAACTTCATTTGTAGGAACCTTGCACTGTTTGTACTGATTAAACTCTCTCTCTCTCTAAATATTACACTGAGGTGACAAAGTAGATTTTGTCATTTTGCAGCATAATTGGTAGGAATAAGTGAGTAAAAATGGGTTTTTGACAAGAATCTGGCAGAAAATGTTAAAACCAATCAATACTGTTGTCCCTGTTTTGAAAATGAACTTTGAAAACATCTTTAAGAAATGTTATTTCAACATCCCAAATCTTAATAATCCTTAAGGATTGCTTCTGATGGTACTTCATTTCCAGTTTACGTTAATCTGATGCTGCTCCAAGATGTGTGTTCAGATACCGAAGTCAGAATGACGCCAGAGGTTTGTTCAAAACCTGAGCAGTCAAGGTGTTAGAGCTCTAATATTACGGCTCTATGTAGATTTTAGTCTGTATATATAATTTTAATAACTATTAAATTAGAGAAAATCTATAATATCTGTGCATTCAGTTAGTTTCTTAGTTTGTCTTTATTGTTATGCATGAAAAAAATGTTGGAATTCAACATTATGAGCCAAATATTTGACATTCTAACTGAGTGAATTTTAATGCCCCACCAAAATTATACATATGTAGAAAATTTTAGAATTACTTGAAAAGCTTGAATTAAAAATATTAAAATTAAACAATCCAGTTATTTAAAGTAAACTTTGCATTATTCTGTTTTCTTTTTCTTAGATCACATCCCTGTTCTGACTTCCTGAGCAGAGCTTTAAATATCGAGATTTCTCTTAAAATATCAACTTCTGATTCTAGTTTCAAGAGTTAAATGACTGTTTAATCTTTTTCTAATAAAGTATTTTAACCTCTTTCTTTTCTATAAAATGAGAACAAAACTAAATGTTATCAACTTCCCTAGAACAAAGAAGAAAGTATTTTCTTTTGATTTTTTTCTTCCAATTTCCCTGAGACACACAGAGACACAAAAACACTCCATAAAAATTCAATATTACAGACCAGAGGAAGGGCTCAGGTTTGGAAATGAGGTCAGTACCAACGTTTACTACACTCCTCTGTTTCTGTCTAACCTTTAGAGAATCCTGCCGACACTCAGATTAAGTCTCACTGAGGGTAAATCCTGGTCGACAGCTAACACACACACACACACACATGCATGCATGCATGCACAAAAGAAAAGTAATGCCTCACTGACACACAACGAGTTGATTCCTTTCTGTATCTGGCAGACACACACTCACACACGCACACACACAGTAAAGAGTGTATAAAGTAGCATCTCAAACAGACACAACCTCTCCATCTCTAATTCTCCGGTGTACACACACACTCTGCAGCTCTTGTACTATCACTTTGCAAATGTGCATATAGAAGCTCCCTCTGGTTCCCTCACTGCTACACACACACACGTGTGTGTCCACATGCATGAATGCAGGTACACACACGTACGGAGGGACCCGTCCTGAACTTTTGGGATCTGTGGGTAAAAAGCTGACTTGATGTGACGCGAGGTGTGCAGACTCGGCAGAACTGCTTTGCTGCAGATGGCTGATGTGAACCTGCAGCAGCTGTCAGATCTCTGTCAGAAACTGTCACCATGCTCTTTATTCTACAAGCTCTGCCTCTCCCGTCACACACCCTCCACCCGGCTGCTCCCCGCAGGAGTTTGTCAAACCTCAACCTCATCCTCCAAATGGGCCTCAAGAAAGAGAGAGAGAGGGAAGAAATGTGTTTCAGTGATGAACAGGATCATTTTCATTTTTTGGTTAAATAAGTAAAGAATTCTGTTAGTTTGTTTACAGAATCAGATGATTTACAAAACTACTAGATTATAGTTTTTCTCTCTTTTTTTGACAAAACAGATTGATCACAACTCAATGAAAGGATGATAAGATTTATTAAAGAAATGAATTAAAGGGGATGGATGGAACATCTGGAGATTTATGAAGATAATAATAATCATGAGGTGATGCAACAAAACCAAAAGTTTTAGGATATTTGATATAATATTTTAATATGATGGAAATGGAAATTTAGATGCAATGAAAAAATGTAAAAAAAAAAAATTGGTACTCATTACTTTTTTGCGGTTTTAGTTTTCCCTGTATTATTTACCAAATTCATGTTTTCAGGTGCTTGTAGAACAAACATTTGCTGATTTGGAATTTTAAAACATTATTTTTAGCCCATTTTTTTCATAATAGCAAAACTCTCTGAACTTTTGACCCAGATGTGTAATCTTGTGACAGTGACTGAGTCACACATTTAAAACCGTCTCTATAAATGAAACAAAAAACATTTTAATACCCAGATTGACACCTTGCATAGTTGCAGAAATTCAACTTTATTTTCCTCCTTTGTAAAAACTCTGCATATCTGCATATTCCACAAAAGAAAAAACTCTACATTGGTTTTTGTATTTATATGTTTAAAATATCTATACTGAGAGAACAAAAGTCAAATTCCTTATTTGTGTACAGAAACTTGATGGGTTTAGCTGATTCTCCTTCTATATATGAATTTATGAATGAAATCATGTTGCACCTCATTAAATCATTAAATTCATTCTTAAATTGGTGCATAAAACTATTTGTGTCAGCAGGAATGTGTGGCCAGTGGGTGAGGCAGAACATTTAGAAGTGAACCTGCGAAACTATAGAGCTACAAATAATCCAGAATGTAAATATGACACTGAATAAATATAGAATAAATATTATAGGCTACGTGCGCTACGCCTCAGTCAGAGACGTCTTCAGTTACACTGTAACACAGACTGCTGCTTCAACATCTACAGTAACTCTTTGAAGAAACATGGATGAAATGAAGTATGTTTAATTTCCCTTTGTGATTGAATGCGGTTGTGTTTTAGTGTAAAATATAAATATCCATATATCCCACATGGCTGAGTGACAAGAAACTCCTTGATTCCACCAGGTGTTGGTTGTTCCCTGCACCTCTTCCTCCTCCTCTACCTCAGCTGATTATTCCATTTTTATGTTTCTTTCGCATTCTTATAATAATAAACCTGGATTTCAGTGTTGGAGCACAAGGATTTTCCAACTCAGACTCCCACTGAGTTGGAGAGTCAGTGGCAGTGTTTATCAAATGCAAACATGCATGCTTACCCAAACACACACACATGCATACGATGAGGCGTCTTATCGCACGCTGTGTTAAGACCGCACACATTTACACACACTCAGGGTAAATATGATACCGGGGATTTCTCTCCTCAAAATTTGTCATTGAGATGGGTGCAGCTTTCTTACAAATACACACACTCATATGCATACGTTTAAAAATACACAGATACCGCAAACAAACACACACAGTTATCACAAACACACAAAAGGGGATTATTATTATCACATACACACATGCAGGAGGCTTAAAAGTGATTTTTTATTTCTCACACACTTGAGCACACATATGGCACACACAAGCACAAACTGGCACATGAGAAGGGTTAACTACACACACACACATACGCCCACACACACACTCACGCCGCATGCACATGCTTTCCTCACGTAGTCTAATCTCAAGAAAAAGAGGCAGAGACGGTTAGGCAGCGGCTGCAAACGAGGATTTACTGCATCTTCTTCCTCATCCTAAGCAGCCTGCTACAAAACACACACACACACACACCTACATGCACACGCACGCACACACACACACACACACACACACACACACAAAGCTTATTCAACAAAAATAAATATCATGCTGGTGGAAGGGAGGCCTTGGAAGGGAGACGTGTCCAAACTTTTTGCCACATGGATCAAAATTATGGGCCAAAACAAAATTGTTTTTCTTTCTTTTCAACCACAAACTGAGCTACAGAAATTTAATTAAACAAATAAATTAATCTCATTTTTATGGTTGGAATATATGTAAGATATTATAAATCCAAAACTTAAAAAGATTTGTCAGGTTTACCTCACTAAGAGAAAAGCGTCCAGTTTTCAGATTTTTTATGTCTTGATTGAAGAAAACAAAATAAGAGATTTGTTGAGTTCTGAGTAATAAAAAAGCATTTAGGTCACCCTTTCTTTAAAAACTCTTCCTCTATTTAACCGTTTTTTTTTAAGTAATGAAAAGCTGACCTGGGTGCAGAAAAGTTTGCATTTGAGTAAAAGTTACATATATGCGAAATTTGCAGGAGAAAGCAAAAATATTCTGGTTCTTCATAGAAAAATACTTAGTTTTTTTGTTATTCAGATATCCACTTATAGTGCACACAGGTTAAATGTATGTTTTGTTTAGTTTAACAATAGTTTTACACAATTTAAATTAAATTATGCAGTCCTCAAGTGTTAAACTTACAGATTAAATATGAAAATCTCAACCAAATGAGCACAAAAATCCTACAGAATGAGCCTAATTTATAAACATAAAATACTTTTTGTTCTAGCCAATAAATGCTACTGTAAAAATATTTTAGTTCATGGTGATTTTGCCCTAAATAAAAAAAAAAAATCAAATTTATATTATTCTTGAATTGAATAATATGACCAAAAATGTGACCAAAATCCATAACAGTTAATGTTGCTGCTTAGTAAGAACAGCATCCTCACTGAGGAGGATTACGGTGGCAGCATCATGCCTGGAGGCCATTTTGAATCCACGATCACAAAGATTTGAACAAGATGTTTGACTGAATTTATTAAACTTCTTTTGCAAACCAGGAACATTTTTACTCTGGATAGACGTATAAAAACTGAAGTTCTCATGTTTTCTCTGTTACCATCTGTTCATTAGAGCTGAAATTAATGATTATTCGATCGGTTATGTTGACGATTAATTGATTAATCACACCAAAGATTTGGCAATTTCTGCAGATTTTTCACTTAACCACTAAAACCTGTTTTCACAATATTAGAAATCAATATTGTGAAATATTTATTTCACAATATAAATATTGTGAAATAAATATATATATTTATTTCACATTTAATAAATAATTTCATAATAAATAAGTAATTTATATTTTTTTACAAAAAAAATTACATAGCCTAATTTTCAATAACATAAAGTTCCTTTAGTGTATGATTGATCATTTGTAGAGAAGGATGCATCTGCAGCTAAAAATAATAGTTTGATACTTTTGTGATGGCAATGGTACTTAATAGTAGTTGCTTGTTTGTTTGTTTGTTTGTTTGTTTGTTTGTTTGTTTGTTTGTTTTTCTGAAGTTGAACCACCAGCTGAGGAGTTTTGGGTAGGACATATTTACAGACAAAGAAGATTTTCATCTGAAATGCAAAACGTATATTTTTATACATTTTTGTTTTAATTACTGCTCTGAGTGTTTTGTTCTTTCAGCAAATGGCCATTTTTAGAGTCTGTATATTCCAGCTAATAATTAATCATTTACTAAATAGTTAATGATGATTCCAATAATCAATTAATCGCGATTAATACGATTAATCATTTCAGCTCTGCCGTCCATTTCTCTTTATACTTTCATAGATTTTTTCACTTTTGTTTTTTTTTGTTAGTTTTGTTGCCTTTTGACCCTCCAAAGATTTTTTTCTGCCCCTATCAGGATGACAGGCTTCTGGGTCACATAAAAATAGAGAACAAGCTTTTGCACTCTGGTTCAATCAACATGTTTGTTGGACTAGTTTGGTGTTTTAGTTGGGAGTATCACTGCTGTCCAGGGCTTCACGCCTGATTTGACACATTTGTTTCTGTTCTGGATTTGCCTGGAAGCTGCTCTACTCCAAATGTTCTTCAGCTGTCAGTTCATTTGGATCGAAAACCATCTGAACATGAGTTGGTGCCCTAAACGTTCATATGTCAGAATTCTAAACTTTTTGAACATGGATAAGAAAGAGCAAAGGATAAAGTTGCTAAAATCCTATTTGTTATCTATTTTTGTCCACACTCTCCTTTTTGCTGCTGCCATGATGACTCATGTTTCAATGAAACTTTAAAATGTCCCTCTGGATGAATTGGATCCCTATTTCTTTTTCTTTTTCTTTTTTTTTCCTGGGTTATATAACACAAACAGCTTTTGGTAAAATAGCGAGAACCTGAATCATCCTCTGGGTCAGTGGAAATGAAATCTGTTTTCATTCAACCTAAAAATAAAAATATCTGCTTTAGCAAAAATATTAGTAACATTTATTTAAGAAACTCATTGCTGTGAAATTCATTTTTACAGTATTAGTCATGGCATAAAAAGAGAGAAAGGAAGAGATTTGGGAGTTTTATTAAAAAAATAAAACAAACTTCTAGAATTAAATGAGGTTCAACTTTGTTTTTATTCATAAATGTTTAGCGCTGACAGACATTTTGCAACTGAAAACAGAAAAACTCTTCTAGTTCTGTCTAACATACAAAACAGCTCGCAGATCCAGCACAATCTTATCTCTAAACAGTGACAAAATCAACATCTTTTGATTTTCATGCTTTTACTGCATAGAGTTTTATGGTTTATTAGGCTATTTCAATAATATATAAATATTCTCAGTTATTCTGGCTGAAAAGCTTATTTTGTTTGAATAGATGTGCTCCAGTTGTGCACATCTTTCTAATCTTCTATTATTTGTTGAATTTTATTTAAAATGTGATTTAAAAAATAGTAAATAATTGAAACTACTTTCAATTTAAATTCAAACTGCTCATATTTAATGATTTTGCAAAGTCTTTTTCTTTTTCTGTTTGTCCTGTTGCAGTGGTGCCTCGAGGGTCGGCTGGTATCCTGCATGTTTTAGTTCGGTCCCTGGTTTAACTCACCTGGATCCAATGATGCTCATTAGAGCCCTAAGAAGAACATTGATATGCTGGAAATGTTGTTGCTGCCACAAGGGAGAGAACTAAACCATGCAGGATGTCCAGGACCGACTTTGGGCACCACTATCCTTGTCACAATTTACCACATTGATTTCTGCTTAGCTGCCAAACTGGTTCCCAATTAATCAATTAGTGCATCCAATCAAAATGCATTAAAACTGAAAAGAGAACAACTGTCAAGGGGTGAAGAATGGACGTGGCAAATCTAAAACACAGACATCTGCTTACTGAAAAACTTGAAACAGAAAGCTAAGGAAGAGTCCTTGAATCTAACACTGAACTATTCCAATTTTTGATTTTAAATGGTGAGATGGTGGAAAGTAATGAAGGAGCCAGATAAAGATGGGCTGAGTGAAGCTGAAGAGCAGAGAGACTGAGGAGAAAGAAGAAAAACTAAAACAAGACTCAAGAAATCGGAAAACTTAAAGGAAAGCACTTGACAATAATCTGGGAAACTGAACAAAACACAGAAATGAAGAAAATAACTTCATTTCATAAACCCACCAAAAAGAAACGAACAATAAAAAAACAACTCCAAAGGTCCAGGTTTTTGAAAACATGATAAATAGCTTCCATATCTTGGATATTTTAGTGTTTTTTTCTTAAAATGGCAAATTTTTGAAAGTTTGTTCAACAATATTTTAAGAAAAGTTCACACATTTTGTTCTGCATTTAGGTTCTAATATCATTTGCTTTCAAAACAAATCATCTCCATCTATTCTGGCAAAATTTCCATCTGACTACACTAAAATGATGCAATAGAACATGTGCACCAAGAAATAAAGAGCAGCTAAATATGAACACGCTGCTCATCCAAACACTCAAGCAGCTTAT
Source organism: Poecilia reticulata (assembly GCF_904066995.2). Taxonomy (NCBI): domain Eukaryota; kingdom Metazoa; phylum Chordata; class Actinopteri; order Cyprinodontiformes; family Poeciliidae; genus Poecilia; species Poecilia reticulata. The sequence goes on along the minus strand of NC_088845.1, from coordinate 3,261,738 downwards.
CTACAGAAGCTCCACCTAAAGCTAGATGTTTAGGAGCAGACTGAGAAGGATCCGAGTGCAGAAACGTCAAATCTGCACGATAAGAGAAGACAGACGGCTGGCGAGCAGTTTGAACAGACACACAGCGATGTGACAAAGACGGCGAACGCAGCTCGCATTCCTCACTTGCCCACATTTGTCACATCAGGCATCTGAAGTACACGCCTGATCGGCTGAGTGTGAGCGGATGTGAACGCGTGGAGGACGAACTTCGATTTGACACTTTCTAGCAGACACCCGATCCAGAGGGAGATGTGTCCAATCAGCTGTGAATTTGGTCCACAGTGTGTGTGTGTGTGTGTGTGTGTGTGTGTGTGTGTGTGTGTGTGTGTGTGTGTGTGTGTGTGTGTGTGTGTGTGTGTGTGTGTGTGACTTACTGCCAGCAATACATTTTTTTCCCAGTCTACAGTCATTTTCAGTGTCAGTGCCTGCTATTTTCTAGACTATTATGGTAATATTATAATAAATTCATTAAATTTATATATCTTTAAGGTCTACCAGGTCTAATTTAAAACCATATATATGGAATCTTATTTCTGCCAAATTTTGTTCACCTCAATCCAGTTAATTTCAATATATCTCAAATCTTCAGATCAATTTAGACATGATGTAATTTGATCCTTGGTTAAAAGAAAGTAGGAATCTGTCCGAATAAACTCAGCTGGTCAAATCAAATCAAACAAGAATGTGGTGATTAGTAGAAAGAAACAGATGTCCTTTGTTTCTTTGGATTTAAATTGTAGGTTAATGCTGATTAATGGCACTGATTAATGGTCTGTTGGTGGCTTCACAGTTAACAGACAATCTGTTAGCTAGTAACGCTAACTATGGAGTAAAAACCAAAGAGAGAACTCATATTTCAGCAGCAGCAGTTCCTTTGAAGACACCGTTCAGAAAAGAGACACAGAAACGTTGGACCAAGTTTATCCCATATGGGAATTTATAAGTGACATAAAAAAAATTTAAACGCTGTTCTGGATTTAACCAGAAGCCAACAAACAGAGGCTAAAATGTGATCTCTTGTTTCATATTGAATTACTAACTAATAAAATACTCTTTTTCTGTTTTTAATACTCAGAAACTTACAATCAATTAAATGTGCAAGTTGTTTATCAGTTTAAATCATTCTCTCAGTTCAATCATTTCAAATTCCTGCATTAAATTCTATGTTGTTTCTCAATGTTTTTCATGCATTAAGACATTAAGAAACCTTAGGAGTGTGTTCGCTTTAAACTGTGGTGTACATCAGAAGAGCTTCGGCTTTTAAACGATTACAAACGCAGCTCCAAAAGAAAAACATTTAAAATTTTTATGCTAGATTTTTTCCAGAGAGAGCTATTAAACCCTGAAAACGTGAACCTCGTGTCATATATCATTCTGTTTATACGTATTTCTGCGCACATACATATATTTAACAATGTAGGTCTCCACTGATTTGCATGAATGTATAAGTAATAAAGGGAATATGTGAAAAGTTTGTGTTTGTGCTGGGAGAAAAAAGAAAATGTGTGAATCAGAGCATAAAGATGTGTGTTCCATGATTCACTCCCTTGTTACCCATCAGGCCTATCGTGCAGCCGTTCAGGCCCTGGTTACACAGCTGAGTGAACCACCGGCGCGACCTTATTGAACGCTGCGTTTGAAGATGATGCAACATGATGGCCGGTCGCGCTTTTGCTTTAAAAGAAGGAAATCCAATGCTTTTCTTAGTCCGCAACTGAGCATGCAGCAGAAAAAGTAAAAATAAAAAAAGAAATGAGGAGCAAGACAGTGGCATGCAGGGTTTACTCTGCCTACCCTGACTATGACAAAATGAGAGATGATAATGATATCCTGGCAGCTGTAATGATTAATAACAAAGAAAAGTATTTAGACATTTAAGTTTTTCCTCATTTTGCGTCATTACTGTCTAAAACTTTAATGCATTTCATTCAGATTCCATGTGACTAAGTGGCTAAATTGTGAAATTAAAGGGGAAAAAACCTGAATTTCTTTTTTTTTTTTTTTGCAAAGAACAATCCTAAAGGTGTGGCATCTATTTATATTTAATCCTCTGAGTCAACACTTTGTCAAACCTGCTTTCACTGCAGTTACAGCTGCAGTGAAAGTCTTTAGAAGTGTGACTGTGGAGGCGCACCTCGAAAGACTGAAACTTCTGTCCATAGCTCAGTCTCAGTCAGACCGGACTGAGAGCATCTTTAAAAATCTGAGGATTAAATTTCACATTTTGCCACATGAAAAAGCTCCTTAAATGTGTTTGAAATGCATGACTTGGGGGAAAAGTCAAACCATGTGAATTCCGTGTGACAGCCTAACCCTAAAGTTTGTGTTTGTAAAGAAACAAAATGTGGAAAAAGTGTGAATAAGTTTTGCAAGGCACTGAAAATTGTTTTCCGACTAGGAGAAACTGCAGTTTGTCATTTGAGCCAGTAGAGGGCAGACTATGACCAAATTACAAAAACATCACAAAGATTAATTACCTGGTGAAAATATTTGCCTATTTTAAAAACAATCCCCCATAACATCTATTATCAAGCCATAAACTTATTTTTGGGTAGTAATTATCTATATGCCAAGAACGAGTTAACTTCATTCCAAAACCAGAAGCAGGATCTCTGTCCACACAAGTCAAGTTTGACAGGTTTCACAGCGTCACAAGTTAAGTGCAAGTCAAAGCAAAACCGCATTTATTCAGGAAAGGTGAATCATCTACAGATGACCTGAATAAAAAATGCTGACACGCAATACAAATGAAAAACATGCAGAATAACTTTTAGATGAGAGGCAATAAATAAGAAACACAAAAGAGACAAAGGTCACACAGGTAGATGAGCAATACCACAGTTAAAATGAAAAAACACAACCGTAGAAAATAAAAACAAAAATTATAGCTTCTTACTGACAAACTGAGGGAAAAAAGAGGACAGGACATATTTTAGTTGTTTTTTTAGGTTTACACAGACTGAATGGCAGAACTATGCAGACGAGTTTCCTCCTCTTCAGTAATTCACTCGTTTTATGTCCAGATCTTTTACTGGTTGTGTTTCAATAAACCTTCATGGTGTCATAAATAGGTTGCAGATATTGTAAACATTTTTCCCTCACATGTTACATTCTTGTTTCTGAGAAACATTTAACGGAAAAGCTTCACCTGCATATTGGAAATACATTATAAAACACAAGTAAATAATCCAATTTCGTTTTAATTAAGAACATAATTTATTGCCTAAAATGTAACAACATGCCATCTCTAGTGAATATTCAATCATTTGTAGCAAGGGATGCAAACACAGCTAAAAATACTTTTAATATTAATGTGAAAATCTCAGGTTTTTCTGCTCGACTTAAGATCCAAACAGTACAAACTGATCTAGAGACTTTCTTTTGATGAACTGATTAATAAATATGTAGCAAACGATGCTTAATGGAAGATTTTTAAAATGTTTTTAGTTGTTGTTTTTTTACTATATTTTAACCAGGTGAAGTCAAAACACCCTTTTGAAAAGTTCTTGTTTGAAGATATTTACAGACAAATAATTTTTTAAATCTTAAATAAAAATGTGCAGATTTTGTACAGTTTTGGATTAATTACTGTTCCAAATGATTGGAAGGACTGACCTTTGAATCTACTGTTATGATTATCTCAGTAATCGATTCATAACAGCTTCAACCCCAAATTTCTTATGTGCTGCTAATCATAACATCATCATATTTGATAATCTTTCCGTCCTGAGTCACCACAATCTGCTCCCACGTTTCAATTTTCCCGTTTTTCCTTTCCACGCGTTGGACCTTCACCTTCCCAGTTGGCGGTAAGTTGCTGGGAAGGTCCTTCGCGGCTTCGTGGTTTAACTTCAGCTTCATGAGTTGGGAGGTGATGTCCGTCCCGCCCGCAGCCGCTTGTCTGTTTCTGTTCTCTGCCGGCTTTGTGACGGGATACTTGGGCAGTCCAATCTGGGCACGCAGAGGTTTCATTTCTGGTCTGGGTGTCCGCTCCCATTTCAGTATATCTGGACCTTTATCATCTCTTTTTCCTGGTAGCTGAATCCTGTCGATCGGGTTTCCCCTCGGTTTCATTGGTGATGCAGGTCTGGGTCTGGGTCTGGCTGCGAGTTCACGTGATGGTGGCTTTAGGACGTTTTGGACGTCTCTAGGTGGCGTACTGCTTCCTTTAACTGTTCTTGTGGTTACTCGAATTTCATCTATGATGCTAACCATGGCGGCTCTCTGTCCGGGCTCCGGCTGCACCATCTTGCACACAATGTCGCAGTAGGGCTGACCTTGCATGACCTCCTTGACTTTAGCAGGACAGACGGAGGGCGTGTGGAGCCGGACCCGGGCGTAGAGCTCAGCGATGATCTTCCCCATGGCCCAGACATCTGAACGCTGATTTCGCTGGCTTCGCCACCGCAGAACCTCCGGAGCTGAGTACGCCTCGTTCCCCATGTCGATGGCCGAGTTCAGGCCATGTCTGAAAAACTTTGCCAGTCCCAGGTCGATGATGACTGCTCTGTTTGTCTTATGCTCCACCTGACAGGAAACAGTTAAGGAAGTCATAAATTAAATAAAAAAATACAGTTTATAACTTTTTATTGCAATATCCCCAGGTGAAAAAGCTACATATGCATTCAAAAAATATCATAATCTTAAAAATAAACTACCTGTAATAAGTAATTACCTGAAATAGTGTTAAAGTTTATTTTGAAGCTCTAAATGTGCATTTGGATATTAAAGTTGTAAACAGGGGTGGCCATTTATCACATCGTTTATCATTTATCATGAAAAATTTCTTGCTATGGGATTTTTTTATTTATGGTTTTTTGTGTTTGTTAGAATAAAGTTTGGTGTTTTTTTTTCTTTTTAGTAAAAGAAGATAATATTTGATAAAACACGTATCAGAGTAACAGTGCTGGTCAGAACTGCTGCAGAAATTACAACTGAATTCTGCCAGAATTTTAATAAATTGAGCTACAGATGGTGGCCTGGACGGATTAAAGAAAGCTTTTAAAATAATTTTAAGGGTGCCGGTTTTGTAAGTCTCCTCATCTACTTATCTCATTTCATTAATGTTATTTTGTGTTCATCTCTAAAGTTCATATTTGCTTTACAGCTTTCTGCCAACTGGAGATTGATTTTGCTGCCAGGCTAATACGGTAGCTGTGTTGGTTTATATTTTTGCAAATCCTCTTTGAATAACAGTGAAGTGGCTCCTTCGCGCTCTTTTAATCTGCTCTCTGATTCAATATCAAATTTTCAAAAAGCACATTTACAAAACTATTAAATCACTTCATTCTGCTGAACGATGCTAAAAATTGGGATTTTATTGTCTTCAACAAAACTTGAAGTAGGTAAAAAAAAAAACAAGCGTAATTGTGGCTTTTAAATCTTTCTTACCATTTACAGTAATCACAAAATGTATTTACTGCACCTCCTTTTGAACATCTCTGTGCTCATGTTTGTCTAACGTTTGGAGCTGATCGACTCACCATGATGTTTTCAGGCTTCAGATCTTGATGGACGATGTCGTTTAGGTGGAGGTGCATCAACCCTTCACACATCCCACTAACGATGGTGGCTTTAGTTGATGGAGTCAACTAAAAAAGGAGGAAGATCAAGTTCAAACCAATATTACCTTCAGGCCAAAATTTAGCTGCATGTTGGAAGAATGTAATGTGAATTTGCCAGGACATGCAAACCGGTGGTGAAGCAATACATGTTAACTCTAAAATAACCAGCTTTCATCTTTCAAAACTGAAGCAATTAAATAAACGCAGTTTTAAGAACACAAAGTGTTTGATCAGGAATTTATAGTAAAGGCAGAAGCTAAATTCTGTAGGACGGTTTTATTTTGTATCACATTTGTATTTCTATTGAGGCCAAAAGAAATTTAGGATTGAAGAACACAATTTGAAGATGTTGGTCACTGAGAGACTAAAGAAAAACCCAGAAAATTATTTCTAAAATATAACAGATAACTCCACAAAATATACATATAAGTCAGCATGGTTATAAACACTTTTTGAGCTGGGAGGAAGGATCTATGACAATGCTTCTTTGTGTAACCAGGATGCAGCGGCGTGTGACTGAATGACATAAAATAAGCTTAGGTATGTTTTTGTTTGTATCCTTACCTGTATTCTGGATTTTGCTGACTGGAAGATAGTTGTCTCCAAATCCTCTCCAAATATAAACTCCAGTGGAATAATCCATTTACCATCAGTGAGTGTTATGTTGCCCAGGAGCTTCACTATGTTGGGATGTTCTGCTTTGCTGCACAACAAATGGTGAAGAAGAAGAGAAGAAGAAACAGAAGATTAAAAATCTAAGAAAATCATAACATTCTCTGACAAAAGGGCAGGAAACCATCTGGGTTATACAGACTACACAGGAGGGAAGCTGAAGGGAAAAACAATTATCAAATTGTTCTATCATCCATCCATCCATTTTCTTTACACCCTTGTCCCTCAGTGGGGTCGGGAGGGTTGCTGGTGCCCATCCCCAGCTAACGTTCTGGGCGAGATGTGGGGTCACCCTGGACAGGTCGCCAGTCTGTCGCAGGGCAACACAGAGACACACAGGACAAACAACCATGCACACACACACTCACACCTAGAGGCAATTTGGAGAGGCCAATTAACCTGACAGTCATGTTTTTGGACTGTGGGAGGAAACCGGAGTACCTGGAGAAAACCCACACATGCACAGGGAGAACATGCAAACTCCATGCAGAAAGACCGGGGCCGGGAATCAAACCCAGAACCTTCTTGCTGCAAGGCAACAGCTCTACCAACTGCACCACTGTGCAGCCCAATTGTTCTATCAGTTTAAAGCTAAAACTTTTAGCCTACACATTTAGTTAACCCTTTATTTAAAATATGAAAACCTGGGCCGATATCGTTATCCAACATAAATGCTGCTGTTATTCCCAATAACCAATATTTCCTGATATTATATACTGTGAAACACCAGCATTGCTTCTCTCCTTCAGTTAAAACACATCCTGTGCTGAATCACTATAACTGTCACATGACTGAACAAACCGTTCCACACCTGCCTCTCCTGGAAAACAAACACTTAATGGACACAAATGTTGGACCCAGTTTTACTTATCAGGCTTGTACAGAACTGAAAAAAGTGACAATTATGCACTACTGTGTGATGGTCGGCCACATAATATCTCAAGAACAGACATCAAAGTTTATGGTTATTGTGCTAAAATGGTGATTGGTTTTGCAAGGTGCAGGAGTCTGCAACCTTTACAAGACAAGAAGGAGCCATTCTTCCCCTCAGTTCAGCTACATAAAACGTCACAAATATTGTTTATTACTTCTGTTTTTATAACTGCATGGCTGTGACTGTGTGTGACAGTATTTATAGCCCCACAAAGACACATATTTCTCATGAAAAAACATTCCTGATACACTTCTTTAGGACACCAGTCACATTAAAAAGTGTGATTTGTAACATCAAACTGCACATAGTAAATGTATTTAAATTTTTATTCTTTTATGCTTTCATTGAACAGTGGAGAAAATAGTCAAATTAACAGTTTCTTAAGCATAATTAACTGGAATTTATTATGACAATGATAAATCTAAATTCTTATCATGATAAGAAGTTTATCATAGTAAAAGATGCATTTCCTGAGGAAAAAAGAGGCTGGATGTGTTTTTTATAACTCTTTAAATCTTGTCCTTACTTGTAAACTTCACATTCTCTCTCCAGATCTTTCCGATCGATGAGATGTTGGGGGACTTTCTTCACTGCAGCCCAGGTGCCTTTATATTGTTGCCGGTAGACTTTCCCAAAGCAGCCTTTAGCGAGCGTTGCTGTGGACCACGCCATGCTGGAGGAACAGAGTTAAAACATTAAAACCTCAATAAATACTCTAATTACAGAGGTGGACTGATTACTATGTGGTGAAAGCTACTCTGTCTCGTTTGATTTAATGTTTTGATGCTATGGTATGTTCTGCTGTGATGTAATTTCCTGTGTAAACTGAAACACGTGCTGTGAAAGAGGAAACGCTGCATCCATGTGGCGGTGGCAACGCCTTCAGGAATTTTCAGGATATTTTTATAAAAACAGAATCAAGTGGAAATTTCTGATATGGACATTCGACTCTGGAGCTGCTGCAACATTCAGCTGCATGAAGGATGATGGAGACCAGAAACAGAGTCTGTGTTACTCTGATAATATTAATGATCTTAATCCAACATATTGATTAGATCTGATTTAATCATAGACCCTCACCTATGGAACAGCTTCACATATGTTGGATTAGTTGTTGTTATGATTTTTACTATTAGATATTCCTAACCAAATGTTACCTTAAAATAAATACCTACATTACAGTTAACTTTGTCTTTAACCTTTTATTAATTTTATATTATTCTATTTATTTAACTTTATTGCATTTACTGTAATACCAGCTTTAATAGAAAAGAGTAAAAATATCCTTTATTGTCCACAATGGAGAAATTTCTGGAGATTGTCAGATATCTACCAGGTTAGTTCAGAACCAGCTGGGGACAAATATTGTTACCTACACAGAAATTAATATTTAATCATTCCTGCTGTTTGACAGCAAATCCTAAAAACTGATTCAAATCTGTTACCTGAAATAATTTTTGCCTCAGAAACTCAAAATGTGTCTGTGTTTTTACAGAAGCTGTCACATTAAAAGAACATTTTCCTCGATATTTTCCAAATAAAAATGAATTAATGATTGATTAATACTGTTAATAATTAATTGATTATGTACATTCTTTAAGATATGCTGACAGAGCGGATTATTTAAAGGAACTGGATCAAGTTTCTTAAGAAGGGAGTGTCATTTATGATGAACAGGTCCAGTTTCTGTGGAACTGCACAGAAGGAAGTAAAGTCCGACACGTCAAACATCTTCCTGAGCTACTTTTGTTTCAATAAACAATACTTTAAAATTAGGTGAATATGAAACCAAACAACTGGATAAATATGTAAAACATTAAGAACAATGTTCACAAGCATAAAGTAAATAAAGAAAAATTGTTGTCAAGCTTTTCATGTGGGTTTGATGTGTAAATAAGATCAGCTCTGATCTAAACATTCAAATCTTCAGACTTCTGTGGAAAATTTCACACAGTCAGTTGTGCATAAAAACGCAGACAAACTGGTTAACCCAGAAATTAAAAGTTTATCGCTGACACAGGAACAGCTGATCTGTGTTTTACAGCATGAAAGTGAAAACACATCATTTCTAATAGAGTTCATTTATACAAAATAGCCAGAAAGAGGAGTTTAACAACAACATAAATATCTAAAACACTTCATTTAGTTTTGTACTGAACTATAAACTGAATCCACTGCTCTCTCAACATTTGTCCTAAAAATGCAGGTATTGATCTTCTCCTACCTTTTTGCTCTTGAAGGGAAGAAAGTCCGTCAGGTCTGAACATGAGTTTGCATAGCTGTTTCTCTTTATTGCTGACAAACCACACCTTCTTTCTTTGTGACCCACTTCCTGAAACAGAAATACCTGCTCGTTGTTTTAAAAGGAGCTTACCGTAAAGAAGCAAAACCAATGATAAGCAGGTGCGTCACGGTCAGGTGAGTAAAGGAGCGAGTTTCCCTGAGATGATTCATGGAAAACACACTTTGAGAAAAACAGTGTATATGATGAAGTACAGTTCTCAATAAGTGGAGGTTTTATTTTTTGCCTTTTCACCCCTTTTGTGAGATTATAAAATTAAGTTGATGATAAAGTTTTTATGTACGTATAAAGAAAAGATAAACATCTCTTTTCCCCCATGTTTTCAAACAGATTCTACCTTTGGGACAGTTTATTTGCAGTCAGGATGTTTCCTTAGTTTTGTGTTTGGCCTCCATGTTGTGGTGCTAAGTTTCACTGAGTGGGAGGTTTGAGTCATGATGAGACGGAAACTCTGCTCTCCACTTCCAGAATCCACAAATATTCCCCAAATCTTCTGATTAGCTTTTCTTCTTTCACTTTCATTTCTAAATACTTTAATTTAGCAAAATATCACCGGCGCATTACTGTGAGGGGAAAAAGACAATTATTATTGAATATTCTATATTACATCACAGTTTTAATCACCCTTGAATTACTATGCAGACAGTTGGTGTGACAGATACAAAGCTACATTATAAAAAAGAGCAAGAATGATATTGATTTTGTATGTGTTTCATAGCGTGCCATATCTAAATATATAGTAGTAAATATTTAGAAATATATAATATAACATATATATTCCTGGCTGTGTCCCCATCACGTGTCAGAACGGCTGCCATCATATTTTATTATTAAAGTTACACTTGTTACATTTTTGGATATAGACAAATTTAAAGTGACTCAAACTAAATGGAGAGCATAAAGGGTCATTTAAAAACATTTTTAGGCAGAATATTAATGTTTACACTGTTCAGCAAATGATTATTTTTATATGTGTCTGCTAAAATGTAAAAAGAAAAAGGTATATTTTGTTAAATATTTCAGCATCCATCTTATTACAAGATATTGTATATTGGTATAAATATTGAAATATAGAATACACAGAATAACAAGGCAACTGTGCTTATAAATATTTAGATAAGTATGAATATTTACAGGCTGTAAAAAACAGAAGCATCAGCCTCAGTTCTTCAAACATCTTTTTTCTGGATGTAAACATCTTGCTGGGGAAACATTCATTCATTTTTTAATGCTGTAGAAAACAAAACACAAAATGAATCCTCAGAATGAACTTTTCTTTCACTCCGTAGCTTTAAATCACAAACTGAAATGTGAATGAAGTGTTAAATGCCGTTGCTCTGATTTATCCGGCGATGAAATGAACAGAGTAACAGCGCCATCTGTTGGTCGACCGAGCATCAGAATAAACGTTAAATGAAATCAATTCAACAGTAATTCTCACATCAAATTTGAATTATTTAAATTAATATGTTCTTCTTCCAGGTAATACTTGATCAAGTTAATAAAAAGTACATTTAAAGTAAAAAAAAAAAACCCAACTACTTTATTTTAGTAACTCATACACGTTTTTTTTATTGTATGTTTGTTTTTTGAACACAACGTTTTCAGCGGTAAAAAGAAAAGAACATGTTTAAGCCATTGGACAATTATTCTATAACTTGGTTATCTTTATGTTAGAAGAGAGTGAACTTTCAAGAAAATCAATAATCAATATGTACCATAACTTTCTCCGTCTGAGCAGAAACAAAACAAAAGTTATCTTTAAACAGGAATGATGAAGAGTCAACACGAAGCTGAGATCTGGAGGTAGTGATAGATATACCTGCACCTTCAGAGACAAATAAAGACAGTTAGTTAACGACTTTGTTATTATCTTTCTAAATTAATCCATCATTGAGAAGATGTTTTAGCCGACTGTACTTAGCAGTTTTTTAGTTAAATTCAGCCAGATTGGAGAATTTTCTGGTTTGGAAACCATGCAAAAGCTTTAAATGATAGTCTGGGTTCTTGTTGACGTCTTGGATGAGTTGTTGATGTCCTCTTGAAGAAAAGTTGGTACGAATAAACCAAATTGTTATTTTTCTAAACAGCTTTTTTGTAAATAGAGGTGCTTGTTTAATATTTTGGGAGGCTGATGCAGCTTGAATGTGGCTTCCAACAACTCTCTACAATAATTGATTATTAACTAATGTAATTAATCTATGCATATGTCTAAAACCCGCTTTTTCTTGCAGGGCTGCTGGAGCTCTGGAGCTCTATCTCAACCCATCCCAGGACCAGTAAAGGCAATTGTATTTCTTTACCATTTCCATATAGAACCCTAACGCAAACATCTAAACATCTGAAAAATTCAATAAAAATCTGTTTTGATTTCAAACGTCTCTATATTGTTTGATTTTGAGTTCACGCCTGAACATTTCGGTCTCCTTCAGTCATTACAAAGACGTGGATTTCTCGTGGGAACTGGGAAAACAGCGTTTCGTTTACAGCTTTACTAGCTGCTGAAACTGGAAGGTCGTTGACAAAAGGCTGGCGCACAGAGAGGCGCTAATGCTTCCCACGTACCGAGGCGGTAGGTGACATGCAAATGTGTTGAGCTGCTGCAAAAGGCTACGGATAAAGTCATGCTTTAAATGCAACAATCATATACCTTTTGCGCTGATTTAATGCCATTTGTTCTTATTTCATGTCCAACCAAGAGGCGAACCAACGTTACGCACGGATTTGGCACATTTTACGCACAAAATGAAATTGATCTCATTGTATCTATTTTGTTATCACCTGATCCAATGTAGTTAAGGTAGAAGAGTGCATTTCATCATCCAGCTTTTATAAGTTTTGCTACAGCGTTTAAAATACGTCATTTTCAAATGGAAATCCCTCTCAGCTCCGACTCCTGCCAGCAAACAGTCAGGCATCGAGATTAACAAAATCATGTGGAGTTTTGAGTTTTTAGATTTAAAACCTGTTTTCACACTATTTCCTCTTGCTTTGAATTCATGCAGACCAAACTCACATCTGGAGAGAAGCTGATCGTTGGAGGACGTAATTCACTATTTACTGATTGAGAACTTTTTGAACTGTTTTCAAGCTCTTGAACAGCACGGATTGGATTTTATAGATGTTTAAAATGGGTCATCGTCATAGAGTAAAGCTAAATTAAACAAAGGATTGATTTCTGAGAGGAGACAACCTGGAGCACCCGATCAAATCCCCCCTCCCACTTCCTACTGTTGAGCTGGTGGCGTCCATGTGCCCCTAACTGTGAACAGCACGCGCCCCCAAGGTGTCACAAGCTCGTGCGGAACTGATTTACATGCATGACAAACATCCGTGAACCCAGTGGGGAGCTCCGAGGTACATGAAGACGACTCTTCCGATCTTCACGGAAATCTGATAGATGTGGAACAGGAGGCTTCTGATCACACGATCCCAGATCTGACTGAACTGAAGAACATTTCCAAGAAATGTAACAGTATAAAACATGTTCAGGTAAAGAGTGCGCAGCTGTTCTCATCTAATTCACAGGATTGACGTGATGTTTTCTGACTGTTGAATGGATTTTCAGATACCTGCACTGATGCGTAAAACCAAAAAGTGAGGATTTTGTTTCTCTGGAAACAAAACTTTTCACTTCAACTCTTCACATGACAACATTTGCTATGAAGCATAGATTCTAACAGTTGTGTTGCTTTAAACTTGTAATAATTAGATATACCATCATAAAACGTTATCAATATGTTATTATTTTTCACGTATTTTCACTTAATTTATATTAGTACTGTTTTCATTATTTACTTGCAGATTTTTTTTTTAATTGTTTGTTTTCTTCGGTTATTTTAATTACTTTATTTTTTAAGAGCGACTCCAGATTTCAAATCGGCGTCATGATGGCAGCCGTTCTGACACGTGATCGGGACACAGCCAGGAATATATGTTTTATTATATATTTCTAAATATTTACTACTATATATTTAGATACGGCACACTATGAAACACATACAAAATCAAATAGATAATGTAGCAATGAAGTGTTTTAGAATCTATTTTCTACAACTTCAGGTGATTTTATGTGGTTCTGGTTCGGAGGGGATGAAAGTGAACCTGTAGTTTGTGTCAATTCATAATGAGCTCAGAAATGTTACATATTAGTAATGAATTGATAAACTTAGATGAAATTGAATTCTCTGTCATAAAAATGTAAGAAAATATCCGACAAAATGATTAGTTTTTTTTTTTTTTCTTTTTAAGTAAATTAGCTTGAAAAGGGGCTGGCTTTTGTCAAACGTCAGACAATCCGTCATTTTACGCGCAAGGCTCTAAAGTTAACCTTTCATCGGTAGTTAAAGGGTTAAGCCAAAAATAAAAATCTGTTTTGTTTTGTCTGTTTACGTGTAAAAATAAATCAATCTTTCTCGTCCAACAGCTCACAACTAATACAAACTTTTACCACAACTTTTCTCCAATACCGTGAGTATCACGCGTGTGCGTGGTGTGGGAACGTGGGGTCAAGTCTCTTCACAGCAGACAGACTTTGTCAGAGATGCATCAGATTTAGCAGGTAATAAAAGTGAGGATGAAGCTTCCCGATCCACATTCCCACGATGAGAACAGAGCAGCAGGACACGCTCCCACTGTCACACTTCCAGCCTGTGCGGCGTTTGTCTGCGTGTTGCAAAGAGTTTGTGCCGTTTGCCTTTTACGCACCGAGAACATATAGTTACCAACAACAGCTGTGAAGGGGAGGTGTTGGGTCAAAACTAATCATTGTTTTATCATTTTATTTGAGTGTTTTATCTCGGTATATTCGGTTGCCTCTGATCAATTGTTCTTTAACTATTGTGTTTAGAAATGGGGTCCAACCGACCCCACACATGTAAAACTGTACGTTAACCTCAGTCCTCACATGCACAAGGCTTAAGGTTCTTTCTTTATGTAATTTCCTACTCAAGGGGTCCATCTGTTCTGTTATCTCAGCACTGTTCCACTGAAGAAGGTAAAGCCAATTCCCAAGCAGATTTGAGCAGAGCTCACCAATCTTTGATCCTGAGCGGGTTACAGGTTGTGGAATGGAATAAAAACCTCATTGGTCTTGTGTCCAGTTCTTTACAGGTCTTGAGTTAATTTTAAAAACCCCAACAGAAGGCAACTGTTCTGACTCTTTATTAACTTAAATGTTTTCCTTCGTATCTTGATATTCTACCAAAACATATTTATTTATTATTTTTTAATTACAGTTTAGAGGAACATTATCAGAGGGCATGACCTCAGATAATGTTTTCTAAAAAAAAAAAAAAATCTGAAGATGAAGTAATAAAATTGCCTTTAAATTTTTAAAACGCTAAATGAAAACAGAAAAGAAAATAATGGGTAAATAAAAACTACATCATAAAATAACAGAGATGCTAAATCGCATTCGTGCGCAAATGATATTTATTGCATCATTTTAAAATAATTTGAGGTGTGACCGTCTGGTTCCCAGATTCCACTGAAACAAATGTCGGCACTGCAGGACTTTACACGAGTTCAGTTCTTCTTTAAAACCAGAGGTGTGAAAATGTAACCAAATGAGAGACATTTTGTTGGGAAGGACCGAACAGAGACTTTCCCACAGGTCTAATTGAAAATGCGCATTTAGCGGAACCTGACTTCGCACCAGAGCGCGTAAAGTGTGCGTCACAAGGACTGTTAGCGATGCGTCAGTTCCAACACGTAATCAAAGCGCAAATGGAAGCTGGTGTTTCGCTTTCCCACGAGAAAAAGCTGGAAAAGGTTCCGGGAGAAACTTCCAAGGAAAGTAAAACTAGGAACGATACTGAAAAAAGTCTGCCGGAGTGCTTCAGCGATCTTTGGTATTTCTTCAACTTTTTTTTTTTAAATATCAAATAATAAAGTTTCGCTTTCATGATTTTTTTTTATCATAGTCTACTGTGCTACATTCAACAGTAAACTTTCATAATTATGGGAATGTTTATATGCAGATTTTTCAAACTTTAAATCCTTAGAGTTTTTAGTCTGACCCCCACCAAACTAAGGACTACATTTCATGTCCTTTGAATTGCGTGTCAGCAGACACGCGTGGAAAACAAACGGACCCTTGAAAGGCATCTGATGTTAGGATGGAGGCTGATTACCATGAAAACAAAGGCGAGCATGCGCACTGGGGGCTTTTCCGCTTAGCATTTCCACTGACATGTCGGTATCAAATGTTTATTTCGCGGATGTAAAGCCTTGAAGTGAAGCCATTTATACATTTGCATATAAAGACAATACATTTAAAAATATATTTGATGACTTTAATTAGACCCAGACCCAGCAGGTTGGTTTGAAAGCTAAATGTTTGTGAAAATGTATTAAAGTTTATAACATTTGTTTTATATATTGTCTTAAAAAAGTATTCTCTCTCCCTGAACCTTATCACTAATATTCATATCCAATTAATATTGGTTTGACATAGTTCATCACCAAGCAAAGAACAATTGTCGAGTGGGAGCAAAGTGATGCACAGGTCCTGTTATTTTATTTCATGAATACAAATCTAAAAAGCATAAATATAAGAAAAAGCTTTGAAATGATTTCTTTAACAGAAACAACTGTTAAAGAAAAAAGCATATCTTTAAAGTATCCTATATTATATATTCCCATCTTGTAATATTTTAAAGAACATTGAATGGTTTCATCAGGATGTGAGTGATTATTTGAACACATCTGGATTTCTGGGACATAATGTTATAAATTACAATTCAGCATTTTGATTAGTTTTAATGGAGAATAAAATGATGGAGTTTGAACTTTCAAATAGCTTGACTCCAACACTTTTTACTCTTTTTACTAGGGGTCCAATGATTGCAGTTTTCTGGCCAGTCGCTGATTACGAAATGTAAAAAACTTGACCTGCTGATTGGGATTTTGGCTGATACAATTTTTTTTGTCTGAAATGTCACTACCTAGAGCTAGAAAATGGCTGAGTTGGCAACAGTGGGGGGACTTTTGTAAAGGTGCAGACATGAGCTGGTGAGCGGATCTGTCAGTCAAACCTCTCACTGCAGAGCAGAAGAGGGCAGATGCTGGTTTTTATTCCTTTGGTGAAGTAGATGAGATCAACCAATCACTGATCCCCCAAAATGAAGGAAATAGACTCTGATAAATTGGGTGGCAGATAAATGGGGGCACCCTTACTTTTTACAGTAAAATTCACGCCCCTTGTGCTGAAATGTGCTCCTTTCTCCTGCTCACCAACATGTTTGACCTAAATGTGAAAACAGAACCCAACCAGGTTTTTCTGGAAGCTGTTCTCTGTTTCTGAATAAATGAAACACAAGCTGTGTGGATTTCAGTTGTTTATTAACTATAAGTATAACTATGAGAATAATTATAAGCAGGCTTAGCTTTTGTACCTTACAGGATGCCTGTTGCAAAGAGATTAAAACTTAACTTTGAAATTTAGAAAAGTAATCGTAAGAGAAAGAAAAAAGGTTTTATAGAATAAGCGTACAATAGAAAGTACAATTTAAAAAAAATTCCCAATTGAGTTTTTTGTCACTCTTAAATGTTTTGATTCATAGAAAAAAAATCATGAAAAGATAACTAGAGTAGATCTATATTGAGATCAAGAACCTGTCTGACAATATGAAGTAGGCAAAAGGCAAAACATCAGATCCTGATCCAAAGAAATCCAAGAACAGACGAGAAACTAAATCAATGAAATCTAACAGTTTGGGAAGACCTACAAAGTCATTTTAAGGCAAGAAAAAGAAAAGTCATTTAACACATTTTCACCAACAGAACAATTCAAAGTTCTTTTCAAGATTACAAGGAAAATAGAGCAACAAACAAACAAACAGCTACACTTCATGTTATTGATCAAAGGCAATTCTAAGCAATAGAGGGTTTTGTCTTGATTGAAAAGGAACTCAGTGTTTCAGCAGTTTTTCAGTTTTCTGTAAGTTTGTTCTACACTGCTCAAAAAATAAAGGGAACACTTAAACAACACAATATAACTCCAAGTATATCAAACTTCTGTGAAATTAAACTGTCCACTTAGGAAGCAACACTGATTGACAACAGGGACCCTCGTCGGGTCAATCAGTGTTGCTTCCTAAGTGGACAGTTTGATTTCACAGAAGTTTGATTTACTTGGAGTTATATTGTGTTGTTTAAGTGTTCCCTTTATTTTTTTGAGCAGTATATATTAGAAGAGGATAAAAATTAAAGCTGTTTCTCCATGTTTGGTTCTGGTTTGTTCAGGAGACGCATCAGAATGGAACCAGACGTTGGAGCAAAACAGGTCTTTAATTTGTTTTGGTACAAGGCCATTCAGTGACTTAGAAACTATAAATCATGCAGACACAAACATTGTTTCCCATTCATTGTAAAATATTTTTAGTCCTTTAACTACAAACAAAAGTCGCCTCAAAACTGAGGAAAGTCAACTTCCAGACACGAGTTAAATGAACAATGACTCAATTTACAAATATGCTAAAAAATGGGAAACTTTTAAACTTTCATTCTACTTAAAAATTCATTATTTTGTGAAGTTTAAGAGATAAGTGCATTTAATTTAACAGTTAGTTTGATTCAGACAGAATTTGTTCCCGAGTGAACAAAAAAATCATTTGGAAACTGTGTCATGGATTCATTGAAGTTATTTTGGTCTGATTTTCAGATTATTTGATCATCTATGAAAAAAAACTGACAAATTAGTGAGGAGACAAACATGTTTTTACAGTTTACTACTGCTTTTTTTTCCTTTACATTTTTTCTTTATATAAATCTGAAAAGTGTGGGGTGCATTTGAGTTCAGCCTCTGTGAGGTAACACTTTGTAGAACTAGCTTTTCCTCCAGTTGCGACTTTTATTGTGAACTTAGGCTTTATAAATCAACCGAAATCAACTAATAATTATATTTTTGATGTTATACGCCTTTAACAATGACACTAATCCATTAGAAATGTTAAAATTGAACGGCCTCATCTACAAACTGAGATGGATCTTATTTCTACGGTGATTCGTCACAAGAAAATATTAACTTGTTTTTCTATTTCACTCTATATAAGGTAACATTTTTGACATTCTTTATCACTTCTCCTGAGCTTTTATCGCACAGAGACTTCACACCTGGATGTTTTAGCTGAACAGGAAGTCCTGCTTCACACCTACTAAAGAGATCTGCCACTGAAGACAAAAGGCCTCCATGTCAGAGGGGAAAAAATCACTTAACATGTCTTTTTACATTTTAACAAATGTTTTATTGGTTTCTATATATAAAAAAACAGAGAATAATGCTCACCATAGGGAGAACAGCAGAATAAATTATTGTGCAAAACAGACAAGATAAACGTGAATATCTGTGGGATGGTGTGTGTGTTATTTTGTACTCAGAGCCACAGATGTCGCAGATATGACGGCACTGAGATGGAAAAACTGAGGGCTCTCTCCCAAACTCAAACCTCCAGGTTCCACACCTGGAAATGTGACGGACGGAGACTCGATCATTATTCACACTAGCATCACTGACTCTAATCACACAGGTCTGGGAGGTAAAGGCACGGGGAGGACGGATGTCAGGGATACTCACCTCTCCAGTCGCTCTTCAGCACAGCAGCGGTGCCAGCCAGCCGATCCACAGGATCCAGATCCGGTCCTGGTCCACGAAAATCCCTGCATGCCTGCCAGCAGATAACACGGCCGCCACACTTTCTGAGCTACTGGAGGGAGTCAACCTTTTCAAAAATACTACAGCTACAAATCATGAGGTTTCTTTTACATTATTTACAGGATTTCAGGTGAAAGCTGAGAGAGAGACGAGAGTTAGGATATTTTTTGAGAGCAGAATGAAAACAGAAGCAGTTTTAATGGAGGGTTTGGTGGTTATTGAGAGTTCTGGGGGTTCTGTGGGTTGTGATGATCAGGGCCACGGTCTCCATAAAGTCTGGCTGAGGGTCCCGCTCTGGGACGAGCTCTCTTTGCTCCCCGGCCTCTCCGCTCCCATCTCCAGCCCGCTTTGCATCTGAGGCTGCTGGGGAATCATAGGGAAGCTCTGCTGGGCTGAGAATCTGCGCGGCCAAGCCGAGGTGCTCGCACCGGAGGCCTGCGTCTGCTGACTGGACTTGGACCTCAGCCTCAGCATCTGGAGCAGGGACTTGGTGTGGGTCATGGAGATGGAGGTTTTGATGCGGGCGCCTGCAGAGTGGCTGTGTGAGCCTGGGAAGCGGGCAGAGAAGGTGGCGTCCAGGACCGGTCCAAGCCAGAGGCCTTTCCCTTCGGGCCCCAGGAACTGCGATGCCCTCTGGAGGCAGCTGGAGAACCCATCCTGGAAGGAGTATTTCTGGCCTCCCATCTTTTCCTTGAGTTCTTTGGCGTTTCTTTGCAGGAAGAGAACAGTGTGCTCCAGAATCTCAGCTTTCTCTGCCTTCTGCTGCATCCCTCCCTGCAGCAATTGCAGTTAAATAGATTTAACAACAAGCACAGTAGATCTTTCTTGTCTTGCATACAGAAACTAAACATGTTTCCACTTTAAATCTTATTTACTTGTTGAGGCTCCTGCAGCAGCATGGTCCTCAGACGCTCCAGACTGCGATTCATTCGCTCCCTTCGACGTTTCTCCACCTGAGATTTCATCAGCTGGAAGCAAAAAGCAAGAAGAGGATTGACCAAAGTTTGGGGATCTCAATTAAACATTCTTACATTTAGTACTCTGCAAATAAAACCAAAAATGTTAGTATTGCTGCATAAGTTGCATGCATTCTCAGTGGTACCTTTCTCTTCTTTGTTGCATCGTCAGTTTCTTGCAGCAGCTTCATTATCCTGGACTTCCCAAAGTTCTGTTCTCATCCAGGAAAAGCTGCTTCCTTCCCAGTCTGTGACTGATCAGGTAGTGAGCCTCAGGCCTCTTGCTTCTGCTTTTACCTCCCCCCAGAAACCCCCTCCCTCCCCTTCAGGTCCCTCCTTCCTCCAGCCCCTGCAGACCTTTACAGCCCCTGGACCCACCCTCAGCCCCACACCCACCAACTCCTCATCAGTCAAGTCACATTCCAGTTCCTCACAATGTCTTGTTTTTATGATTAAAGGAAGCAAATCCTGCAGATTAAAGTCCACTTTTCTAAACTTTTTACCACAAAACACAGGAGCACAGATAAATATATAAAACATGACAGAATAATTGAAAGAAAAGTGTAACGCAAGAAATACGCTCTCAGGTTTTCAATTCTTCCCACTTTGCAAATTATTTGTGCTCTTCAGTTTGAACAAAAGCATTTTGCATCGCGACAATAAAGTGGGATAGAAAAAAAAACATATATATGATGTTTACATTTGAACATAATAATGTTCTTCTGCTTGATTATTTTGTGAGATACCAGCATTTAGCAATTATGAAGCAAGTTGAGAGTTTATTTGTGCAGAAACCCATTTTGTTTCATTTTCTGAAATGTAATCATGGTTGGTCCAACTTCATGAATTTGTGTACCTGAAACATCTTTAATGACCATTTCTTCATTAAATCAAAGCTAAAAATGTTTAATATGCATCTGCTTTTCAATTTTGCAATCAGTTAAAAATAAAAATAAGCATCATTCTGAGTCTGACACTTTGTGACAAACAACTTCAGGTTTGGATATTCCAGTGGTTTTCTCAGCAGCAGAAGGAAAAAAAAACTCACTTCATTTTCATCAGTGGGTTTGAAAATGTTGTAAACTATTACACATTAAGAATGACTTTAAATCTGAAATTATTTTTGTAAATTATTCTATATATGAATGGTGAAATTATTAATGAATTTACAACACTTTAACACCGGCTTAACATTGGTTCAACCTCAAAATTAAACACATTTTATTGAAATTTTGTGTTTCAGATCAACAAAAAATTTCATAGAGATGAAGTGAAATTATATATAGTTTCAATTTTTAAGCAGATATCTGAAGAGTGTGGCTTGCATTTCCAGTCCTCTAATTCTTAATCAACCCTTTTACCAACTTTGCACATTTAGAGACTAAAATTGCAAACAACAACAACAACAAAAACTTCTCTATTGAACTTAGACTAGGACATTTAAACACATGAATATGCTTTCATCTATTTTAGCCCTGGCTGTTTTCCTGCTGCATGAAATTCTTCAATCTTTTGCAACTTCTAACTGATTTTTTCCCCTAAATATTTATTTATTTCATCCATTAATTCTCCACCAGCTTCTCAGCTCCTGCTAAAGAAAAATAATCCCCTCAGCATTTTGATGCCACCACCATGTCTCAAAGTAGCTATGGCTAAAAACTGCAAATCAAATCGTAATTTGTATGTCTTCTTTCTTATTTTACTTTTAAAAGTGAATAGATGTCCTGGATTTCATTTGGGTGAATCAGAGATAAATCATTTGAAAAAACACAATAGTTCCCCTTCCACTTCACGGCCATATTTGCAGCTCATGTCTGAATATGCAACAGTAGCCTGATTTTTCTTCTTCCTTTGGTTCCTCAGAGTGTTTCATCTTTTCGCTTCTCTCTGTCCGTGAACCTCCGGCGAGTGCCGACGCGTCTCCTTTCACGCCTTTTGCGTTTCCGCACGCAGGTTGTAAATGCGGGTTTTTGCATTCGCGCCTCCTTGTCACTGGGGTGCACGCGTGCCATTTGCACCCACTGTCTCGTGCTGTCGCGCCGCCATTGTTTGATGTTCCCCTTTGATGATGCGGAGGATCGCCGTGGGAAACACAGAGGAGGTGATTATGCACGCGTGACTCCTGTTTTAAATTCATCATTTGAAGCCCCCCTTCCTTCCCTAACCGGTGAGCCTGGCACTTCTTTGCAGATGCAGATTGACGTTCAAACACGTGGAGTCCGACACATTGTAATTACACGCGTCACCACGCACAGATACCCAATTTCTATACTGCGTTTAATAAACTTATTGTATGAATGTAACACTGGGGAAGAACCCGGATTGTGACAGTTTCATTTGAGGGTGTAAGATGTTTATGTGTCCCCTTTTGCCCCAGCGTATAGCCGGTCGCTGAGCAATTATAAAAACAAGCAAAAACTAATTTCAACTGAATTAGACAAAAAGTCATTACAAAATAAAACCAGTAAACTGTTTACTCCTGTCTGTCAGCTTTGATAGAACCAACCGAGCCCCTTCAGGGGTCAGAGGTCAAAGCTGTGTTTCAACCTGGGCTTTTCTGCTTGAACAGATTTGAACTTTTATTGTGCAGAATATCTGACTAACTTCATGTATTTTGATCCTTATTTCACAGTGTTTCATTGTTTTATGTTTTAATTTTAGTGTTTTTATTTATGATGTATGGCTTGTATAGAGTTTTAGTCCACTATTTTTGTTTTAAATATGTTCGAGACGTAAACTTTGATTTCCATTGTTGCCA
The DNA here is from genome assembly GCF_904066995.2 of Poecilia reticulata. Classification (NCBI taxonomy): domain Eukaryota; kingdom Metazoa; phylum Chordata; class Actinopteri; order Cyprinodontiformes; family Poeciliidae; genus Poecilia; species Poecilia reticulata. The sequence goes on along the minus strand of NC_088845.1, from coordinate 3,238,855 downwards.
TGTTCTGCCTGCAGGACGCCAACCAGAGATCAATAAAGAAATTGTATGTACCTGATTACTAACGGCTGTCCACAGGAAAATTGCTCAACATTTTAATTAAAGATCCACGAAGCTCCTTCAATCTGCTGCTGAGAGAATCAGCTTATCTGACCTCAGTGACCAAAACTCAGCAACAAAAAGTTTTATAAACTTTCTATAAAGGTAAGCTCAACTTAATCGATTTAGAAAATGTCCATTTTGGATCCAAACTGCAGGTTTCACATGAATCTTCTCCCTGTTTTAGCAAAGCTGGTGTCCAGATGTTGCAAGGTGTTGCCACATTGACTCTTTCTCTTAGTCATGCAGATTAAAATCTTTTTATTTTCCCCAGTCAGGATCAGAAAGAGGAACCAAAAATAAAAACTTGAGAGATAAACGTGAAAGTGTTTCAAAACTGAGATGGAAATCTACCAGGAAGACGAATCAACATTTTAAATCAACACATCACTGCTTCAGTCATTAAATGAGCTAATCTAAGATAATCTACCACTGCTGTTACATTTAGCTACTGCTGTAAAGCTGATCAAACGCAGCGATCACTTATCAATAATCATAAAATAAACATAAAGTCTAAAAATATAAAACTGTAATGAACTGAATGTTCTGTTCTTTGTGTGGGAAATGTTTGAGTGTTTCTGGAGTTGAATCTCGATCATTTACTGTCATTGTTGACAGTCAGTTGCTATAACAACAGGTCTGTGTGTAGCGTGGCCAACAGAGAGAGCGAGAAAAACGAATATGAGTAGTTTTGAGGTGTTTTCTGCTATATTTTCCCTAAATCAATAAGAGCCACATATCCAGGTTTCATTTAGTTAACTGGATTGTTCTACTGTCAATCAGTCGCTTACCTTGCATATGCCTGGGGCCGGCTCTGACTGTGTCACCACCTTCAGGAAGGAAGTTGTGTGAATATGATGAAATGATTGTCGTCCTTGCAGTCCCAGCGCCCATAGCCCTCCATCTTCAGTTCCTCAACATGAATGTCGTCGGCTTCCAAAGACACGCTGAAAACGGAAACGTCTTCCTGGTCCAAGCGCCAAACAGAGTCGTCTGTCATGTAGGTCCAACATCTTCACCAGACATTCAGCACTGATCCTGTCATCAAACCAGCATATTCAGTGGCTGCTGAACACAGGGCGACTCTAGAGGAGGAGTCGTGCGCAATAACCTGCTTTATGGAGTCATTTCATTCACTGACGATCCACCCCATGCATGCTGCGCTCCAGCTGGGGTGATGGATGTTTGTCACTACCTGCCACTCATCAGCCAGCAAGTGTTCCTTGGTCTTCATGTTTCTGATTAATCTCCATTTTATCAGCAGCAACAAAGCATCCGCTGCTGCATGAATTGAAAATAAATAAATGCAAACTGATGTGAAAGAGATTTTTTTTCCCCACACCATCAGTTTATGTCTGCAGTCGATGATTTACAGCGCTCTGCAGGCAAAATGGCAACAGCAAAAGTTTGGAGGAAAAACAACAATCAATATATCTATGTATATTTTTAATTTTGTGTTCTGTTGAGTTTTTGTTACCCAATTGATGCAAACATAATAACACTTTGGTTAATTTTTAGGTACGGAACTCAAAAAGTATGGAACAAAAACTAAAACTGAATCTCAAAATTCCAAAAGTCGAACATTTTCGACTTTTCGTCATTTGCCACGACCAACTGGAGGTTTGAGAAGACAGAGCAGACACACAAAACTGATTAAATGATGCAGGATTATTTTCGATGCTCATTAAAAGTAAAAGGTTAATACCAGAAGAGGGAGAACGTTGTGATACCTTCTAGCAGGAAGATGTCACAACCAACAGTAACGCCAGACCAGATGTAGTTTCTACGCAGAGAAAAATGACAGAGTAAACAAAAAGTCTGAAATTCCACAAAATTTCTGAGTTCCATCTAGTCTCGCCACATGTCAATTAGCACAATGCCAAAGTGGAAAGACCTTAACATAGACATTAGACAAAAACCTGCTGCAGCTCATCAGTAAAACACTTCAAACTGATGAAATGTCCACCATCCTAGATATAAATTATTCACAATAAAGCACTAGGAGTCAACCTGCTAGCAAATATACCCAGGGTCTGACTGTGCAATGTTGTAAAAATAATAAAGCAATGTTTCCAGAAATCAAAGCATTTTTAGCACAAACACCTCATGTGAAGTTAGAAGCCCAATGGCTTCCTTTTATTTAATCAAAGTTTTGTTTGAGCTTAACTGAACTCTTTTTTTATCCGTTCTATTCAGCCATGCCGTCTTATTCAAACTGAATAAAACAGCACATCCAAAGTTTTCAGGATTAATCAAACTTCTTTAACAGATTTCCATAAGGTGTGACTGCTTGAAAGCAAAATTCATGTTGTCCTAAGGCTTTTTGCTCTTGTGAAAACGTGCCTTCATGTCCTCTGAGTTATCTTTTTCAAATCTGACCACAAGGTCTGCACAAAGGGTGAGCGGCTCAGCAGCTGCTTGTGAATACAGAGTCTTTATTGTAAAAGAGGTAGAGAGAATACAGGTGTTTCACTGTACAGAAAAAAGACAGCACTGTTTTTACTCAGTCAAACCAACAATATGGATTCAGACACGCCTCATTCATTTACAGGGACAGGCCAGTAAAAAAGAGAAAAGGAGGAACGAAACAACACGAAACAGAGAAACAAACACACAAATCTTTGGATTTTTCTCTATTGCCCTCTCATTCACTAAATGCACTCCCTTTCTGAGCCGCTAGAACCAAAACACTTGTTAAACTAATAATACAGGCAATAATAATATTAATAAAAATGATATAGTGTGCTAAAAACAAAAGATAATGCGATCCCACCTCTCACATCTTCCCCACCACAAATACATTTTAGTAACAAGTGGAAAACAAACCCTACGAGCCCCGATGATAAAACCCAAACCTGCATGCACTCAACACACACTCACTCTACCGTCTGTGCACTCAGCTAATCATACAAACATAATGATGACCTACGCTGGGCGGCTTTCCAAACAAAACAAAACATTTAAAATAACCAAACATTATACAAAAACAACTGCAGCCAAGTGGGAAGGGTGATATCATTCTGTCTGTCTTTTCCCTCGTCAATCTTTCTGTCGTTCTGTGCCGGCGGGGCGGGGCCATCAGTCGGAGTTATCCGAGTGGTCGGTGCGGGGCGAAGTGCCGGAAGGGGGCGAGGCCCGACCCTGCCAGTTTCCGTTAGCCTGAGGGGTCCAAACAGACAAAATCAACATCAACACACTGCATCGTGCAACAAAAATGTAGTATACTGAAAATCAATCTATGAATTTGCATATAATCTCTTTTTCCTCCATTTCTTGTTGGGTTCAAAGCTCCCACCTTTCAAAACAAAGGAACCTGCAACATTTTTTTACTCTCTGGTCAATTGGTTTTATTTTAGAAAGAAAATAAAATTCTACAGGTCGGACATTTAAAACATTGTATTTAGAAACTGGTGTCACTTAATAAACCCTGATTGGTCTAACTGGCCTATACACATTAATGCATGTCTGGTGTGAAGGACTTTGGATAATGTCAACATCTGCCATTTTCTTTTCTTTTCTTCATTTTGTGGCACTAAGCAAAAGGTAAAGATAACAAACTCTGGATGTTTTCATCTGCTTTCTCAAAACTACTACCCAGATGATTTTACCTGAAACAAAACCCAGAAACAACTATGTTTCTGTAGGAACTATCGGTATGGAAACAGCTGCAAAGTGGCACATTTGACAAGATCTGAGGTACTTTTTGAAAATATTTTCACAATATTAACATCTGATCAGTTTCTTATGCCCTCCATGTCCAATTCTGATCCCAAAACTCAACAGAAAATGATATTTCTCTCCCATTCCATCTAAATGTATGAAGCAGCAGCTCACACATGCATGTCTGTTCAGGAATGTATCTTTATCGCCCTCTAGTGACGGGTTGATGGACAACAACATCGATCTGAGTAACAACATGAAGCTTCGCCTTGAGAGAGATGTCTGCATGCAACTTTACTGCTTTTGATCTTTAAATGATTTACTAGCAAATCACAAAATAAAGACACGATCTGCAGCACCTGCATCTGGTAGGTGGACTGCTCGCCGTTCACAGATGGAACCCCGAGGAACATGTCCGCTGAGCCCGACAGGGAGAACGACCCCGACCCTGAAAAAGAAGAAAAAATCTTTAGTTTTCATCCACAGCATTAAAACTTTTGGTTTTTTCTGTGTAGGAAGCTCGATGGCCTCTAGGGTTCCAGCGGAAGCCTTCGTCGTCTCGTACCTGTGGAGTTTGGAGTGTGTGGAGAATCGTCTCCCTGCCTGGCTCCTAAAGCCGTCTTCATGGCGTACAGGTTGGCCTCCTCTTGGAACTTGCCAATGTTTTTCTTGTAGCGGATTCGTTTGTTGCCAAACCAGTTGGAGACCTGGGAAAAAATGATTGAAAAAATAACACCCAAATTATAGTTTTCTTACAAATGCAAATACAAAACATGTGGTTTCAGCTCTGAGTGTTGAATAACAGATTTGGTAATCATTTCAATTCAACTCCTGCCAGAACGTCACACAGCTCTTGTATCAGCACCATTATAATCGTCATTATAATCTCATGAAAACCAAAGAAATAAAGAATCATCCCATTATTTCATCTCAATGAATGAATAGAATCCTGTTTGCAAGACCTCACTAGAGGAAAGGGATGTGCAACGTCTGACAAATCTTATTTCACCCACTTTCAACATAATTTCCTGTTAAGTTTGGAAAATTCAGGCATTTATTAGAAAGTTATAGCAGATTTATTCTCCAAATAAATAAAAAATGTAGTTCAGCAGACTCCTCTGTGAACGTTCACTTTACTTAAGGTGTTTAAGATAAAATAAAGGAGAAAGGTCAGAAACATCAGCTGTGAGCTCATCTTGACATTTATCACCTCAATCTTTCTGTTGCAAATGTCTGACTTTAAATACAAATATAAAAGTTACAAATTTCTGACTATAAAATGTCAGAGAAACGTTTTGTTTAACATCATAAATTTAATCTTTTAATAATAAAAAATGCTCATTTGCTTCTTGTAAATATGCAACTTTTCAACACAAAAAAATATCCAAATTTTTCTTGTAAATATGTGAAATCATCTCAGTATATCAGAAATGTTTGGTGTAAATTTACTTTCCAATTTTTAAAAATATATTTCATCTAATTGTCCGTCACATCCTGCCAGCTCGTCTCGTTCCGTGCGGACAGCGGCTGACCTGAGAGACGGTGATTCCACACTGTTTGGCAAGTTCCTCTTTGGCTTCTTCGCTGGGGTAAGGATTGGAGAGGTGGGAGTAGAAATACTCGTTGAGGACCTCTGTGGCCTGTTTGCTGAAGTTGCGCCTCTTACGCCTGAGGAGAGAGAAACATGTTGAGCGCTAAGGGATTAACAACTGAAGAAATTAAAAAATAAAAATCTAACAGCGCAAATACCATTCAAGCCATCTTTGACTGTGAAAAACACATATTTTATACAAAAGCTGACAATAAATGCATGGAATATATCAGAAAAAGAGAGATGGATACAACAAAATGGTACATCATTCCTAATCTGGAAAAGACTTAAAATTTCTAATTTTTCCCGTCTGCACATGTCAAAGACCTCTTTACACATTTGTTACAAACCCTTTTAAGTTAGACTTGGAAACTCTTGTGGCTTAGATTTTGTATCATCTAAGCCACAATGAGAAGCAGTCAGAGCCAAGTTAGCAAGCAGGTGTGCAGTGAGGTGAGACCACTGTGAAAGATAACAGCAACATCTGGCTGCTTGAACATTAAGTATAAAGAAAAGACGGAGAATCAGGAGCGTTGTACAGTGGACACCGAAAGAAAATGGCCACAAACTGCTCACCTGGCGTCCAGGAAGCGGGACCTCAGGATCATGACGGCCTCACACGTGCTCTGCTTGAGCTGGGTCTGGATGGAGCTGAACTTGCGGTGGATGATGGCCACCATGCGCTCGATCTCCCGCGGAGTCACGGGCCGCGTGCGCGACTGCTCCCTCAGCAGGTTCATGACGTGAGTGGTGAATTCAGTGCATGCCTGAGTAAAGTTGACATTTGAGAAAAACAAAAGGAAGGGATTAAATCTATACTGGAGTTCTCAACAATGTATCTGTATTGATTTTGAGGGAAAGGAAACCCTGAAAAGCTTTTTAAGACAAGGAGTTCTGAGGAAAGCTTAATTAAATAACTTGACATATGCAAAAAACTAAAATAGAATATTAAACAGCTGTGGAAAAATCTATTTAAGAAGGTTAACATTCCTAAATGTTGTGTCAAATGGATTCCACTCAGCTGTGGAACTCATAATTACAAGAGTAAAAACAACTCCCCCCCCCTGTCCACCCACTCTAAAGAGGTATTTTCTGCGAATGCGTGGCCTAACATGCCAAAGGATTTACACTCCTGGAGGGCAGCGTCAGAACAGGCAAGCGTGTACAGGCAATGTCAGCGACACGGTACCTGCTCATACTTCTCCAGCTCAGTGTGGTAGATACTGCGAATCTGGCTCAACTTGCTTTTGTAGTCGGAGTGCTCGAGCGAGCTGTCGGGCGACATCCCTCCGGAGCTGGTGGCGGCGGACACGGCGGCGGCGGCCCCGCCTCCTTTCTCCGGCCCGGCGACGCCCTCCGCCAGCAGCATGTTGTCCAAACGCACCAGCTGAGGATCCTGAGGCTCCTCCTCCTGGGTGTTCCTCATAGACAGGCCTGCCGGTTAGAACATGTTTGTGTTTTAACTCCCACTAAAATCAAACATTTCATGGCACACTCCTACTAAAAAACACAGAACCTTGTGGTACTCCACCAGTAACCCTGGAACATGAACAGACTGGAATCTGTTGGACCAATCAGATCTAAACCCCACTTGATTAGCGACTATTTTCTCCTGGAAACAGAAACAAGTCATCTTAATCGAGAAATGGTTTCCTAAGGAAAGGTTAAGAGACTTTAAAGTCTGATATGTCTCCATTTAGCTTAATTATGGCTAAATACAGGGCGGTAATCTAAGGGAACACTTTTGGGAATAATTTGGAGGGGATGGGGTCCAACATGCAAGAGGAAGGTTTTCATCTAACAAGGTCTCTGTAATAAACTGCAAGAGGAGAGATTTGATTTGGCCTCCTGAAACTGAAACAGTCATGAGAAATATAATGTTTGCATTTGTTAAATATGTAACTCAATATGCAGAAGCTAAACTTAATATTTAGGATAAAAACTAGACTAAATAATTCCAATGAATTTCCAGCCATCGCCACACTCTTTCCAGGCTGCTTTATTAATTTTTAAGATCTAAATACAAACATTTAATATCAATATATAAAACAGATTGCAAATTAAATGTTCTAAAGCAGGGAACAAAACTTCAAATACTGCTGCTTATTTTAGTAGAGTATAGTTTTACTTGCATGAATCAAGTCATCTGTTATGCAACTTGGTGCTTATTTTATTAACTATGGTCAATTTCACAGCAATTTAAACAAAATAAACATTTTAAGGCTGTTAACTTCACTACTTCTTTGAATTTAATTTTATATTAATCGATTTATTTACATTCAGAATTAATATTATACTTCAGGAATAGAAATACTGCCCAGAAACACAGCTGTTTATTAATTCACCCTACCTCCCCCATACTTATTCAGACAAGGAAGGAACTAAAAAACATGGGCCAAACTTTTCCATTCTGGTCATATCTGCATCTGAACCCGCTCTTATACTTCACACGATCAGTTCACTCAGAAAGCAACAAACCGCAACTCAAAGATTAAACACCATCCTGCTTAGAGATCTCATAACCATCAGTGTTTGCATCACAATCACAAGACTGTTTGCACACACTATTTGGTAAGCAATAACATTTCAGATGCCATCCATCAAAATCCTGTACACTAATAACATATTTCACCACCAGGATAGACTTTATTTCAACAACTGATGTAGATTTAAATGACCAAGATAAACACAGCTCCAGGAAAATGCCGGGCACAACGTAGGTTATGTTAAATCAACATCATTGCAATATGTAACAGTAATATAACAATTTTATGTTTTATGTTGGTTAAAACACTTTGCAGTTTGTTCTCTTTGTACAAACAGCTGGAGTCTAGCCATAATTGCCTGCTGGGAAATGGGTTTATACAAAAAAAAACAAAAAAACTCTCCCACAAAAGTTCATTGCTACCTATTTTGGTCTGACATGGGCTACAATTCTCAGATATTTCTAACGAGTCAACTGACTGAAACGGTGCATCCCAATATTTTGTCTCTGCATTTTCAAATAAGCATTTCGGAGTTGTGTCAGCCTTTAGATTTAATGGAGTTGATTTTTTTTTCATAATTTGAACACAACTAATCCATTGATAGTGGAGTAAAAAATTATATATACATCTGCAAAACTTTTCCTTAAAGGTGAGCGCTGAGTGACTGTTGTAAGTGTAAGTGGTACAGGTGTTTACCCACAAATCTAAACATAAATGCCAATAAATTATGCTGATTTGTTTCAGTGCTCTGCTTCTATTATTTAGGAATGAATCTGCGCCTTAATACAGGTCGCATCTAACAATTGCTCCTACAATTATGCATTACACAAACAACAGCTTGGTAACTTAATTTCTATCAGCATTTTATTAAAAAAAGAACAAATATTATTTTTGAATTGGGCATATTTTCAGAACTATGCTGCTTTCTGACAACAGTAGGAAAGAGAGCAGCTTTATTGGGCAACATGACGAAATTAAAGATCTGATCATTTGAGCAAATGTGAAAATTAACAAATGTAAATAAGGTGGTAAACCCTGAGGTGAAAAAGCTGCACAATAATCAATATGCTAACTGACACAATATATATGTTTGCTTCAGTCCATCAATCTATTACTAACTACTGAGTTTATTTGTTTCAGTGCTATGGTCAAGAGTAGGCTACAAGTTAAACAATGTGACCAAAACAACAGCTAGATGGAGAGCGTTTATTGCAACTACTGACACAAATCTAAATTTAAAAAAGCAACTTTTGTCTTTATCCTCACACAAGCATTGTGTTTTGATCATATTATTGGTTTGTGATGACACCATATCAACGAGGGCTGCTGATGGCTCCAGTTGCACAGCACCACAGATCAACACCATGTTCTTGGTGACAGACAGCATTTATTAACCCTGTGTGTGTAAATAACCTACCCGTTTTTTCCTTGATCTCGCAAAGAACGCTGAACAATGCGGGCTTCATTCGGTGACAGTTTAGTGCGTGTTTCCTGTGGGGCACGAAGGAAACATCATGACTTGTTGGAAGTACAGAGAGCAATAAAAAATGCTGACAGCATGAAAACCTAGGGGGAAATAAATTAAAGTTCTACAGCGACGTTTAGCAAGTTAGCAACCGTTAGCTTTAAGATAACTTTAAGATACCTGAAACAGACAAGAAAAGATATACATGTGACCTCACTGAACATTGTAGTCAATATGTCTCCCCCGTTTTGATGTGGTGTAGTAAAATGTAACGCATTCTTATAAAGAAATGCATTTTCTTCAGGTTAAAAGGTGTCAGCTGCTGCTCTTAGCTTTAGCAAGTTAGCCTCGATTAGCGCAGGCTAAACGCCGAAGTTGGCTTATGATTCGGCACAACGGTTAATACCTTTAATTATATACATTCAACCGATCTATCTTAAATCATCAGAATTTAAGTAATTTTTTCTCTGAACTAACCACAGGTTATCCCAAACACCATTTTATTAATAAAAAAAATCTAATATGTGGACCACCTTAAGACATAATACAACTTAAAATGTACAGTAACTAAACAAGTAGTTCAACCTTGACTGATTCAGTCCACTAGTTAAAGTCGTTCAAATACAGCTAAAGATCACTGAAACAATTGCTTTCCAAGTAAAAACAAAAATCATAAATCAATTATTCATTTATGAAAGCACAGATTTTTTTACACGTCATTAACTTTGTTTTGATTAGGTTAGACCAGTTTAAGTAGTATGTTTTTTAAATGGACTTGAAAGTAATCTGGTCTAAATGCCAAGAAAAACATTTAAGCAACTATTTTGCAATTGAATAAGTTCAATAAATATTTCATTAGATACACAAGACTTTTAAGGGATCTTCATTCAGTGTAAAAATCAATTTTGACAGAATCGTTCTAAATAAGCCCATTAAAGAAACTTCGAAACGGAAGCCAACTTCAGTCTTGAGAAGGTTAACAATGGCTGCGATCAACAATCGCTGCTTGAAGGAAATGTGTTTAAAAACTAACATCAAATAACAAAAAGTCTCATTTTACTCCGACATCATATGAGCGCCAGCATATCATAAAAAAAATCAGCTTTATTTTTATGAGAAGGCTAATTGTTTAGCTGCTGGCTAATCAATATAAACAATAGAGTGAAGTTCAGGAAAGTTTCCCAAAGCGTCACAGAGCCAAAACAAAACGCAGCCACGGTGTCGGTAACTTTCCAAATTAAACAATCAAAGCTGTCACTAACTTTGCTTGTGCCTCGTCCAAACTTTGGTCGGTGATGGTCATTATTTGCTGCAGTATGTCACCAATATCTCTGCGGGTTTCATGTCCGTTTTCTGTGCCCTCGAGGCCCGACTCGCCTCCGTCCGACCGGTGCTGGGAGGGTTGATGAACCGAGTTGAGCGCATGCATCCCGGGGTGGCCGCTCACGCCGAGTCCCCGGCCGTTGGATGGCCCATTGCCAGTCAGAGGCTGCTGTTGCAACATCTTTGGCGACGCACAGTGGCGACGACTGCTGCCCGACTGTGTTCTCACAGGCAACACGGCAACTACCCGAACCGAGGCATCTCACAGAGCAGGGTCCCCTAGCGACTGACAGCCAGAAGTGCAAAACAGGCAAATGCGTGGAGCCCCAGAGAGTGCACGTAGAAAAAATAAATGTAGACACAATATTTCGATTTTTGGAAATACATGTTATTATCATAAACAAGCTCTTTGCATCAGAATTCCATATGCATGAAACTGTTGCAGAAGTCAATGTGACTAAAGATAAATGGATGTATGAGTTTTTCTAGATCTTGCTAATCCTGGAAATATTCTTTAAGTAATAGAAGGCTGTGGCTCTGAAGGTTCAGGTCAGAGTCCATCACTACACCTACATTTCTGGTTTACTTGCTGGTTTCCAGCTGTAGTAACTGGAGCTGTGCGTTGACTCTGGATCATTCCTCTATAGGTCCAAAGGTAATAACTTTGGTTTTCTTTCTGTTCAGCTGGAGAAAGTAATGGCTCATCCACCTGGTAACATTGTGTGTATTGTCCACATAGTTACGATAGATAATCTTATTTCCTGTTATAACCTCAGCTAGTGGGAGCTTAAAGATATTAAATAAAAGGGGTCCTACCTTGGGGAACTCCATATGTGACTTATGGAGTTCCCATAAGTCAAATCTTCCTTAAGTAAGATTTGAACCAGCTGCGTATTGGACCGGAGAAGAGTTGAGTACCAACCCAACTCTTGGTACTTTTTACTTTTTGTTTTGAAAGAGAGCAGAAGTTTTGAGTACAAGCATTATAAGTTTTGACAACAAAGCCATGAAGTCCTGCTTTCAGACTAAAAATGTGCTCTCTACTTAGGGCAGAAAAATTCCCCATATACAATCACACAACTCCTGGTTCTATGCCAAACAGACTTCTTTAAAGAAGTTGCAGCCAATGCTCCAGAATAGGCAAATTCAATTATTTATGTTTCTTTTTCTTAGCTTCCTTTGTGACGATACAGTCAGATGCCATTGCTGAACAAACATTAAAAGTGATCCATAGAAGGCTCCATCCTTAATTAGACTCCTGATGTTGCTGGATTTCAGTGAACACTAACATCCACAAAAGTTGGATATTTAAAATGTATTATTGTAAGTTTACAAGTAAGAGAATTACCAAATATTTAAATGTATATAATCACATTGGGTCCAGATAATTTCAATTTGGGAAACTTTGCTCTAAACAATTACTGAGGTCATTGACCTCCATTTTTATTTTTCATTCTGGCACTTGTGGAGCTCCGTACAAGTGCAAAACAGCATGTGACAAATATGACAACAGCATTTTTTTTATCTGGTGGAGAAATTCTGCTGAGACCACAGCAACAAGTTTCATAGAGGAGAAATGTTTGTTTGTGTATGACTGAGCAGTATAATGCTTAAACAAGTAAAAAAAAAAAAAAGGACGAGATAAAAAAAAATTTGACTCAATAACCTGGAAACTACTTGCTTTCTTGTTAAAGTAAAGATTGAAATCGGACTACGAACGGATGAAGCCTAATTTGTCTTTTGTGAAACAACAATCTGACTTAAGACGGCTCGCTTCTCTACTTCTCGTTTTAGCTTCAAGTCAACAGGATGTGAGCCAAAACCACAACAGTGAAGCGCAGAAGAGCTGTACGTGTTTCAACAAGTTGCAATGGGGCCTGACACATTCAAATGCATAGCAGCTTAAGCAGCAGCTGCCTGCAGCTGCTCAGCATGCTCCTAGTTTAAGATCAGGTTGCAGACTCCTCTGTCTCAGAGTACACCTGGACCGAAGCAAGTGCATGACAGGAGCGATTTAGTTTGTTTTAGAGACGTAGTTCATGACAATCAGATGAGGCAAATGTGGGGCATGTAAATAGGGGTGGGCTGAGGCGAGAGGAACAGGAAGAATAGAGCGGAGAGACAGAAGACGGCAATACAGACAGAGAGAGGGAGAGCTTGTGGCGCTGGTATGTGAAATACTTCACAGCAGATTTCTTCTCCTTCTTGTCTACATAGAGATATTGACCAGACGAGGGACGAGGCAAAAAATGCTGTACCCCATCTCTGGTCACTTCAAGAGATGATGTTGTGAGGAGATAAAGTCCAAACGACAAAGGTAAGACCCGGTTTACTTAACTTGGAGTAAAAGTAATGTCTATGGGGGAATCTCAGGATTAAAGTCTTAAAAAGAAACTGTCTTCTTTACTAAAGTCTAACTAGTCCATATGAATCTTTTAACCACATTATACATGTTAGTTGTTTAAAAAAACAACAGAAGTGTAGATTTTGTAGTGCTGTTTAAAGAGGTGAGAACTTGCCAAACTGGTTTCTTAAGGAGGGACAAACAAAAAAATCTTCAAAAACAGTTTTCAAGCCAGTAAGCACCTGTCTGTTAACAGCGTACATGTCCTGTCTGCCGCCTAACCATCAGAAGAGGAACCGTTTTCTCTCTGTGTTGCGTCTATAACAAAGAATCTGCTTTGTGTTTCTTCCGCTCAGAGTTTGACAGACACAATAATGGAGAGCAACATTGAATTTTTTGTGGAGATGCTGAAACCCCTCTACATCACCGAGGACGGAGATACAACCACAGGAGAGGCAGCGAGCAGCTCAGATGCCATCTTGCAAAGCTGTGGTGAAGACTCTGCTCTCGAAAAGAAAGAGGAACACCCGGGGGAGGGCGAGAATAATGAAGCTGCACCGAGTAGTGAAACGCATTCAGAGGAGCTAAAGTTGGAAAAGCAGCAGAGCAACACGGAGGAGGAGGAGCATTCAGAGGTTGATAAACTGGAGGATAGTGAGAAGAGAGATGATGAACTAAACTTAGACCAAAACGAAAGTGAAGAGCAGACACAAGTTGGTGAGACAGAGGAGGAAAATTCCTCTGAGCAGCAACCTGAAGGGGACAAAAACCAAGATGAAGATGCAAAAAAGGTGGGTAAACTAAAACCTCTGAATCAATTAGTTGTTCAGAAGGTACAACATTCAGTCCAAGGAAAACACACACACACACACACACACACTCGTGGAAATTTGTAAGATTTATTTTGTTACACATCATGTGGGATTACGTAGGAGTGGAGTGGATTCCTTTGCTGTGCCAACAAACATTGTGTGCCACTCAGTCAGAAACCTCTCCGTCTCTCTCCACCTACCCGCCTCCTCTCAGGCTCACCGGTTAACCCCTGACTTCCCAGACTCGCTGTTTGAGCTGCTCTGCACCCTGCAGGAGGGCAGGCGGCTCAACGACCAGCGATGCTCCTTCAGGTTGGAGGGCGGGATCAGGAGGAGGAGGTGCCACTCGGAGCCCAACACCAGGAAACCGGCTAACAGAGGTGAGAGCGTGCTCATGAGGTTCCACTGAAACTGATGAAACTCATGCAGCTGTTTCAGCTGTTTCCATGACATGACTCTGACTCATTTTGATGGAGAAGAACAAAAACAACCACGAAACCTATGAGCAGGGTTTCAGTACTTTTATGTTTCTCCATCTTTGATGGTTAAAACTCCGCTGAATTACTTCTTTTTTCTTTCCAGTGGTCTTTTCCTCCATGACTTCACTGCAGAAAGAGGAGTTTTTTGACTTGGTTGCCACTGCACAAGCTCGCCGACTGGACGACCAGAGAGCACAGCTGGGAGGCTCTCTGGCCCCAAAACCAAAATGTAGAAGCTTTCGAGGCAGCTTAAAGCATCTGACTTTAGTGAAAAAACCTGAACCGGTTCCTGTCCCCAAAGATGTTCCTGCCCCTAAAGATGATCTGTATGATATGATTCTGACAACACAAGTAAGGAGGATTTGCTATAACGAGTGCTGTAATTTTTAAAAAGAAATAGTCGGTGTATGCACTTGTCGATTCTGATTCCTCCCTTTGCTGTAACCCACAGGCTCAGGGCCGACTGGAGGACCAGCGCAGCAGGGCCCCCGGCCCCATGGACGATGAAGACTTCTTCTCTCTCCTCCTGAAAGTGCAGGGCGGGCGAATGGATGAGCAGAGGACTGAACTGCCACGCCTGCTGAAAACCTGAGACAAAAAATAGAAAGATTCTCCAGCTGTGAGAGTCAATGAGTGTTTTAGCCTTTCTTTTTTTTTGCTTTGATTTCCTGTATGAGCAGGGCTTTCACAACCATAACTCCTCCTGAATGTTAGTCAGTGTTAAAGTTGTCAAGATTGTAGCAAAAACGCTAACGTTTGCGCAACAAAGCTTTTAATGTAACATTAGGAATTGTTTCCAATAAAGAAAAGTGCAGCAATACATAATTCAGCCTGTACTCTGAGGGACATTAAGGGTTACTTTCTAAAACTTGGAGGTTACTTATTGAAACCTAAAGGATATTTTTCAGAGTACAGTTAGTTTTTAGAGTGTAGACATGACTTTCCAAACCTTATAGGTTACTTGTTGGATCTTAGAGGTTAGTTTCTGGAAGTTGTGGTTACTCTCTGGAATTACCTCATAATTTCTGTGATATATATTTTACTTTCAGAAATCTGTACATTTCCTTTCTGTGAATTTCTGTGAATATACCATTTAAGTTTTGTAAAATAACTTATAAGACTTGGAAAGTAACCTCCAAGATCCAACAATGTAAGTTCAACTAAGTACCAAGTTGCAAGACTCATAACGCAGCATACTCCTTGAAAGTAATCTTAGTGTTTTGAAATATAATGTGAGTTTTGCAAAGTCAGATCATGAAAGCATTAGGTTCCAAAAGTCCCTGTAATAGTTCAAGGAAGTACCTTTTCAGTTGCAGAGCATAACTTTAAACTGTAGTAAGTGACCTACAGGTTCTAGAGAAAGTAACTTCTTCGTTGCTGAAAGTAACCTGTACGTTCTGGAAACTAACTACAATGTTCTGGAAAGTACCAGGTTACAGGATACCTCATAACACGGCTTGATCTCTGAAGGTACCCAGTTAGTTCAACAAAGTGATCTGTATGCTACATGAAAGCTATCTTTAAGTTCCAGTGTAAGCTTCAGAAACGTTTCCCCGCAATATAACTTACTACTAAAGTACCCTTTATGTGCTGGAATGACACCTTTGAGTTTGTGGTATAGAAATGTGTATATTTACCCCAAATTATCCAATTAGCCAGTTTGAGGATGTGCCATCTAATTGGAGAAAGTACAAAGACACAAAACTCCTGATAGTATAAGTGTTGCCCTCAAAAGTAACCTTTTGATTTGTAAGCTCCAGCAAGTCTTGGAAATGAAAGAGTTGTATTATATATTGCTACTAAAATGTTTACCATTTTTTTCTTGCAAATGTGATCAGAATAGACTAGCTTTTTTGGAATTTGAGGAGAAAGTATTTTGATCTCTAATGTTGTTGTTGTTGTTTTTTTACCAACAAGGTAAGATTGATGAGGAGATCCAAAAGTCATGCAGTGCTTAAGTGATATATGAAAGTTCTCTTCCAGAATAAAACAAATGTGCATCTGAGCCATTAGATTTGTTGATTTGTGAAATTTATTTCTCAAAATTACCATCAGAAGGAAGAAAGGATTAACTACATCCCTGGATTTCAGCAGAGGATAGTTTCTTCAGTAGCAGTGATGCCTGAAATTTGAGCAAAACAGAGAATAACACTTCGTTATGGAGAGGTGTTTAGTGGCGTGATGATTGTTGGTTATTATAGTAAAAACATATTAGATACTATTTAGCACGTGTTGTACTCTTGAGACAGAAAATCAAAACTGGGAAAAAATGTAAAATTATGAGCTTCCAGTCATAAATTGGAGTCAGAAATGGACTATCGTATTCATGTGTTGGGAAATTCCCCTTTAAGGCATTTTGGTGAAACTATGAAAAAAAAAATCGACTGCTAAGTTTATTATTAACAGTAATTCCCTTGGGAAGGGAACATTTCCTGAGATCTATTCAAAAACATCCAGCTGCACATGAATTTAACCATTGCTGGTAGAACAACATGACTTATGGTGTTCCTCTAAAGGAACAAATAAGGCAAAGATAAGGATGTTAATATTTAACGAGCTAAATGGAGCACTTTTAGGTGTATTTTTCTAACCAACTTCCTGAATTTTATAGTTTGCTCCTGTAATGATAAAGAAATAAACGGCAAATACCGTGTTTCTTTCTACCTGTTACAAATATTAGGCTTAGTGAAAAATAATTACATTTTAGTATAGTTTATTAATCTAAATAGGCTGCCAAAGAAGTTTTACTGAAGTTAGCTGGTTTTTATTTTTGCTGTGCAGTATTTGGTGTTAAACAGAGCATGGTTGTGACTCATCACAAACTGATCAAACTGTTTAAGGCACAACATGCTTTTCAAAACGCTGCAGGCAATAATGAAGGCCACCTAATGTCAACACCTACTGGGGGTCTCATGGAAACTGGTGACCTTCTCTGCTCTGCTCTGCTCTGCACTGCGTCCTCTGAGCTCAGAGGAAACCTGTTTGAGGAAGTAGTTATCGGCCCACGCAGGGGGAGGTCAGAGGTGACGAGAGGATGCCGTGTCACTTCCTCAAACAGGAGATTTAGGACAAGATATCAGATCACTGACCACCACCTGCAATGCTTGCAGCAAAGAGAAAAAGGAGAAGAGCATGCAGCACATCTAAAGCTGCACATTTCAGCAAATATTATGAAACAGGAAAAGCTGATTAAGTTCCACTTTTAGGATGAATGTGCTAGAAAGTTCTCTTCCAAGAGTTGGGTGTGTATATTCAGCCAGTTTGTTCCTCATCAGGAGGATTAAAGGTCACTTGTCAAAGAAGAAATATCAGTCATGTCAACATGGGTTTTATTTAGATGTATTCATCTGACTTAGAAATCTCTTCATTCTGCAGATGTGTGTTTTATTTAGCTCACTATTTTTGTTTGTCATGAAAAATAGAGCTGCTCAAGATATCAAGATCAAAACTCTAAGCAGCTTAGCATATAAAACTGAATATAGAATATAAACCCTGTCTCAACTTGGTGCGGTTTAATAAACACAGTCAAACCTAAAACTATCCATATTTGTGTTTAAAGTAATGTTTAACTATTACTATTAGGTTTTCTTCTGACTTGAAGCATTATCTCTGTTTTGGAAAAGTCCAGCCAGAGTCTGACTTGAATCTCATAGAGGACTTGCAGAGATATAAAAATGAGGATAATGGCAAAATAATAATATAATATAATATAATATAATATAATATAATATAATATAATATAATATAATATAATATAATATAATATAATATAAAAATGAGAACACCTCAGATAACACAGCAAATAAAGCATGTCATATAGAAATATATTATTTATAGAAAGAGTCTTCCTGGAAACTTGTGATTGATCATGTGATTAGAAGCATCCAAGAAGATTCTGGAAAAAAAAAACCAGGACTTAACAGTAAACATAAACCAAGACGGACGGAACCAAGACAAAGTACTCAGCATGCGTCTACAGTAATTTAAACTTCCTGATATAAATCCTCTGTTGGAGCTGCAGCTTGTTTCTGGTCGCAGTTTGCGTTTTGATGACGTCACTGCCCTATCCTCGCGGGATTCGCTTACAGCGGCAGCTCTGACCAAAACCAGGATGTGGATGGAAACCAAATTTGGACTTGACAGAAACTATTTACTCGTTATTTGAGACTTAAAAAAAATAAATAAAAATTGACAACAGTGAAGCGAACTTATTTGAGGTTTGTATAAACTGGACTAAATGAGACTAAAACTTTCAATGAGAGCGTCGCTGTAGTTTAATTAGTTGTTACAGCGAAAGGAGTTTATGAACTGATAGTTTAAATCAAAGCTAGATGCTAAGTTAGTTTATAATACGGAACATAAATTAGACTTTATTGTATTGCTTTTCATGTTTGATCTTAAACATGCCTATTTCCTACATAATAGTTTGTTATGAATAACTCATTAATTAAAATACTGTTTAAGTAATGCACTTTTAGAGTGTCCACGCTAAAAATAAAACTATGAAAACTTGGGAAATTACAGTTTTACATTCTGTTTTTGCCCAGCTTTAACCAAGATATTTGAGATCTTTTAGCTTAGTGGACAGTTTGTCTATAAAGATGAGGGAGGTAGAAGGAAAAAAAAACTTAAATCAAAAGAAGAAGTGAGGCTTAAACTGTTTACCGAAGCAGTCTATGAAAGTCACGTCTATACGAAAACAGTAGCAAAGCACTAAAACAGGACCTGAAAGAAGCATCAGCTCTCACTTAATAAATCTGCTGCTGCTGGAACATATTCAGAAATCATCCTGGAGGAAGAGCTGCAGTCCTGAAGAGGTTGGGAAACAAGGATGAAATAGACTAAAAACCTCATCGGTTGCATAAGAATTAGACCACAGCATTACTCAAGGAGTATCTGGAAGCCTGGAAAACTTTCTAAGCCCTTCTTTGCTTAGCGAAATAACAAGAAAATCTCCCAGAGAAACCAGGAAGTGGTAAACAATGTCGGTGGTAGGATGAAATATTGATTTATGATTGTTTGTTTCCATTCTATAAGCTCTATTTGACCTGCTCCATTAGAAAATGTGATATTAAATAATTAATTTTAATGAAATGCTGTTCTAATCAGACAGTCTATTTTTCCTGTAATGAGTGCAGATTTAAGAACAGTTTGCGGCTGATATTTTCATAAAGCTACTCAAGAATAACTCGTTTGTAAATAATTTTCGTGTTTCAAAATACTTTTAAAGTGTTGGTTTTTGTTTAAATTCACAAGAATATATTTTCATTTTTTTTAAAAACATTAAAACTCGTATAGTTTCACAGTATAATGAATTTATTTTTTCAATGAAAACTTGCTCTTTTTCTTCGTAGATGTTTCTGATCCTGTCCCTGCTGATAATGTGTGCGCCACCAGGGGGCGACACATCTCCAATCAGCTGCTACAACGACCAAGGTGATGCCGTTGACTGGTAAATATTCATTTCACTGCCAAAATTCACAGAAATCTGAGAGTTTAAATAACAGTTGAATGTACTGTGTAACTTTTGGCCTCTCTGGTATTAATTCTCTGCTGTCCCCTTATGTTTAAACAAGGTTTTACCTGTACAAACTCCCTAAAGAAGGGGGCAGACCACACGAGTTTCAGGGAGAGACGTATTTATTGCTGGACAAAGGGAGTGAAGGATGGACGGAGGGGAAGGTGACGGTGAACGACACCAATGGAGCTTTGGGCCAGACAGTCGGACAGCTGTACTCACAGGAAAAGGTTGGTTACCATCGGGTTTCCTTTTTATCTGCAGCAGATCAGAGGCTGATGCTAAAAATTGTGAGTTTTACATCCCTTTCTTTAGAAAAAACACCTATAGTTGAAGGTCAGCATTCTTCAAAAATGAATTATGAAGCAGTTTTCACTTCCTTCATATTCACATGTTCAGGTTGGACCAAGTGAAAAACAGCCGCAGGCAGCAGATATTTCAGTTTTTACCGTCTCAACAGTCTCATAAAAACTAATCTAATTTAAAGTGTGACCTAAAAGCAGTGGCGTAGAAAGTGGATGCAAAAAATAAATTATGTTGCACTGATGCAATAATACCTTAGAATAAGTTTTTCGTGTTTGCAGTACACTTTCTGTACCTGTAGTTTCTACTTCTTCTCTTTTACTCCATCATGCCTGAGGAGTATTTTGGTGCAGGCTACATAACGGCAATTAAATCAGAGCTTGCTTGAAATAAATAAAATGAAATAGGATATTTTCAAGTATATCTTTGAGCTGTATTTACTGATAAATGACCAAAGAATTATTGCCCACGACATTATTTGCTGACACAAGTCTCTGTCTTTTTTACAGGAACTTTGTTTCAGTTTGACAAATAAAAAAATGCTTAATCTTTTAACACATCCGCATCAAGTTATACTCACTAGCAGGACTTTGAATTGATTGTGCAAACGAGTTATTTTGAAAAAAGGATCACAATTTGGTTGACGTCAGATCTTTATAGCTCTGTCGCAGCTTTGCTGTCATTGAAACAAAGTTTTTCAGCTAATCTTTCTGCTTTCTTTGGTAATATTGCTTCTTTAGCCTACTAATAGTTTATTGCCATAATATTATGACTTTATTCTCATATTTAAAAATGAATTCTCCAATACACCATTATACTAAATTAATTGTTCAATTTTCAAAATGAAGTAAATTCAATCAGACTTCAATAAAGATTTCTTGTAGATGGTGCCATATTTTTCTGTAGAACCCAATTCCAAGTATCTAAAAATAAATAACATAATGCAATTTTCACATTCTGCTGGCTTTATAGCAGACTTGATTTCTTGTTTTTTTTTTACTTCTGTAACATCAGACTTGAATCTTATCATTTTAATCGTCCATATGTTGATTTTTGCCACTGAGAGCCCAGACATGTTCTCGCTCATACAGCTTTAAATCTGCCATCTGGAGGCTGTGCATCAAAAGAAACAACAGGTCTGTTCAGATTCCCAGTTCCTCCCTTTGCTGAGGTATGTTCAAATCAAACAGTTGATTCAAAGTTACACCCAGCTGCAAATCTCAAGTTACCAAGATTATTTTACAAGGTTACAAGAAAGTCTGACTACTTGGGCGGAAAATATGAAAAACTGACCTTTTGCATGTGCCTTAAAGACATATTTATATCAGATCTAGGTTTAGAGCATTACAGTGGGTTTTAAAATAATCTCCTGCTATTTAGACCAGAAATCCACCAGGAACTACAGAAAATGGTTCATTTGTGCCATGTTTGTTGACTCTGTAGTTTTTCAATTGGTTCTATAACTAAACCAAACTACAACCTTTGTACTTCAAACATTGTCACAAAAACAAATATATAGGTAGGAAATAATTAAACAGAAAATGTTTCTGACTGTTTTGGTGCACTATCTGCCTCCACCAGGAAAAACATCCATCCATCCACCCATTTTCTTGCACCCTTGTCCCTTAGTGGGGTCAGGAGGTGCTGATGCCTCTCCAGCTAACGTTCTGGGCAAGAGGCGGGGTCACCCTGGACAGGTCGCCAGTCTGTCGCGGGGCAACACAGAGACACACAGGACACACAACCATGCACACACACACTCACACCTAGGGACAATTTAGACAGACCAATTAACCTGACAGCCATGTTTTTGGACTGTGGGAGGAAACCGGAGTACCCGGAGAAAACCCACACATGCACAGGGAGAACATGCAAACTCCATGCAGAAAGACCGAGGCCGGGAATCGAACCCAGAACCTTCTTGCTGCAAAGCAACAGCTCTACCAATTGTGCCACTGCGCAGCCCCAGAAAAACAACCTGATTATGTAAAAAAATAAAATCTTCATTTACGTATAAAATGATACAATTTGTCATTGTTTACAATGATACAATTTATAAATGTATTAATGCTACAAAAGGAGATCCCAGAATATTGTTAATTTTTTAATTTTTGCACGTTTGTTGTCTGCAGTTTGACAAGTGAAGTGTTAGGGATCAGAAAAAGGCGTTCAGATAAATTCCTGTCTGCTTCTGCATTTCATCTGCAGCTGTACGACTTCCCTTTTTTAACATGTAAACTGAACATGGTGCTAAGCATATTTTTGACCGCCATGCTTGCGACTATTGAGTGTCTTAAAACGAAGACACTCAATAGGAGAAGTGAAAATGTGCTTTTCTGTTTGGACTGGGCCGGTTTATTCTTAAATCTTAATGCCGGTAAAAGTCGCGACGCAAAGTTCAATGTTCATTCCTTAAACTCATCCTGTTTGTCCATCTTTTGGTTTCTGCTGAGACCATACCGTGAAGAAAACGGGTCACACAGAGAAACCCAGAGACATTTCGTAGGGGTTCCCATGTGCTTTCAAGGCCAGTTGGGATGCATAATTCATCCAGAAAACTCTGGGTCTCCTCCAAAAATGACGTCCAGAACCTTATAATGAGATCCCAGACAATTCAAACTGCTGCAAACCAGTCGAGTGCTCTCCAACAGAACCGCATCTTCTGCTGAACGGAAACATCAGACCTGGAGGCTGTTGACATGACCATACTCTGAGATCTCGTCCGATCATGGCACAGATTTTCTTTGAGACTTAGAAAATGTCCTTTTTTTAAAAAATAATTATTTGGCTGTTTTCAGTTTTGGATCCGTGCAAAATCTTTGTGTGAATTTAGAATCGGTGATTTAAAGAAAGCATTTTTGTTTTCACAGAACTCGGAGGTAGCGTACATCCTGTACAACGACCAGCAGCCTCCTGAGGAGTTTGGTGGCAGATGGGCTGAAGGCAGCGGGAGCAGCAGAGGTCACACGAAAGGTCAGGCACCTCAGTGTCACCCTGTGTTCAGAAACAGAGTGTAAAACAGTTCCGCTGCCTCAGGGAATAATCCGATTTGGACATAAACTCATGCAGAGAAGAGATATCCTGCTGCTAATAAAGTATCTGATAGTCTCACCTGGTACAAAGCAGAGCCTCACCTGATGTATTCCTGTTTCATTGTCTGTAAGCTTATTTGCTAACACTTTTATCGTCTCTGGCCTTTAGGTGTTGTTCTGCTGGATAAAAATCAGGGGTTCTGGTTGGTGCACAGCACCCCTCACTTCCCCCCTGAGCGACAGGAAGGGCAGTTTTACTATCCCAGCAGTGGAGTCAACAACGGGCAGAACTTCATCTGCGTCACCTACCCGCTAGAACGTTTCCAGACCATCGGTGAGACTGGAGTCGAGGCTTTTATGCTGGAAAGCTGAGCCTCTCCCAGAACGCTGACCTGTATTAGTATGGAGAACTTAGGAGGTGCTCCGCACCTTTAAGAAAACAGGATGTATCCTCTCTGTCTTCGTAGTTTAGAACTTAAATTAAAAATGACATTTCTCAGATGGAGCCAAGATTTTCCACTTAAATCAGAATATTACAGATATGAACAATTTGAAAATGAAATCAAGATGTGGTGTTATTGAGGAAGAAGGAAAGAATATAAGAGCATTTAAGGTTTTCATGCCTCTCTGCACAACTCACATTAGGCACACATTAGGCCGGCCTCTGAGGCAAAGTTGTTCCCCTAAATGAAGCTGTAACTAAAGGAGGACATTTAAATGCATGACGGTTCAGATGGTGAGAACAGGAGGAGCGCTGAGGGGAAACGGCAGAAACATTTAGGTTTGACTTTGTTTTCTCTCACAAACATCTCATAAGCATATAATGATACATGTTTCCTCTGAGTTTGGAGGGACTTTAATTTTGTGTCAAAGTAGAAACACTTTAAAAAAAGAAATCCAAAGTTGTTGCTGCTGAACAACAGACTGTAATGCTTATCTTTGTTCAACTCTAAAAATACCAGTATAAACATAGATCTATTTCTGTAAAATAAAACGTTTTACAGTTTTATGCAACATTCAGGGAAACTCATCATATCTGGGAAATAACATTAACATTTTTGAAACATGCCTAAAACGTCTGAAGATTCAATTTAGATTGGATTTTTAGCTAAATGTGTCGGTAAAAACTGGGTCAATGCATCACTTTATTAGACCTCTGATGTCTGAGCGAGTGTCTCGGCAAGAATAAATGTTTTTTATTTCAATATTTCAAAGATAAACCTCCTAAGGAACAATACAAAAACTATATGTTTGCCAGCTGTTTTAAATAATATGCTAATGTATTTCCTTAGAAGCTGCTGCTTTTAGTAAAGGATTTCTAATGTTGTGTTTAGCAGTCCGGTCAGGTAATGACACAACAGCATAATCAGTGTAAACAGGTGTTGTCTCCGTGTCACTCAGCCGCCGCCGCCGCAGATCGCTGGCAGACTCAGCCGTTGGCACAGTTGCTATGGCAGAGCCGGGGATAATGTAATTAGACGGAGGTGTGTAACCATAGCGATCGAGGCCCTCACGCTGCGGCAGGGATTTGTTTCATCACGTCCTCGCCTCTCC
Source organism: Poecilia reticulata (assembly GCF_904066995.2). Lineage (NCBI taxonomy): Eukaryota > Metazoa > Chordata > Actinopteri > Cyprinodontiformes > Poeciliidae > Poecilia > Poecilia reticulata. The sequence goes on along the minus strand of NC_088845.1, from coordinate 3,214,192 downwards.
AGCTGAGATGTTCTGGGCGTCCGGGGAAAACGTGGACACACAGGCAGAGGGCATCTGGTCAAACAGCAGAGACAGAGCTTTGTTTTTATCAGCACCTGCAGCATTTCATGTACACATAAATACAGAAAACTGCTCTGCTGCTGTTGGAATTTGCTTTGTAATCGTCTCAGGGATGCCACCTATAAATGAGAAACTGTTGAGCTGACAGAAACTTGTGTAGTTTCAGTAACAAATTTAATCAAGTCTAACTTTTTATTTCATTTAGTTTGTCCTGAACCAATATACCACTTAGCAGAAACTCAATTTATTTTAATTAAAGGCAAAACTGTTGTGCTTTGATAATTAAATCACTACTGCAGGGATCTTATTTCGCGAGCACAACTAGTTTTATAGCTTTGCTCAGGCTTATTGGGCCTAAACCAAAGTTTGATCAAACCAGAACTCTCATCTGTCCAAACATGCAACACTTTCCCAAAAAAGGCCATTTGGTTCTTACACATGAATGAATTAGCGATAATGCATTCATTTAGAGCAATGTTCAAACAGATATTCCTGTTTGTAAGTTTAGTACTGATTAAAATGTTTATTAAGCCAACATTTTAATGTTGGCAACATTAATGTTTATTAAGCATTAATGTTGGCTTAACATTAATTTAATCAGCCACTTTTACACTGTGGGAATATTTTGTCTAATGTTTAAAGTTGTGTTTTACAGTTTGGCAAGTAACAAATACGACTCAGTTTGCTATAGTTTTATGCTGCTTCTGCTCTGGTTAAAAAAAGGCCTATATTATTATTATTATTATTATTATTAATACATTGTATTTATAAAGTCTTTTATATTGCCAATTGAAATCTCAAAGAGCTGTACCAGACCCTTTAATTAAAGGTATGACCCACAGTTCTTCCTAACTGATTTAAAAAACAACAAAACCAAATAAAAATGTAAAAAAAAAAAAGATTAACCTACAAATAATCCTTGAAAATAACTCAAAACTATTTAGTAATTCAATAAAATATCTTAAAAATAGCAAACAGTTGTAGATTACAATTGGAGCAAAAAAGCATCTAATTCTCAAAGGTTTGTTAGTATTTATTTTTTAAGCAGTTATGAGGCAAGATGGTGAAACCTTAAACTGCTGCTGCTGCATAACAACCTGGAAACTCAACAGGCTGTTGCTAGGTAACCAAAGATTCAGTGAGTTGCTAGGTAACTAAAAAGTGAGTTAGTTGATGCCACAAACTTGCTTGGCTGCCTGTGAGAGGTTGAGCAGCTAAAAACCTTTCCTCTGCCTACATCCCCCAGAATGCTGTGCAGTTCTGGATTGGACTTCGATGAAAATATTCAAAATATTGTTATTGATTTATTGTCCAGTCCATTGACTTGAATGTGTTTTGCGCCACAGGAGAGCAGCTGCAGATCAATCAGCCTAACGTGTATGACTGTGACGTCCCGGAGTCCCTGGCGTCCTCCGTCCCCGCTCTGGCTGCTGTCTGCAACAAAAACCTTCTGTCCTCTCAGATGTTTCCACATGCGAAAACCGTGTCCAACCGCAGCGTGACTCTGACCTCGACAGGCGGCACCGACTTCATCAGCTTCGCCAAAGGAGCAACGTTCGATGACGGTGCTGCTTCTGTTTTATAGGCTGGAGCAATTTCTAAAGCTTCAGGTTCGTTGTCTCACCTGTCCTCTCTCTGCTCCTCCGTCAGACCTCTACCACTCGTGGGTGGCGCCCACCCTCAAGTCAGACCTCCTGGTTCAGTTCTGGGTGCGCTCCACTGGGATCCTCCCCTCCGACTGCTCGCTGGGCTGGAAGGTCCTGGACATCAAGAGCATCAACCCGGGGCAGACGTTCACCTTCAAGGCCACGCAGGACCACTCCAAGTGGGCCGTCAGCCTGCGGGCAGCGCGGGACGGGTCGCGAGGCGGCGGCTGGGTGTGCGTGGGGGACATAAACAGGAACGAGGCAGAGGAACGGCGTGGAGGAGGCACCGTGTGTCTTCAGGACCCGACGGTGTGGAAGGCTTACCGGACGGCGGCGCTGGAGTGCGAGGCCTGTGGAGGAGGAATGATCCAGTGCTGAAGAGTCCGCAGAGCTACACAATAACCCTGGGCTCAGGGGTTTATGGGAAATATTTCAACACGCTTGGTATGCTGGGAGTCAGTTTTAAAACACAAAAAACAAAGTCCAGTTTGGACTGATGCTGTCAGTCGATTCAACAATGTAATCAGATTAATCACACTCTGACAGTAATCGCATTAATCACTGTGCCTAACGTCAGTCCAACCAGTTAAAATGCAATCAATTTTTTATTTTTTTATTTTTGTGGCAGAAAGCAGGTAATGTTTCCCAGTACTCAACAACATCTGGGGGAACTTAATCCACTACAAGTAGTGGTAAGCATTTTCAGGAGCCAGCTGATGACAGATATGTTCTATTTTCTGGTTCTTGGGTGCCCCACCCCTTTCTGATGCCGCCCTGGGCAACAGCCCATATCGAAAACCACCAAAAAAAAAGTTTTATCACCCCAAACCAAATCTCAGTTTTTTCCAGAAACTGAGAAATCTTCAGTTTCTCAGTTTCTGGAAAACTGAGAAACTGAAGATTCTCAGTTTTTATCTTCAGAAAGGTTTGAAGGGAGACATTTTGTTTGAAACATTAATTTAGAAAGGTCTCTCTGTTCATATCCTGTGGAAGTTGTGCAATGAGGCGATATTTGCTTCTCCTCATCCAGCCTAATTTGTGGCATAATTTGTACATTTAAAATTTCGAGCTCGTACGTAACTTTGTGCACGTACGAGCACAAAGTTACATGCACAACTAACTTTGTGCCCGTAACTTTCTTTTGACACAACAAAAGAAAGTTGTGAATATTCGACTTTGCTGCTGTCGTGGAAAACGGTCACTGTGGTTTGTCACTTCCTGTGTCAAATCTATAATCCACTGCTGTGAACGATGTAGCCCTCAAAATAGTAGTTTGATTAATCTGCGTTATGTAATATTAATACTTTAAAATTTCAGATTAACCGCATGCGTTAGCATTGACAGCCATAATTTGGACATAGTTTGGTGAAAATGCAAACCAGAGATGGAGATGAGAGTGATTTGGAGCTGGCAGGTTTTACACAGTACCAGAGAGGACAAGTCTGTGGCATCGCAGCTTTTCCTGGCAGTTTCTGGAGCATCTGACAGTCAAAACAGGAAGAAAACGGCAAACACCAGAAGATCAGGGTTCCTGCTCGCAGAAATCTCTTGATTTTAGTTTTTTTTCTGTATATAAATAAAAAAAAAGCCTGAAAATATTTTTATTTCCAGCTGGAAATGCATGGATTGCTGTTACCGAGGTGATGGAATAGGTAGCCATGACGACTAAGCCCTATGATTGATTGAGCCTGAAGTGATTCAGCAAACAGCAGAAACAGTTTTTACTTTGCTTTCCTAGTTGTTTTCTTTCTCTGTGGTACAACTTCATACTGAGCTACTGAGGATCCAATGCATCAGACAGCAGCCAGAGGTCAACAGAGGTCACTTCCTGGTAGGATGGAGATGGACTTGATTTGGCCCTTTGTCTGCAGCTTCTTTCTACTTTCTTCTCGGTTTCTTATAAATCAAATAATTTACAGCACATCTTCATCACTGGTTTCCATTTAAACCAAATTACATCCAAATCAGGTCATTCTGACAGAAAATGTAATTTAAAAGTCTAATGTAATTATTCCAAATGCAAATTTGTAAAAAAATTAGCTAATTATGTATATTATGTGGTGCCTTGGAGGACGTAACATTTCAGAATTATTTTTTTTAAGAGTTTCAAAGGAGTAAAAGTTTACACTGGTTTAACTGTAAGCTGCTGAGGTTTAGTCTGTACACTGTAAAAAAATTTCCTCTGTAGCTTATATTCCCCGTAGCCTCTTAAAATTCACACATCATCCCTAAAAGCCAACAGTTATTTGTCAAAAATACTTCGTTTTTTAAATACTTCAATGTGGTGAATACATGTGAGTTCATGGGGTTTATGGTCAAACACATTTATTATTTGTTTGCTTGATTTTTTTTCTCCTTTATTTTACTATTCCAGTAATCAACAGGTGGCAGTTAACGGCCTGCAAAGTGCCATAAAGATGCACCAGCATGGCGCACGTCATGCATGCAGATTTCAGGATGTACCTTTCAGTTTTTATTTTAAAAAAAGTGCAAATAACTGAACTGATCCTAAAAATGCAGCTCAGATGAACATCATTAGCGCCAAACAGCAACTGCAAATTGTTTGTTTTTAAAGCAAATTACATTTATAATGAGTAATCAGCAAACAGCCACAGAGTGTGGATCTCAAGAAAACTGAAAGTGATTCTTTACTTGCAGAAAGAGACACATTCAGTTTAAGCTTTCTTGGCAAAAACATTTCAAATGCTCAGTATGATTTAATTTTTTTTTATGCAAATGGAGCCGTGCAGTAGGAGAACGAGTTTTTAAATCTGACAGCAAGCTGGAGAGGTTAGCAGAAAACAGAACAAAACCCCTAAAAGTGTCTCTTTAAAAATAATAAAAGCGAAAGCTGAAGTGTTTTTCACAGCTGCTGAATCTGAAGAGACTCTCCTGCAAATGGATGAGAGCAGATTCTGTAAGGAGGTATTTCCACTCATGCATGCAGGTGTTCTCTCGAGGACTGACATGCTCTGCTTCTTGAAAAGCACATGGATTCTTTCTTTCATTATTATTTTTAGGATTCTGGAAAGAAATCAGGGGCAGAAAAGATTCAGGTTTGATGATTTTCTTTTACTTCTCTGTGAATGTTATCAAGTCAAACGATCTGTGAAGTGCTTTTCCTCCGCCTTCAGTCTAACCTTGATTTTTCCTGTAGATAAAGATGCCGGCTGTCTTTAATTTGAATAAAAATAAATAAAAAAAAGCTTCTGCGGAGGTGTCTGACTTCATACGTCACCATGTCTTTGAAATGTCACCACTCACATGATGCATGGAGCTGAATTTAACTGTCTTATGAAACGGCCAACAGCATGACAAATCTCACTCATAAGCACCAAAATCCATATAAAAGTAAGTTTATTACCACAAAATAGGACATCTGACATGTAGTGCATAAATAAGTTTGATGTGAAAAGGATCAGCGCTGGAGGAGGCTGCGTTTCCTCCACCTGTGTGTTCTGAATACATTCTAATGAGAAAGGTGAGCACCAAGCAGAAAAAGGCACTAAAACAGTCTTTAGCAGCAGCATCACACCCGCACATGTCATGTAGTATTACCCAGAATCCTCTCTCTGGTCCCACACGGCCCCTCCCGGGCCTCGGCCAATCAGAAGGCCTCATCAGCGCTGGGAATGATGCGCAGAGGCCAGAGGTCACAGGTCACAGGTTCAGATTAAACTCAAGCTGCTGAACATTCACTATAAAATAAAGAAAGCTCAGAGGGGAACCAACCTGGCAACCCGTTAGACCAGAACATTTCGGCTGCTTGGTTCTGGAACGACTTTCTTCCTGTTTGAAGTTTTATGCTGATTTAGCAAAGCAACGTGTTTTTTTTTGTAAAGTGCTTGAAGTTCATTTAAAGCTGCAGGAATTGTTTTTGTCCACTAGAATTTAGAGGAAACTTCAGTTTTGTTCTATATGAATTTAATGCATCGATGTACTTGCATATAGTGCTGTGAAAAACTTTTAAACCTTCCAAGCAGCCAGAGCTCCCTGTAATCTCTTAATGTTTCAGAAACCCAGTTCCCTGTAGATTCAATTTGAAATTAGCCTTTTTTATGTTTAAAGTGACTTAAACAAAAACACCTGAAATGGTCAAATGCAGGACTGAAGACAAGTAAAAAATGTAAAAGTCAAAATCCAAAAGAAAGGTCTTCAGAAGAATTGATGATTAATGCAACTTTGAAAGATCACCAGAGTCTAAGAAGGAAAACATGAAGAAATGATTGGTCGCTCTTTGCTTTTAGACATCCAGCAGAACAAATCTTTTCTCCCTTTTATAAATAATGATTTACTTTGGTCAACAGCAGCTTCGGCTGGAGGAACGTCTGGCTCTCTGGGTAATGGACGACCTGCAGATGAACTGTCTGGATGTTGCTGGATGAGTGTGCAGAAAGCCAGTCAGAGAAGAAACTGTTTTTCTGACTCTATGTTCCCACAGAGCCCAGAAAGTTCATTTGAGCTGCAGAGTTGGTAAAAGTCCCTCTGTTGAATAAATGTCTTGATTGTTGCAGCTTTTTGTTTATGTTGAAATGAAACAATTCATTTTGTCTGAGCTCTCTGGAGTCTAGCAGGAATGCATGAACAGGATTTCTCAGATTAATTAGGAGCTTCTCTCATCATACAGACAGACAAGGTGCATAAATATATACAAAACATGTTTGTATGTCTCAGGGACATGCTTCAGTGTTTCGCTACACATCTGTGCTTACAAATCCTGCTGAGTTGGAATGAAAAACAGAAGCATTGAATGCTGGGTGACCGGGCCGAAGCACCTGATTCTACCAGCCCTTCCCTCCCAGTTTCATTTAGTAATGCATATTGGTTAGCAATTGGGAGAACTGGCCCGGTTCCTCAGCAGCAGATGTCCTCTGTGTTTTTTCCAGAACAGACTTGGTCGGGAGAACGAAGGAAGGCATGTGTAGATTCGTCTTTTTTGCACATTTATAGAGAAAAAAAAAAAAAACTGCTGCAGAGGACAAAGCTTGTGTCAAAACAGAGTCCGGACCAATCTCCTTCCTTTGGCCTTGATGCGAGGAAAAGTGGCGCTCGTCTCCGTGGTGATCGGCGAGCCAACCGGGGTGTTCCCGCCTTTCCTTCTCAACAGGAAGTCAACGCTGGATGATGTCATGGCATAGAAGACGTTTCCTGTTGCCGGGATGACCAGTTCTGAGTTAACAGAAGAGAGACACAAAGTATTAAAGGAAAAACTGTTTCCAGTTGATATTATTGTGTTTTTAGACATTATTTATGTAAAGGGTGTTACATATAAAATGTATTATTCTTATTATTTTAGAACCCAGTAGGACCAGATCAAAATCCCAGAACTAAACTTTTACCATGCCCCTTTTTACATAAAAACTGCTGAATTGTTGAGCTTAATAATCATTGAAGTAAACAACGTATTTTTTGTACCTTTTCCTTCAGGCAGAAGTTGTATCAGCTCATATCTGGACGCCTGTGTGGGGTCCTGATTGTGTTTCTCCAAGGCAGAGCTGATCACAGCAGGGGTCTTGTCATTGCTGGTAACCTAAGTGGAAAACAGAGCGTAACTGTGACACCAGTACAGCTTGATTTGCACTAATGATACGGCGGCTCTGATGTGTCCTGAGGATCTGATCTGATGACTATCATTACCACGGAGAGTCAGCTGTAAGTGCAGCGTGCTGCGGATAATTCAGGCCGACTCACTGCTGATGTGAATTAGAGTTAAACGGCTTTGAGATTGGTACCAGTATGCTTCTGTACAGGTTCCCATCCTGCAGGTCCATCCGTATCCGGATGATCCGCATGTCGGGCCCCGACCCGGGGACGTTGCTGGGGAGGTTGTTGCCGCAGGAGGCTGATCTGCGGTGCGTTTTTGTGGGCGTGGTTGGGGTCAGCGCGATGGGGGTGGACTCGGTGGTCGGAGGGGACGTGTCGACGTCCAGACAGGAAACCGACGGAGATCTCATGTGCTGCAACACAAATAACCATAATCTCAGAGGGGAAATCTTGAAGATACAGGAAACTAAAGCTAAAGAAAAAAAGAGTCGGCTCTGAATGCAGCGTCTGTGAAATGAGTTCATATAAATGCAAACCTGACCTTTTCTAATAATAAACATTAGTGGATTACCTTTGTGAGTTTGGAGAGAAAGTTATTGACTGGAGAGTGAAAGTCGAAGAGGCTGTCGCCGTCACCAGCCAGGCTGGTCCGGGAGCTGCTCAGGCTGGACACAAGAACCAAAACATCAAGCTTTATCAATTAACCAGAAACAGAATTTAAACAAAACATCCTGGAAAACTAAATGATACCTGCTTCAACTTTGCAGGTATCAAAGTTGAAGCTTTGAGTTTAACTCAAAGCTAAACTCCTTTAGCTGTGAGTTTGCATTTTTTGATCCCAATCTGGAGCAGATTCATTTCTCAGATTTATTTGTGAACCTGATTTTGCTGTCACACCATCATTTCCCCTCTGTGAGACAATTAAGTTTTTTTCTAAATTAAATCTGACTACACTATTTAATTTTGACGTTATAATTTACGTGTTCATAGATTTTGTGTTTCTGTTCATTTCTTGTTCAAAGTTTGGGCTGAAACCTGACTGACATTCTGTGACCTTAAACAGGACATTGATGCTCAACAGAAACATCTCTGCACAGAACAGCGGGTCAAAGTTTATTGGATTGTATTTTTATTTACCTTAATAAATTAAATTGTCTTTAAAAACAGCTTTTTTGCTGTTTACTACAATTATCTTTGTTATACAAGATTCTGAATCTTATTTGAAACATTTAAATCAAAAATAGGAGAAACCACTTTGCTCCCCACTATAGTACATCAGATATGCCATCCATCCATCCATCCATTTTCTTCCGCTTATCCGGGGTCGGGTCGCGGGGGCAGCAGCTTCAGAAGGGAGGCCCAGACTTCCCTCTACCCAGCCACTTCTTCCAGCTCCTCCGGAGGAATCCCAAGGCGTTCCCAGGCCAGCCGAGAGACGTAATCCCTCCAGCGTGTCCTGGGTCTTCCCCGAGGCCTCCTCCCGGTGGGACCTGAACTCCTCACCAGGGAGGCGTCCATCCTGACCAGATGCCCGAGCCTCAACTGGCTCCTCTCGACATGGAGGAGCAGCGGCTCTACTATGAGTCCCTCCTGGATGACCGAGCTTCTCACCCTATCTCTAAGGGAGAGCCCAGCCACCCTGCGGAGGAAACCCATTTCGGCCGCTTGTACCCGTGATCTCGTTCTTTCGGTCATGACCCAAAGCTCATGACCATAGATGAGGGTGGAAACGTAGATCGACCGGTAAATCGAGAGCTTCGCTTTTTGGCTCAGCTCTCTCTTCACCACGACGGACCGGTACAGCGCCCGCTTCACGGCAGACGCTGCCCCAATCCGCCTGTCAGTCTCCCGCTCCCTTCTTTCCTCATTCGTGAACAAGATCCCCAGATACTTAAACTCCTCCACTGGAGGCAGGACGACCCCCCTGACCCGGAGAAGGCACTCTACCCTTTTCCGGCTCAAGACCATGGCCTCGGATTTGGAGGCACTGAGCCTCATCAGATATGATTAATCCATTTAATCCTGACAATGATGAGCGATTCCCAGTGAAATGAGCTTTAGAAATCATTATAAAAACAGGCGTTTGCATCAATAAAGACCCACCATCCCCTCATGGTAACTCACTCTGAGCACTGGGTGATGATGACTGTTGGCATCAAAGATCGAGGACTCGGCTCAGTGGGTGCTTCAATCTCATTGGACAGTCTGTAACTACAATTAGACATCAGTCAGTAAAACATACACTGGATGTTTTCAAATCTTAAATGCTCCTAAATGTTTACCTCTGCTCCTCTGTGAGTGTGGGCACGCTGTGGTACCACTGTGAGAAGGCCTCGTCAGAGTCAAACACGCAGTTTTTGCAAGAAGACTGCAGGAGCCGGATTTGAGCTAAAACCTCAAATTCCTGTTAACAAAGAACTTTATCACCACAATGTTTCTCAAAAAAAGAAAACAGCTGACATCCACGGCAGCTGCTTTAAGAACCATAACTATTTCCTGCTCTGATTCTATTTCTGCTCCACTCATTTTAGACTTTAACCCCCTTTATTTGTAGCAGAGAAATATATTTTGCATATTGTGTCACTTACCCTTCTCCTTTTGTCAAAGTTGATGTATCCATTCTGCAAAGGGAGTGACAGGATGCGTTAGGTCAGCCTGAGTGCTGTTACATGGATCCCACAGATGAGATCAACTTACATCCAGCCGGTCTTTGACCGCCGTGTCCAGCATGGTGAGGTCTGTGAGGAAGATTCCCAGGTAGGGCACGGTGCCCTGAGCGTTGGACTGGGATGACACATGTTTTTCATTAGTTCCCCCTGAGGTTCTCATTCACAACCCAAAGAGCCCACCAACAGATGAATGCCTGCAGCTATTTTTCACAGGGCGGCTCAGAATCCAGCTGAACACACTGGAGTTTACATCACAGCTCACTGTCTCATTTTGTTGCTCAATTCCCTACAAGGATCCTCTTTAAAACCACTGATCCACCCGCAGTTCAGCTACAGACCTCACGAACACAACATTTAGCATTGTTAGAATAGTATCCGGCTTTAAAACTTTGTTTTACCTCTGAAAAGTGGATTTTTATGGCAATTTGAATATGCACATGTGCAACATCTTGAAAAAAAATGTATACCACATAAACATTTTCACATGTTTTTTTGTTTTGTTTTGTTTTTTGACACGCTGAAACTTCTGCTTTCGTTTAGCACTGGAGCCTTTTTGCTAACTTTAAAAACATTTGACACACTTAGCTTCCCCTAATTTAATTTATGCGGATAGATTCTTTTATCTTTTACTTTTTTCCTTTTAATTCACTTTGTATAGCCTTCTTGCTGAAAGTGTGCTATATTAATAAAATTACCTTTACATTTACCTTTTAGATTCCAAAGTGCTCATTTGCTTTAAGTTGAATAAAGTTCGACATCAGTGTTGAAGTTTCGGTTATAGATTTTTTCTTCAAGCAGTTCATATTCAAGCTCTTATTCTGAAATCTGTTTATATTCAAGCTCTTATTCTGAAATCTGTTTATGCAGCAGTTTTGTCTCCTGTCATGCCAGATTGTGTTCTAACAATCACAGATAAAAGTTAAGCATCTATTACCAAGGAAATAAAAATGTCTCCTATTCGCATACATGAACGAGCTTAACGCATGTAGTGAATGTTTCCTGCTGAGGTATTTGCCATCGTGAAACACCAATTTCGTTTTGCAGTACAAAAAAGCTGAATTAGTCTAAAATATTTAGCTTAAAGTAATCCCACACTTTTGACACCTTTCATCTTTTTCTTTCTCTTCTTTTGTTCTTCGCCGTCTCCTTCTGTAGATGCTAATAGCACTTAGCATTCGTCAAGAGCTCATTGGGGGCAGTGAGAGCGTTGCGCAACACAAATAATCATCCGTTCCGAACACGCCGTGCTAAACAGTAAAACTTAATTTAACGAAGCCTCGAGGCAGATAATTTGCCGTTGGCTTTCTGACACACCAAGTGTTTTGCTTGTAGAACAAAAAATTGAACAGAACTTTGCACGCATTTCTTGCATTTTTTCTTACAATTTTTTTTTAGAAACAGATGGACTCTGAAGATAGCTTCCAGTCGCACTGGATTTTATATATTGGTCTCACATTTCAGATTTTTGTTTGTTAAAAAAAAGGATGTATCATTTTCCTTCCTTTACTGTTTAGCTTTAATTCAATAAAATGTGGAACAAGTGCAAGAGGTGTGATAACTTTTGAAGGTACTGTAACTGTCACGCTTCCACAAGCCTTAAAATCCACCTGAAATGTAACTTCTAAGCACAGAGCGTTTCTGTGCACTTTTACAGGGTGTTACATCATGCTGCAAATTTCAAAAAGTCGGCCATAAAGGCCTGTGGGGACGAACGGCCCCTCAGGCTGAAATGTTTAGTATTCACTGCAGACGTGGGCCATAAAGTTGGTGAAAATACTTCTCTTTTATTTGCCCGTACATCAGAGAGGTCATTTCTAAGCTGCTCCTAAAACGTCTTGGTGAGGTAACCCTGAAAGCTTGTGGCAGTCCGGTGAGAACTGTGGATGTGAACTCAGCGTTTCTGAGTGTTTGAAGCTGCATGCTTTCATCCTCCTGCAGCTGAGATGTGCAACCAGAACCTCTCAGCTGTCAGGAAGATGTTGGACACGATTCTCGGATCAGTCTCCGTAGCCAGCGTTTCCACTCTACTCACCCTGCTGTGGTGTCTGTTGTTGATCCTGTTGTCAAGGTTGGCAAACTTTGAGGTTCCCTCCTGCAAGACACGAACAAGGGGAAGCTTTCCATTTATTCACTCGAGTTTAAACAGAAGGAGAATTTTTATTGACATGTTTATCTTATATTACGCATCTAGTTGGTCATTATGCTAAAAAAAAAGTGATTTTTGTGCTGCAGCCAGTATTTTAATCTTGGATTTGCCCTATAATAGTAACAAACTGATAAAATAGTGTATGTTCCTTCTCTGCTTGAATAATCTCCAGCTATTTGGTAAAAATAAATGAACTAAAAGAATTTGGAGAATTTTAAATGTGCCGTTTGCTTTTTGGCAACTTGGGGGACAACAAAAAGAAACATGACATTTTCCTATGGAAGAAGATTAGAGCCACTGAAATAAATTTAGCAAGAGAAGAGAACCAGCTTTCTGGAGGAACATGTCGGATTGAAGTGATTTTTATGTAGACGATAAAATTTGGAGTAAAAAAATCTCTATTTGGTGAATAAAGTCAGAATAGTTTGTTGTTTTTTCCAATTCCTTTTATCCTCTTTTGTAGTATCAACAATCAATAAAAAAGAGCAAGAAAATATGACTCATCCTACATTATGAGAGTTACATTACATTTTGTTGCTGTAACAAGACGGTGCAACAATCTGTTTATTTCTTAAATAAACAGATCATTTCATTGTTATATTACATTTTGCCAGTGAATAAAGCCATTTTTAAGCCCATTTTTTAGGTGCTTAGGTTTATACAGTGATTTCCTCAGGATTTCATAATTTTACCTCCTTTAAATCTTATATTAAACACATTTCTGGAATTTTCTTCATCCTCCTGTATAATATCATCAAAATCAGAAACGTCCTGTTCCTGATTGTTGCATTGTTGCCTTTTTTCCAGTTATGCATGACTAGCATTTATTGCTACAATTAACTTTGTGATCTAGCTGTTTTTTTATTCCTTCACACTTGGCCCAGTGCTTCTGTGGCTGTCTGGCTCTTTCATGTACTCAACATTTTGTTAGGAATATTTCTTACACAGAGAACTTTTTACTAATTGGTATTGAATGTTGTGAAGCTTAGATGTTGTTTGGAATTGGAATTAACTGGATGAATTAAATACATTTAGACTAACTTGCATACATAATTTGTAAGATTTGAACTGAACTAAGTTCTTAGGTCGCTTTTAGTATTTTGTTAGTTCAACCACAGATTTCTTCTTCCTGGAAATAATGTTAACAATTTGCAGTCGCCTGCAGAGAGTTTTGACTTGAATCTCACAGGGAATTAATGGAAATAGCTAAAGATTAGGGTGATGAAACGGAGGCTTTCCAACCACAAAGACTGCATCGTAAAATATAAATTGCAAAAAAAAAGCCAGTCAGCCATTAAAAAAAATCTTTGATCAACTTTAGGCCCTCAAAAATGTTCATATATTATTAAAAAGGGTATTAATAATTTTTATCATTACTTTTTATTTACTTTACAATGTAATAAAAAGATATTTGTTTTTTCAAAAATGATACTCCTTTTATATTATAATAATATTTTTGTGAAATGGTTGGTTAAATGTTAATTATTGAAGTTTAAATGAATGAACTGGCATGAATAACTTTGAGCTATATTTGTTTTCTGGAAGTTTTATACATCTTTCTTAAATTTGTATGTTTTCTCGTATAAACGGTTGAATATTTTGTAAATATTCCATCGTGAGATAATCCTACTGCAATGAAAGTTACCTTTAGAATAAGGTTGTTGTTTTTTTTTTTTGTTTTGTTTTTTTTACCAGAAATGCCAATAATCACAAAGGCTGCTTCTTCATTCCTGTGATGTTATCTCCAACACAGATATTAAAGCACTGGGAAAGCACTGAGCGTTTGTTTCTGGAGGGGATTCACACAAACTGCAATTTGCAAAACTCTGTTGTTGCAAAAAGACCCAAAACAGAGTTTAATTCAATCACTGCAATGCTTTCCGACCCACCTCCATTCATTTATTTACACTAAAGCGTATTAAGGGACACAAGAAAAACTGCAGAAATAGGGACTTTTGAAGAGGCAATGAAAAGCTGAGCAGTAAAAGCATCAGACGGCAGCCAGGAGCGCCGATCTCAAGAAAAAAAGCTCTGAAACGAATTCAGAACGTCACAAAAAAGAGCTGCTGAGATCTCACTTTTTATCACCGTCGTTTCAATCTGCAAACAGCAAAACTCTAAATAAACACATCAATTCACAATCGACTGGGTAGTTTCATGCTGCGCCGTGACCCTGAGTGCTCAGATGTCTCACTGAAGCAGATGAGATTATATCAGCAGTTTTAGCATGATTCAGCTTTCCAGGCACACAGAGTAATTTATTTCCACTGTCATTAATGCGCTCTTTATTCCCACAACAACTCACCTCCTTCAGGAGTTCTCTGCTCTGTGAATAGTTGTCCTTGTCTGAGAATATTTCTGCCAGCTCCTCGTATCTCCTCAAGGCCTCTCTGCGAAAGAAAACAACTGTCAGTGGAAGATTCATGTGTGTTCTTGAATTATTCAAGGTAGCAAAAGCGTAATAAAGGAAGAATGTGCAAGCACAGCTGAGTCTCAGAAAGCTGAAGGCATATTTAACCTGGAAAGTGGTTTTATGGTCAGTAACAGAGATTTAAACTATTTTTTTAATGGGAACAACAGGGTGTAAGGCTGGTTAGCTCATCTGGTCAGACTGTGTTGCTAATAACACCAAGGTCATGGGTTCAATCCCCATACTGGCCAATTCAAATCTAAAACTAAGATATAGTAAAAGGCTAGTAAATCCAATATTAAACATACTGATTGTGAAAAACATTAGAATATGAGCACTTTCCTTAAATTTTTATTGTTAAGATCAAGTACGTATTTCTTAAAAGAATGGAAACTGAACAGTGTGCATGGCCAGTTAGCTCAGCTGGTCAGAGTGTGGTGCTAATAACGCCAAGGTCATGGGTTCAACCCCCACACTGGCCAATTCAACTTTAAAGTCTTAATAAAATCAACACAAACAAGAGGCTGAAAAATCCAATATTATACATATTGATTTTGAAAAACTTTAGAATATGAGCACTTTTCTTAAATTTTCAGTTAAAATCAAGTACATATTTCTTAAATCCATAAAAACTCAACATTATGTAAGGTAGGTAGGTTAGCTCAGCTTGTAAGAGCGTGGTGCTGATACAGCTGAGGTCAGGGATTCAATGTCCCAACTGGGCAAATAAAATCTAAAGTCCTTCAGACAATCAACCTGTCAAAATAAGAAATGGCTCTGAAATAAAATCAAAACTAAAAACTGCTGGAAAATCAACTATGATGCATGTTAATTTTGAAAAACATTAGAATATGAGCACTTTTCTTAAATTTTCATTGTTAAGATCAAGTACGTATTTCTTAAAAGAATGGAAACTGAACAGTGCGTACAGCCGGTTAGCTCAGCTGGTCAGAGCGTGGCACTGATAACACCAAGGTCATGGGTTCAACCCCCACACTAGCCAATTCAATTCTAACATCTTAATAAAATCAACTCAAACAAAAGGATGGAAAATCAACTATTATGCATGTACCGGTCCGTCGTGGTGAAGAGAGAGCTGAGCCAAAAAGCGAAGCTCTCGATTTACCGGTCGATCTACGTTCCCACCCTCATCTATGGTCATGAGCTTTGGGTCATGACCGAAAGAACGAGATCACGGGTACAAGCGGCCGAAATGGGTTTCCTCCGCAGGGTGGCTGGGCTCTCCCTTAGAGATAGGGTGAGAAGCTCGGTCATCCGGGAGGGACTCAGAGTAGAGCCGCTGCTCCTCCACGTCGAGAGGAGCCAGTTGAGGTGGCTCGGGCATCTGGTAAGGATGCCTCCTGGACGCCTCCCTGGTGAGGTGTTCCGGGCACGTCCCACCGGGAGGAGGCCTCGGGGAAGACCCAGGACACGCTGGAGGGATTACGTCTCTCGGCTGGCCTGGGAACGCCTTGGGATTCCCCCGGAGGAGCTGGAAGAAGTGGCTGGGGAGAGGGAAGTCTGGGCCTCCCTTCTGAAGCTGCTGCCCCCGCGACCCGACCCCGGATAAGCGGAAGAAAATGGATGGATGGATGGATGGATTTTGAAAAACATTAGAATATGAGAACTTTACTCAAATCTTCATTATTAAGATCAAGTGCATTTGATCTTAATAATAAGTGAATTTTGAGTTTTGAAACTCAACATTATCTTCGAACAGCTTAGGTTAGCTGGTCAGATGATTATTAGTGTAAATCCCTCCAGCATTCACACTAATGACTGCAATGATTGACTAAGGATTGCAAGACACCTACGATGCCATAGAACATTTATTTTCCAGCAAGACGAAGACCCGAAAATCTAACGAAAGCTACACTGCAAAAAGTCCCCTTTCAAAAACAAGAAAAAAAAGTACAAAAATAGGGTATAATTTTCTTAAAATAAGAAAAATTATCTGCCAACAGAACAAGAAAATTTATCTTGTCAAGATTTTCTAAAACAAGAAAAAATATCTTACCAAGATAAACCTACAATATCTTAAAATTAGTGTATTTTTACTTAAAACAAGCCAATTTTACTTATACGAGTAAGATATATTCTTATTTTAAGAAAAATTATCTCAAGTAAGAAAATGTTACTTGACACTGAATTTCTTAAAATAGCGTAAATTTTCTTATTTAAGAAAAATGTTCTATGTATTAAGAAAATAAATCTCATATATTCTATTTGTATTAGTAAAATTGGCTTGTTTTAAGTACAAATACACTAATTTTAAGATATTTGTAGGTTATCTTGGTTAGATATTTTTCTTGTTTGGAAATCTTGACAAGATAAATTTCTTGTTCTGTTGGCAGATAATTTTTCTTATTTAAGAAAATTATACCCTATTTTGTACTTTTTTTTCCTTGTTTTGAAAGGGGACTTTTTGCAGTGATATACCTAAATCTAGTTTATTTTATTGTTGCATAGGATTAAAATATATATTTTATCATAGCCTTACTCAAGGTTCTTATGCTAAGACAAAAATCCAAAAATTGATCCTGTGAATACTGGAACAAGATATGTTATTGGCTTGCTGAAATGAAGACATAAGTTCAATTACTTTAACATCTTTATTACGTTTAAGTTTCACATAAACACAATAAAACATGACTACTGGTCAGAATTTAAAGTCTGGATGGGCATCTGATTCTGAAACAATCCTGTAAAATGACAGAACAATGACGATCTGACACATCTGCTGCACTAAGAGTCAAGCAAACCAAATTGTCCAAAGCAAAAAAAATCTTGGGATTAGATGTCAACAATAGGAGCTTCCCCGCAATGAACTTCTTCCAATAAGCCATAGCCTTTTATATGCGGAAGTCTTGCCTCAGTTACGGACGGTGTTCTCAAGACGTCTGTCAGCAGCACAGAGAGGAGTGGCCCCAGACACACGGATGCTGAAAGTGTAGTAGCTATGATGTCCTCCTTTCAGAAGATCAGGGCAGGCAGCATGGTTCCAATGGCCAGTAGAAAGTTAGTTTCACGATCACCACAGAGCTGAAAAGTGGTCTTGTTTGAAGTTGTTGGGTCATCTGCTAATTGGAGCACAGACAGAAAAACAATCACAAAACAAACCACGTTTAGGGTCTAATCAGTGTAATGATGAATCAGTATCATAAATTTCTTACCTCAAGAATGTGAAGGATGCCGTCACTTGCAATTCCCAAAGTTCTTGTAGATGGTGCAATACGTGATTGACGATGTGTCTGGCATAGGCTTCACCATGGCAACAGTTTGGTTTACTTGAAAAATAAAACAAGTCTTATTTTAGTTCATGTGCTCAATTACAATATTACATGAATTCAAGATGGCAAGAAAGTTATTTTAATTAAATCAAACTAGGACTACTTAAATTCACAAATCAAAAATAGTGTTTAAAATATCCTGGTAACAGTGTGGAATATCTAACCTAGGCTTTAGTCTCATTGCATTTAAGTTTTTAAATTACAGCACATAAAACACCCTCAAAGTTAGTGAAATACTAGGCGGAATTGCTCTTAACCATTTCCCGAATCATAAGCTACGAATGAGAAGCCACCTTAGCTATGTTAAAAACGGAAGCTACCAAGAACTCGTGTCGATATTTTAAGCCACAGCTATTGTGGTTAATAACTGTTCAAGCTCATATTCACAAGAGCGGCTCTTTAACCACGGATGAAAATTGGCATATCACGACATGCTAACTAGCTTCAGTTAGCTTATCTTAGAAAGACAGACAACTTTAAACTTACCTCTCAGTACAGCAGCTGTAGGGTCTATACACGTAAAAAAGTCCTCCATCTTCATTCATGTCCAACCGAGATTAGAGAATTGCCAAAAGAAAATCTTATAAAAGTACAGTAGATAAAAGCTTAGTTAGGCTGTTACAACTGAATTAACGGTTAATCAGGGCAGTTAAATGATCTCTGGCGTTGCCGTTAGTGATGTGCGGATTGATACTGAAATATCGATTCTTCCGATACCAGAACTTAATTCTTTAAAATCTATTGTCAGATCCAAGGATCAATACTTTCAACACTTTAGTAATTTGAGATAATGTAGATTAACAAGAGCAAGTTAGAAAGTAACTAAATTATTGAGATCTTGCCGAAATGAAACGTTGTTAATGGGAACTACTTTTTCTTCCGCCTGGTGAGTATGTAATGTGTAAGGACGTAATGCCCAAGCGCAGCGTGCTGCTGACGCTCACTCACTCAGAAATGGACATGTTGACAGATTATTAAAAAAGTGACATGGAGCCATTTCAGCTGTCATTTTATAGTAGTTTTAATAATTAAACAAGGATGTGTTTAGTAGGGTTATTACTTTACTAATTTTCTTTTTTTAGTTTGCAACTCCATTTCACATGTTTGTATATTTCTGCTGAATTAAAATAGTTTATAGTAAACGGGATTGTTGTCTCAATATACTTCTGAGTTTAAAATGAGTGCATCAGAGTACATTGTGTTCTTTTTATGAAGCCAAGATATGGATTACATTTATTTTTATTTAATTAAGAAACAAATTAATTGTCTTTTGCACAAAGTATGGGATCTGTATTGCCAATACCACCTTAAATTTACTCGATTGGATCAGAAAGAAAATCTGTTGTATCGAACATTAATACTATCTCACTGACATTTTGGGCGCTTTCCCATGTGGATTGTATGATGTCATAAAAGGGGTTACAAACATGATGAATAAAATATTGTTCAAACTAATATTAGTAACTTATAAAGTAAGAATTTGAAATATAAACCAAAAGTTAAAATATTTATCATGACATTGAGCTAATCAATATTGTTGATTCTAATCTCATTGTGTGGAATACCAGCCATTTCAAATCACACATCAATAGAAATTTCATGACATGTCAGTAAGAGGTTGCATCAAGAAGATCAAATTAAGAAGGTCCTTAGCAGATGGAAACATGCCAAGAATTATCTTGATATATAACTGATATTGTTTCTGAAATTGTTGTGTTAAATGTCAATCGTTTAAATATTAAATTATAATTCCTGTACACTCTGCCAATTTATACAAGAATATAAGTTCATGGGTTTTTTTTTTATTTTCATTGACAATAACACAAAGGATTCCATTTGGACATAGTCTGTTTTAATTATCTGAATACATTTAATTAAGTATGTGATTTCGCTTTCTGTGCTTGAAATAAGAAATTTTTACTTATATAAAATAAGTTCTAGACTTGAAGTTTGATTGGTAAATATTGATATTCTAGATTCTAGCACATATTTACTCATAATAAGTAATATTTTCTTAACATTAAGCTTTTATATCTTACTGAGATAATTAAGTACAAAAACACTTAAAATAAGAAAAATATTCTTACATAAATCCCTCTTGGTGAGAAAAATTATCTTGACAGAAAGAAAACAAGAAAAATCTCCTTAATTTAAGATATTTAATCTTACTAAGATTTCAGTTTTTGCAGTGTACGCAAAGACAGTTTCTCATTATCTGTTAATGGTCGAATTTGGTTGACACACACCTGTCCGTTTCCTGCCAGGTCCTCCTCAGCCTGTGGATGGGGTTGCTCTGCAGCGCCGACACGACGGCGTACAGGGAGGAGAAATTCTTCCTGGCTCTGCATTCCTGTTCAAAGACACAGAGCAGGACTGCTGAATAAAGGCTTTTGCTTGAAGACATGCTGCAACAGAAAACACCTCTGGATGTGTGCGCGTACGTGTGTGCGCGTACGTGTGTGCGCGAACGTTTGTGTGCGCGTACGTGTGCGCGTGTGTGTGTGCGTGCGTGTGTGTGTGTGTGTGTGTGTTGGAACGCCTATCTGGCATTAAGTTACACTTTCAGTTAATGACTCTACATTTCCAACAAACACAGGAAGTTGCCTTTTCATTAAATGGGAGAAATAAGCTGCTCATGTAATTCAAACTGAAAGCTGGATTTGATCCTGAGGGTTTTTCAACAGCAAACTGCTACTAATATTACAGTTAAGGTGGATATTTTATAATTTCATCATCATTTACCCACAAATATGCAGCTGTGTTTAAACTCTCAGTATTTCTACAAGAAGCCAGGATTGAGTTTCTCTTTGCATTTTTTTCCTGAAAACAACCAAGCAACCAGGTTCCATGTGCACCCTGAGAAAAGGGTCATTATGAGAGGATTATATGAGCTAAGTTGTGTGAAAAGGCACAACTGATATACACTGCTCAAAAAAATAAAGTGAACACTTAAACAACACAATATAACTCCAAGTAAATCAAACTTCTGTGAAATCAAACTGTCCACTTAGGAAGCAACACTGATTGACAACAGGGACCCTCGTCGGGTCAATCAGTGTTGCTTCCTAAGTGGACAGTTTGATTTCACAGAAGTTTGATTTACTTGGAGTTTTATTGTGTTGTTTAAGTGTTCCCTTTATTTTTTTTGAGCAGTATATTTTAATGCTTTCACACTTGAACTGATGTGCTAACACAATTTTTTTTTTTTTTTTTTTAGAAAAGGCAAATATTTTATCTCCCATAACATAAAATAATGTGTTTATATGAATTTTTTTAAGAGAAAACAAGGACATTTTGGAGTTTTAAGGTCAAATGGTGTTTTTTTTTTTTTTTTTTTAGAAAAAACTGAAATTTTCTAGAAAAACCTTGAAAATTATGAGTTCAAAAAGTCACAAATTTGCAAGAAAAAAAAAACTCAAGAACTTTAACACACACAGGTGTCCGTTTTGACACACGGACACATGGTCGTATTTTATATTTTTAAGACAAATCTCAAAATTTCTAGGTTCATATTTCTAGAAAAATGGTAAACTTTGAAGACTTAAAGATTTTTCTGGAAATTTTCAGTGATTAATCACAGAATCTCAGAGTTTTTTGGCAGAAATGTACTCCTTTTTTTCTATCTACAACATTCCTAATGCGCCGTCGTAGTTCGGAGATCTGATATCGAGGTTTTAGTCCGCTGACCTCTGCAACACTGATCCATTTCTCCAGCAGCCGTGCTCTCTGCTGGCTGCGCAGCTTCGTCGGCCAAAGACACGATGCTAAGACGGCGTTGGCCAGCTTGTTGAACTGCCGTATGGTGGCCCGGACAGACCAGCAAACGCCCTCCCTGCCCTTCTTGTCCCTCTGAGACCACAGCGAGCCGAGACAGTGGTACGGCACCAAACGGACAAAAAGCTCCTGGAAGAAAGATTTTTTTAAAAATCCCTCAACATGAACATTTGTTTTAAAATAAGCCTCTTCAATCCTAAAAAACAAAGCAAACTCACAGTTTCTATCTTTGTGAGCTGCTCAGCGATGACAGCAGCAGGGAATCCCAGGACGCTGGTGGGTTCAAACTTTGAAGGATCAGGAGGAGAGCTGCTGGAGCTGCTCTGATCTGCAGAGGCAGCAAAACGGAAAATTCAGTTGAAATATAACATTTAGATATCAGTCAGGTTTGATGGGAAATAAAGAGAACATGTTTTCTCGTGGGAAAGTACATTTGGTTCCTGACTGTAGAAGGTTAAGTCATAAAGCCATATTTTTTATATGACAAAATAATTTTGCAGTCAGTAAAAAAATATATTGATGAAAGACTCATCAAGGCTTATTGCCTGGATTCCAGTTACATTACAATTTCAAGCTCAATAAACTTAGGTCACTTTATCTATCAATTATTTTCTTTAAAAACTGAATTTATGTTAATTATGGGCAATATTTATTTCTTAATTTTATTCTAGTATATTTTTTTGCATTTTTAACTGACAACTTTTGTTTAAAATTGTAGTTATAAGAAAGGAAGATGATTGTCGGGTTGCACAGGCTACCATAAACTAACTAAAACTAACTTGCCACATTCTACATTTTTACTTTTGAAAGCTGAAAGACAGAAAAGTACTAATATCCTTTAAAATAAATGCTTTATAAAAACATAAGCACTTGACCAGCTTTTATTTGACAACATCTTTGATTATCCTACCACTTCTACATGTAAACAATTCTTGCAGCTAGCTATTTCACTGGTATTTTAGCGAAATCCAGCAGTCGTGAAAACAGTACACAGTAATGCTTTTATTAGTTTTTATTGTTCCTCTATTCCAGTTGCCATTGTGTTGATTCTGTAGCAGTGTTTATTAGCATGTCAGATTATGTATGCTAGTCTCGGTAAGAAAATGCCACAGTGTTATTTTCATACGGCGAGATAGTTGGACCGCGTTATGGAGGAAGGCTGACCTACATGCTGAGAAGTGCTTAAGCCAGCTTCACTGACAGCAACAATCAAACTCATTAGGTTGTGTTTCCCAAACTCATGTTGTTGTGCAATCAAACTAAAGCTCCAGCTGGATTTGAGGCTATGCTGCCGCCACATGATCGGTTTACAGGCTAACAGCATGAATAGGTAGGAATTTGAGTTAATTAGCTGCTTAGCAAGCAGCAAATAATCACTGTCAACAAGATTATTCATTCAAAATAATCTTCTAAACCTCATGGAGAATTGAGGAGAGGTAAAGATAGAGCTGTCAAGTGATAGTCATGTTTTCTAAAAATCTATAGAAGATGCAGCTTCTAATTCCTTCATTACAAAACTTTACTGAGGGAACAGAAAAACCATGAGCATTCATGATGCAAGTGACTAAATAAATAATCACCTTAGATTCATAATAAATCAGAAACCAAACTAGGAATATAAACTATGACAACACGTTTTCTATGTAATCTGCATTTGTGATTGAAAGAGGAAAGAAAATGTCTGTTCATTTGAGCAGCAGTTAGAAGAGACCTCTGTGTTTGTCGGGGAGCAGGGCTCTCTCGCTGAGCTCCTCGGCCGTCCGGAGGAGGCGAGCTCGAAGGTCAACAGCAGACGAGGAGTCCTGAGGCAGCAGAGGAGCCAGACGCAACAGACGAGATGGATCTCCGAGGTTCCTGAAGTCTTCGGGATACTCCGAAAGCCACGTGCTGAACACAGTACACACCGCTCTGCATGGACAGGAGGAAACAGGAGGTAGAAAATAAAGCTGGAATATGGAATCTGCTTAGAGCCAAAAATAACTTGTGAGAAGCAGAAAAACAAGTTGAAAGGAAAATTAAATATTCAGGGTTTAGACGATGGCGGCTTCAAAGTCCGGAATTTAGAATAAAACTGGATGTGGTAAAAGAAATATGACTGTGTTTGAATAAAGAAAGCATTAAAAGTAGGGATGCACCTTTTATCAGTCTCGTTACCAATGCAGATACCTGAGGTTTAGTATCGGCCGATAGCGAATCAGAAAACAGCACTAAATTCACTTAAAATGTCTCTTTCTTTTAAATACAGACACAAATGTACTGTATTACATATTTACCAGTACTTAAATACACCAACAGCTTCACAAGCTTAGTCACACTGTAAAATAAACAATTAAGAGATTGAAATTCACAAAACAATAGGTTGACTACCTTGGTTTACGTGTGTTTTTACTTTCAAAAGGTTCAGAAAGTGCAATTGGGAATTCTAAATAAAATGTAAAAAATAAATAATACAGCATGACGTCAGTCAGAGCACAAAGCATAGAACTGGACACAATAGATCTGGCAAATCCATAAAGACAGATGTTAGACAAAATATCCTTAATAGCTTCACTAACCACAAGCAGCCATGTTCACATTTAATTTAACTCACTTCACTGGCTTTTATGTAACAGAAACATATTACAATATATTACAAAACTATGCGTAACCCTTAATACTCCAAAGCAAAAGTAAAACCAACAGTCAAATAAAAATCCAATCTTTCAACAGCAGAAGCAAGAAGCAGACGTGTTTGCAGAAGAAGTCGTTACATGCTTTCTTCGCCTCTGTTTACGAGGCATAAGGTGGTTTTTTTAAACTCACTTGTTGAAGGATTGTCTTGTCTGACTTCTCTCGCTGTCCCCAGGCGGATTCTCTAATCTGTGAACGAGAAATAAAAAATTCATTCATCCAAAAATAAATAATAAGATCTTTCAGCAGCAAACACATTCATCTAGGAAATGCAACAATGACGCAGCTTGTTCAAGAGGCAACCCTGTGGCCAGTGGCGCAACTACACATTATTCAGGTGGATGCGAAAACATAGAGCGACGCCCCCCCTCCGAGGCTACGATACGTGAAGGGTAAAACTCGCTACATTTACCTCGTTATGTGCGCGAGGTGAAGGAGCGTAAGGCGCGCTGAAGTGTATGGGAAGACATCATCGGCGCGCCGCCCCCTCTAGAGTGGGTTTTGGCGCCCCCTCTGATGCTGCGCGATACTGTGGTGATATTCAGTCACTCTTCACAGCAGAGTAAAACCGCCCAGCAGTGTGAAAGACGTCAACGACATTTCAAACACCACAACATGAAAATATTGGAATCTAATTTCCGCTGCTCCTCCACGTCGAGAGGAGCCAGTTGAGGCTCGGGCATCTGGTCAGGATGCCTCCTGGATGCCTCCCTGGTGAGGAGTTCATGTCCCACCGGGAGGAGGCCTCGGGGAAGACCCAGGACACGCTGGAGGGACGATGTCTCTCGGCGGGCCTGGGAACGCCTTGGGATTCCCCCGGAGGAGCTGGAAGAAGTGGCTGGGAAGAGGGAAGTCTGGGCCTCCCTTCTGAAGCTGCTGCCCCCGCGACCCGACCCCGGATAAGAGGAAGAAAATGGATGGATTTCCAAAATAGGTCAGGCTAACTTCATATTAGCCTCAATAGGAAGGCTAACATTAGCCTAATGAGCTCCAACGCTCGACACAAAGGCTTTTCAGTTCTGCCATTATAGCTGTACTAGCATGTTTCCTCACAACATACATTTTTACTAAAACTCCGGGAGGTTTCTGCACCTCTACCATCAGTTTCAGTCCATCTTTATTCATAATCCGCTTACTGTCAACCTCTCCAGTGAAAGGGAGGATGGGGAAATTTAAACTGAATTTAAAAGAAGTAAAATGATCTGAAATGTGTGGAGAAGTTGTGTGTGGTTAGAGCTCTGCTTTAGAAGGAATGGTGCTAATACTGACTTCAGAGAGTTTGAATGGTTTGGCATTAGCATCAAGAGGTTGTAGCATTAGCATTAGCATGAGGACAGCATTGTCCTCATTTTTCATACAGCACTAATTACCATGGTATGATATCATGTAGATTATAAACCACCACCATCTTTTGCACATTCAAAACAGACGGGGAACTCTTATGCTCTTTTACAAATGTTAGAAACCTCACTGCACTCTTGATGCTCTCTAAAGAACCTCTTACTCAACCTAATCCTTGAGGAGAAAAATGCTGAACAACTGCATTTCTAAGTGAGACACCAGTCTGATTTAGGTTTTTAAAAAAGCCGTGAGGAACTCCATGCAATGTGTCAATGACTTTAGAAAGAGTTTTCAGGTTTTATAAATTACAAATACATTTACAAGATCTGACCAGAGTATGTGGCATGACATACTGCAACCTAAATTTTGTCTGCATGGGAGGAATTTGCGAGAACTTAAAAGTGTTTCTCGCTTCTTGAAGAAGTGCCAAGGAGACGGTATAAATCAGGAGGTAGAGATAATACCAGGAAAAGGAATGTTGAGGAGGAAATATTCCTCTAGGAACCAGAGCAGAACAAATGTGTCATTTTTCTTTGTGCTGAGAACCATCAGCGTGCATTTATGGTGGGATGTTTTTCCTCTAATTCAACACAGAATAAGCAGCCCCTTGTCCCAGAGGAGTAAAAATCCTACCAGACAGGATCCGACTGATTCAGGCAGCGCAGCCGACCAGACAGGAAGCAGCTTCAGTTGCTGCAATGGGACCCACAATAAAACCCTATTTTCAATCCTCGACTTCGCCAGTTACCTACCTGTCAATGAGGATGTCCAGCACTCTCTCTGTGGAGGTGAAGGACCGATAGGTGGAGAGGAAGATGGAGATGAAGGAGGAATCTCCCAGTGAGAAAGAGTGGAGGAGGTGCAGCACCAGCTTCTCTTCCGTTCCAGCTTTCACGCACTGGGAACGGGAAACGGTTGACTGGAAGTCAACAGGAAGAGAGGACAAGAAACTTGAAATGTCTGCAGAGTTTTCTGAAACAGAGTCAGATTGAAAGTAGCTTACCACTGGACTGTTAGGGCCGGCATGCTGCTGTTTGACCACAACCGTGTAGATAACCCCTTCGTCTTCCTCCTCCACCACGGTGGACTGTAAAGCAGGGAAAAGTGAGGAAAATTGGATTTATCTACACTCTGCTTCCAGTCAGCCAGACTTTGTTTTGACCCTTTAAACTGATTTATTCCCAAAGTTTCCTGAAACTCTTTTTTTGTACTTTAGCTTGTTGTGTGGGTAAAAATAAGGAGATGATTCACTGTTTTTACCTTCATACTAAACACTCTGCACTGTTTATTCTGGACAAATGGCCCCCGTGTGTAATGAAAACAATGCACACATCTTTGAACTCATTTCCTACATGTAGCTAAAGTGACCCTGGTTCAGCCTGAGGGAAAGTCCCTGACACAGTTACCCCATTTAGCTGCCCTACTAACTCACAGACCCCAGAGTGAGAGCTGCAGCGTTCTTACCAAATCCAGAGGGCAGTACCAGGTAGTCTTCATGGGTGAGGACTCCGCCTGAGAAGAAGACACAACAAATCGCATCATGAGGTTTCATATTGGAAGGTTTTTGGATGGTAAAATCTAGAAAATATTGTGAAAAATGATGACAAAAGGGCAGAAAAATTCAAAAGTTAGGCCTTTGAAACGGATTACATTTCTCAGATTTGTGCCTATTGCTGTGCACTGTCCGTCAGCAGGATGAAACAAGGCTCTTACAACATCCTCTAGACTACAAGAGATTCAAATTTGACTCATTTGAAATATTCTGGTTGTGATGTCAAGAAAGAAGTGACCGTCAACTTCGTTTTAAACTTCAAGCAGCGTGTCTGACTGCAGGAAACCTGCCTAAATATTCAGTTATTATCAAATACTTTATGACATGAGAGAGTACTAAAGCCACACCAGGATTTGATCTAAATTACAAGAATAAAGTCATATTATTATGACAATAAAATTATATTAGTGGGATAAAAATCCAATGTAGAAAGTCATAAAATTACCTGAAAAAAATTGTTTTAGCAAAAGTAAAGCTTCGATAATTATCAAAATCTGGCGTCATGAGCTGGTCTAGTCCAAGACTCGTCCTTCAAAATACACACAATCTTTTCAAAATCTTGATATTGATAATAATTTGATGCGGATGTGTTAAAAAGTTCATTATTTGTAAAACTGATCCGAAAACAGTACTTCACAAAATGCTCAACATGCTTCATTATAATTTTCTATTATGTTTCGTGGAGGAATTAGTAAAGTCATAATAACAAATTTTGCTCGGCAGTTAATGGTCCCAATAATTATTGCAATAAACAATAATATTATTGTTTTTGAGACTATTTTAAATAATTACATGCATAAGTTTGCATGCAAGTAATATTTCTTGTCATTCTTGTTGCTGCAAACCAACCTAAAAAAAACACGGCAACAACAAATAAAGACTCACATGCAGACAACCTTTCTGATCAGCTCCAGTCCAGTATGATCAATACACAGAAACCTGCCTCTGCAGCATTAAGGCTCAGGCTTATCACACACACACACACACACACACACCCACACACACACACACACGGCTCTTGGGTTGCAGGATCCTGCAGTCAGTCGAACTCATGTTGCACAGAGCTAATGAGTCACAGCTCTCTCTCTCTCTCTCTCTCTCTCTCTCTCTCTCAAAGAGAAAAGAAGTGTGATATGTGCAGCTGCTCTCCAGAGACATTTGAATACTGCCGAAACAGATAAGAGGCAGATGACCTATTACTTAACACGAACTGCACAGGTGGTACTGTAACACATTATCTGAAGGAACGTCACAGATAAATCATGTTTTACAAATGAATAAACATGTTTGCGTAATTTTTTTGTAGCTGTTTATCGTACAACCCTCAGAGTTTTACAAAACTTTTTCTTTTCTATCTTCAACAGAAACAGCAGTCCCTTTCTTTCTTTCTTTCATCCCTTCTTTTCCTCTGCACGTAAATAGAAGACAGCTTTTTACTGAAAAGCACACAAAAACCATGTCAGTGAGCAATTAAAGAGGATTTTTATCCCAATTTTCACAATGAAAGACTTTAAAACTATGAAAATGATCTTTCTGTATTGTTGGTTGTATTTAGATTACAACATTTAACTCTCACATCAACCAATATCGGAGCTTATTGATGTTGTGCAAGAGCCAAGTACCGGGTCATGCTTTCCGAGGTGCGATCTTCAGATTACTTAGTGTGACGGCTCTGACTGAGTCGCTGTGAGTCAACTGTTTTGATCTCCATAACACAACGGAAACACCTTGGAGACACACTCTGAGGAGAAAAACACCAAAATCCTCACATTCCCTAAACTTTGACAAAAGCAACTTTTATTTTCCAAATATAGAATCCCAAAGATCCAACTCAAGTTAGCGCTTGAAAAGGCAAGTTCAAGGTCCCAGAGCGAGCTTAGTGTCCACGTCCGCAGCAGCAGGAGGGACATACGGTCTGACCCACATCAGGTTTACGGTTTTATTAATCATAATAAACCGATTTAACCTCCAGTGGCCTCTCTCACGTTGCCTGAACTTGGATTGACCGAAGGTCAGCGGACGCTCCTCGCATTCAAAGGGCATTAGAAGCAAACATTTTGATCCAAATCTGGATTTTATCTCAACACGTTCTGGACAAACATGCCGACATTTCTGTCTTTTCCCATGAACTCAGCACATATACACACCGAGAGCAAAAGAGAAAACTGTCACAGCAGTTACCTCGTCCCGGGCAAGTACAGGCAGGTAGGAATCCTTGAGCTTCCTGGAAATTTTCAGGATGAAGCCGTGAACATTTCTCCCATTTTCTCCTTCCCTTTTCATCTGAGCTTCCCTCGTTTCCAGAAATCCTCAGAATCCAAACCGATCTCTGCAGGTTTATCCCGGTAAAGCATGCCTCTCTACACACACAACGCCAGGCTTTGTTACACACCTGAAGCAGGACTCAAGTCAAGTCCGGCCCCCGGCAGACGGCATCACAGGGACACACCCATTACACACACAAACACACACCCTCCCCCCCACACACTCACACACACTCCACAATACTCTAAGAACATGCAGGTATCCATAAAGCAGTTAAAGTGAATAACTTTTCTTCTACATGCATATTACATATGCATACAAAACGTTTGCAGCAAAAGGATAATATATTCACATAATCAAAGGCCTTCATCAGTGCACCCACGCACACACACACACACACACACACACACACACACACACACACACACACACTGAGAGACAAAGCCCTGAAGCCTTTTCCAGAACAATGCCCCCTCTCTTCAAGTCTCCCCCCTCCCCTGCTCTGCTTCCCTTACGGATGACCTTCCCATGTAGATAAACCAGTTGGACCATGTATCCGCTCTAATGCAGTGTGACATTCACCCGCCTTAGGCTTATGCTATCATTTAAAAAAGCTAACACTGTGTTTGTAAGCTATATAAAAAAAAACCTCCACGTCTGCTAGTAAGGAAGCTGTTTGTTTAAGCAGCTAATATCATTAAAGAGAGAGAAAAAACTCATGGTATCCCATTTTTTACAACTCTGAGGCTGTGAATAATAGAGAAAATGTTCCAAACTCAACCTGTCAGTTGTCTCCACCCGCCTATCGTTGCAGGGTTACAGTCGAGAGGTGGCGTAAATACTGGGAAAACATCCACACTCGTGCTTTAGGACGATTCAGAAAGACCAATCAGCCTCTCATGAATGGCTTTGGATTTCCAAAGGAACACAGTAAAGTAACAGCCAGGCAGAAAAACCCGAGACCTTCTTATTGCAGGGCAATAGCATGAACAA
Organism: Poecilia reticulata; assembly: GCF_904066995.2. Lineage (NCBI taxonomy): Eukaryota > Metazoa > Chordata > Actinopteri > Cyprinodontiformes > Poeciliidae > Poecilia > Poecilia reticulata. Next base: position 3,183,832 of record NC_088845.1, on the reverse strand, counting down.
CGACGTGGCAAAGTTATTATAGCTAAATAAAACTAACCCAATAAATGAAAACTTCAGTTGAGAAAACATTTACCTTAACTAAAATAAATAAAAATTATAATTTAGCTAAAAGGATATATATTGTGAGTCGATAAAAACTAAAACATACTGAAATTGTGCAGATATAATATCCTTTGTTTTTGTGTTTATGAATATATTTATTAGCCTTTCAAACTGATGTGAAATTGATTTTATTTTTATGTTTACAACATAAAAACTAATTCCGTCAGTCCATTCTCCTCTGGCGGAGCGGAGCTGATGCTAGTCTGCAAAAATGCCAACAGCAAAACTGGGGCGAAAACTTCAGTTGGTTGTTCAACAATAATTTAATCAGTTTTTTGAAAATTGTGCCTCCTGTTAAATTATTCATTACCCAATCGATGTGTACATAGTCATAATATTATATTTCACCTTTTTGAGTTCTGTGACGGGCTGCACAGTGGCGCAGTTGGTAGAACTGTTGCCTTGCAGCAAGAAGGTTCTGGGTTCGATTCCCGGTCCTGGTCTTTGTGCATGGAGTTTGCATGTTCTCCCTGTGCATGGTGGGTTTTCTCCAGGTACTCCGGTTTCCTCCCACAGTCCAAAAACATGACTGTCAGGTAGTGGCGCAACTACACATTATTCAGGTGGATGCAAAAACATAGATCGGTGCCCCCCCCCCCTTCCCCGAGGCGAGGGTACGTGAAGGGTAAAACTCGCTACTAATTACCTCGTTATGCGCGTGAGGTGAAGGAGCGTAAGGCGCGCTGAAGTGTATGGGAAAACATCATCGGCGCGCCGCCCCCTCCAGACGGGGTTTTGGCGCCCCCTCTGGTGCTGCGCCCCTATGCGTTGCATACCCTGCATACCCACTTTTTGCGCCACTGCTGTCAGGTTAATTGGCCTCTCCAAATTGCCCATAGGTGTGAGTGTGTGTGTGTGTGCATGGTTGTGTGTCCTGTGTGTCTCCCTGTTGCCCTGCGACAGACTGGCGACCTGTCCAGGTGACCCCGCCTCTCGCCCGGAACGTTAGCTGGAGATAGGCACCAGCAACCCTCCTGACCCCATTAGGGGACAAGGGTACAAAGATAATGGATGGATGGAGTTCTGTGGCTAAAAATGAACCAAAGTATGAAAAATCTAAAACTACTACTATAACAAATTAGTGGACAAGAGCTAAACTACTGTGACCCTGTTGTGACCCTGTCTGAAGTAAAGTTGTCTCAGGCAGTGATCCGGTCTGGTTTACCTCAAAGGAAACTAGCCTCTGTACAGCTGTCTTTTTCCAGACGCTGCTTCTAAAACCTCTTCAGAGTTTTGAGAAATGAAATCATTTCCAGCAGAGCACCAGTCTTCCAAAGTCTGACTAAATGTGGGTCAGATAGAGCAGAACATTTTTCTTCTTTGTTTAGTTGTTGACTTTTCAAAGACTACTTGTGGATAAGAGTTGTGAACACAGGCTGCTGCTGAGAATCACATGAATCGAAGTGTTTTTTAACTACTTTGCAGCTTTTCATCTCTTGGGTTTATTGAAAAAAAAAAGTGTCCGCCGTGTTTGTACCGTTTGTCAGATCGGATCTACTTTTGGAGTCCTTTGCTCTCTTTATTCTTAAAGTTCCCTCAGTTCCCCCGGTTACATACAGGAAGCACATAATAAGTGGAAACAAACACAGGAAGCAGGACATGCTGCTGCGTTGAGAAGCTATTTCTCTTCCTCTCTCCTTCCATCAAAACTAAAGCTGCTTTAGCTTCTCCTAAACAGCGTCATTTATTAAACAGCACCAAATGAGGGAAGAAAAATCTCTCTTTTAATCTTTCACCACATCCCATGAGACTCTAACCTCCAAAAGATGAAACAGTTCCACCATTTTTCCTCACTTAAAAGCCTCCTGGTTAACTTTCTGTGAACATTTTAAACCGTTTGTCCAAACTTGAGGTCCTAAATGCTTCTGGAGGATTTATTTAAGGATAACCATTGTTTTTTTTTAGTGTTCCACAAACCAGACCTCTTCCTTCCTATCTTTCTCTTTGCTCCTCTTTGCACGCTTTCATCTATTCATTCCCATGGTGCCTGTTATCTAACGCCTTTCAAGTAAAACTCTTGCATACTCAAGACAAACAAGTTATATTCTTCAGTCCTGATTACATTTAGAAATATTAGTAACAGAGAAAATTAAGGTTGAATGCAACATTAAAAAAATGTGCAGGCATGGCTGAATCTATTGTTACACTTTCTGTTTATAATACTTGAACTAAGGAAGCTTGGAACTGGAATCTGACAATTTTCCGAATGACTGGCATGACGGCATAGAGCGAGATCCAGCAGCTAATCTTCTGAAATAAAAATATTTGCATTGCATTTTGGAAACCGGCTACCTAAACAGGTGTGTTCACTTCTACAAGGTAAGACAAGTACAATAATTTTCCCCAAAATAGTCTGAATCTGAAAATTAAATCAACATCATTTAGCTGGATTATGCTGCTTCCAGGTCATAATTTTCAAAAATAGCAACAAAAAAGACAGAACTACAGATCGCCATGCCTTCAAATCATTGTTGAAAGCACAGAGGACTTTTTAATCTTCTGACAGGTTAATACTGAAACTATGTATTTTAAGCAACACCACAATCACATTGTTTCCTTTTGCAACATCATTGTCGGATATAATTACACACCTTATGAAGAGCATGATAAAGATGCTGACTGAAGCTGATAAGGAAGTTTTATTATCCACAGTAAAATGAATTTTTCAATCACCAAAGCCACTCAGAGAGAAATAAACCATCAACTCAAAGGCAACTTAAAAGGCCAGAGGGCATCTTGTAAATTTCACTGACGGACAGACGCCATCATTTTTGGATACATATTCTGTGGTCTGAGGATTTTCAGAAAAAAGGGCCAAAGTTTGCAGGTCTGAGATTATCAACCTAATAGTAAAGTACGGAAGTGGCAGCATTATGCTGTGTGGTTATTTTGCTGAATGAGGGAGAAAAATCACCAAGGAAGTTAAAGTTGGTGCTCATGTTGGTCAGTGTGTTGGAGAAAACCCTGACGTTAGTCTCAATGTGGAAACTACTGTCAGAAAAGAAAACTCAAAGTTATCTCATTTTCTGGCATTTTAGAAATAGAAATCATTTCCCTAACAAAAACATAAAAAGTGAAGTCTAATTTAATATGAGACAGTGTATACAAGCTTTCAGCTGTGGCTACTGCTGCATTCGGTCCAATCTTGTAACAAGAACATTTTCTATTCTCAGCTGTTTGTTGGAGCATAAACATGTTTTCTCTGTTTCTGTTTGGTATAAAACCCCTTTTATAATCAATGGGCAAGCTTCATTATTCACCTGAAGTTATCACTCCTGACTCAGATATCCAAGTTTCCCTCATTAAAGTATGAGTAAAAGGCCTGTATTGGATTCCACTTTACTGAATGTCCTTGGAGACAGACTGGGAAACTGGATAGCGTTCATGGTGAGAGCAGGCGTGCATGGCCTCAGCTGGTCAAACCACAGCATGCATTATTTACTGCAGACCAGCAGTTAACTTGTGACAAGAGAGGAAATGTGATCATTTTAGAGAGTCCGGAAACCAAAAGGAGTTTCTTGAAAGTTCAGGATGAAGTTAAACAATAGAACCACAAGCAGGTCATCTGTTGTAAAGAAAAGAGTCGGGATAAAAGGTTTCCAGCCTCCTGGTTATTTGTGAAAATACAAACCAGGAAACAAGATCTGACTATGTGAAAATCACGGTGAAACCACCTGTTCAGGCCTCACTAACTCCCACTAAACATTAACAGAGCTGAACGCTCCTGTTCACATCTTACAAATCCTGAACTACTAAACTCTGAACTGAGTTGCTTGATCAACAACACAGTGATACCAGCTAGTGTTGCTGACATGAATCTGCTGCCAAGAAGACAAAGGCATTTGTCAAATGCATCCAGCTACGCTAACTAATTAATTAATTACTTTTAGCGTATTTTGGTAAACAAAAGGCAAGAAGTTTGCAAAATGCTAATAATGTGCATCTCTGAGGCAGCTCAACAGTAACTGTTGATGTCAACAATGATGATGATAAATTGTCTCTGAATATTTTCCAGATTTTTACAAATATTTGCTGATTTGCATTAAACATAATAAATGAGTTTATTGAAGTAGTTTTCACAGATTCTGGTCAAACACCAACCAGGTAACCTCTAAGAGATTAAAATTATTATTAACTATTAAAAATAACATTTGCAAATCAGCATTAAAAATAACTGACTATTGAATATTATTTGAATAATTTAGTTAGTGTGTGTAATATCTGCACAAGATTGCTTGGATGCACTATTTAAATAGGACGTTATATTTAGGGATGTGTGTTTATTGTAGCATTTTCATATTAGCCTGAAAAAAAATCCTGATTTTTGAATTTTTGAGTTGTTTTGTTGATTAAATGAATGCAATAAAACACATAATTGTATATAAGAATACTTTAAATGAAGATAATGTGTGTAATTCAGTGAAAAATGTCATACTTTCTATGTAACTTATGACCCAAAATGTTTTTTTGGAGTAATTGTGTTTAAATAATTGTGTTTGTGGGGCTGATTGCAGAGTCATAGTTGCCTAAATAGACAATAAAAAAGGTGTAAATAATTTGGTATCAACATCAAATAAATAACACAATATATTGTTAAAACATTTTCAGTACATATTGGCCAACCCTAATTATAAGTGAAGTCCAAGTCCAACATATTTGGTGAGCTGGATGGACTTTAGCTTCACTTTTCAATGACATTTTAATTTATTGAATATATTGAAATTGTTGAATGTCTTCATATGTTTTGGTGAGTTGGTTTAAAGTACATTATAATCCTGAGAAATATACAGAAATATCCCAAAACTTTTAAATGCAGAAAAGTGATTGATCAATTCAAAGGCAAGATTCATCGTTAAGATTGACTCGTCATAGATTATGAGACAGATTGAGAACATTAATAAAACTTAACATAGGGGCAACTGTATACATTGCTACGCTGCTGTTTTGGGTGGAAATCTGCCTCATAACATGAAAATAAAGACACAAAACGTCAGTTATTTCCAGATGTAAGATTTCTCAAGATCAGCATTCAGATTATAAATTAAGAACTGTGTTTGGAAATGTATTACATCTTTTCATAGCTAGTATGGAGCAGATTAAATGTATGATTTTTCTGCTGAACAATGGCAATTATGTACACATACACTCCCTTCATGTACGTCACATTGGCTTTATTTCCTCTGTTTTCTGAGAACCAGACAACCGCATCTGATGTTTATTTAACAAACTAAAAAGTGAACACACACAGATCCTACGGTTTCATGTGACGCTGCTCTGAATGCTGATAGTTGTGATGAAGCTAAACGAGCCTACAGTGTGTAAATCACTTTAAAGTGTAGAAATCGGAAGTATCATTCATGGTTTATAAACGCCATGAATGTATGAACTGAGCCGCGGCGTCAGCGCCAACTTCCCTTCACCAAGTTCTGCTACACGCTGCAGGTGGACAAAAACAAACTTACCTGTGAATTTTCCAGATTTTCGCTCCTCCCTGGCTGGCTGCTTGGGGTTCCGCCATCAGGCGATAAGGGCCGGTAGCCAATGAGAGGCACCTCGCTTGACTCCACCCCCGGCAGGTTGTAGCCACCTGTTCGCAGGTTACGGTGGAGCATGGTGCCGGCTGCCACAGACAGGAAGAAAACACAAGACAGCATTCAATGGTCAACCTTTGCTTAGATCACAAACACCTAAACACGAATCTATTGCTAAACAAAAGCTTTTTCAAGTCAACTGATTATTATCTTCCCAAATTATTTGCATCTTCTGACAATAATTGCCTACATATTGAAACCTGTATGTTGGAAGCAGTCTGTTTGGGTTTCACACTGATGCACACAAGAGCTCTTCCTTTACCACTCCTGATTTAAATGGAGGACAAACACACAGGGGAGGAGAGCAGCAGGGTCACATGCTAAGCCTATTTGGCATGCAAATACAGAATTACATGATCTGAGTTGCCAGGAACACAGCAGTCCAAGGCCTGCTTAGTTTGACATTTGTCAGAAAAGTATCTTTTTCAAGTGTGAATCAGCAAATAATTTACATCCCTGTTTAAAAACAAAACAACCGACTGTGAAAATGTGGAGATAAACAATCATTTATCTTTATCTTCATGTAGAAAACCAGGTTGCAATATTTTTGAAAACACCGCGATTATGAAGTAATTCCTGGAGTTTATTTTACTCCAGGTTTCCAGTGAATTTCAGCTGTAATGTTACATCCTAACATTTCTGGAAACAACAGCATGGCAGACAGGAACTTTTTGTTGTTGTGGTGCGTTGCAGTAGTGCCAGGAAATGGAAATATCTGAGTTCTTAGCTGTAAGTTTGAACTGGAGCAACACCTGAAGTTTCACATCCCACTCAGAAAGAGGGAGAAACTTTGACAACCTAAAGTTTGTTTCTATTATAGGGATCAAATTGGGACAGAGATGCAGAACTATTTATTTTAGTATTTTCATTCTTCTTTCTGATTTTGCCTTGTTTTAAAACACTAACACTTAAAAATTTGACCTGATGACATAAACAGACCAAATCGCTGAGTTCTGGCTTCAGTTATTAGGGACACCAAAAAAAGAATCAGTAATTATAAGTGTATTAAATATTCTATTTTGGTTTTCAAAACAAACATCTCCTTGCTAAGATTGTTGCAATAAGCAATTAATAATTCATTTAAATAAGCTTGATCATTTCCATTCTGATATTCGTAGTCTATATTTAATTTTTTCAGTTTGTGACTTTTATTTATTGTTTTTGGTTGTTTTCTTTTATTTTGGATATTTAGAACATCTTCCACATCTAATGTTAGGTGTCCTTCACAAAACTGATGTTTATTGGACTTTGAGAAGGCAAACACGCATTATTACATAATTATCAATATTTTACTTGAAAATGGTCTCAAAATAACAATATTTATTGTTTAATGGGATAATTTATGATCCAGCAAAATTTGTCATCATGACAGCCCTACTTCTTGCATTTAAATTTGTATTAATCAGGCACTAAGACGCTGTACTTTAGACAAATAATTGACAAATAATAGACAATTACTCTTGACAAATAATTACATTTGTAAGACCAAGTTGAGCCCCAGAACAAAGTCTGAGCTGAAAGGTTTATGAAGCACTTCAGTAACTTTTAAGGACATTTCCGATGAAAGAAACAGAAACAGTGGCGTTAGTGATGGGCGGCAGGCCTTGACTCATTTGTTTAACTGAGTCGCTGTCCCGGAGAGCAGGCCTGGATTTGCATAACAACCTTCCCTTCCATTTCCCTTTCCCCTCTCCGGTATCTGACGTGAAGATAGACATCGAGTAAACACTGTTTGAGGAAGAGAGGTGTAGGAGGGATAGAGATGTCCTAGTTGATCATGTAAAAGCTGATGAAAACTCTTGTGTTGTGACTTTAGCTAAAGAGGTTTTGATTCTCCATGCTGTGTAAAACTTTTTGATTGTTCTCCTGAGGAAGACATGCAGAATCATTTTTATGAAAACCTAAGACTGCATCAGCCTGGGTAATAATAACCTCCTGGATCAGAAAATAGCTCCAAAAAGCAGACCCAACTTTCTTCTTCTTTCCTCCTCGACTCATGCAGCTAGCTGCCTTTGTGCAATACTTTGTCTTACATCATCCCGGATTTGCTGTAAGATTTAAGATTCTGCCCGGTTTCTCAAGAGAGCAGCGTTGCAGTCTGCATGAAGGGCGGTGGAAAGGTGGGGAGGGGTGGGGGAGGGGGGACAGGCTGCAGGGGAAACAAGGCATCAACAGTGCAGCATGTGCTCTCACCAACGGCTGTGCAGAGGTCTGAAAGGCTGCTATTCAGAGGCTTTGACCAAAGCAAACAGCCCACATATGACTGAGGTATTAACACACACACAGGCACATAAAGCTGGACACTAAAGTCACACTGGCATTAGATATATGATTCAGATATGTTCAGTCTGGATCCTTTGGAGAGAAACGCCTGAAACTATGAGGGTTGTAAAAGTTTCTGCGTGCTGGCACTCCCATTAAAACACACAGCAGAGAACTAACTGCTTCCTACTGCGACTCAGATACTGTGTGGTCTGAATAAAACAGGCAAACAGAGAAACACAGACAGAGGCAGCTGTGGGTGAACTCACTGAGAGCTGGGTCGCCACTTATCCAACTGTCAGGCGGATCAGAGGCAGCATCTGAGGACCGCTGCCGGGTAAAGAACGGCGGCTCGGCTGGGGGAAGTCGCGCCCATCGGTGCCACGGTCACCGCCGACAACCAGGAGGGAGTTTCCGTCCCTTACTTCACCTCTACGCCCTCCAAAGAGTCTCCCCCTCTCTATCAGCGTCCCCCACACCTCGCGTCTGTCCAGCCTTCAGCAGCTGATAACGCACTTTGGTGTGGCAGCAAACTCTCTCCTCCTCCTCTTCCTCCTCCTCCTCCTCCTCCTCCTCCTGCCGCAGCCGCAGCTGCTCCCCCTAACGTCGCAGTTCCTGGATGCGTTCAGCTCTCGGCGCTCTAGTAACAGATCCGTCTCTCTGGGTGTGAGCCGGACACCGCACACAGCGCTGCGCCGTAACCGCAGACAGTCGGCGTCTCACACCTGCGTGAAGCTGACACCCCACCCACGTCAAAAAATCCAGCAAATAGTCTGAATGGTTAGTGCTCCGTTTGTGCAGGTTTGTGCCGTTAAAATTTTCGTTTGTGCAGTTTTGGTTTCTGAGATATTAAACATTATTTTTTAGGTCATCTAGAGTTCACCATCCCCCCATATCGCTCCAAAACAAACCAAAGTGGGCTAGTTCGTTAGTGCTCCGTTTGTGCAGGTTTGTGCAGTTAAAATTTTCGTTTGTGCAGTTTTGGTTTCTGAGATATTAAAAGTTATAATTTTGGCCGATGACGTCACCATCCCCCCATATCGCTCCAAAACAAACCAAAGTGGGCTAGTTCGTTAGTGCTCTGTTTGTGCAGGTTTGTGCAGTTAAAATTTTCGTTTGTGCAGTTTTGGTTTCTGAGATATTAAAAGTTATAATTTTGGCCGATGACGTCATCATCCCCCCATATGCTCCAAAACAAACCAAAGTGGGCTAGTTCGTTAGTGCTCTGTTTGTGCAGGTTTGTGCCGTTAAAATTTTCGTTTGTGCAGTTTTGGTTTCTGAGATATTAAACATTATTTTTTAGGTCATCTAGAGTTCACCATCCCCCCATATGCTCCAAAACAAACCAAAGTGGGCTAATTCGTTAGTGCTCCGTTTGTGCAGGTTTGTGCAGTTAAAATTTTCGTTTGTGCAGCTTTTGTCTTTAAGATATTAAAAGTTATAATTTTGGCAGATGACGTCACCATCCCCCCATATGCTCCAAAACAAACCAAAGTGGGCTAGTTCGTTAGTGCTACGTTTGTGCAGGTTTGTGCAGTTAAAATTTTCGTTTGTGCAGCTTTTGTCTTTAAGATATTAAAAGTTATAATTTTGGCCGATGACGTCACCATCCCCCCATATGCTCCAAAACAAACCAAAGTGGGCTAGTTCGTTAGTGCTCTGTTTGTGCAGGTTTGTGCCGTTAAAATTTTCGTTTGTGCAGTTTTGGTTTCTGAGATATTAAACATTATTTTTTAGGTCATCTAGAGTTCACCATCCCCCCATATCGCTCCAAAACAAACCAAAGTGGGCTAATTCGTTAGTGCTCCGTTTGTGCAGGTTTGTGCAGTTAAAATTTTCGTTTGTGCAGTTTTGGTTTCTGAGATATTAAAAGTTATAATTTTGGCCGATGACGTCACCATCCCCCCATATGCTCCAAAACAAACCAAAGTGGGCTAGTTCGTTAGTGCTACGTTTGTGCAGGTTTGTGCCGTTAAAATTTTCGTTTGTGCAGCTTTCATCTTTGAGATATTAAAAGTTATAATTTTGGCCAATGACGTCACCATCCCCCCATATGCTCCAAAACAAACCAAAGTGGGCTAGTTCGTTAGTGCTACGTTTGTGCAGGTTTGTGCCGTTAAAATTTTCGTTTGTGCAGCTTTCATCTTTGAGATATTAAAAGTTATAATTTTGGCCGATGACGTCACCATCCCCCATATGCTCCAAAACAAACCAAAGTGTGGGCTACTTCTTGTAATTCTTCAGATTTTCAGCTGTTGTACAATGTGTACATTTGTTTTGAACTTCAATAAAGACTTAGAACAAGAAAAAATGTGTCTCATTTCAAGAAATGTTTTAAGATAGCAATGTTTTTTCACGAACGTAGCTTCTCTCCACAATAATTGAATCCTAATAAAGGACATGCAGCCTGACCCTGACGTAATGTGTATAACCTGTTCAACTGTGCTTTGATTTCGGAGGTGGTCTGAAGAATTATATTCACATTGTTGATGTACTGTCTGCTGATTATGCAGCAAACGTGTAAAAAAATTACATGAGCCTATAACGGCCAATTTGCTAGTTGCTTGAGCAAAGTTTTTGCCGAGTAAAACGGAAATGTGTCATTATTTCAAAGTTCATCCAAGTAATGTACTTAATATTTAGTAAATATATTTTCAATGCAACGACTTTCATTTCATCCAATTTCTTACATTAAATGTGTATGGGCTTCAAGGATTTTGAAAAGCTCCACATGTTTTGCGAACTTTGACATAGTTCTCACACAACTGGGATTGGCTCCACCCACAATGTAGTGAGCCCCCTCCCCCACCACCCCCGATCTTGTTTTGGCGGCAGAGCAAGTGTAATTTCAACCTCTCGTTAATATTCTAGCGGTCTCAAATTGTTTTGAATAAGTCATTTTTGGAATTTTTTCAACCCCGATTTTGATTTTGAACAAGGTAAGTAAATTAATGCTCAGGTTTCACATAAAATATTGACTCAATGCAATCAATCCCCATAAAAGCAGAGAGGATGTATGCAGGGCTAGTTTATATATGCATTTATTTAAATTCACGACTTGTATTAAGTGGATATTTCAAACCTTCTGAAACATAGCGAGGCATCATCTTGCAGCCTTTACATTTATATTGAATCATTAACACTTAAGCATATGCACAAAGGGCACATCTTCTGAATTCAATTAAAAAATGTATTCCAAAGGAAAATAAAAATTTAACAGGTACTTACATTTTCAAGTAACGATGCATTATTGAATTATATATATTTTTTTAAATTCAAGACTATTTTAAGTGTGCAGAGACTGCTAGAATACAATTTGTGGCTTCTTTGAAATCATGTAGGCAATAATTATTTTAAGCAATGCTAATCAAAGCCTTTTTATTTTTTAACTAGATGCCTCGACAACCAGGAGTAGACAGAGAGTCTCTTTTCGCAGTTCTCTGCAACTCAAAAGAGGCCATTCTAGAAAACGGCCATATAGCCACTCCAGCTGCCGCTGTCTGGACAGAGATAAGTCAGCAGTTGGGAAATAAAATGTCTGCAAAAAGTCTGTACACATTTGTAAAGCTGAACAGACACAACATCTGGTCATGCTTGGATGTTAATCAAGGAAGTGATCCTGAAAGCCCTGTGGACACAGAGTTTGACTCAGACACTGCTTCTCCTGGTCAATGTTCAGATTTTCAGCTCAACGTTCCATTTGAAGAATGGATTACATTTATACCACAAAAAGTTGAATATAATGACAAGTTTTCATCATCTGGTAAAAGGAATTACACAATTTTAAAACCTGGCACATGGAGTCATATAATTAATGATCTGGTTTGGAAAAGTTGAAAAGCACTTGTACATTTGTATTCCAAAGAGCAAAAGTTTATCCAACTGTCACTAGTAAGTACATTGACATCACAGGTTTCTGTAAAGAGTGTCAAAGTTGTGTTAAAATGACATGTGACAGAGAGCCAACGGTCAACAGCCCAATGGTGCTCCAGTGTTCCATTGAAGGCGCCGACATCTCCCTGCACACTGGCCAGTCCAAAAGATTCATGTCAGGAACCCTTCGTGCACAGATTTCAGAAGAGTTGTGTGAGGGCAGGATGGAACCATCTGTATGGAGGTCAGCAAAGGCATCAGAGTTGATGGATATTGGAGATCCCGAGCCAAGTCACCTTCCAAACCTGGCAACCTTACGAAAAGCCAAGCAGGAGAGAAAAGATTTGGAGTTAGGTGACAAAGACCCTGTTCTATCTTTGCAGTTATTAAAGTATAGCACACCCAACAGTGGCAGTATAAGAGATATTGGTCTGGATAAATTCTTTTGTCACTATTGGAGTCAAACTCAGATACATGTTTATAAGGCACTGACCAAAAAATGTCCCTCAGTAGTTTGCTTTGATGCAACTGGTTCAGTTGTCAGAAAACTGGCAAGACCAAATGGTACATCTGGCCACATCTTCTTATACCAAGGTGTTCTGAAGGGAGACAACTGTTCAGTTCCAGTCGTACAAATGCTATCAGAAAGGCATGACATTAATGCTATTGCAACATGGCTGACAGAATGGCTTCGTGCAGGTGCAGCTGTACCAAAAGAAGCTGTGAGTGACTTTTCCCTGGCTATTCTTGGTGCTCTGGTGAAGGCCTTCACTCCTTGTCCTAACCTGAAATCATACATTGATGAATGCTTCCATGTGCTACTTGGGAACCAGTCTGCAAAACTTCCTCCCTGTTATATCAGGGTTGATGTTGCCCACTGCATAAAGATGGTCTGCCAGTGGGACTGCCTGAAAAACAAGTCACACCGTGTCAAAGACTTCTTTGTCAGGGGAATAGCAAAGCTTCTTCAGGCACAAAGCTTGGACCATGCAAAGCAGCTAATACATGCCATCACTGTTGTGGCTCTCAGTGAGGCAGAAGGTGATGACAGTTCTGGAACCCCTCTTGAATCAGAGAGGTGCAAAAAATACCTGAAAACCCAGATTGCAGAAGACTCCATCATCATTCCAGATGAAGACACAAAGGAAGTTCATCAAGTGGATCCATGTAATGACATCCAGACTGACCTACGAGACTGGGTGTCAAACATTTGTGAGGAGAGCAGGACACATGCTGCAGCCAATGGGGATAGGGATAACATTCATTTCCTCCCTGAGATTGTGCCACACATTATAAGACTTGCAAGTTACTTACCACTGTGGACAGGAATAATGGTTCCACTCTTCAAAAGCACCAGTCTCACAGCAAGCTCAGCCAATGTTGAAGCCGAATTCAAAAATGTAAAACATGGCCTGTTCAAACATGAGAACTTGCCTATTCGAGTGGATTGCTTCATTTCTCGGCACCTTTCCTTCATCGAAGGAAATATGCGGATTTGCTCTGCCAAAGCAAAAAGAGAGGAGGAACAAGTTACATCAGCAGACGTCGCAGAAGCTAATCCTGCGTCAGTAATTACACACAATGCTGAAGAAAAAACAAAAATGGATTCTAGCGATTTAATGGAATCTGATCCCGCCAGAAACCTTTCCACAGCAGATGAAAACGTTGTTGAAAACTGGAGAGGACAAATTCTTCCACCCAAAAAGAGGAATAGGACTTCATACCTGAGTCCCTGCACTGAATGGATCCATGCAGATTCATCATCTGGGGCCAAAAGAGTGAAAGTGGGACTATTAAAAAATGGAAACATGCATCAGCCTGTTAAAGTTGGTAAACTGTCTATCTCTGTGTTAAACACCTGCGCCTTCGATGCCTTTTGTCAGTGCTTATGCTGTACTTTCTGTGACAGCTCTGCATTTCAAAATGTTGTCATGAATAACAGTGACAACTCTCTCCTGCAGCTGGTGAAATCCATAACTACAGATGGTGTGACCCCAAGGACATACTTGCAGAGGGCAGATCTGCTTAGTTCAATGTTTGCAAAAACACAGTTGAGGTCTGGCACTCACCAAATCGATGCCCAGTGCAATATTGCCACTGTTATTGGGAAGACAATGAGAAATGTGTCAAGTGTTTACCTCTCAAAACACTGCTCTTCACAATACTGCCACCTAAACAAAGGAATGACCAGGGAAGTACCATTTGTTTCACCAGACATTTCTGTCCTGAAGAATTCTGGTATGGCTCAGCTTCACACTTCCATAGAAAAAGGACTCTTCCTTCCACAGTCTCCCTGCCTCAGACCACTGCAGAATAAATCAGAATGTCCAGCAGAATTAAAAACAGGAGCCAGCACTTCAGGAAATGCTCTCTGTGCAGGAACCGTTACTCACAACTACAGTATCGGAGAAATAGCATGGATTGACACAGACCTTCCAAATTCAACTGAATTTGCTTTGAGTGAATTTCCCTCCACTATGGTTCTGCAAGGAAAAACATTTACTTTGAGAGCAGTCGTCGCTTTCAGGGGAAGCTTGACCAAAGATGGCCTGGGACATTACACTGCATACTGCCGGAGAGCTCCATCTGTGTGGGAGCTTTTGATGACCTGGCAAATGTTGTGAAGACAGTGTCTGAAAGAAGAAAATACTGCCACATGCAGTGTTATACACAGCAGATCTGTGAGGGGGAAAACAAAGGGCGAGAAAGTTTGAAGACCAGACCAAAGGCAAAAGGTTTCATGCCATGTTTACATACCCCTGACCAGAATTTATTTTTTTCCTTTTGCAAGTTATTATGGAAGCCCATTTCCACCATGAAAGAAAAAAATAAAAGACCAACAGGAAGTCATAATTTTGACTTTAAAAGTCAGAATTATGAGATTCAAATTATGACTTTCACAGTAGAAATTATGACTTTGAATTTCAAATTATGACAGTCATAACTGTGACTTTAAAAGTCGAAATTATGACTTCAAGTTGGTCTTATTTTTCTTTAATGGCGGAAATGGGCTTCCATATGACAAATGTTCCATATTTTGACTTTCAACAGTTTTGAGCTCTGCCTAAATCTCAAATGAAAGGAGTTTTCTACTCAAGACAGGAGAAATTTCAGATTATCAAGGCACTGTTTGTTGTTGTTTAAATTGTTAAAGTTCATTGTTCAAATCAACACAATTTCTTATTTGACTGTATAATTAAATTGCATTTTCAAAACAGTCACTTTCATGGTTCATTACTTCTCAATTAGGATAGAAACCCTTTGCCTCACACTAAAGATATTTGGGTGTGTCAATAGCAAACCATGAGGCACATGCAACTTCATAAAAAAACAAAAAGACAATTACCAGAAATATTGTCTTACTCTAACTAACTGTATACACGATTTATAATACCTTTTCTACCAAACATAGCAACATCAACTGCATAAAACGACACCGAAAACAAGACTTACGTGACAGGAATGTGCTGGAAGACGAAGACCTAAAACAGAAAGTACAGCCTACAGCAGGTGAAATTAATTGTCCCTAATTGGGTATAATTAGGGGATAATTATACCCAGCCATCACATTCAGACGTAATCAGGTGAATCTTAAACTGAAAACGCCAAATAAAGTAAAATCAAATCTAGTCATTTGTATAATATAATCCTTGGGTGACATTGTGGTCCATCTTACATACCAGTTGGTGGTGGCGACATAATAGCGGTAAAGCAAAAAATTTCTTGTTTGGAGCAAAATGGGAGCGGATGACGTCATCGGCCAAAATTATAACTTTTAATATCTCAAAGACGAAAGCTGCACAAACGAAAATTTTAACGGCACAAACCTGCACAAACGTAGCACTAACGAACTAGCCCACTTTGGTTTGTTTTGGAGCATATGGGGGGATGGTGACGTCATCGGCCAAAATTATAACTTTTAATATCTTAAAGACAAAAGCTGCACAAACGAAAATTTTAACTGCACAAACCTGCACAAACGTAGCACTAACGAACTAGCCCACTTTGGTTTGTTTTGGAGCATATGGGGGGATGGTGACGTCATCTGCCAAAATTATAACTTTTAATATCTTAAAGACAAAAGCTGCACAAACGAAAATTTTAACTGCACAAACCTGCACAAACGGAGCACTAACGAATTAGCCCACTTTGGTTTGTTTTGGAGCATATGGGGGGATGGTGAACTCTAGATGACCTAAAAAATAATGTTTAATATCTCAGAAACCAAAACTGCACAAACGAAAATTTTAACGGCACAAACCTGCACAAACGTAGCACTAACGAACTAGCCCACTTTGGTTTGTTTTGGAGCATATGGGGGGATGATGACGTCATCGGCCAAAATTATAACTTTTAATATCTCAGAAACCAAAACTGCACAAACGAAAATTTTAACTGCACAAACCTGCACAAACAGAGCACTAACGAACTAGCCCACTTTGGTTTGTTTTGGAGCGATATGGGGGGATGGTGACGTCATCGGCCAAAATTATAACTTTTAATATCTCAGAAACCAAAACTGCACAAACGAAAATTTTAACTGCACAAACCTGCACAAACGGAGCACTAACGAACTAGCCCACTTTGGTTTGTTTTGGAGCGATATGGGGGGATGGTGAACTCTAGATGACCTAAAAAATAATGTTTAATATCTCAGAAACCAAAACTGCACAAACGAAAATTTTAACGGCACAAACCTGCACAAACAGAGCACTAACCATTCAGACTATTTGCTGGATTTTTTGACGTGGGTGGGGTGTCAGCTTCACGCAGGTGATAATGATGTTTGAGTGAGAGCCGCACCCCCCGCGAGTTGGAGCAGCTGAGAGACGCGACGCGGACGCGCTTTACGCACCGCCGACCGGCGCGCACGCCACGTACACTGTAAACACGCTCTGTGTGCTACCACAACATCTTTTATCAGATGAATTTAAATGTTATGGTCTGGTTGTTATTATATATTTAAATCAAAATGTAGACGCAATAAAAAAGTATTTCAAACATTTAGAGGTTTATTAATTACCTTGAAACCTTAAAAATGAGTCAAACCTGTAAACATGACTGTGTGATGCATGTTATCTCTGTCCTCATTGAGCCTCACGTGGACAGTTTGCAATTAACCTGCAATATATACGCGTATCCATCTCCGTGAATTAGAATATATTTAAATAAAAAAATATTTTTATTTTTATTTCATTATGAATGATAAAAATCTACGACGGTGAATAAGACCATTGTAGTTAAAATTTTTTTTATGAATTTCCATAAAAAAAACATTTATTTTATATTTATCCGAAATGTTCTAGAAAAATAACGTCAAAATTTTATGAGTTAGAAACTTAGATAATTTGCTAGAAAACACTCAGAAGGGTTGAGATTAATTTCAGAAATGTTCTTGAAAACATAAAACGAGGACATTTCTGAGAAATGTCGAAGTGAACTGCAGCTGAAATCAGTAGGCATCTCAACCATATGCATCCCAGACATGAGTCACCACTGACACTTTTCTAAGTTACTCCTTAACCACAAGCGTTTTTCTTCCTGCAGAAGAAGAAAAACTGAACTGTTGCTCAGTGGTCCAAAACCTTCTTTACAGACGACATCCAGATCTTTCAGTCTAGAGGAAGTATGAAGAACATGCCAGGATCTTGGGTTGTTTGAGTTTGTTTTGGATTCATTATTTGTGTTCCTTAGTTCTTTCTGCTTGTTCTGCCTTGTTTATATTTTTACCTCAGTTCCTTCTTCATGAGTCTAGATATGTTCATTTCTTGTGTCTGGTCCTTTTCTTATTTAATCTATTTTTTTATTATTATGCTTCTATTTTGTTAATTTCCTGGTCCCCAGTGTGCTCTCTCTCACCCCCTGTGTCACTTCCTCTTCCTCTCTCTCTCTCTTTACAGTCTGCTTTTTGCTCTCTTCTCACACCTGCAACCTGTTAGCTCATCGGCCCAGGTCTTATGTTCAGCATTCACTTCCCTAAGTACTTAAGCACCTCATTCTCAGTCACTCCTTGCTGGTTCCTCCTGTTACCCTGTGTACGCCCTGATAGGTATTTTTCTTAACCTGCAAGTGTGGGAAGACACAAGTTTCAACATAACATCGGTTCACACACACAGTAGAAAGCTAAAACCTTTAAATGAAAAACAAACTAGTAATGTAAAACTACTAATGTAAGAGTGATAACACATAATAATTCTTACACTCCCTATATCTCCTTGTTGGCATTTTTTCATTATGATTTGTGGAGCCATGTCATTGTGCTTTGCCAAGTGTAGAGTCAACTAATAGAAGATGTTACAGCACTTTGTGCTTCCCTCTGCTGACAAGCTTTATGGAGATGCTGATTTCATTTACCATCACAACTTGGCAGCTGTTCACACTGCTAAAAGAAACAGCACCCGCTTTAATCACTTAGTTTTCATTGTGCTTAACTGGCCAATAAACTGACCTGATCTAGAACCTACAGTTAATCTATTGAGTATTGTCTGTTGAGAAATCTGTAGGCTGCTTTTGAGGCAGCCTGGGATTTCTGAAAACATCAGAACATGGGTGGTTGCCTCCATGCCACTCTGCATTGATATGGTAATTTATGCAAAAGGAAACACAACAAAGCATTAAAGATGTTGTATGTTTGTTTGTAATATGTCAAAAATACAATAATTCCAGTTTTTAACTTATAAAGTGTGACTTTTTTTCATTTATTCTCTCTAAAAACACACAGACCTGATGAGTGCCTCTTGAGAACAATTATCCATCACCCCGTATAAACACAAATCTTTACTTTAGTCTGGGTGTTTTAAGTGCAAATTTGGAAATTTCAACAAAATCTTAAGAACTTCCTTCAGTTCTCTGCTTTACTGACCTTTAGCTTTCTTCCTGTTTATTCTAATCTGCACAATCTGTGACCCTTGATCTAGTGATAACCATGTGAATTCAGATTAATTGCAGGTGATGCTCTTACTGCATGTTGCATATAGTATGTGAAAACAACATGGCTGCACTGTTTAAGGGCCTGATATTTCGCTCTTTTATTCACATAAACTAGTTTAATATTTTTGGACCAGCATCTTCCCATCATTAATCTTATTTAAGTGAATTTTTTCAAATGACAAAATGAAGAGTTTTATGAAATTACAGCATTCTTCGTTGGACGTCACCAGTCATCCAGGCAGAGTTTTTGGTAGTTGCGCGCCCTCCAGTGGTCGCACATGGAAAACTAAACTTCCACCTTTTATTTTCAATGTGCCAGGGGCCATTTTGAACCGTATACAGCGGCGTTACCACATGTCTGACTGACTGGTATTTTTAACGTGTAAGAAATGAACAACAAGTCGTGAGATGGTTCTGGGGAAAAAATTCAACTGAGAGTAAGCCAATGTGCCGACACGATCTGTACTGTAAGCGTTTTTATTTTAACATGTACAGTCTGTTAAATTGGAAAATAGAATTTGATTTCAACAATTTATCCTTTTATTTTAGATATTATAAGGTACTGTGTGTTATTTTCAACCAACCCCCCCCAAAAAATTTCAGATGGACGTGCAGGAAATATTTTTATTTTTCCTCCATTGTCAGTAAGGTTACACCAAAATCTCAGTATTTCTCATGTTTTTTTTAAACAGATGCCATTTTTGTCTTTTCAGGAAGATGAAAGCATGCGTTATGTTACAGACTCCTTCAGAAAGGCACTTTATTAAAGAAGCATTAAGTTAATTTTGACAGAGGCTTCAGATCCGAACCCTTTGAAGCGCTGGCCTCAGTTTTTTTCCGTTTGAAAACTTTCCCTCTCTCCTCTCCTAAACTTGGATCTTACTTCTTGTCGGAGACCAATTAATGAGGCGGCTAAAGTCACTAATTGGCCGCTTAATTGGCCCCTGCCACCGCGCGCGCTGCAGCCCTGCATCCTTCACTTCCTGCCCTCACACATCACAAGCGTGTCACAATCATTTTAGGGTCACCCTCTCAGACAGCGAGGACCCCCCAAACCCCTTTATACGAGCACACTTCCCACACCTCAGGATGCCCCCACCAACCCACTCCCACGATAGCTCTGTGTTTTATGTCTGCGTCACAACAAGTCGGCGGAGGGCGAGAGGCAGAGGGATGATGGCGTCTCTGGCGGCTTGATTCCGGTGCAGCTCAGACAAAATCCGCCTTAATAAGCTTCGGCGGCGGGGAGAGGGGTGAGGTGTGAGTGTGGGGGGTGAGGGAGCAACAGCGACGGGGACATGATGAAACGGCACCGCGGAGAAAGGACGGACAAACTAGTCTGAGAGAGACGGACGGACAGTCACAGTCGCCTCCTCCTCCACCTCCTCCTCCTTGCTGACGGTTTGACTGACACACACACTCACACACACACACACACACACTCAGAGCGAGGCGCCTGGCACAGACAGAGACATACATGCACACCAGCCACTTTTTGCAAACCAGCACGCTGCGCATCGGAGCTGGCAGTAATTGGACATCCACAGCTGATGAGGGCATTTCATGTCCAGCCTGTCCAGGAATCCCAGTGACCCCGACGGAAAGGAGTTCGACTTGACAGGTACCCTTCAGCCGGCCAGCCCCCACTGTTCAATCCTCCATCTGATAACGCCGCTCTGCATGCTGCGTCTGCACTGACATGTGTGCATGCACTGGAACAAATGCTCAGCGTGCAAAAGACAAAACGCCCGAGGAGTCGCTTCATGCATCTATTCAAGTTTTTAAGCTGTTGAGAAAGGAGGCGAGGAAGACGGCGGACAAAGTGCAAGGCAGATGCTTCAAGTAGCTGCATCCAGTTAAACTGTGTTGCAGCAGTCATCATGCAGTGCTTTTCCCCCCTATGTGTGTGTGTGTGTGCGTGTGTGTTTGATGTGTGCAGTAATCATTTGTCTTGCTCTCTGGTTGTGTATACTCACTCTCATCTTTCACTCTGGTGGATACAGGCTGTCGCTATGCTCAGGTCTGAAGAAGAGGAGTGTGCGTGTGAGTGTGTGTGTTTGGGTGAAATTTTAACCCCTTTGGACTGAAAGCCGGCTGTCTGAGAGGCCGGGGGACGTAAACCCTGTATGTCAGCAACAGCAGCAAAGTATTCAACGGATAAATCGGATTTCCATTTTCACACAAGCCCTGCTCTCTCCTCTCTGTGTCTCTCCTCAGGATGGGGGGAGTCAGTGAGGGAGATGATGTGTTGGCTCGTTGGAGTGATGGACTACTGTACCTTGGCAATGTGAAGAGAGTAAGTGTTTTGGGAAGATACTTTTCAAGTGGTCGTGTGTTGAAAGACTCCCATAATTGTCTCCTCCTTTCCCCCCCGTCCTCAGGTCGACGGAGTCAAGCAGTGCTGCTTGGTGAGATTCGAGGACAACTCAGAGTTCTGGGTTCTGAGAAAGGACATTCACTCGTGTAAGAGTAACTGCTTCCTCTTCCCTCTGATGGCGGAGTAAAGCTTTCTGTGTAGGGAGAACTTTTCCATTGAGTAAAATCTCGCTGTAGCGTAGACTTAGCGGCACCCAAAGACATTGTTGAAGCCAATTTTTTACAGCAGGTTAAAGTGGACTAAGCGTTTCTGATTTGGGCTTGCCAAAATCTTTTCTATTTGCTAAATATCACAACAATAAAAGGGACCTTTCTAGAGATTTTTCAACTTCTTTTAAACTGAGCAGTTCACATACATTTTCTTAGCCTTGAAATGTATGTGATGACGGCTTTGATTTATCACATACACAGTTGAGAGAGGATTGCTTGCTGGAGGCGCGGACATTCAGCTGTGGTTTATGTAAAGCGCCAGCTCGATGAAGCTTGTCGGAAATTGCGTGTGATATGAACGACCCCGACATCTTTGCCAGCAGACTTCCTCTGCTGCCATTGCCAAGCCACAACCGCGTATAGGAGGAGTACAATACTAAAGCAACGCTGAAAATTGGAATCATCATTCCCAGCTCCTTCTGTTCACTGATTGGCCCTGTTGAAATTCTCCAGGAGAAATCGAGGTCAATGGGAGAAAGCTTAGACAGAAGGGAGATGAGAATCCAGCAGAATTGCTTTCGAAGGCAACATCCAGGCTAACATTTCTGTAACATATAGCGGACTTGTTTTTTAAACTGTGTGAATTGGGTCATCCTGTTATCTTTTCTGGAATTTTGGCCCTTTCCTCCTGACTGAACTGGTTTAACTGGGTCAGGTTTATAAATTGTTCCCATAATTTTTTCAGCTCCAAAAACATTTTTCTCTGAGAAGAGCTTTGTGATGACCACTCCAAAATCCTAACTTTGTGTCCTTAAGACGCTTCATAATTAAGTTTGGTCGCTGTTCATTTGGAAAAACCTTTCTGTGTTTAACTTCCCAGCTGGTGTCTTGAGATGTTGCGTCACTATTTCCACATAAATCTTCCTAATGGATTTTGTGAAGAGCACCAGTCCCTCCTGCAGCAAACCGCTAACGCAGCATAATGCTTACACCCACATGCTTAAGACTTAAAGTGTGCCGCTGTTTTGCTCCAAATGTAACAATATCCATAAAAGCTAACAGCTCAGTTTTTATTCCATCAGACTACAGGACAGGTATGTTGTTTTTTGAGTAATTGCTCTTCCCTCTCTGTCGGTGCAGGACTTGTTTCGCTGTGAATAATGACTCTCTCTTAACAGCTTCAGTCAGCATCTTCACAAGGTCTTTTGGTTTTTTGTTCCGGGGTTGATTTGAACATTTGACACCAAAACCCGTTAATCTCTGCGACGCAGAAAGTATCTCTTTCCTAGACAGTATGATAGCTGAACATTCTCATTCTGTTTATTCTCTCTGTAATTGTTTCAGCATCTTTCTAGAAAGTGAGTTGTGAAGATCCACAATTCTCTTCCTAACGTCTCTAATTATTTAGATTTTCATTATTTAGATTTTCACATAGTCACAAAAGGAAGCACTGTGTTTTAAATACGTCCACCAGTTTGCCTCCAGTTAAAATATTATGAATTAACCCATCAAAAGACTCTTAGTGTAACTAAACTTATGAATTTGGAGAAATACATTGAAATGTAGTAACTACAATTCTAAAAGTCATACTTTGGTAATCGTAACAGAGCTAAAGCAGCGAAAGTTTAGCCAAATTTAATGTCGCAATAAAAACTGACAACAAAATATTTCTCTCACGGAGCGTCTTCACAAGTAAACCTCACTAGTTTAAGTAGAGACAAGCTGTGAAAATGTGAATAAATGCCTTTATACCTGTAACTTGCCATGTTTTATATTTGTGGTGATGGATATTAGAATTGGTGATGCAAGTAAACCTTTGATTTTAGGGGCATTCTCGTTGTTTTTCTATCAATATTTTGAGCTTACTATGAGCCTAATGCAAAATCTCTGTTGTTACATCAGTTAGATTCTAAAACATAAATAAAATCACTCTAATTTTAGGGTGGGAGTTTATCATACTGTTTATTATAACTCATTGTTGTCACAATACATTCCAATTGATGATGTTAAAAAACCTGTCAGGATTGTTATTTTGAATATCTCATCCACGGTTTGTTTAGATGAAGTTTACTGAGACAAACCTAATTAAGCAAATCACAAATATTTTTTATTTTGCTTGCACTTTGATTGCTGTGTTATGTAGCAACACTCATAAAGTTATTTTAAAAAGAAGTAATAAATAGCTCTTATTCTCACATTTATTGTTTTCACCACAGTACCGCAAAATCTAAAAATAAAAGTTTAATCACCCACCTCAACTCCAAAATACCGATTTTTAATAAGCCATGGATTCTGCGTCCAGCTGTGAGACTAATAATAAACTCTCTCATCAGCGTTTTGTTTTAGGTGTTCAGGTGCACTGTGCATGAAAAACAGCAACAAAGACACAGGAATTTATATCATTAGCATATAATTAGTTTTTAAGAAATGTATGCCACTCCTCAGTGTGTTCTTGTTAGGTTTTGAGTGAATTTATTAATCTTTTAGAGTGAGAAATTTGTGTAGTAAAATAACACTTTCACCTCCTGCAGTCACACATTTTCACTAAAATTGCTATAATTTTAATTATTTTGTAGAAAGGATGATTATTTTACTTTGGTTAAAGTTTATACTCCTGATTGGAGCTCTTTTTCTCTCTCGCAGAAACATTCGTCTCATTCATTTTAAACGCTGACAGTTATGTAGATATTTCATCGTGTTTGGTTGAATTTTTCTTTTGTTTTTTACTGTAAGCGCTTTGAAACAATCCTGTTTGGTCTGATTCTGGAGATGCGGTGCTGCTGCAGGGCCGCTGTGTACTTTAGCTGATTGAATCATGCTTGAATGTTGTTTGTCCAAATAATAACAAGTTTTCCTTCTGTACATTGAAAAGTTAACAGGTATTGTATGGCTGCAGTGCACTGCCTGAGTTTATTACTTTTAGCCTCTCGGAGGCAGCGACCACAGCAGCTGAGACACGTCAGCACATTTAATCTGAACCTCAGACTCTAGTGGACATATAATGGATCAGGGCTAACACAATATTGTGAAATGCACCTTTATTGTTTGACCCAGTTAGCAATTTCCTGTTAATGTGCAGACAAGGTTTTAAAACAAGAAATCTGACTAAATGTGAGTTTTTATGCAGAATATTGATACATCTAGGAATCTATATTAATGATTTTAAAAAATTATAAAGTTTGAATACATATTTTGAATAAATGAATAAATTGACTTAGTCAACTTAAAGTTAAAGAAACATTTTCAGATTTTTCCTGCTTTTTGAAATTGTGTCTTAATTTCTCAGCTGTCTTCTTGAAATGCTAAAAGTACATACGTATATTTACCCACATTAGCATTAAGCCCGTTGTGGAAGCTTCTTGTTTCTGGATTATTGGAGTCAATTAATGACGTTATTAGACTAATGAGCCTTCAGAGAGAGGACTGTCCTTTGCCACCTCATGTTGAGTCAAAGGGGAGGTTGGACACTTGTTAGGACCAGGTTGAACATCAGCGCGTCAAACCAAAGATGCAGGCGACTCTGAAATCAATGAGGTGGCAGGGACGTGAATCAATATACATAAATTAATGCAGTTGACTGCTTTCTCTCTCTCTCCGTGTCTCTGTCTTCCTCTCACATTTACATCGTCCCCTCCCTTCTGTTTTCCTGTTTCCCTCAGTCGCTGCCGGAGTGGAAGAAGTTTGCTGTATTTGTGACGCCCCGCCTCTTAAAGAACCCCTCATAAATTGTCTTAAATGTCACCACGGTAAGGAGGCATGCCTCATCATGCTCTGTCAAACGCTGCTTCTCCGTCAGAGCCGGTAGTGACCTTGAAGGTTTGACACAGGATGGTAAATAACAACACAGAACGCCGCATATCATAAATGATGTCGGGTCTGCTCTCACAGGGGAGGGAAAATAAATAAGACATCAAGAGACACAGAACTTATAGATTTAAATCTTTCAGGGTGTCTTTATTGTCTCTTTATTCTAATTCAGAAAGCTACTAATTTGCCAGTGTAATTCTTTTAAAGATAAAGAAACCAAAGCAATTATTGGCAACAAATGTTTATTATTATGGATGCAATTCTGCAAAAAAAAAAACATCACCTCAAAAATGATCAGATCTTTAGAGAAACTGAGTTAAGATCCCAGATTCAGAACATTTCAAGATGAACAAGGATGAGCTGCCGAGTCACAGGGAGGAGGAATGTAACCGACTGATGATTTCTGCTAAATCTAGTTTAGCGTTTCATCAATATTGATCTAACAATGAATTCACACTCTAGACCGGAGAATAGAAGATCAAATAAATGTGACTATTGGGTGTTAGAATAAGAATGATAATTTTTTTTAACAAAAGAAACGGAGATGGTTTCATCTGTAAAGAGAAATATGGAAGTATCACTGCTAGGAACAGAGGATCTCAGGAGCATTTCACTGGCAGCGTTTCCATTACAAACGTGAAAATCTTTGTCTGCATTCTACCACTGTCAAAAAACACAATTTTGCAGTTGTGGTTCCATTAAATAAGAAATTATATACAAATCACATGTAAATGAGCTTGTTTTTAATGATAAGTCATTAAAAATCATGACAGCGACAGATGTAAACAGCTACATGAGATATATTCATAATTCAGTCATGGCGTTAGCACTCATCATATATCAGCCAGCAGAGGAGACGTCAGCGTCTTATTCTGGCATCGGAGCAGCAAACCCCGCCTACTTCGGATCTGCTGCACCTGCAGCGTCTTGGTGAAATTATAGGTGATGATTTTACTGAGGAGCTGTGGATTCAACAGGTTCAGATGAAACAACTTTTTGTGAAAAACTTCAGATGCTGTGAGAGCTCTGGTGGAGCCAGCTGCACAGTGTCTGACAAAATTAACAAAACAAACCATCCTCCTCCTCCTACTACTTCCTGTCACTGTGTTCTTTGTCGTTTCTGCCAGTAGTAACATCCGGCTGTTGACCATGTGACCCCTTGTGATTTGAAAACAATGTGTCCATTGTAGTTTTGCGAAATACATATATTTCGATACGGCCGAAAAACCACCTCTTCCTGGCACAAGAAGATTTTAGTTCTTTCAAAATTACAGTATTTCCTTTAAGCAAATTTATTTTCATAATTTCAATTTGTGCAATTCAAATAGTTAATGGAAACGCAGCAACTGAATGGCAGACAATTAACCTTGACTGCATCATGTATGAACAGCTTGAAGAAACTAAACATTTTACAGCTGAAGTGTAAAACTAGATATTAATTTAATCTGTCAAAATAAATACATCCATTTTTTATCTTCTGCTTAATCCGGGGTCGGCAAGCAGTGCTTTTGAATATTTTAGATATGCTCTGAGAAACAATCTGTGAACTTGTGAATTTTCCAAAAATAAATTGGAGTTGCATTCCACAGGAAAATCTGCAAATACTGAACCGTGATTAACGGAGCATGTAATAACTCCCACTAATAATCTAAGCTAACTATAGCAACAAAGCTAATCTTTCTTGACAAACGTTCAGTCGTTTGTTGGCATTGTTTCTCTGTAAAGCTCTTGATGTCAAACTGCAGAACCCCTTCCATATCTGGTAGAAAATACAAATGCTAAAACCTTTTGATAAACGCAGCAGAAATAAATCTAAAGAGCCGCCATGTAGCAGCAGCAGGTCATGGAGGGAGATTCTACCATCATGTCGTCCTCAAGCAAAGATGCTGACCGTCTGTTTTCTGGAATAATGCTGGCAAACTCTGCTTCTTATATGCAAATTCAACAGTTGGATGTTTGCATGCTTCTGAAATGAACTCGTAAAGAAGTGAAAATGGAGCAGGCCTGTTATTAGCGTCATCCAGGCTTTCTGTCCTGCAAAGACGATTTAAACGCTCTGCCTCCTCCTCCCATTACAGGTTATCATCCGGAGTGCCACACGCCGACCATCGAGCCAGAAGCTGACAGCGACTCCTGGATTTGTCGACAATGTGTTTTTGCTGTCGCCACCAAGGTCAGGCTGCTAATCTCCCCGTCTCACATTTTTTTTTATAAAAGAGCTAAGAAATCCAGTCAAATATATCTATCCACATGGTAATGTGTGAGGCGCAAAATGTGTTTATTAGAGCAAGAATCTCACTGAATTTCTCAGTGTTGACTTCAATATGTCAGAGAATTTGCGAGCAGTCAATATTTATATTTATGCTTCAGTGGAGTTGAGAGGAGCACATTAAAAATCAATCCATCACATGTGCTCCGTTTCTGTAGACATGAGAGAGAAGTGGGTTCATTATTAATCAGTCAGTGGAGCGGAGCTCATTGTCCAGATCCTCTGATCTGGTCTCAGACTCCATCTCTCACAGCTGACCTGCGATGAAATGAGACAAAGATCCATCTTCTAATCGAGCCTGATCTGCTTACTGATATGAGAGCGATGTGAAAGCGAGCATCTCTGTCCTGAAACTGTCTCTGCAGAGAGGCGGAGCTCTGAAACGCGGACGCTTCGCCCGACTAATGCAGTTCATGAAACTCCGGCTCCCCTACCAGCTGTTGTCCTTAGACTGGGATCCTCAGCATCTGACCAATCAGCAGCAGTGTTACTGCTACTGCGCCGGACCTGGAGAGTGAGTGGCACCAATTCTGACTACAAAACCCTCCATGTTTTTGGCTCTTCTGGTAAAAGTGTTTTTGACACAAATGGACCGGATGATTACAGGTGAATTCATCAAAAGCAAACTGATGAACTCAGGAGGAGCTGAGGAGATAAAGAAATCGAAACGAAAGAGTAAAGAACCATTTCTGTGTTGATTCGGATCATTATCAACTATGACCGATACAATCTGAGATCAATCTACTGAAATTAAATATGAATTTATGAATTTTTCAGACATTTCTACCAGCAGTGCCATCTGATGCTGTCTGTATGTTCGCTCTCTAACTTCAGGAATTAATCTGGTTATGTAGATACAACTGTGGAAAACATTAAGAGACCACTGCAAAACGATCAGTTCTCTGATTTCACTCTTTATAGGAAAATGTTTGAGTAAAATGAACATTGTTCTTTTATTCTATGAACTACTGACATCATGACAAACTGACAAAATGGAGCATTTATTATATAAATGAAAAAGATGCAGTGCTTTCAGTGCTCAAATAATGCAAAGAAAACAAATTAATCTTCATTTAGAAACAACAATACTAATGTTTTAACTCAGGAAGAGTTCAGAAATCAGTATTTGGTGGAGTAACCATGATTGTGGTCCGGTGCAGTGGTCTCTTCTTTCCTTTTGGACATGTCCGTTTGTTGACGGGTTTTGTTGTTGTCGGGCTGCAGGTGGAACCTGAAGATGCTGCAGTGTGGCAGCTGTGGTCAGTGGTTCCACGAGGCCTGCACTCAGTGTCTATTGAAGCCATTGCTGTATGGAGACAGGTACGTCACTCATTTAGGGAAAAGAATTATATATACAGCTAAAATAAATCATGAACAGCTTAATGAGGAAAAATAGGCATCTGTCAGGTGGGCTGTTTGGTGGAGCTCACACAATCATGACACACTTTTTGTATTTATTTCTGTATGTTTCAATGTTTTGGCTTAGAAACTGTGAAGGTATTTAAAAGACACACACTCACTGATGGTAGATGGATTAATTAGACAATTACATTTTTTTAAAATAAGCACACAATATAAAAGCGTGCAGAGAAAAGTCCCTTTAACTAACAGAAATAAATAGCATTGGGTACCTAAAGTTTGGTAATTTTTAAATAATTTGCAGATTGTAATCTCTTTCAAGAAGGCAGTTTAGTGTGAGATGAAAATGAGAACGTCTTTGATTTGTTTATTCTTCTTCTCATTAAGTTATTCTTATTTTGTTATAGATGTAAGTCAGACCCATCGTAAAGCTTTCCAGCAGAGGTCTGAAAGTTGTCGGTGAAAACTCCCTGGTATTTTAATGTATTCATAACTTTATCCAACCTGATGCTGAATGAATTACAAAGTATTTTTGGTCCAGTTGGCTGCACAGTGGCGCAGTTGGTAGAGCTGTTGCCTTGCAGCAAGAAGGTTCTGGGTTCGATTCCCGGCCTCGGGTCTTTCTGCATGGAGTTTGCATGTTCTCCCTGTGCATGCGTGGGTTTTCTCTGGGTACTCTGGCTTCTAATTGGCCTTTCCAAATTGTCCCTAGGTGTGTGTGTGTGTGTGCATGGTTGTGTGTCCTGTGTGTCTCTGTGTTGCCCTGCGACAGACTGGCGACCTGTCCGGGGTGACCCCGCCTCTCGCCCGAAACGTTAGCTGGAGGGACTGAAGGACAAGGGTGTAAGAAAATGGATGGTCCAGTTTTTAATACAAATACCTTAGAAGACTAGAAACCAGGCAAAACTAGTTTACAAATAACTTTTCCACAAGATCTAGAAGCTTGTTTTATGTAAATAATTCCTTGATATTTATTAATGGAATTATTTCATTTATAATATGGGAGGAATAAGTGAAATAATGTCCCACTGGAACAAGTAATTTAAAAAAAAATCAATATTAAGGAATTATTTACTCACTAAATTTGGAAGTTGGAAAAATGTAGCTAGAACTCTTGAACTTTATTTCATGTTAATCAGACTCATTATAATAGAAGATTGCTGCATCTGAATCAATGTATTAGTTTGGGCTTGTTGTGTTTTATTGTTTTCCTTCCAACATATTCATTTGATTTTCAGTTAAGATTGAATCATAAAAAAAATCTGTCATTTTACCTGCAGACCTTTGTTTAGTATCTATAACGAAAAACAAAACTTTTTAAATGGCTAAAAACAAGAACTATTTATCAGTTTTATTACCGAAACAAACAATGAATTAAAGTTCCTAATTAGCACGTTAATCATAGAATTAGATGCTGGTCTGAGGGAAAAATACATTTGATCAATACGTATGTCGCCATGACGGCTTCACTTGTCAACAAACGGCCTTAATTACCTCCAGATTAAATGATTAGTGAGCGTGCATGTTAACGTTCACAGTGCGACGAGGACAACGACTCGTCTTCAGCTCAAAGCGACACACTCCAGAGCATCTGCTCCACGTAGCAAAACACATCCATCCACTGAAGTTATCATTATAATTATCCGTCTTTGTGGGGCTTTTTACGCCCATCCTGACACCAAACTGTGCGAGTGGGAGCAGAAAAGAAGGGATTAAATCGAGACTGACAGGATGGGAGGAACATCTGCAGAGCAGGTGATGGAAGAGGAGCGAAGATCGAGTTTACAGTTAGAATAGTAAGCGTGTGCAGCCGTCTCACAGTGCAGGCGCCTCGTTTCTCACCGTGACCTTCATGCAGATAAAAGCATGGAAGTAAGTTTCAGGGTCAGATTTTAAAGCTGAGCGGTATTATCTAGAAAGATACACCTCTCTCTATTTTAGTTTTATCCAGAGAAGAAAACGAGACTGATTTTTTTTTTCTGCGTGTTTATTTCAGGTTTTATCAGTTCCAGTGTTCAGTTTGTGCAAAGGGACCGGAGACAGTCCAGAGGCTGCCCATGACCTGGTTAGAAATGATTTTTAATTTCAATAACGAATCAGAAATGAAGTTGGGAATATTTTTAACCACACTAACAAAGTATTTTTCTCTAACTGCAGGGTGGACCTGGCTCATTTAGTCCTCTACCACCTCTCGCTGTGCTGTAAGAGGAAATACTTTGATTTCGACCATGAAATCCTGTCCTTCACCAACGAGAACTGGGACTCGTTGCTCCTGGGCGCGGTATTGATATTTCCCTGTTTAAGCACAATGATGAAATGATGTGAAATACTTACAGGCTTCCCTTTTTTTCTTTCTTTTACGAGTGAGATTTAAAGCTTATTAAGCAGCATTAAAGTAAAATGTAATAGTCGACCTCTGAGGGAACTCAGGGAAACACTGCAGAGTTAAAGCATTTAGTCCTTTGATGATCTTCTTTTATAGAAAGTCAGCTGAAATGACCCTGAGCGTCTTTGCTTTGAGTTTCCTCTTAAAATTGTTCACCTGATGTTATTTAGCTAGTATTTGTTCATGTGTTGCTTTCAGCTGAATATTCCACCACATTTTGTCATCTAACCACCGCAAACTTCAATTTGACAGAAAAAACTGAGCATAATTCAAACTGGTGAAGTGGAAGAAAAAGGACATAAAAGCATTTTGACCTTTTATCTCAATGTTTCATGATGAAGAAGGTTTGTTCACGGAGATGTGTCCAACACACGCATCCCTCCTGAGCTGTGCATCTCTGCAGCTTACTAGCTAGATGATCTCTAAAACCAAATATTGCTCCGGGTTTTATTTGAGGGTGTCAGAAAAATGGGGGCTAAATATAAATACGTGCCAAAATCCACTTCACAATTATGCACTACTTTTCACTCAGTTACATAAAATCCTTTTTAAATTAATTGACGTTTGTGGTTATTATTTGACAAAAAATGAAAAGCTGAAGTGAAATGATTTATTTTGTATTTATTTTCACCGCTTCATGGATGAATACTTTGACTTATAGTTACTTCATTATTATCTTAAGTAAACAATAAGCATACAATGCTGCAGAAATGTCTCATTTATTTATATGTTCCTTCCTTTGCAATCTTTTTGACTTGATCCTTAGTTCTTGAGGCTTTTCCTTAAAGTTTATTTATTTTATTTAACTGGACTGAATTCTCTCAAACACAAAATATTTTTACTTTTTTCATTTAATTTTCATTAAATTTGGATAAAAACTCACTGAGATTGAAATAGATCAAATTTAGAGTACTGAAGTTTATGAGAACGGATCTCAGTAGGTTTAAAAATACTAATGTTCAGATTTTTCATCCACTTTATTATTGTTTTTTATGCTTAGTTTTTCTGAAAAATCCACAGATCATCGTCGAATTGTTTCTGGATTGTTGTTGCAGAGAAATTCTGATCCTTAGCTTTAGAAGCAACTCCATGATCAGAAAGAAAATTCATCATATGATATAATTTCCAATTTTTGAATTTCTTGTAAAATTTCAGTCTGTTTTTTATGATTTTTCTTGACCAGATGACACTCGTGCTGTCCCAGTTTGCTGCCAGTTTAAATAAGCTCTGCTCTGGTGGCAACATGATGCTCTAGGTCACTTTAAGGTCACTTTTTACTGCGACCTCTTAACTTGAAGGTTTTGATGATTCTTGATTTAATTTGGTGGTGAACATTGCTACCAGAGGGAGAAAATGATTTCAAACACACCAGCTTGTCTTTTAGATTGTTGAGGTGATTTCAGATGAACTTGTTTTCCCTCTGCTTAATTCAGCTAAAGTGGGTTTAAAATGAGTTTTGTTAAAAGGTGAACCGAGAGCTAATAAAATGTTTTACATTTATTTGATCTGGATCTAAAATAGATGTGGAAATGTCACCAATAATAACTCCAAAGATTAAAACCACAACACTGGTGTCACTGGCCAACATGCAGAACCACAGATTGATTTTATGTGAATATTTGAGGCTGTATACAAACTGAGCTTTTTCTGCATATTTTTGAAATTTCTCCTTTCAACTCCAAGTGACATTCTTGAAATGTTTTCTTCGTTCTGTCACCGCAGAACAACAGCTTTTTTTCCCTCCCTGCCACGTTGCTGCACCAGTTAATTTCTCATATCAGCATCACAGCTGTCAGTGGCTGTAAAAGAAAATTATCGTATGCAGTCTGTGTGCGTTGTCCGCTGCGTGAACACGGCTTTGATTCCTTTTCACTCGTCTCCGTCCTGCAGCTGTCTGACACGCCGAGGCAGGACCGCTGTCACAATCTCCTCAACGCTCTCAACTCTCACAAGGACAGGTGAGTCGTTGCGTTTAAGGAGAAGAATAAACACCAGCCGCACATGACCGGAGTGATGAGGAGACGGGCTGCGGCGAAACGTGTGACTTTGAATAAAGAGGCGGGGAAATGAATCTGACAGACTTACAGAGATTATTTTGATTTGTAAGCAGCACAGAATGCTGCTAACCTCTATTAAATTATTAGAACTAAAGAAATGCAACTGCTTCAAGTAGATTTTTGTTGAATGTTGTTTAAAAATAACCTTGTAGCCAAATAAAACAGCATATTTCTCCAGGCGAAGTCTCTTCTAATTATGTGCATGTTAATTACAGAGTCACTACCTTTGAAGTGTTCCCACGTCTTGCTTCTCATCAGGAGCTGAAGAACATTGTGTTAGAAAGCTTCACTGTGCCTTGCAACTGTTCATCCCCATATTCAGCTGCATTCCCACATTTTGTCATGTTCCAGCCAAAATTATTGGGATTTTATTTGATAGAGACTCAAAAACTGTTGAGTCATTTTAAAACGGTGAGAAAAGCATTTATCCTAAGCTCCTATTGCTTCGAAACGCTTAAATTTTATCAGTTTGGTACAAACCAGAGCCGTGAGGCTCATAGTAAATCTGGAGGAGCTGCAAAGATCAGCAACTCAGGTGGACGAATCTATTAGGCTACACAGCAAACAAATGCCACCCAAATCAGATTAATTTTGCCTTCATGCAGCTTTTTTGCTGCTTATGAAGATGTTATGTTTATCCTTTTGTTAAAGAGTTACATTTCTCCATCACTTCACAACTGTGCTGTACTTTGTGTTTTTCCGTTACATAAAATACCAATTAAAAAACATTGTATTTGTGGTTGCAGCATGACAAAATGTGAAAAACAAAGTGAAGCATGATTACTGTTGCAATGCATTGTGAATTCATTATGCTGAAAAGAACAGAAATGTGACTTCTGCTCCTCTGCGCCACACAGGTTTGTCTCTGGAAAGGAGATCAAGAAGAAGAAGTGTCTGTTTGGGCTGCAGGTCCGAGCTCCGCCTCCTCTGACGTCTGATTCGTCGCCTCTCGTCACCGATCCGCCTATCAGCATCACCCACAGGAGAAGGTCAGATTGAGAACAGCAGGTTTCTTTTTTCTTCTTTCAGATGAAACTCTGGAAATCTCACATATTGTGTAATTAAACGTAAACAATCAGTCAGAATCCCATCGTTTTCCTAAAAATGTGTGAAACTTTGTTAATATGTTCCTCTCATAATCATTCGCTGCCCTAAAACTCTGTCCTACACCACTGTAATAAATTACACATGAAGAAATTCTGCTGGTGTTTTTTCTTGTTTACTAATTTATGTTTTTCTTGTCCTCAGCCCGTTGTCACTGCCCTGCCAGAGGAGAGGGGGGGGGTCGGAGTCACGTAAATCAAAGCGTCGCATCATGGAGACACAGGTCAGCGCCTCTGTCTCAGGATAAGGGAGGATGCAGGGGGGTGTGGGACACCAAACTCGTTGATATTTTGTTCCTTTTTCTTTTTTTCTCTCTTTGCTGCAGTCAGATAAACAGCTCTCTGCAACTCAAATAACCTGTCAGTCAGACGACACCACGAAGGTTCATTTCACCGTGGAGATCAGTTTTTACTCCTCTCCTCAGTTCAGTGCCTCTGTTGCGGTTCTCCTTTTTTTTCCTGCAGGATGCTAATGTTTGAGGGTACACAGATAGATTAATAATAGCTGTGAGAGACGTGGCGTTGCTCCGGTAAAATGTATAATTCAAATCCAATCTTGCCAAAACCTGCTCTTGTATTTCATCAACACCTGCAGTTCAGCGTCGCATTTATCATTATCATCAAAGCCAATTCCCGGCGGATCGCTCTGAAACAAGCACCATCACATGTGGTGGTTGCTATTTATACTCCGCATTCTTAACCGTGAATGCTCCTTGTGCTTTTTTCCTCCTACTCATCACTCTGATCTGAGTATGTGCACATACTGTAATCCTGGAACAATACGCTCTGCAGAGCTCTCATTTTTTTTCTCGCTTCTTCTTTTTTTCCTTTGGCATATCCAGGCCTCATTGTTCTGCTCTGACTGATGCTAATCTCCGCCCGTCTTTGAGGAGCAGCTCTTGGTTGTAGTGAGGAAAGTGAGATGGGTAGGAATGCTGATGGCCTGGGATCACTTCCAAACGCACTTTGCAGTCAATTACAGTTTGGCCAGGTGGCGCTGGCACCTTGACAGTGCAACTCTGACAGAGCACCAGCGTTTAAAGGCACAGACGTTCGCTGGAGCCTCTGAGTAATAGTCCTCCGTCATTAGAGTCATGCTACAGAATAATAATGGGCTCAGCGTGGTGCTATGTCACAGTCCAGCGATGAGAAATCGACCTCATGCATGATGTTTCCTGTGACTGATGGCTCTATCTGATGATGATCCTGATGCTTGTACTTGTTATGAGTCGTTGGGAGACAGAGAGCTGCCTTTCTAACCAGTAACTCTGCCACATGATGGGACGGAAAGGGAACAGATCTGTCAACCCTTTTGGCTCCAAGTTCTGCAAAATATAAAAATGATTCAGGATTTTTATCCACAGAACTTTGATGATATACGATGGACTTAAAGATAAAATTATTCTACTGTAGTGTACCTTGAAAAAAGTAATTATAATCCATGAGTGTTTTCACATTTTGTCATGTCACAACTACAAACTTCATTGTTTCTTATATTTAAGGGTGTTTTCACACCTGGTAGTCCAGAAGACCTGGTTTGATTGATTCTGTTTCACACTGCACTGTGTGGAAACAACTGGAAAAATACTGAAGGAAACAACTCCAAAAACCTCTGAAGAAGACATGAACGCAACTTCCCTCTTCGCGAAACTTGACTAAAAATGGAGTGGCATCAGATTGTAGCTGTTATAGGATTTCTCTTTTGTCGTTAGTAAAAGACCATGAGCCATTTTTTTGTTTGCTTTGGTTGTATTTACCCAGAATGCCCTGCGCTAGAGTTCACTTCCTGTTTCTGGAGCGCTCTCTGGCCCACTTTGCGTTCACATATGCATTCGAACTGCTCCAGTTCCAGAGGTGTGAGTGTTTGGGCCACCTCTCACACTGACCCCTCTGTTCGCAGGCCTGTCCACCGCCGGTCGCTGCCAACCCAGTGGAACTTCTGCCATGTTGCCATGGATACGTGGGAGGAGCCAACCTTTACAACTCCAGGAAGTTG
This sequence comes from Poecilia reticulata, assembly GCF_904066995.2. NCBI lineage: Eukaryota > Metazoa > Chordata > Actinopteri > Cyprinodontiformes > Poeciliidae > Poecilia > Poecilia reticulata. The sequence goes on along the minus strand of NC_088845.1, from coordinate 3,147,571 downwards.
GATGAGGAGATGGATGCAAGGTAAGGTTTCCTCTGCCCTGGAGGTTTTGTTCAATTTACTGACGTAAAATGACATGGGTGTAAATTTTAAAACATTATCTATATTCATCTTATAGTAAGTAGCATTTATTAAAATTATTATATCGGGCTATTTATTACATTATTACACACTGAAATTATTTAATTTTTTGTTTTTAAAACTAATAAAGTAAGGATGTATTTATTTCTTAGCTTGTGTCACTTTAATATAAGATCTTTTGGATTAAATGTCAGTATGCTGGGTTATTTGATTGTGGATTTTTATTAGTGTGTTGTTTTAAATATGTAAATATTGTTTTACTATTGCTATTTATCCTGCTTTATATGAATCATTTAATCTGGTGATTTTTAAATTTGCCTTCTAAGAAAGGTTTGGTATGGATGAATCTGCCTGAACGTTTATACCCCAACAACTGGAAAAATTCACTGCATGGTTCAAATAAACATCTAATTTTTGTCATATCATATTTTTTCAATCAATCAAAACTATAAATATGTTTTGCCTAAATTGCTTTCAAATGACAACAGATATGTAGCAGAAACATTAACAGAGCTCAATAAAAATAAAGCCTAAATCCCTTTTATTTATCTATGGTAGCTTTTTAATTAACAATTTTACCCACATTTGGATATAATCACCGTTTCTTTTTGCAGTTTACTGATGTACATGTTGTGTCTGTTTCGTCTACAGCCCCCCTCCCAAGCGAATGTATGCGCTGTACCACTCCACCTACAATGGGAACACTCCTCTCTCCAGGGGTCTTCATCACTACAGCAGGTTCTAAATTCACTTTTTAACCTCTTTTCTGGTTCACAGGACCATTTTTAAATCATTCATGAAATCATATCTTTGATATATATATATATTTTTTGTTTAGAAACTTGTAAATGGTCTCAAAACAACAATGTCACCATTTATTGCAATTCATTGTTATAATTCCCGAGTGGGAGAATTTGTAGCTCTTTAACTGTCAAAAGCTTCATATTTCTCACATCTTTGCCTCTGTTTGCTCTCGCAGCATGGAGGACACCTGCAGATTACCTCCACCATGCTACCCGTACCCCTTCAGCTCCAACGGGAACCCCCACCTCCATCACCTCCACCAGCACCACCACCACAGCCAGCAACACAACCACCAGCACCAGCCGGGTCAGAAGCAGCTGGAGCCCCTCATCCTGCGCGACGTTCCTCCGTATCAGAGCGGCGCGGGCGGCGGAGGAGGCAGTGGTGGGGCGGGAAGCGGAGCGGGGATGGGTGTGGGCGTGGGCGGGGGTGACGGGACTGTGGCCCGGAGCTGGGCAGGTGGAGGGGAGGCCGTGAGGATCCTGGCAAGACGCGTGACTCCAGACGGGAAGGTGCAGTACCTGGTGGAGTGGGACAACGTGGGTCTGTACTGAGGCAGACCGGGACAGCAGGAGACACAGGACTGATGTGTATTTAATACGTGGCGGTGTGTAAAGAACAAAAAAAATCTAAACATGGTTCAGATCCAGGTTTCTCTCATAGTATCACCTCAGTTGGACATTATTATAACCTCAGTACTAGGTGTTCCTATTTGCTAGTGTTCCTCTGATATTTGTACTGTTATAACTTTGGAATATGCCTTTGCATTGATCATGTTTTACAGTGATGATGGAAACGACTTCAACTTCCAGATAATCTATCAGTGTTTCAACCTTATTAGGAAAAAACTGTTCTAAGGGTTTATATACTGTACATACTCTGCTGCAGGTATACAAGGTACTAGAAGACGACCTTCTGTTTCTTTTGTATTTTACAGTTTTTAATTTATGATTTACCTGAGAAATGTTTATTTTCCTGCTTCACTATGGATACCTTGATCCCAAAACGGGTAAATATTGGGACTATGTGAAAAAAATTAATAAAACAAAGTGATTCTTTCACTAAATGTGACTTTATTACATTTTCTTTTTCATTACCAAAAAAGTGCTGGAAAATCTCAACTTCATTTTTAGTTCATTTATTCAGGGGGAGAAAAAATATGGAAACACAGATGCCACAATTATTACCTCTATTTAGATGTTTTCCTATGTTTTCCCTCTTTAAGTTGATCAATGTCTAAACATTTTGATTAGTTATCAACAATTCTAATTTTCTGTGGTATAAATTGGACACCTTTTTTTTTTTTACCAACTCCTCAAAACAGGAAACAAAAGAGTATAATCTTTAAATAAGAAAGATTAATGCTGTTCTTCATAACATCAAGATAACAGTTAGTGACCCAAACCTGTGCATATCAACAACCAGAGGAATAAGTAATTAATAAAAAAAAAAAAAGTTTAAGACAACCATAAAATAATCTCCAAATATCCCAGTTCAAGAAATCCAACAAACATCTTGGGGTCACAAATTCTCCATAATAACTACTAGACTAAAACTAAATCCCAGTCAGTTTGGTTGAGATTTAGCTTTAACTAGGCAACTGTAGGGCATCTGACTTTTTCTCCTTAAGGTGTTGCATTAGTGGTGTGTTTAGAAAAATGTCCTGGTTCAAGTTAATATCCATCCAAATATTTCCAAAACTCAAGCAGGTCTGACAGTGTCTGACAGACCACTGATATTTAGGTTCAGCTTGCATCTTTTCTGTCTGTAATGCATATTTTATGGCCCCAAAATGCAGGAATCTGATTGTTCATTTCTTTGCAGAATCAACATTCAAGATCAGAAACAGGGTGAAAAAATTGTCAGTTGACGGTTTTACAGAAACATTGGAAACAGAGTTTACTCCATGATTTACATAACCTGAAAGTTGGTGAGTTTTTAAAAAAACACAAACCCATTACACTGATGAAAACTTTTTGGTCTACTTCCAACAATCCCCAGTATTGTTCTTTAAAATGAAAACCAAATCCAACTGTGAACAGCCTTGTAAATTATTCAAATGGGGATGATGAAGTGCCAAGTTTGTCCTGAAGGAGGGTTTAGCTACTTTGTGTGTGGCTGAGAATTTGCGGCTGCTGCCAGCAGGAAAAGACAGATGTTCATCCTGTGTTTGCGCCAGACCTCGAGACGAATGGATGGGCCAAATAATGAAAATTCAGACAAATAACACAACATTTCTGTTTTGTTTCTGGGACGTGTCTCTCCAGAAATGTTGCTGCTATTGCTGTCATTTTGATGTGAAAATATGTCTGCAGGCTCATGAGTTGCACTGATATTTTCTTGAATTTTGCTAAAAACCAAACATGTAATCAAATGATATTTATAAATCAATATATTTTTCTTACTTGTGTCAATACAAATTTCAACAATCATAATGGATTCTTGAAATCCATTATGATTTCAAGAATCCATTCTTGAAATCTGATGGTTACATTTCTGTTGCACTATTTAACATTCATCCACTGGATAAATACAAAATTGTATATTCATCCATTGAAAAAATCTAAAATATCCATCCAATGAACACAATGGTGGTCCCAATCTGACAGAATTTTATTTACATATTTATAGTATTTAACTCCATTCCTTAAATATGAGCTATGCTTGCAATGGCAAGGTTTTACCACTAGATGGAGTACACGCTTCAACATCCTAAAGGCAGCCACTTCGTTCTGCTGCATTCACTGACCCTGTGAAACTACGATGTTCCAAGAAAAACGGTAAAATTTGTGATTGAGGAATCCCAAACAGGAACCAGCGAATGGTGACATGTTTACCAAACGTATGTACAGGTACATGACTTTGAATTAACGTGTTTGTCTTTATGACTTGCTTTTTATACTAGTTTAAAACAGGCTCATTGTGGGTTTTTCGGAAAAAAATGAAGTATACTTCTAACAGCTCAAGCTAACAGAGCCCAACGTTAAGAAGCTAAACGTTAAGCTAGTTATTATTGAAAGTAATTCAACTGGACATGTTCACACAGGCCTACAAAAGTTACTGACAACGTTAATTTTAGCATTAATTAGTTTTAAAGTTTTACGTAGCATAAATGCATCATGAGCGAGTTTACGGCGCCATTTTGGCTCACCAGTTTCTTATTGACTTCAGTCTATTTTTAGTTGAATGATATTCAAATATCAAATATGCCAGTGTTCCTTTGTACATTAAAGTCAGCTTTTATTGTCTGCTGCATGAACATAAAAGTCGAGCAGAGAAACAGTGGCCTTATTTTTGACAGGTGAAGAATATTAAGAATTTAACAAGAAACATAATTTTGATCTAGGTAAATCGACCTGCTCAGTAGGCTTTGTTTATATGTAATTAAATTTTCTCTAAAGTGTTGCTCATTTACAACTTGAATGGAATGATTTTCTTTAGAGATGAAAAATGTAAATCATTCATAACATTAGCTATCATGTCTAATCAAACCCAAAGTCAAAAAATAAAATAAAAAAAATGACTGAAAAAAATTAATTCAGATAAAAATGTAAAACTACATGAGTTAAGGAAGGATCCAATCTCACAGTCAATGATGATGATCAAACATCACTTTTATATTTGTTTACCACCAATTTTTTGTACTTTTAATCCAGTTTTACTGGACTAATTCATAGTTCATTAACTTCCAACAGCTTCTGACTGTAGTTTGGAAGCAGATTGCTGAATACTTTGCATACCTGCTGTCTTGAATGGTGCTCAAATTTTGAGCCCTGTAATGCAGTGAATATTTTGGCATTTTGATCATAGTGATCTGAATCTTTTATAATTCTAATAGGATTTTTCTGAAACATACCCGGTTTATTGTTAGTTTGTATTTCCCTGTACTTCTGCACCATATGTCATTTGATTAACTTGTATGATGTTGATCAGTGACGTGCGGTCAGGGGAGGCATGGAAAAATAATATATAAAATCATTTATATAGCTATTTTCATGTACTATAAAGTATCTAGTTTTTACTTAGCTTAACCAATTCTGATTAGCTTTTCTTCAAAATCGCTGGATTTTCGCATTTTCCCATTAAAGTGCTCAGAAGCTAAGCCGGTGAGGCAGCAGCAGCTGAGCCTCACTTGGGATTGCGCAACCTCTCGTTAACTGCACTGGCTGCCATTATATGACAGCATGTTCGTCCTGTCTGAACGCCGGCTATAAAATGGCTAAGAAACATTTAATATATGGACTGATTCTCCATAATTTAGCTTATGTATATGATGCACAGTGTTTTTTGTCATTAACTGTGGGTGTATCGTGTTTTGTGTGCGGAGGAGCGATAAGAAACGGCAGAGAACAGACTCACCGCTGGGGGCGCTCATGATCTCAGATATTGTGACTGCACAACTGCAGAGTAAGAGACAGTGAGCTAGCCATGGAGCTAGCCACACAGTAAATAAGTAAAGTACCGCGATGAATATGTTTTCTTCTCTCCTCCGACGTCAACATGAAAGACTGCATTTCTACACTTAAACAGTTTTCTAAAGTGGATTTTCAATTGAAGCAGGAGATGATAACTAAAGGAAGACCAACACCGGAGCTGAAAGTTTTACTTCAAGACAGTTTGATGATTCTCAAACGGAGTAAAGACATGCCGAGGATAGACTTGGCTTTGGATGAACGGATATTTTTGTGCAGAATTAGGGGTGTATGGATTTCATGGATACGTAAAGGTAAGACGGCAATAAGATGTTTTTGTTTAGTTTTTTAATTAAATCTGCGTTTTGTGGGCTACAGTTAATGTTTAAATAATTCAGTAAAGTAGAAGCGGTAGCTAATCTACCACAGCAATTATTTATTAATAAAACATTAAGCCTAAAACGTACTACAACAATAAACTAAATGTTCTGTTCTGTGTGCAAAATTCTTGAATGTTTTTTCGTGTTTAATCCTAAAACATGAAGTGACATTGTTGTCAGTTGCTATGGCAACGAGTCTGCGTTGCCTTAGCAACGTAGCTTGGCGAATACAGATCACTTTGCTGTGGATCATAGCACGAAATTAATACCTACATTTCTAAGTTTCACTGAGTTAACGCGGGTGTTCTGTCAGATAGCCATACATGTCAGAATAGCATACATGTAGTAAGTGCGCATGCGCACGCATGCGCATTCTGCAGGAGGTCTGCGATATCGAGAGGAGCCGTCAGCTCATCATACGCGAGAAGAAAAAACAAGACCCAATAAAAAGTAAGTAAATAAATCAAATTTAATGCTGCTGCAGCTGCAGTAAACTACAAAACAAGCCCCGTTTAAATTCACGTTCCCCAGTTCATTGATATTTTTGGGTTGGATAACACGTCTGCTAGCTTGGATACAGTGATGGCTTTCCAGATAGGACTTCGACACATAGGTTTACTTATTAGGATTACTTAAAACTCTTAAATGTTGAATTTGAATTATTTGTTTATTTTTTTAACTTTCCTTATCGTTTTTTTTCTTCACGCTACCAGACTGTACAAGCAGAAACCGTATTGGTATGGGTATTACCCACACTGAAACTGGGGCAAAACCAGTGTTTCACCTTCGAAATAAATCTTTATCTTTATTAATGTATATGAAAAGCATTCATGTTAAGTTTGTTTTTATATGTGCTTCACATTTACATATATTAAGATTTTGCAAATTGAGGTTGCTTTTGGAACATGAAGGCTTTTCTGGTTCACAGATCACATACCCGAGTACAGCCCCTGTGTTATGTAGCCAACAGTCACTATCTGTGTGACTTTTGCCTCAATTAATAAAGACAGGAGATGTTCTTGAGTCACTTGAAGTCCCTGTGTTCACCATGCGTTGCCAGGAAGGACATGGTGTCCACCAGTGTTGTCAATAAAATTGGGATCTGTCAATTGCATTTAAACTCGCTGTTGCGTTTTCTGCAGTATTTCAAGAATTGTATTGTTGGATGTACATTCATAAACATGTAGATTAGAAGGTTTTTTTTTTGTGAATGTTCGGAGATTTATAGCTTTGGACAGCTATGATTCTAAGAAGTTTTTGGTCAGAACACAAAAAATTATATTAATGTTGGGTATAAAGAACCAGTTCCCCTGTTCAGGGAACTGTGGAAGTCTGTGTGAAACCTGTTGATCAGTTTTTGTTAATATTCTAACAATCAAAAACACAAGATGGTTTAGGAGCATATCACAGAATTTCTCATTCCAAAAAGAACAAATTTTCCCATAGGCCATGCAGGAACAGTCCAAAGCATTAAAAAAATCCAAAGATATATGAAATACTAAATTGCAGTATTTTCTGTTATGTACAAGTAGAACATTATGGCTTGTCAACAGAATATAAAGAGATAGTACTTGACTATTTTTGGTAAAGTACACTCAAAATGCCTTTATTTGTTCCCAGACAAGGTGGAAGAGTACTGTGTGGCATGCAACATGCTTCATTATAATGCAACAGAGAACATCATTGACATGGTAAACAATTAAACTGTACAATTTAACACTTCAAACACATTACACTTGCTAACTCATAACTGTTTTCTTTTTCTGTCCACTTCACAGATACAGTGTGACAACTGTTCAAGGTGGACACACAAAGAATGTGCCACAGACATGGGTGACATGTTCAAATGTGAAAAGTGTAACATCAATTAAACAGTTTTACCCCACCAGTGATAGTGTGGATTATTAAAAATACAGAAGTAAAATGTTCTATATTAAATATATTGCATTATACAACTGATGTCATTGGTATTAATCAAGAAGTTACATAGTCGCTAACAACAAAGTGTATGACAATCAGACAGGTTAACTGAGAAATCAGGATGTCATACAGTAGCTAATAATAAAGTGTATGTCAATCAGACAGGTTAACTGAGAAATCAGGATGTCATACAGTAGCTAATAATAAAGTGTATGACAATCAGACAGGTTAACTGAGAAATCAGGATGTCATACAGTAGCTAATAATAAAGTGTATGTCAATCAGACAGGTTAACTGAGAAATCAGGATGTCATACAGTAGCTAATAATGTTTCAATAGACAGGTAATAAATCAGGATGTATACAGTAGCTAATAAAGTGTATGTCAATCAGACAGGTTAACTAATAAATCAGGAAGTCATACAGTCGCTAATAATAAAGTGTATGTCAATCAGACAGGTTAACTGAGAAATCAGGATGTCATACAGTAGCTAATAATAAAGTGTATGACAATCAGACAGGTTAACTAATAAATCAGGAAGTCATACAGTAGCTAATAATAAAGTGTATGACAATCAGACAGGTTAACTGAGAAATCAGGATGTCATACAGTAGCTAATAATAAAGTGTATGACAATCAGACAGGTTAACTGAGAAATCAGGAAGTCATACAGTAGCTAATAACAAAGTGTTATTACATTAGCAGCTGTATGACGGTCTAACACTGACTTAATAAAGATGATTAAATATAAAATATGGTGATCATAGCGTACAATTGTCTGACAGAAATAGCTGTCAGTTTGTCCTACGTGTATCGCGATCTGACAACGTATGATGATCCGACAGATATAGCCATCAGATTGTCATACGCGTATGACAATCTGACAACGCATGGCTATCTGACAGAACACGGCCATGGATGACACGTAAAAGATTAAGTCTTTTTGCCCCCCAGCGTTGTACGCATGCGCGAAATTTCCGTAGGTCCAATAACATGGATGGTGTCTACGTCATAAGTCAGTGCCTCACCAGCAATGAACCTCACCGCACGTCACTGGTTGATACGTGCAACCAGATGCAGTGAAAATACAAATATTTGTCATAGGGAAACTTTTAAGATATAATCAAAACATAAGTCAGTTAGTATCGCTGAAAATTGTGATGGTGATATTGATTTATGACAAACCGATATTTATGTGACTCTTAGCATAATGTCTCCATCACTGTCTGAGTTTTAATATCTCAGTGTAAAAACATACATCAGACATAAGAAAGAAGCTTTTTCATAAGTTATTAACTTATTATGTTTTCACTTTCACTTTATGTTAAAGTGCATACATAAAGTTATTATTAACAATAATTTCTATTTATATATATTTGTTTAAATTTCTATGGCATTTCTTTTATTTTAGAATTAATGTATTTATTAACTTTATTAGACCTCAGTAAAGGAACCATAAAAATGACAATATAACACACTGATGTTGGATTCCTCACTTTTGATCATGAGCTAAGTGAATTATATCATAAGCTCCACGCACTCACGCACACGCACACGCACGGACAGACTTTGTCTTCTCCGGCCTGAAGCGGTGAATTTACTCTCACTCAAACATCATTATCTTCCTCAGCCTTCGTCAAGGGGCGCGCGCAGAATTGGAAAACGCGCGAGTTGAATCTCAGTTATATAGATATTGAGGTGAGTGCGCGCCCACACACAGAAACGCGCGCGTGCACGATCCTCCCCTCTCCTCCCTCCTTCGCTCGCTCTCTCTCTCTCTCTCTCCCTCACACACACTCGCTCGTGCTTCACCCTCACACCTCAGCAGCAGCGTGCAAATAAACACGCGTACACACACGCACTCACGCACACACACACACACCATATTCCCGCATCCTGTATTTTTTATGCACCTCGCACCGGGCGCTTTATAAGCGGTCGTGGATTATGATGCCAGTTTTTATCACAGCGGAATATCGGCCTCTTCTTCGACTGCAGCCGTAAACAGCAGTATTACCGCGTGCTTTTTTTTTTTTTTTTTAGATTTATTTTAATTCCAGATTTATTTTGTAATTTGGTTCCCTAGTACTACTGAGCACCGAGAGACCGCCGCGACGCAAAGCCCCACGTCCGATGCTTTTGGAACATGTCCTATGTTCCCTTCCAAGGTAAGCCAGAGATCTCCCCCCTCCTAATTTTTGACTCCCCACTGCATCTCTCTTCTCTGTCCTCCTCCCCCGTTCCCTCCATCCGCACTCTGTCTCTCTCTGTGCCCCTCTCCTCCCTGACTGTCATATGGAAATGTAAGCAGGCACCATAGCCGACAGGTGCGCGCAGATAGCCCAGAGTGCCTGGTAGATGGATGCCCAAACAGGCGCGCACTGAGATCCGGCGCAGCGTCTGTTCGGTGTGCATGCCGCAATTATAGTATCGTAATAAGGGATGCGTGTGCGCTGCTGTCATAGTGTAGGGCTGCTGTGCTGCGTTGATGAGGAATACATGCAGAAATGTTCCCGATCCTGTTAGAAAAATCCACTCCCAGTGAGTTTGTAGTGACACTTGTTAGATGATCTCCACGTACTTCCTGTATGGTGAACACTGCGAAAAGAACAACGTGATCTAAAGGATGTTTATGAGAACTGAGCCCTTATTATTTTAGATATTTGCAGGATTTTGACCTGAATGGACTCCATCCTGCCTCAAAAAAAGTTTGGCCCACTGAAATATGTAGATGACCACTTCTCTGGCTGCTGGTCTTTCATTCCCTCACGCTCTAGCATGAGTGGGTGAAAGGCGCTTCATTGCACGGTCAAAGCCAGATTCCCTCAGTATCGCTGCTCTGCAACTGTGACTAATGCTATATGTGAGCAGGCGTGCTGCAGTGAGCCGCCTCACATCCACCCCAGCCTGGATCGCTCAGTTTGCACCGTGTGTCCCTGTGATCAGAGGGTCAAATAAATGAGGAGAGTCAGATGAGAATGAGGTGCAACGGGCAGCGTAAAGTTTGGGAGCAGCTCTGAAGGACTGAGGGGTGTCCAGGTTTGTGTGAGTACTTGCCGTATCTGTGTGTGGGTTTAGGAGAGCGTGGAGGAGTGCTGCATGTGAGGGTGAAGCTAACCAATGGAGTGTGTGTAGCACTAGACCTGTTATCCTTTGAGGAAAATCAACTGTGCCTCCAAATATCTAATCTCAAACTAAAAAAACCCCAGAAAAAAAACACCCTGGAGTGACCCTGGAGTCAACATCTGAGCCACACATGAAAATAGAGAGCAAATGTAACGGCTGCAGCCTGCTCTCCTCCTTTTAACTCTGCTTCTTATTCCCTCAGAGCACAACAGATAAGAGCCAAAATGCCCTCTTTGCAAATGCATCTATAGAAGTTGGTTGCATAATGCTGGTTGGTGAGATGCTCTTCCACTGTGTGTGTGTGTGTGTGTGTGTGTGTGTGTGTGTGTGTGTGCGTGTGTGTGTGTGTGCGTGTGTGTGTGAGCCCACTCGGAGAGTCATTGCCAGGAAATTGTGAGCACAGTGCCGCACCTTCAAAATCTGCCAGTGATGTAGTTTTTCTCTTTGATTGCAATAATTTGTCCTTTTTAGGAATAAATCGTGTTTTATCCAGCTGGGAACACCTGCAGAGAGTTTAGCCTACTCTTCCCGTTTTGCTAATTATTTCACAGTAATAACGTTAATGTGTTTATTAGTAATGATGATGTAGGATAATATTCTGACATTTTTTTGTTGTTTTCATTAAAGATGTAGTATCCTGCAAGACTCAACGACTGAAACAGTTTAATTGTAGTTTTGTAAAAAGTTACGGTTTTAGAACATGATGTATTTTATGTCCTGAAGTGATAGTTTCCATTGAGCAGTTATTAGCAATCAATATCTTACCAGCAGTAGGTATCTCTCTTAGTTTCTCTACTTTACTCTGTTAGTTTGAATCCATTTCATACATGAGCAAGGAAAAAAAATATTTTACTAATTTTAATTGTGTCTATTATAATTACTCTTTGCACAAAAAAGTAACAATTAAACTTCCCACATAAAACATGTTCTGCAAATTGGATTATGTTTCGAGATGCACCACTCAAAAGTTGGGACCAGTTCCTTATGTCCAATCTTTTTAAAACTTTCATCCATTTGATTTGGATTTTTATCCAAGAACGTTTTAAGAAGATATTAGAATAATTCTTTTCATTTTTATTATGAGCGATCAATACTCGCTTGTAACAGGAGGAGAGGTCACATCGTGTGCGTATGAGAGAGAGAACAATCAATATTTACTATGGCAGTTACACAAAGACAAAAATGTCCAGATATTTTAAATTTGTTTTAGGGTCATATGCAAATAATTAGCAAAGTTAGCTGAAAGCAGAAGTTTCTGTGAGTATATGATAACTTAACTTAATGTTAACATTTCTAAAAAGATCGCCAACATCTCCAAACTCAGGATGTTTAAAGCTCAAAAGGCTCACCGGACTGAACATTTTCCAGTTCTCTTTTCCACGCAATTTGTCGTTTTGTCTCTGGCCAAAAACCCACAAATTGTGATGTAAAAAGCAGAATAATACAAAACTAAAAAGGTGAGTAAATAGTAATGCGCTGCTATAGCTTATTCCCCTTCCATTGGTTTTCAGAAATGATTTGCAGGCCAAATACAGAAACATTTAGTGTATTAGAACTAAATGTTCACACTTTTCTGTCTTTAAACACATCATTTTGCTGTAAAAAGTTGTGTGGATGCACCCAGTGTAAACCACGGCAAGAAACTGCAGCATCAGAAATGTTAAGAGATTTTTAAAATAAATTTCAGTCAGTGTTACTCTTTCAGAAATTGTTGAAGTTTTTGTGCATTTAATTCCTTATTGCCTGAATTTATTTACCACTATATAACAGTTGTAGTTTAGCTGACTAAAAGCTAAACTAAGTATGCTTTGGTAGAGCATATTTTCTCTTGTGAATGCTAAATTTGGTAGAGATTATACATTTTAATGTAGCACATGCAAAAAAAATCTATTAAAGGATGATTAGTGAAAACAATTTCCAGTCTAAGGAATGTTGAATGCTGCTGATAAACATCTTAATACTGTAAAATTACAACTAGATGCTGATTAAATGGCTGCAAAGTGCTTTGTGTACAAATCATGGTACAGTTGACCCTTCAGTTGACGTGTTTTGTGTGTTTGTTTTTGGGTTTTTTTTGTAAAGCATATCTAAAATAGTGTGAAGAAAATCAAACTTACGAAACTGAAATAACTAGCGGCAATGCTACCTGTCACGTTGGTGTTTGTAATGCAGCCAATTAAGGAGCGCCATTTATTTTTCTTGGTGCTGATTGGCTGTAACCCCAAGAGCAGCAAAAATGAAGACTGCGGATGTTAGCTTCTGCGGTAGTGCTAAGAAGGTTTCCATTAATTCATTTGTTATAGTTTTTATAAAATTCAGGTCACACTTTGAAGCAAACAGGAATTTAGTTTCAGGTTTTGTAAACCTGATTGCTGCATTGGTTTCGGCATTGGCAGCAGCTGTTGTTGGATTTCAGAAAAATGCTTAGACAAGCCTTTACTCTCTGATTCCAGGATAAATGACAGCTATCCAATGCGAGTTGTACTCTGCAGATAATGTGAACAAATGTGAACTACCGCTTTAAGAAAATCTGTCAAATTTGACTTTACAGTTGAAGCCAAAATGAATTAGTCGAATGCCTTGAATGCATTTCCTATGGGTGCTGCAGACAGATACTCCATCTTTCCTATATGTTGGAAGCTCCATGGTTACTCGAGGCGATTATGTAACACTGTGTGATATTTATTGCTGCACAGTGACTCAACATACAGAGGTAAAATATGTGGTAAGAGGGCTGATTCCTTTGGCATTGATTTGTGGAGAGAAACACATCAACACTGGGGCGTGGGGGGATTTTTGGTGGGAATGGGAAACGGTGGAGGGGTCTGAACAGTGTTGCAGATGCATCTAAGCCCACTCTGAAGAGAGTGTTCAGCTAATGTACCAGGCGAGCCATTTGCAGTCATGCCAAGTACCGGCTCACATGAACAGGGAGTTAGTGGGAGGCAGGCAGCAGCAGCAGCAGCGATGGGCCTTCCTATCTTGGCAAAATATTTTTCTTTTTCCTCATTCGTTCCCTTAAACTCACACCTCCCTTCAGTCTTCCTCCTTCTTCTACTTTCTCTCCTCCACTGTGGTCGACCCCCGTCACGATGAACCACCCACACATGCCTCTCTACCTCCACAGCGTCTCCTCTATCTCTCTCCTCCTGGCTGACGGACGTGTCCATGAGTGCAGATGGACAGTGTGGAAGCAGGCAGCCGGCCACACAGCTATCCCTGGCCTTGTCGATTTTACAGTAGTTTGATCCAGCAGCTCCTGTCAAGCATGACCGTAGTTAAAGAGACAGCACACCACCAATGCACTGCAGCACTCTTCTTCTCCCTCTTCTCCATCCCTCTCTTTCTCCCATGTGACATAAGGGACTGTCTTACACCCCTCCACTACTCAGGCTGTGCCAAGAACCATCATCTGTTAGGCTATTACTGTACCGCATGCGCGAAATTCATCTAGGGCCGGTGCACTACATGATCTGTCAAAAGAGAAAACCCATTCATTCTCCAGTAGGCCCTCTGCATGCAGCGCAGATCCATTTTGCATGGACTTTTTCAAGTGTTTCGTTGAATTACTACTCCGGTCGACGAGTGATGAGCGCACAGGAGAACTGATATGTTTTTAATCGCCTGATGTTCCTCTTGGCTGACGGTGATGAATCTGTTGTGATCTTCTTGAATCTGTAGTGTTCGGAATCATCCTAAATTTGCTGGGCCGAATCCAGTTTAGATGGGAAAAGTCAGCACTTCTAAATGTCAAACCCAAATGTGTGACATGTTGAGGGAACATCAATGACGTCATTATTCTGCCTCGCAGCGAGAAGATTAATTAGGGCCCAGCAGACGTACATCTCATTACATTTATAGTAAACTTTATATTGTCTTCAGCGGTGCAGAGAAGATGGGGCGCAATGGTCAGTTTAACAAGTTTTGTGTCAATTATAGGTCTTGCAGAACTTTCATTGTGCTTTGTTTTATTATCTTAAAACAATATAATTTGTTTATCTTCAAAATTCATCCCAATCAGCACCTAGTACAGTATAAGTATTCATACATTTCAACTTTTTAAGGTTTTTTAACTTTCCCATTTGATACCTCAGTCTCAGTCACATTGGATTAAGATCATCTGTCGACAACAGTTTTCAAATCTTGGCACATTTTTAAATTAATTTAGGTTTAGACACATTAGCATGCTCATTATAACCCATTTCCTGGTTCTGGCTGCATGTTTAGGGTCACTGTCCTGTTGGAAGGTGAACCTCTACGTCAATCTCCAGGCCTTTGCTGCGTCTAAAAGGTTTTTATTCCAGTATTTTCCTGTATTTAGTTCCTGCATCCATCCATCAACTCTGTTGAGCTTTCATATCCCTCCCACCACCATGTTTCACCATGGAGATGCTGTTTGTGCACAGACCAAGAAGTCCAAATATGGTCTTAACTGAGCAGAGCTTCCACATATTTGACGTGTTTCCCATCTGACTTGTGGCAAACTGCAAAATGGATTTCTTGTAGCTTTTTTCCCAGCGGTGGCTGAAGTCTTGGAGTTTATGTCTAACAGTTGTTAGGTTTGCAGTTGGCCCCTCCTCTTTCCATGTTTAGATGACGGGTTGAACAAGGACTCTGTGTGATGCTCAGAGCTTGGGATTTTGTTTTAGATCTATAAATTTCTCCATAACTTCCTCCCTGACCTGTCTGCTGGGTTCCTTGGTTTTCATGATCCTGGTTTTTCTCTAACAAATGTTTGAGGCCTTCGGGGAACAGTTAGACTCTATTTACTAATTTGCTTTCCTGTTTAAGGCAATTGGCCACACTGGATTTTATTTATGGGTATTATAGAAATTAAGCCTGTTACAATAAGCAATTTAGCAATTAATTATACGATTAATCAAAATGTACTCAATAATTTCCATTCTGATGAGTGACTAGTATTTTTTGTTTACTGAGACTTCACAATCCATTTTACGTATGGCTTTGGTTGTGTGTGATTTTTTATTTCCTGTTTATTTATTGTTTTTGGTTGTTGTTTTTGATTTTGAATTATTATATGCCTTCCAGTTTCAGTGTTAAGTGTTCAACTGTCAAAATAAAAATGTATTAGTCTTTGAGAGGGTGAACTTTCATTATCACGACATAATCATTATATAAGTTGAAAATGGTCTCAAAATGTCAATATTATCATTTATTACAACAATTTCCGAGACAATATATTATCCAGCAAAATTAGTTTGCCCAATCTAAGCTGAAAATTACATGTATGTCACACTTTCCAACTCTTTATTTAAAAAAAAAGAGTTGGAAACCTCCTTTTCATCCTTAGAGTATTTTATTTGCCTCCAAATCACAGTACATCAAATGCCTGTAAAGTTCTAGAGGCCAGTTTTACTGCTCTACACAGATATGAATCTCCCTTTGGTTTGTGGATAGTGCTCGAAGAACAATATGGTGTATTTTTGGCCAAATAAACGAATAACCTGTTAGTCTAGCTGTAGTACTCTGCTTGCTCCATTGCAACATCAGATGGCTGAGTTTCATCTTCAGCTGATCCTCTTTTTTTCTACATTTCCTGAATGCTGGATAACATTAAATGTCCTTTTTTAAAAAAAAAAAAGAAACCCCTATCCTCTAACATAGAGACATTTTAATATCTCTTTAGTGATTCTGGTGGAGGGCGGCAGGTCTGCATCTGGGCTGCCGGGACCGAGTTGCTTGGCGCTGCACCTTTTTAGACTCAGCTGGACTTTGGTGGGTGGGCAGTTCGATTCTGCTGCAAAGCCAGAGTGGAATGACTCAATGGGTTTATGCAGAAGGAGCAAATGCTTCGGCTTTTGATTGATCCTGTCAGGATCCAGCTGAAAGGTCAGGATGAGCCGCCCAATCAGAGCGCTGCCAGTCAGGAGTAATGATCTCCCTTTGGATGTGGTTGGCTCATATGGTTTGCAGGCATGAGATTATCCAATCTCAAGCATGTTTACTGTTTAAAGCTGCGAGGTTTTATTCTCCCCTTACACCGCAGGCAGTGGTAGAGGTTACACTGAGTGCTATGAGTCATGGTGAGTGGACTCGGTTATTTCTGCATGATGTAAACATTGTTTTTTAATTTATTTCTTCTGTACAGAACATTATGTTTGTTTTTTTTGTTGTGACATTTTGAAACCGGTGAATGTTACCTTCATCTGAGTCAGTCCTATTTGTTTTGTCTCCAAAAACTCATTTTGCTGAAATAAAAAGTCCAACTTTTTAAGTGCCACTTTTGATAACACTGTTGCCTCACAGCAAGAAGTTTCTGAGTTTGAATCCCGGCCTGGGATAAACTTCCTCCTTCCCTCCATTCTCCATTAGGGCCTTGAGACACTTCTGCAATAAATATCATCCAGATTTATGCATATAAGCATTCAAATGCTTCTGATGCTCACATGTAATGGCGACCAGACTTCCTTTTTAATTCCCAGAAAACGATCTAATTTATTTACGTTTGCAGCAGGGTTTTCATTTCGTCCTGTCCAAACGAATACGGGTATTTTGGAAACACGTTTTCTGCTCCAGTTGCCTTCGTCGTCCTCATGCAAACTTTGTTCTTGTTAATAAAAACACATTTCCAAACATTTTTTTGGCACTAGTGGCCTTTATTGAACAGAAAGAGAACAGGAAGAAAGACAGAGAATGTTCCAGAACCTGGAATCAAACCCAGGACGATCCAGGATCTTGTTTTAACAGCTGAGCCACGCAGCGCCCCCAGACTACGAAACACGAACAGCTGATGCAGCAGGGTTCAAAACTGATCAGTCTGAGTCGTCTAAGATCAGCGTGTCTCTAGTTGAATAGTTGAATAACTTGAATAACTTTTTGGAAGAAATGCATTTTCAGGAGGAGTTTTATGACATTGAACTTTTTCTTTTACTTGAGTAACATTTTTAGAAAGTATCACTATTACTAGAATAGCATTTTTTTGCCCACTGTGAGTAACTTAACTGAATGAAAAAAAAAATGCATACACACACACACGCACACACACACACACACACACACACACACACACACACACACACACACACACACACACACACACACACAACTTAAGCTAAAAGTGAAACTTGTTTGTGCAGAAGGTTTGTTTTTCTAATTTTGTTTTCCGCCTGCTGAGCCTGTTGTACCATTTGGCTCTGGTGCAACAGTGCCAAATAGTCCTAACATACAGTATATTTGCATTACAGATGGTTAGTATTAGTTTTTTATGATTTGGAAAAGTACTGCCTGAATCTGTTATCTTCTAGTTGTGTTATTTATTTGTATTATTATTTTTATATTTAAATTTTTGTCTAAATTTTTGTCCTGTGCGCCTGATCTAATGTGCACTCTGCAAACATCCGATGATGTTTGGCTCCAGTCACTGGCTCGCTGTGACTGACCAACGGTTCAAAACAAACATGGTGCACAAAGCATCTGCTTCACCGTCTAATCAGTCAGTTTAATATCTAAATAAACCTGAATTCAACCAGGCAAGCTTATAAATAATGCATGCTGTTCAGAAGTACAAGTCATTTGTAAGCAACAGATACAGGACAGAAGAGAAATAATCCCTTTTGAGTTTCAACTGGGATCGAATCTAGGCTTATATTTGTATATTAGTTCAGACTCATCACATTTGAGATTCTGATCATTCAGATATTTTTTATTCGTGGATGTTTAAATAATGGTTACTGCATTTTTGCAATGTTGGAGGTAGCACTTTTATATGTATTTAAAGGTCAAATCTTAATTCACACCGTATGAAAGTTGAATAATTGACTAAAATAAACTTGCTTTTGTTTTAGAAAATGCTTAATTAAAAGATGTATTGATAGATTTAATTGATGACAGCCTATTTTTGTTTTTCAGCAGAAATAGTACAATTCTTTTATGCATCTAGTTAGCATTGTTCTGTTAGCATGAAGCTAAATAAGGGGAAATGTTGGTTATAAAACAAGCAGCTGTTGTTTTTAGAAACAGTCAACATTATTGCCACCTACTGGTTGGTTTTAATGTAGGGATTAAAAAAAAATAATTGTATCCTGATAAAGATAAAAATAACTATTTCAAACAATCTGTTGAAGTTAAAGAAAGTTTAGGAAGAAAGCCAGTGCTCTGAGTTATACCACAGTTTATTTCTGAAGATAGAATTTCCAAAATGACTTCAAACTTTCAAATGAAGAAGCTGCTTTAGACTACCTGTGTTTTTATTTCACCCTAGTAAGTTGTTTCCAGTCCCATTCAGTTCCTAGAATTACATTATCTAAGCCAGAGTGTGACTTAGTTTGGTCAGGACTGGAGTCAGCCCTGACCCGGCACCTGCATACATCTACATTAGTGCTTCACCCAGCAGGAAAAGAAAGTAGGTTCGAGTCTTTTCCAGGCACAGTTTGCACCTTTGTGTGTGGGTTTTCTCTTTTGTGTCCTCCCACATTGCAAACATGCACATGTCAGGCAGAGTGGAAACTCTAAATGGCCCATAGGTATGAATGTGAGTGGATGTCTGCCTATCTGTATTCAAACTGTGATGGGTTGGCTGGCTGCCCGGTGTCCTGCTATCTGCCCAGTGCATGCTGGAATAGATTGCCAGGACAGGATCCAGTAGGCAGGAGAAATAGATAAATAAATAAATGCTTTTTGTCTGTTGCGTAATTTTTTTTTTTGCACTTGAATATCAAATAATTTGAAATGAAAGACTACAGTTGAAATTCAATGTTAGATATTCATTGATTCCTTGACATTTGAATAAAAAAAATAGAGACTGAGAATTCATTTGCACGTGTTGCGAAACAAAATGGACGTGTTCATTAAAGATGCCAGATATTTCATCGTTCAAGCATTGTAGGACTTAATAAATGAAGAGATTTGTTCATGTGAGAAGCATAAAATGACTCCACTGCATCCACTGAGCACAGTTTGTACTCGGTGGTTGCTTGTAATTCTCTGGTAGTTTAGTTCCTCTCCCACTTTCCTAATGCCTCCATAACAGCAGACGGCACACTTCTTCACCCGTGCACAAAGCTCTGCTGACCGCATAGCGCTTTGGTATCAAAGGAAAGAAAGCATGCGGAAAGGGAAACAGAAATGCTGCTTTCCATTTAACTTTTGACCTGAGAATAACAGCATGTCTGTCTTACCTGCGGTTGAGATTTAATTTAACAAACCAGCTGGATTTCACTAATTGACCAGGGTAGCTTTTATTAGCAAGTATGAAATTTGGTTGGGTTCATTTCCAGGTCTGGATTAAGATGGAAAAGGAAAAAAGAACCCCTCCTTCTGTCCTTCATTTACTCTTTGTGTCCTTTTTCATTTTTTCCCTTCCGTTATTCATCTCTCACTTCTTTTAGTATCTTTCCTTTCTTCTTTGTCCTTCCTTTCCATTTTTGTGTCCTTCCTCTTTAAACTGTCTTCGTCTCTTCTTTCCTTCCACTGTAATGTTTGACATAAATTTACAGTGGCTTTTTATATTTAAGACGGGGAACTCTTGGAAGTTGAATCTGAAAATGAAAAATGAGTAGGAACCCAGGAGACAGAGGCTGTGCAGTCAATGTGTGTCTGAAATAAAGAGATACAAACTGACAGAAGTGCAGATAATTAATTCATGACTACAAGTATGGACACTTTTTATGTGCATAACAAAAATATTAGATGTAAGTTCAGAAACATCCCACTTTTCAAGTCACATTAGATTTTTTTGTATTTGGAGTCAGAAGTTCTACCTTCTGGGTTAATATTCAGTTCAGTGCAGTTTATATTATATTTTTTATGATATTGTCAGTTTAAGAAGACTCCGATTCAGTTCAAAGTATAGTCAGATTCAGATGATCATAAGAATTGGTAATAAGTTATAGCACATTTTTCAGAATAAGGTTGTAATATAACAGAAGTGTGGGCCTGTAAATACATTTCAGGTGCACTTTATCTAACCAATAAAGTTGTTGACTTTGCAGCAATCCCACATCTTTAGCAAGCATGTGGCGACAATAGAGTGGAGCAACTCCCTGATAATTCAGAAGGGAAGAAGTCAGTTTGAAAGCACAAACTAAAAAAAAGCAATAACCCCATCAGTGACTTTATCCAGGAAAGACTCGCTGTTTAAAACAGAAACACTGAACCAGAAGAAGAAAACATGGCAGCATTTTAATGGATAGCTTGTGTATGAAACCAAGTTTAAGGATTTTCAGACAGCAAGGTGAGATTAGATGGGCAACTTATTTGCAAACTTAAAAGCTTTACATAAAAAGTTCCACAGTAACAGACGTTTTCTCTTTTGTTTACACTTCTTGTTAAATGCAAAGCGAGTTTTTGTTGGCAAATATGTTAAATTAGGATTTATTTTTGGTATATCCAAGTCAAACATCATGATGGTTCAGGCTTTTGCTGGATAAAGAGATGATGATTATGAAAAGCACAAGCCACAGTTAAAAAAAAAAGAATATTTCATATTTTGTTAGTGTCAGCATTACTGCCACCTACTGGCCTGGGATGGGTATTTCAAAATATTCAAATTTGAGAGCCTATATGAAAGTTAGTGTCATTTTTCTACAAATTGAAAAGAAGTTAATTAGTACAAAGTGTTATGAAATGCCGTAACCAGTTGTCTGACACTGAGACTTCATCAGTAGAGACAGGTTAATGGATGATTTATCTGTGACCCACATGTTAGAAATAGTAAAATATGGATGAGAAAGTTTTTAGATAACATCCAGAGATGACATAAATGTTTTTACAAAGATCTGATCAAACCATTTTACTGAATTATCAGCTACTGAAATCAGTTTACAGCAGTGTAAGTAAAAAGCAGGGCTGCTTGAGAAACCTGTCACACTATTTACATCGTTTTTTTTGTGCTTGTTTTGCTACTTAATCATTTTAAATTGTATGCTTAGGATACACATGCGACCCACAATCACAATATCCATGATGTCAGCTTAATTTTTAAGAAGATCTGTTTGCAATTTGTGAATTTGCAGGTACTGGCGTGAGTTTTGGTTGTCCCTGGGTTGTTTCTTCACACCCTGACCAATCTCCATCACAGAACAATGATAAAAATGCACAACGCAGTAGAAAATAGAGTTGTGGAGTATTTTGCAGTGCTCTTTTAAAACATTTTGCAGTAAAAGCTCGACCTTAAATCATCAAGAAACTGAACAAAATTAGTGTATTTATTCAAAGTGTGTACATGTACACACTGGAAGAAATACAGTAATTTTATATACCATATTGAAACTGTCAACTGGAGAAAAAAATGCAAACTTAAGCACCCAATTCTTGTTTTGGAAATGTATCAAAGTTCTCTCACCATCCCACCCTAGAAAAAGAAACGTCAGATGCATCATTAAAAGTACAAAATTAATTTCTTTCAACTTGACGATTTTTATTTGTAAAAATCTACCTAGTATCTCTTATTCGCTTTTGCTGACATTTTCTGGTCCATTTCATATCTAATTTAGGCATGAATCTCTTCTTTACATAATTTGTGAAACCTCAGCATTTCAAAGGGCTTCCTTTCTAATAGAAAAAAAAGGTTTTTCAACAATTTTAAACAAATCTTAATAGGTTGTGCCTCCATTTTAGGTGTAGATTAGAGGCATTTGTCATCTGAAGAATGGTTCTCTGTATTTTTCTGCTTACCTGTGTGAATGTGTGCAGCTTTGTGCTTGTGCCTCTCTTTGTGTGGGCTCATGCCACGGTGTGTAAGTCTTGTGTGGTAGTGTTTTACCTCCACTCAGAGGACTTCAGAAAGGTTAGCTAGCTCACTCAACAGCTGATGGTAAATTTAGCCTCCTTTTCACACAGTCCCACACACGATTCAAGTATTTTTCTATTGTATCTTCTTAATGTTGCCACATTAAAATGATGCAGCTGTAGTTCTTCAAATAATATCTCTCTGCAAAAACAGTATTTCCAGTTTAATTAAATAATATGAAGCCTTAATTTCCATGCATTTTTACTCGAGGAAGTTAGATGCAGATTAATATAATGAAACATCAGGACATTTTCAAATGTCCTGATGTTTCCAGATGAACTGGATGGTGATGAGAATGACCTGAAGAGTGCCAAAAGCACACTTTTAATTCTGTTTTCACGCTTTGTTCTCATGTTTAAATTTGGAAATTACAGGCCTCACTCAGGAGCATCTAATATTTACCAGTGCCATTTAGAAACAAAAGGAAACAAATGAAAGAGCTCAGCAGGAATGGGGCCTTTTTTCCCTGCCGATATAATAGCGTTTTGTTTTCCCGACTGGAATTGCTTACCCACTGTTCCTTTCTTTTAAAATGCTCAGATGTGTTAAGACTTCTGCATTAACGACCAGAAATCTTGTCCTGACAGATCCTGATGTGTGTGTCGCTGCACCTCTTCTAAGAGCTCTGAAGTGCTGTATTTGTATGCTGCTTCATGGTGGCCACATTGCTGACATTTCCCCACTGCTGTCAGTTTGGGCACACACTGACATTACATATGGGTGAAGAGTTGCCTTGCAGATACTATAATCCAAGTGCTTTCCCACCACATCATGGCCCCAAAAGCCTGCAGCCAGGCTTTATGTAACACAAGAACATGCAAACAGACTGCTGAGCTCTTTGTGATGTATTAGCTGGACTAAAAAGGATCTGTAGATGCTGCATATGCTGAACTGAGGCTTTGAATTTTGGCTGAGGAACTTCCACTTACAGGAGGTCTGTTTAGAGTATTTACTGCAGCTCTAACATTTTATCCAGTCAGCAGTTTACACCTGAGAAAACTCTGCGTCGGATTTATGTCGGCTTTTATTGAATACTCCTTTGTGTTACAATCAGTGCTAAATGGAAATAATTTATTATTACTCACAACAGCAACAAATTAATAAAAATATACTGACAATGTTCAAGCTGTTTTAAAATAACATGAATGTCTTTTGTCATTATGTCACTATGCAAGTAGAGAGATATTATTAAAAACAAGAAAGATATGTTTTTTTTAGGTGTTTTCACACTCAGCTGTGTTTGATTTGGAACCAAAATTGCATCATTTTGCTTTCACACCCCCTACAGCCCCTGTTCCCCTCCTCGCCTGTGGTGGCGCTGCACTAACAACCACTGAGGAAAACAACACAAAAACCTCTGAGCGCAACTTCCTTCTTCACAAAATCTAAACAAAAATGGAGCGGCAGCAAATTTTATTGGCTTCTCTGTTATCTTTGGAAAAACACCACAAGCTATTTCGCCATTGTTTTGGTTGTACTTACCCAGAATCCCCTTCACTGTAGTTCGCTTCCTGCTTTTGGAGAGTTCTCTGGTCCGCTTGGCGTACACGTATGCATTGAAACCGCATCACAATTCACGTCAACAGAGCCAAGGCCAAGGTTTTTGGATGAACCAGAGTTTGCCTTTTTGGTTCACTGTGCAGAATGCAACAGTTAAAGATTTAATGCTTAAATCTACAAACATTTGAAGTAAAGAAAAGATTTATGAAACAGAACCAGTAGTTTAAACCACATGTGTTCATTGCTGAATAAACCAAGATTTGTTTTTGTTGGCTAATATATTCCAAGTGTTGTAATTTCACTCATAGTATCCTAATGTAATAATGGTTTGTCTGTTTAAATTTGTATAATGGTGGAATTCAGTGTTCTGTAGTTTCATGACCGAACTGTTACTTTTTCACAATGTCTTATTTCATTTTTTATGCATTGTAATTTCCCCCAGATGATTATTAATCAGACCGTTTGTTTTCATTTTAATTGCATATAGGCTTATGTGGTAGACATGACAGCTGCTGCACTCATGTAGCAGAATTCTGTATTAAGAAATCCATGTAGTTATGTGGTGATAGAGTTGATGCAGCATTAAAAGCACAGTGTGTAATTCTACCGTTTCTGATGCCACTGAAATGAAAGGTTGCGGTGCAATATTGTGACAGGGTATAACATTTAGCCAGTCAGCCAGAGATCCAATGCAGTAGATGCTCACACCTGAGTGGGCCCAGATGCTAAAGGTCGCAGAAAGTATTAGAAACACAGGAGAGAGAGAAAGAAGGAAGAGGATGTGTTTTTTGTGATTTTTTAAAATATTGTGCAGCCTTAGAATTTAATTATCCAGGTCAGGTTTAACCAGAAAAGAACAATGTTGGCATCAGTTAATCATCATCAGTTATTGGTATTTTTTCTGTCACTCTACCACAACTTCTTTTTCTCTGACAAATACTCGAAATGCCAGATAAATTATTTAAGGGTGAAGTAATCTTCTTTAAGGTAACAGTCTGTCAGCTAACTTAACAAAAAGTCTTATTAGTTGAATCTTTCAACACAACTGGGCAACTCAGAAACGCTTCTTTATCAACGTCAAAGTAAAAGTCTCTAACAGAGACACAAGATGTCAAGATTAAAACACAAACCTTCATTTCTGGGGTCTATAATAGTAACTATGACTTATATTATCTGACTAAATCACTTAGCTGACAGCAAATGTTTTTCCAAATCAAACAAAAAAAACAAAACAACTTTGACATTAAATCAAATGGCATTTCTATATCCCCTTAGACCGCTAATATTGAACAAAAAAACATATTTGGCATCAACTCAGAAAGCACTTCTGCTATTAATACACCATAATAATTTTACTTCTCATGCAGGATCTTGAAAAGACACATTTATGGTGTTGAGTTTTACCAGACAACACAACGACCTGTACACAAACAAAATTAAACGATTCTGCATTCGTGATTGACACCTTGCCCTCAGGAGGTATGCCTGGTGAACAGTTAACAGACAAACTGCCATCAGACAGTTAATCTTGCTCTTGTACCTTCAAGGTTTCAGTGCAGTTCTGCATATAAAAACTCAGCTGGGCTAAACAAATCACCTGGCAGGACAGGCTCATCTGTCTGCTCCAGTTTACCATGTCATCTTATTTTTTCTGTTTCTCGTTGATATGACAAATCTTGTATGTTTTAAAACATTAATAGTATTTTTTTAAAGCTACTTCCAAGGTTTTTTTCTTAGTCCTGAGCTGCTAACCTCCCCCTGAAGGATGCATGCCGCCGCTGATGCTTTAGACCAGTGGTTCTTAACCTTTTTTGAGGTACCGAACCCCCCAGTTTCATATGCGCATTCACCAAACCCTTCTCATTCCTACCCCAACCCCACCGACACACAGAAGACTTTGCGGTATTCCGATTTAGTAAAGTAATTATTTGCTGTGTTACCACCCCCACGCCACTAGAGGCAGTAGCAACCCCGAAAAGATGGGACTAAGGAGCAGATTTTGACTATAGAATTTGGTAAAAACGGTGAGCTTTGCTGAAGTAATTAAAGACACAAGCTCAAATCCATGCTGAGAGTGGAAGTCCTTCAATCAGGGCTCCTCCGCAGCACTGATTGGCTAAGCAATGTATCGTGATCCTCTGCAGCAAGTGATGGCAAAGCGGGGCGTCGTCACGACTTTACACAAGTGCGTCTATCTCCGCGGCAGAGGCTCCGCCGAACCCCTGAGACCGACTCACCGAACCCCTGGGGTTCGATCGAACCCAGGTTAAGAACCACTGCTTTAGACTAAAGGGTGATATAGCCTAAGTGGTTTACAGCAAGCCAACATGGTTTACATTGTGTTTTGTTTATTACTTAAACAGTTTGAATTGATTATTTTCTGGCAATGCATCAGTTTAGCTCTCAGCCACAATCCTTTCCTGATTCACTGGACTGAAATGAGACGGTGACACTTCTCTGTCTCAGTGTGAGGGAGGGTTAAAGTCAACCCTCCACTCCTCCTTCAGGGTTTTTTAACCACCAGAGTTAAACTGCTGCTTGGGACAGTTCTTCACATGATTTTTTAAAAGAGCTTGTTTTCAGAAATTGAGAGCCAAGTTAAGCTACATCCTTTTATCACTAGAAATAAAATAGTTTCATTCTGGGTTTTGTAGAAAATGTGTGCTTGGAAACAGCATAACTGCACAAATCATATTAGTTTCAGCATTCCTGCGAATAGAAGCCCTAAAGCCAGCGTCTTAATTTATTAATGCTGTTTGTGAATATCTCAAAATCCAGGTCAACTATTCTCTGATCGAATCTGTACCTACAGCGTTGCAAAAACATGATGTAAAACCCACATTTAAAGTCAGACACCTTAACACCTGGTAATATTAGAAGACTAATAGTGTTTAGAAATAGTGTCAAGAATTTTGTTTATGGATTGAGCTGAAATTA
The DNA here is from genome assembly GCF_904066995.2 of Poecilia reticulata. Classification (NCBI taxonomy): domain Eukaryota; kingdom Metazoa; phylum Chordata; class Actinopteri; order Cyprinodontiformes; family Poeciliidae; genus Poecilia; species Poecilia reticulata. The sequence continues at coordinate 3,120,665 of NC_088845.1, read as the reverse complement.
TGTCTCCAGCTGCAGCTGTACACAGTGTAATTACCTACTTAAAGTCTGACAGTCGACATCAAAACAAACAAATTTTACTTTTAATTCATTAATTCATTGTTTCTGCTGCTTTTTAACCCCAAATCAGGCAAAACCGAAACTTAAACTGTCAAGTTTTTAACATTTTTGCTATTCATGCCCACAAGCAGATTTTTTTCAGGCTTGACTCAAAGTTGGTGTTAAAAAAAAACAACACTTTTTTGTATTGTCAGAGTTTGCTGTAGTGAAAATGCAAAGACCTTGTGCTAGACAAGCATTTGCACCAGTTTAGCATTTGAGGCCTTTCAGAGCTGCCAGGAAAGTAGTTACACATTCAGAGAAGGACTTTGCAATCAAATATGGTTTGTTCAATCAGGCTCCTGCAAGATTTAAAATGTTGCCAAAACAAATTTCTCCACATTGACTGAACCATGTCAGATATCATGTCTATTTTGGTTCAATGCCTTCTTCATTCATGAACACTTGAATCTGATCCTGTGGCTATAGTTTCGCAATCCTTTTCTTTTCTAATGAAGTGTAGCTTTATCTCACAAAAGATTTTAATATTTTAATTATACTGTAATAATTATTTTTCAAACACTTTCGTCTGGTACAAAGCCATTAACTGTAGTATGCAACGTTTGTTTAAAGAAAAATGTTTTCTACATTTTTGTTAAAACTGTCACTATGTCTGTGAATAGATCGATTTCCTCCACTTTCTCCCTGAGCAATTATGGACCTTACCAAGCTCCGCCCAGAAACGCCTCTCGAAAGTCCCACGTGACTTCATGTCTCACATTAACAGCTTAGCTCCAATGTCTAAACATGGCATTTTTTGTTCTCTGCAGAGTATTTCTGAGTCGATTAGTGTAGCATTTCTGCCGGATTTTCACAAAATATCAGCCACGACAATGGACAAGGGAACCAACAAGTTCATGTCATCTTTTTTGGACGACATCAAGATGTTTAGCCACGCGATGCCTCCAACATTGTGCGCGTTGCAGCTAAATGCTACCAGTCGATGAGGAAAACGGCAGATCCTCACACCTTCAGCATAAATATAGCTGTGGACAAGATCACTGATGCCTGTTGTTCTTGCAAGGCTGGGTAAGTCGGGCATTCATGGTTTAGAGGGTTCGAATGTGCCTAGGACTTATACACGGTACTCGGTGCTTGCGTGGCTAACACGATGACAGTTTAGTAAAAAGCCTTTGCAGGTGAAATAAAATCTTTAATGTATGTCAGATACGGTACACATTGCATATTGATCTGTTCAGCTAACGTAAGGCTGTAACAGACAGGCTTCAGGATGTAGAAGTTGTATTAGTACTGCCATTATGCTGTACTTGGCTAAAAGGTTTTCATAATGGATGTGTTTATTATTGACTTTATTTTTTTCATTCACTAAACACAAAGAAAGCAAAGCAATAATACTTACACCAGCAGACACTTTGTTCTTATTGATCCTACGACTGTTGAGCAGCAAATGCAGTCGTGCACAAGCTTTGACCAAGCAAGGCTTTCCGTTTCAGATTTTGGAAATCTGTGAATTTTAGTTCCACAAATACGATCAGGATACCTGACATCGCCTGTACAGATACCCCACTGACGGAGAACCAATTTTTTTCGAGTCCTGATGCAAAAACTTTCTGTCGGTCTGGTAGTCCACAATGTACATTAGCACGAGTTTGTGAGACGGTAACCCACGTGATAGCTGCGCTGTGACGTAAAATGGGCATTAGCCAATGAAAGCCTGCCCCTGTGGTAAGGTCCATTGCCGTCTGAAGAAATACGCTGCTCCTGACCAAAACAACCAATCAGAGCAAAGAGGAGGGGCTTAGCACTGTCAATCAATCTCATGTACTCACTGCTAAATGTATTAATGGTGGAGAATCAACTTACTGTTACAGAAAAACTGTTCGTCGTCATTGGTGGCCATGCTAGCTAGCGTGAGCATTCACAGAAGGCTCGGCTAGTTGTAGCATAGGAGAGAGAAGGGCTAAGGAGGAGGGATGAGCAGCGCCACATGAGATTGTAATTGGCAGCCCTAAGACCCTCCTCCTGGCTCTGATTGGTTGTCTCTAGTTAGTAGAGGGAGAAAGCAGAGGAGTTACATTTTGTCACAGATTACCTGTCTCATACCTACTGCCACAACATGGTGACAGTTTCTACAAATATGTAAGAAAAATATTTTTTTATAAAAGTTACATCATGCACCCTTAAAGGAGGAAACTGAAAAAAACTATTTTAGATAATCAGTGTTGCCCATTGTTGATTTAGCTTCAATTTGAAAGAAAAAATATTATCAGCTGATTCTGTAACTGAAAAGATGATTGATATTTTCATAATATCCATTCCCTCGATGAAGGGAAAAATACTCATAACTTTCCCCTAAAGTGAAATCATGGAATTATAATCTTACGATGTGAATTCTGAATGTTTTGAAACCTTCATGTAATCAGGAGACGTTACTATTCCACATCTTTTCCACTAAACTCTCTCTTGTGGGGCTGGAGTCGTGTTTGCTAAGCTTCCATGCCCAGCTGATGATTGTCGTCGTGGGGACAGGCGAGCATCTGCCTTTTCACAAAACCCAGCAAGACTTTTCCAAGCAGGCTTGCAGAGACAAACCTGGCAAACTTTGTCAAAAAAAACACACAAAAAAACAGAAAAACCTTCACATACCCTTCAGGGATGGGAGAGTTATGCACATTTATTAACTTGCCAGGATATTTGGAGTGAAGAAATGAACTGATGGCGTCTGGCAGGAGTGGCTGCTGCTGCTAAGCGCAGAGAGCCTGCTGCTCGTGTTTTGATGGTCGAGAAGGCGGACGTGCTTTCGTTTGGAGGTCCGTGTCCGTTTGAATTTGTTGCAGAGCGGAGCGGCCGCCGAGGCCCGAGGTGAGCCGGTGACATCGCTTCACAGAGTGTGACACCACCGGTAACACTAATGGGACTGAGGGAATGAGTCCAGAATAAAACATGTGTGACCGTCACTTATGTCCTACAAGTGGACCTGAACATATGTATGAGATTGTGTAAAATATCAAACATTATTTTACTGGGTGTAGTGGACTCTTTGCATGGAAATACCCCATTAATGTTACTGGTTATACAGATGAACAATTTGTTAAAGTTGTTCAGTTTTATGCTCCTTTTGCTCTGGAACTGCGTAGTTTTGCATATAATTTCATGGAGCCTCCAAACCCCCTAGATGTTATTAATTTATTTAATAAAAGCATCCTGGGTAGTCATGCTCCACTTTTGGATATAAATTTTTTTTTTTTTTTAAATGACACTTTCTGCTTAAACTGCTTAAATTTGACATCACATCATCATTAAAGTCCTTTTAATGTGATGCCAGACAAAAGTCTGGGAGTTATCAGTTTTTTCTGGCTGAATGAAGAGTAACACTTGGAGTTAATTCAGCGTCACCCCAACAGAATTGTAGCTATCTATTGCTCTCTTTTAAGGACAATTATACAAAGCTACATTTGCTCAGCCAAAATTGCATTGATTTAAAAAGAAGCTACTTCTTTCTACTGTCCCCACATGCTTTCTCATGTGAATGGATTGCTTCAAATTTCAAGACTGGATTCAATCAGCTGGACTTTCTTAGATAAGCAGATTTTATTGAAATGATTATTAAGTACTGGACTAAGATTGTGCATACGTGTCCATAATTTGCCTTTTCCTGGAATAGATTTATTTGAAACTTGTGATTTTTGTTGTTGTATAATTCAGGATCAGAGTCAGATAAATGGTGGAAGAAGATAGATTAGATTTAAAGTACTGAAGTGCTTCAGTCTGGTCAACGTCAGACCATCCAACTCCAGGTTGCATCAGAGAATGAGCTGAGTCTGAGAAAATGTTGCGGATCCATAATGACAAATAGCAAAGGGTGGGAATATTGACTTAAAGTTTTGTGGTATTATTATGTGGAACATCACTACATAGCCAGAGACTCACAGAATCAAATATCGCCAGAAAGATAAAGTTTAGTTATTAAAAATCAAGCTTCTTCATCACACCAGTTACATTACGCTCTGAAACTGTGCTGGTAAACTGCAAAATAAATGCTTTAGACCCCATTTTGAATAATATATACATCACTTATTGACACTCTCAGCAGTAGAAAAAGTTCAAATAACAAAAGCCATCAATTAGAGTTTTTCAGTGTTGCTACAGAAAGTATTGACCTTCTCTAATAAACACTATTCAGAGCACATAGACTTTGGGAAGAAGTGTGCATTTGAGTCATATCTTCACACTCCAGTACAGGTTTAAACATACTGGAGCTTTCAGGAGCTGGAAGTCTCCTGACTGGACCTAAATCTAAAAAGTGATTTTATGTCTTAATGTAAGTGAAACAGAATTAGCAGATCTTTTCCTCTTTTTAGTGAATCTCTGTTCATTTTTCCACCTTGGTGACTACTAATGTCAGCCATGTGTTTTGATTGTGTCTAACAATGTGTGCAGACCAGGTGAATCACAAGGCTTTATATTAATTTCTTCTCATACTCGCAGTCTGTCAGAACAAAGTAGAAAGGCAGAAATGAATTCTTGAGCATGGTTCTTCATGCTGTAAACCCTGGATGTCTGTCTCTGCGCGTGTGTCCTTGTTTGTGAGCAGTTCATGCACCGTGTGGAGGAGCGAGCTGTGAAGGTTCAGGGAATGTGTTATTCCTGCTGGCAGATGAATGCGAGAAAACATATTTTTGTCTCATCCACCAGTGGTTCTGAAGGCCCCGTGGTTAATGGAGTTTCCGAGCATGTGCAGTGATGAACTTTTATGAGAAGTGACAGTACAGTGATGCTTCAACGTGTAGCTATGAATATCTAAGAAGTGTGGCAGTTCAAGGATGTTGGTACACTGAGATGCTTCTGCAGCTTCATGTTACAAATGACCATAAATATCATTGGACAGAACAGTGTGGTACACCTCAAAGGTTTTAAAAGTTTGACAAATGTTGCATCCTTTTTGGAAATTTCCAACCTGCAAACCTGGAAAAGGCGGTTTAAGAAGTCTTTAAAACTTTTTTTCTCAACCAATATTTCCACATTTGGGTACAACAGGGTACTAAGGCCAAGCTGAGAAAATAAAAAAATGAAATTACAAGAATACAGTCATAATATTATGAGAATGAAGTCATAATATTGCAACTTTAAATTATGTGATATTATGACTTTATGCTCATATTATTATGACTTTATTTTGTCTGTAGAAATGTTCCTGTATTACGTTAAACCAATCCTCAGGATACTTATCCTCCTAAGACACAGTTTCAGTTTTCTAGCAGAGGCCACGGGCTACTTATTTTAAAGAGGATCTATTATGCCAAATTCACATTTTGGACATTTTTGTACTTCCTTTTGGGTCTTTACTGGTTCTACAAACAGCCCAATAGTTTAAAAACACACCCAGCTGTTTTATTTTTGTGTTTTTTTTTTTGCAATAATTCAATGTTTTTTGGTTTCTGGAAAATGAGCAGTTTTAAAAACCACCTGATTAGTCACAATCACTAGGCACTGTGTTGTTACCTAGCAACCCCAGTCAAGTCAAGCCACGTTACCTAGCAACCCAACTTGAGCTTCAGCACATTTGGTCAGCTGACTTTGCTGTCCAATTGCTGCTGAAAAGACAAGTGTTTTGTTTTAGCTTTTGTTTTGTTGTTGACGTACCATCCAGAAACCACTTGCTGCATTCTTATTGGTTATGCAGGAGGCTCAGCTAAAGCTTTTCAAAGATGTACAGCTTGTGCAGCCATTTTCTCATGCGAGTGTAAAAGTTGAGTTTGGGGGCAAATTGGGACTTACAGGGACATGAGGCCCTAAAACAGACCAGACTAAAATCTAACAATGATTTTGTGCAAAAACGTGTTTTAGGTCACCTTTAAATTATCTGTTGCTTTAAAAAGCAAACAGTGCCATGCCCTCTAACCATGTTCCCTTTGGAAGATAAATAGGCCTGCAAATCCATCACCAAATTAAATAATGGGCATCACATGCTTTTACAACAATTTATCATTTTATTCATACCAGATTCACTTGGATTACTCATTCTTAATCTGATCCAACCAAACCACACAGCCCCAGTTAAAGGCACAGCACTATTCAGCAAACTTAACTGATAGATAAAATAACTGATAGATGTCTGAAGATGGTGTCTTCATCCATCTTTGTTTGATGTGATTCCAGTCATCCAAAGTTTTAAATTATTGCTTATTTAGGCAAGCAGCCCTTCCCTCACCCATGAATATCTACTCACATCTGCCTATTGATGTTACATCATGTTCATGCCCCACAGAAACAGGAATTCATATTTAATTACATTGAAAATGTTCATTTATTCACAGAAATTCAATAGTTTTTCTTCACTCAAATTATTGTGTATGTTTCCTGATTTTCCAGTTGAGGATTAGCTCATGGTAAAGTTAGTGTATGCTCAACAGCAGAGCCGTTCTTTTTAGGGCGCTGAGGCATTCAGACAATTGTAGAAAGCAGTAGAAACTCCAGCTGTGTTAGAGCCACAGAATAAACTGTTAAAAGATAAAGTTCCTTAAATGAATACCATCATCAGAGTTTTTTCCAACGTAAAGCTCCAAAGGCTGATAAAAAATAAAATTAAAACACTTGAATCAGTTGGACCACACATCCAGTAATAAGTCCAGATTTTATCTTGACTATTGATATTTCAACTTACAGGATCGAATGTTTGAGGAATTAATTCAGTCTTCAGAGCTGGCCCACGAGGCGCATGCTGAACAGCCCTTATCGCTCCACCAGAGAGGAAATGCTGGCTGCTCATTCAGCTCAGAGATGGGCCAGGTGGAAAGAGCCATGATGTGCTGATGGTCTGCAGCTTATTGGAAGCCCACACATGTGTTTTTGAGCTAAAAATCTTATCATCTTTGCTTTTAAAATTTTCTGTAAATAGGAACTAGATCTTTATCAGGCTATTTTTACCTTTCAGCTACAGTCCTGATGTCGTTTTCTTGGTCCAATACTGAAGTTTAAACAACCAAATACAGTTAAAACACAAAATCAGACATCAAGTTTTTTAAACACGTCTTATTTTTGCAAAGCTAGACTAATGTGGACTGTTCTCTCAACGAGAAATGCTTTTTAGCTAAAGGATGAGTAAATTTTTGAAAGAAGAATTGATTGCCCTTTCAGTACTGCATGAAACAAACATTTATTTTAATCTGCTGCTGTAGCATTAATTGGGATTACAAGACACAAAGAAGGTGACTAAATAAAAATTGGTAATTTACCAAAACAAACCTATCTTAAGAACAGACCTTAATAAAAACTAATCCTGTTGCAATATGTATTCTCATGTGTAGGCATTGGAAATAACCCTATGCATTATGAGACAGCATTAGAATTACGACTTTATCACACTAACCTCGCTCACCAATAATACTTATGGAGCAGGATCATGAACGTTTTAGTCACTCTCATCAGTTTTTCCTGCTGGCAACAAATATGGTTTTGATCCCTGACACAAATCAGCCTTAATGTGAGATACTTCACTTAAGAAAGCTGCTTTAATGCTTATGAAAAAAAAACACAAAAAAAACCTCTTGGTGAAACACAACCAGTGACTGCTTGTTCTACTCAGGTTTTCACCTGTTTGGAGGAAGGTGCAGTTTTTGTAATGTTCCTACAAGAGCGACACAATATATCAAATTACAGAAGCTATTCTGGCTGCACCTGCACTAATCGCACTTAAGCAAAACAGTGTTAGAGCGTTATATGTAGTAGGAACGACTCTAACATGAACCTCATACATATTTCCAGGGCCTGGGATGGTAAAATTCTCGCGTCGTTGTGGGGAGATAGTGTGATGCTGAAGAAAGAAGAGAAAAATGTAGGACCCTCTTATCAATGCCATCATGTAATTTTGAGCAATAGTTTTGCACTTACATATTCCCTACATTCTGCAGCTCTGGTCTGTATCGTGCCATATTTTCTTCATTTATTGGGGGAATAAGATAAGATAAATCTTTATTATCATTTTACAAAATACAATGTGTAGCAGTACTACAAAATTTGTCACCTGCCACATGTATGGTGATACACAGAGAAACGCTTTAACAAAAAGTATGCACAGAATAAAATAAAGCACAGCCATAAATCAGAAAAATAAAAACTGCACATGGCTCACTTCAAAGAAGTGGGTTATTGATTAGAGTTATAGCACTATTGTAAAAACTGCCCGAGTGTAATAGCGTGTGACCTCGGCACTCAGTATCTGCGACCCGAGGACAGCAGCTTAAACACAATCAGTCCTGGACGGTTCCTCAGAACGCTGCGTTCTCTATGGAGACAGCGAGTTCTGAAGAGGTCCTTCAGGGGGACAAGAGGGTGGCAGATCGTCTTCTGGGCGGTCTTGATTTCTCTGTAGTGCCTTCTTGTGCGCCGTGGTGCAGGTTGTGAATTATACACATATGCAGCAAGTCAGCACGCTCTCGCTGGAGAAGACAGTGAGGCTGAGCATTCTTCTGCTGAGCCTTTTCACTATAACCTTGGTGCTGGAGCTCCATAGGAGGTCAGCATCTATGTTCACATGCAGGAACTTAAAGCTGACCTTCGTCACACATTCCACCCTAATAGTGACAGGCTGCAGATCAGACTTCCTCCTTCTGAAGTGAACAATAACCTCTTTGGTCTTAGAGAAGTTGGTGTCAAAAATTAACAGCAATAATTTGGTTTACTTATCCTGTCATAAGCAAAAAAAGACAGAGGGCCCTCTTATCAAATTCATATTTACACCATGTTATTCATTTATAAATGCATTGATTTCAAACTTAGTATTCAATTTGCAAGCTAACAATGTAATTTACAAGATAAACATGTAGTTGGCTAGCAAAATATCTAGCTCCAAACTAAATATTTAATTAGCAAGCTAAACATGTAGTTTACAAATTAAATATTTAGTTATCAAGCAACATATTTAGTTTCTAAACTAAATATTTAATTAGCAAGTTAAGCATATATTCTATGAACTAAATATGTAGTTGGCGAGCTAAATATTTAGTTCATAGACTGCAATAATTGGCAAAGATAAATACGTAGATAAATATCTAGCTTTCTAATTAAATATTTAGCTCCTTAAGTTTGCTAAATATTTAGATTTCTAAATAGTTTGAAACTGTGACATTTAGAAAGGAATTAATAATGTGGTGAAAATCTGATTTTATTATTGAACCCCCTGTTTTTTTCTCGTATAATCAGAAAACTGTTGTTAATTTTTGGCTATATTGTCAGTCACTGTTTATCTTTACACCCCTGTCCGTAGTGGGGTCGGGACGGGTGCTGGTGCCTATCTCCAGCGAGACATTTCGGGCGAGAGGCGGGGTCACTCTGGGCAGGTCGCTGGTCGAACCTTTAGGATTATTCTCTGGAAATGTTCTCACTTCCAGAAGGTGAAGTAAGCTTTGACAAATTCCTAATACATTTTCTGTTAGTTTTGTTTTTGCAGGGCAGTAAAGCAATTTGCAACTATAGTGTTCTTTGGTTTTTGTTTTTGCTTGGAAAATGTTTCCAGCAAAAAGGCACTTATATTTGGAGAAATGGACACCATAAATCATTTAAAGCTCTTCCTCACAAATCTTATTTCAAAGGGCCAGAGAGCCCTACCTCTTACCTCTTCAGTCTTATTTCAGCCTGTCCTATAATGGATGTTTTAGATCCCGATTAGATTTGTTTTGACTTAAAAATGCTCTGTGAGTATGATGATGAAGTGTTGCTGTCCTATCTTGTTATAGAGTTACTTTAGTACTTTTTGTGTTCTGCAGCTACTATCTAACTTTTTCAGCAACTGTATTTAGCTTTGGACTTCTAGTTATTAAATAAATACGTTTTCAACTTTCCATTTGCTAGATGCAACTAAAACTAACATCCTTTTGTCATCCTGTGCTGATGCATCATGACTCAAGGTGTGTCATGAGTGAGAAGTTTTAATGACAACCCTTTGGATAATAGGACAATGACACAGTTCCCAGTCTATCTCTGGATTGAGGACAAATGACTATAATTGTTCTTTATCTCTTAGGGATGTCTTGGCTCGGCCCGCTTTCAGTCAGCGGGGCGACGCAAAAGACAGAAACAAAAACACCCGGGGGTCAGGTCACCAGAAGAGTGACTTGCACTTCCTGCTGACATTGTTGTGGTCCAGAAACTGTAAAGCTGAGCACAGCTTTTCTAAATATGTTCAATAAACTGACAGATGGAGGATGGGATATACGTAGTTAGTTTAGTTTCAGTGTTTGTATTTAGAAATCATGTCAAACAGACATCAATTTTTAAATACATACTAGATTCTTATACACTTTTATAAAGTCCCTGTTGTCTTCAAATGTTGAATTTGTGATGTCAAGTCCATTTAAATGTGCAGCTTATTGGCTGAACCAAAAACAGAAGTATGTGAATATTCTGATGGTATGTCAATCAGCTCAGAGTTTCCCTTAGCCTCAAAAACCAAACTTTCAGATTTACTCTGTAAACAAGCTGAACTCAAACACAAATTTTACCATTTTAAACCATAATAAACTGCTATTTAAAGCATCTGGTGGTTTCTTCATAACACCAACTTTTATATTTTGGATAAAAATGAAAGTGACCAACTTTCAGAAACTGATTTTTGTTTTGTTTTTCTGCTCTGGTGACTTGTTCCTGGTTTGCCGTGGCACAGGTTTCTTATAGGAAACTTGATAATCACCTGTTTTACCTGTGTTACAGTTTGACAATGCTTTACTCTGGATGCAACACTGTGTCAGGTGTTAAACAGGAAATGGGTGCAAAGTAAATTAGGTATTGTCCTGTGGTTGAACTTGCAAGAGTTTTCTTTTTTATGGTTGCTTCCCTTCTCTGGTAACTGAAACCTGTATTTTAGTCCTTCAATATTTTATATCCAAAAGAATTTTCGATACCGCATATTAAACAGCTTAAAATTTTTAACAGAATACTTGGAAGAAACAACTACAGAAGATGGCTATGTAGTTAGGAATGTGTTTCATTTTTAAAACAAACATTCTTGTATCTTTTTTATTTAATGCAGACGTGATTCTCAGCATCTGCCTGAATTGAATCTATTAAAAGGCACAAAAACCTTCGGATTGTGTCAATTATTGAGCAAGAACGTTTTCACCAGCAAGAACAAAACATCTGCAAGTTTACCCCAGAAAAATATAATTTGCCAAGTAAAACTGCTTCTATTTCTACCAATCAAACTGTGATAGTTGTGTGACCAAGAATATGAAGAATATTTAAACCAGGATCTAGCTATGTTTTACCACTTAGTATCATATCTATACATGGTTAGAGCTAACTGAGTATTGTAAGAGAGGTGACCACAATGGAAAGCTTGCAAGTAAGTGTTAAGTGGAGCTAACACTTACTTTTAACCTCTGATAATCAGAGGTTCTGCTGTCAGTCTCTGCTTCTGCTTCATTTATGTAAAACAGTGGTGTCCAAAGTTAGTCCTCAAGTGTCTGTATCCTGCATGTTTTAGTTCATACACTGGTCTTACCTGAATCAAATGATGGTTCATTAGCATTAGAACCTCTACAGAACTTCATGGCATGATGAGGAGGTAGTTGGACCATGAATCAGCCGTGTTGGAGCTGAGATATCTAAAACTGGCAGGACTGGAGCTGGACACCCTGATGTAAGAGCACATTGTTGTGCAATGAGGCTATTTTGACGAAGTGACTTGTTTTTGTGCCTGTTTCGCAAAATGATCTTGTATTTTGCAAATATTATATGCCTCACATACACTTTGAGGCATGAATTTTATTGTAGCTGTTTTGTTTAGCACAAGACAGCTAGCTAGCTATTGCTCAGATGCAACATTAAGTAGTGTTTTATATTCCTGTATATTTTCTGTTTATGTACTTTGTTTCACTCTGTCAGAATGTAAAACAGTGATGCTTGGAGCAAAGCATGAATGGAGCTCACTACCGCAAACATTAAGCAATATCAGATGTTATTGTACATCTATGTGCTATATTTATGAGAGCATCATAGCATATACTGGAAATCTAAAATATTTCCCTATTTTAAACTAAAGACTGTGCCTTTATTAAGTGATGGAAAATAAAATGTGATATTGTTAAAACTTAACTTAATCTGTCTTTTTTTGTGTAAACTGACCCCAAGAAGATGCAGAAGTTGCAGCATGCTGCTGATGCTAATGGGGAGCTCAGTAAACATAAACATAAACCTCCTGGATAATATTTATCATCGGTTTCATTGTCTTAGTTCCATTTCTCTGATTACATAAGATGAAGTCTTGAATAAAGGAATCCTATCTGCAGTATTTGTGTCACATTTTATGATATCCACTTGCCTGTATAGCTCTGTCGTTACTCATGGATTGCATTGGTTTGATTAGTCTCCCCGTCTGCAGAACCTGGCTCAGATATATTCATTCAACCTACAACAGCGAAAGCAGAGTTCCCCATGTCTCCTTCTCCCCAGCTGCCTCTTCTTCCCAAGGCAGCTGTGAGAATTAATCTTTACAGCAAGTGCCCAGAGTCTTTCTTTCAGATGAACAAGTAGGAAACTCCTCCTGAGAAAGCATTTAGTCCACCTCTTATCATACGTAGAAGCCAGACTATAAGAAGCCACTGCAAAAACTATCCATCCATCCATTTTCTGTACACCCTTGTCCCTCAGTGGGGTCAGGAGGGTTGCTGGTGCCTCTCCAGCTAACGTACCGGGCGAGAGGCGGTGTCACCCTGGACAGGTTGCCAGTCTGTCGCAGGGCAACACAGAGACAAACAGGACAAACAACCATGCACACACACACTCACACCTAGGGACAATTTGGAGAGGCAAATTAACCTGACAGTCATGTTTTTGGACTGTGGGAGGAAGCGGGAGTACCCAGAGAGAACCCACGCATGCACAGGGAGAACATGCAAACTCCATGCAGAAAGACCGGGGTCGGGAATCGAACCCAGGACCTTCTTGCTGCAAGGCAACAGTGCTACCTACTGCACCACTGTGCAGCACCATGCAAACACTAGAAATTGTAAATAATATCAGATATTTTCCCTTTAAATTTTTCCATAAATATTTGTAGACCACAGACCTGGTACATCCCAAAAAGAAGCAGGAAACTCTATGCTATAGCTATATGCAAAATGATGGGATAGTTCCCTGTAATTTGGGCAAGTGATGAAATGAGAGCCTTTACTCTCTCTAAGGATTCTCTCTGCGGTAATGAAGCTGAAGAATCGACTACTTTAAGAAGAAAAGGTTTTCTTCTTAAACATGAACCTATTAAAGTAAAGTACAGTAAAGCAGCGATAACAGATATAATGCTAAGCGCATGTTCTCCAGTGGTCTGCAAGAGTTGCACCAAAGCAACTTTTGATTATGCTTTAGAAGTGCTGAAACTAAAAATTCAATTATGGATGGCAAGAGATAACATATTGGCTCACGCTGCTGCGTTTGCTCCTGTCCAATGCAGGGGCCCCGTCTGTGTAAATGGTCAGTGAAATTATGGGAGAGGCTGAACAGAAGCAGCAGCACTTTCACTGGAGGACAGGGGCAACCGTTAAGGTCTCCCTGACATCAATATTCCTGCTTGCCCAATTTCTGCTTTGCGCTCCACGGCACCTGCAGAGGTCAGCAGCAAGATGAAAAGGATTCTGTCACTCTTGATGCACCTGTGCAATAAATTATGCACACTATCTCTGTAAAAGTACAGTCATTGATTTACCTTAATGGATATTCTTCAGACTCTGAAACAGATATGTATGCAAGAAAGGCTTCATTTTTTTCAAACTAGAATTAGTAATAAACCCCATAGAGCGCCACACTCTGCTAGAGAACATAAACCAGGTTTAAACTTTTAAAAAGCTGGTAAAGCTTTGCAGCTTGACTGTATAAATCAGTCTTAGTGACTGTAACATTTACAGTCAGAGCTCTGTTGCCTCTCAGTACATTAGCACTTTCAAAGCCGAGTAAAAAGAGGCAGGCCTGCAGCTCTGAATGAAGCCGGAGCTCACAGAGGGATGTCCACTGTCTCATTTCTTCCCCACAGTGTTTATTTATTCACACCCTGAGTGAAAGGGGACTTGCAGAGTAGCCTGGTTCTCCTGCGGTAGTCTGCCAGATTGTTTAGAGCAAAATGCAGGAGGAATCCAAAGTTAAAGTGGAAACGATAGTCCGCAAGGGAGTTCATAGTAGAGAATAAGAGAGGGAACAAAACGTAGGGAATACATTTGTGGTGAAACTGAACCTGAGTTATGATTCAGCAGTAAAATTATAATAATATGAATCTACAAGGGCCTGGAAAAGTAGCGAAACCCCTTGAACTTTACCACATTATGTTGTATTGCAACTACAAACTTCAGTGAGTTGAATCAGGACGTACTATATGAAATGATAACACAAAACCACACACAACTGTGAAGCGAAAATCATATCTGGTTTTTGGTTTCCAAAATTCCTCACGTATAATAAAGTACAGACCCATTCAATACATTTATCCCAGAAACTTTATCGCTTAGAGAAACACATTATATAGTTGTAATTGCACACAGATGGATGTTTGAAAGCCTTTATTTCTGTTAATTGCAATGATTTTCTACTTACAGTTAATAAAAACATGACATTTAAAACTATATTACATCGGACCAACAAAAAAACATGTTTGATACAGAAATGTAGCCTTAATAAAATCTATCTGTTTGTCCCACAACAGAGGATTGTTCAGACACAATATTGAGTTGTGTTTTATATTTCTACGTACCATGGATTCACGCTCTGCGTCAGTATCAGGTTTTTGCCAGTTGGATGTACTGTTGTTGCCCTTGATGTTCACAAACTCTGCAGCTTTTAGTGGCCGAGATGCTACACACCAAGGAGAGTGTCACAGACGTTGTGATTTTGTTAAAAAAAAACAAAAAAACACTGAGAATCTTTTTTATTTGACATCAGAGTTGTTGCTGTTTTTTGTAACAAGGTTAATATATAAGGAGGCTGTTTAAGTTTTTTACAGGAAGATATAATTGTAAGCTAAATTTTTTTGTTGATCAGTCAACCAGTTACAATTACCAATTATTAACGTCTCATCTGAAAATATAATGAAAATCTACAATCATGTAATTCATGTAGTTCTTTTTATCATAGATTTTATAACTGTTATTTTTTTCTTCTCTCTTCTTTTGCTTTTTTTTAATCTCTACTATGGATCAGGATACAGCATCTTTAATAAGGTTTTAATTGAATCCTCTCATCCATTGGGAGCAAGAGTTGATGTCTAACAGACTTCCTGCTGTTCTTTTTGGTGTTTATTTTTCAGATTATGTTAGGAAAAGTTGCATATATGACTCACAAATATGCGACATGCAAAACATGAAAAATGGTTGCATTTACTTTCTCACCTGAACTAATTTTAAATAAAGTGCAAAATGTTCAGTAGGAGCTAAAATGATCACTATATGTTTTTAAAAAAAAATCAGAAATACATCAGAAATATTTTTCTTTCTAGATTTGGATGCTTATTTGTTTAGAGAATGACAAACCACATTTAAGAAGAAAAAGCTCTTTCTGTAAGTCCATATATAATAACTGTGAAAATATCAGAAAAACAACTTCCATGCTCTGTCAGACTGTGTAGGATCGCTGTGATAGAGGCACACAGCCAGAATAAGAGCATTAAAGACGTTAGGTAAGCGAAGGGAAAACAGAATGAGGGAGCTGAGGAGAGTTGTGGGAGTGAGTGTAAGTGAGTGGGAGCTTTAGAGTGAAAGAGCGGCGACTGTACAGCTGTAATAGGCCAACTTTGCTATCAGCCAGAGCCTGAATGGCCTCAAGCTGTTCCCGTCATTCACTTGTGCTGTTTGGACCACATTACACATTCGTTTTCTGGCCATTTGGGGGCAGCACATCCAGTCGGCACCAAGCATCCCCAGCCATGAACTTTGCTCTTTCCATGTTTTTATTCCTCACTAAAAAGTCACCTGTAAAATGTTCCATTGGTTTTTGTGTTGAGTTTTTCAGAATTGCTGAATCTGTGATTTATGCTGCTAGTTGGGATGATTTTGAGGGTTCAAACTCTGGATTTTGTTTTTGGCTGCAAAATCTAAAGAAAAAGTTCCAACATTTTAACACCTTATTCCTACAGAAGAGGATTAGGGGCTACTGGAAAAAAAAACAAAGCCAAAAGAATCCCTAAGCATTCTGACCTTTTTATCTGAATTATGACTTTTTTCTAAGAATCACAAATGTTTACATTGTTTATTCACCATCAGGCAAATCTGGTCTTAAAGCTCAAATCCACCAAGTAAATTTGGGACAGGCTTCCGGTGTGTATAAAGTGCAGGTTTACAAATCCCACTGAGGAAGAGGCATGGAAATAACCACATTATTAACCACATATCACACACTTCTAAGAATGTCTGGATATTTATTTGGATTTTGACATAGATTGACACAAAATTCTGAGATTAAAATAACAATTCAAAGATTAATGACAGTATTCTTTCTTTTTTCAGTGACCCTTATGCTCTTCCATATGTCCTCTTGTTTAGAATGATGTTGCATTGAGTTTTGTACATAAATAGGGTTTAGTTTGGACATACTGTGGGGTATTTGTGTTACTGGTTGAATAATTTTCCTCCCAATAATAGCAACTTAATGTCGTAATGCTTATAAAAGTTTCACAATTTGAACAATTAAAAGTATTTTCATGTCAGAAAGTTGCTTTAATATTCAGATTTACAGCTAAAACATGCCTGAGATTTGATAATAACATCAAAGTGTGATAAAAAAAATTAGAGAAAGAAGCAAAGGAGAAAAAAAGTGAAGAAAAGATGGGATTGTGGGAGAGTTAGCGCCATTGTTACATACACAACAGAGAGAAGAGGGCGTTAAACAGAGACGGATGAAATGTATACAGGGAGGTGAGACAGCGAGGGTCACATCCAGAAGTGAGGCGCCACAGAGGGAGCTAGAGAGCGGAAAGTTGTGGGAAGCTGAGAAGCAGATGGGCTGAAGGAGAAGGTGAGAGATGGCTTGGATAGGGGAGGAGGGAATCCGGGAAAAAGCTGCCAGGAGCCGGTGCTGAAAGTTGGACCGCTTTAGATTCATGGCGAGATGGTGGCCACATCGATTATTCCCTCCTGTTTTAAACATATTTCCTTTTGATTATTTTTTTTTAACTCAAGGTCAGCTTGTCATTTGTCAGCTGACGATCTCAGTGAGTATTCTGCTCTGCATCTCTCTGCGTTGGAGATCCTCACAGCTGCTGGGTTTAAATTATTTCATCTATGTTATTCACAGAGCATCGAAAGTTTCTGATATTTTAGGAATAGAAGCAAAACAGATTTATTTACAGACGTATATATGCCTTTCAGAGAACTAGAAGAAATGACTCTTTATTTTATGGGCATCACTCACAAATCCACAAGTTGAATGCATTTTTCCCAGCATGCATGTGGATGGAAAAAAAAGCAGATTTAAGGTTTCTGATTCAACTTTGAACTTTGTCTTCATGTTGCTCAATAGATTTGTGGTCTACATGTCAGTTTAGCATAAAGCGCAGCTTCAACAAGTGTTGGATCATTTTAATGCAACCCTGCTTAAAGGTTGTTATGTTTAAAATGTATCTTTAATCTGACAAATGAGCCTAATTGGAACATATCTTAAAATATTGAATCTGACTGTACATTCAAGCCCAAGTATCTGGATGAATCTCCTTTAAAAAGTTTCAGAGAAACTCCATTGAAACTACAATATTTTTTGCCATCGGCATCCTTCTGGCACAATTCTGTCCAGATTGTGAACTAGTCTTCAGAGTTCATTTAAATTCCTCTGTTTCTTGGGTAGACATTGAATTGGGTAGGGGTTGGAGCCAAAGAGAGGAAAACACCCAAATATTACCCATAAAGAAGCAATTGTTTCTGCCCATCAGTCTGGAAATAAAGTTATTATTCCATTTCCAAATGGTTTGAATCCCATGTGTAAAAAAAAAGATTATTTATGAGTGAAAAGATATGAAACAGCTGGAGTGTGATCCCATCAAATTCACCCCAACTCTACAGGCCTCAGGTGGAGCGCTAAATATTTAAGTTCATGACAGAACAGTTAGAAAAAAAGCTTGTTTGGAAGAGTTGAAGGAGAAAACCTTTTCACTCTAAGACAAATACAGCAGCATGGTTTTCAGGCTTGGTTTGCAAACACCTTGTAAAAATGTCACTCATGACGGTGGAGTGGTGGTGATGTATGCTTGTTTTAAAGGGGTAGCACCAGAGCATGTTGTGTTTCACTGGCTGCAGCTTTAGTCCTCATTTCTTCTTCATGGTTCCACTTTGAATGAAGAGATCTTAGATTGCCGTAAAGCACACCTTTCAAGATCTTATAACTTGAAAGTTTAGCAGTACAAAAGTTTGTCTGATTTATGTTGTAACCTGGTTTCAAGTTTTCCTTC
Organism: Poecilia reticulata; assembly: GCF_904066995.2. Taxonomy (NCBI): domain Eukaryota; kingdom Metazoa; phylum Chordata; class Actinopteri; order Cyprinodontiformes; family Poeciliidae; genus Poecilia; species Poecilia reticulata. Next base: position 3,102,196 of record NC_088845.1, on the reverse strand, counting down.
AGTCTTGATGGAAAACTTTGCCTACCAACATCCACTGCTGCCGTTTGTAGTGCTCTTTCCATTACATATTTTTCAGCGACTCCGGAGTAATTAACTAAAAATAAAATACACCAGACCTTTACAGTGCAGATGCATTAGGAATATTAACTCTGCCACCTTGGGCAGGAGGAACAACTGCAGCAACTAAAAACTTTGTTGTCAAAAATGTGCAATGTTGTGTAAAAAATGTTCAACAGAATCCAGAATACGCTTCTTGGGAGTTAAACCACTGATTAGTGTTTGCGTTGCAGCATCCTGATGGTATATTTGGTGTCCTTTGATGTGTTTGACAATGTTGCATAGCTTGGATTACTGCATGCACACGCAGCCAACTTATGCTGATGGTGCATGTGTGTGTGTGTGTGTGTGTGTGTGTGTAGTTAAAGATGGCAAGAAAAAGGAGAGGGGGAGTGATAGAGAGACAGAAACAGGGAGAGTAAGTGAGTGAGAGGGAGGTACAAGTCAGTTTTTCATGGATGGCTGTGTTGCTATGGGAACTAGATGTGGGCTCCCTATTCCCAAAAAAGTCTCCTCTTTCCTTCCTCCATTCCTTCCTACTCTCTTTCCTTCTCTCTGTCTCTCATCACTTCCGTGTTCGTCCTCGCACCATCCGCAGCTCTTTCTCTTCCTTCTCCCCTTTCCCCGGATGACATCCCACCACATGCCTCCTTTCGCTCTCATCCTCTCATCCTCTCTCTCTCCTCTGTCATCCATCCCTTTTCCCCGCCCACTCATTCACCTTTCTGTCAGTCCACTCTTTTCCCTCCATCTTCCCCCACTCTTTTCGTCTCTCTCATTCCTCTTTTTTTCCCTGTTCTTTCTGATCCCTCTGTCTCTTTAACACTTTTACTTATATTCTATTCTTTTCTCGGTTGTCATGGCAATAGGCTGGGGGCGTAAGGGAGCGAGTGCGAGCAAGCGAGCGGGAGTGGGTGTTTCGGAAGTGACATCTCTTGGGCTGTAACCTTGTTTCCTGTGTGGTGGAGTTGGGGGCGGATTCAAGGCGCTTGCAGCGCAGCAACAGTGACGCCGTGTGGACGCTTTGGGTGAGCAATGGGGAACCCGGGACGCGCCGTGCGATTGCTGGGTGAATGATCTGATAGGTGAGAATACTCTCCCCGTTTCATCTCTGTGGCTCCTCTGTCACACACACACACATGTACACACACACACACACACACACACACACACCTTCACCCCTCCATCCTCCCTCCTGCTCATCTAACATCTCTCTCCTCAAGGTTAGAAGTGGATTCCTTGTAGATGGAAACATTCGGACAGGATCAAAGCCTTTCTCTGGTCTCACTCAGCAGGTCGGCCGTCTGGAACGAGAACTTATTTTGGACGAGAATTTCGCTCTTCCTCAAGATGCAAAACAGAAAGTCAAACTTTCATTTGGAGAATTTCTTCATTTGCTGACCGTAAAATTGAGAGCAACCTGTGCTTAACAGATGTACGGAGCGCAGAGAGTCCCAAATGTAGAAATAAAAATTCAACGGGAATCTGTGTCTTAAGTTTAGTGAATCGTTTCACATAACTTTGTCAAGTTAAAAGTATTTTTAAAGCATGTTTAATGACAACAATGTAGGAAAATGCTGTACAGCCCATAAAATAAAGGCCAGTAAATGGCAAAACACCAAAACAACATTTTCATCAGATTTCAAAGTAAAAAAGAGAAAACATGGGCGGATGGATTGATGGAAACACAATAAAACAAGTATTATAGTTTCAAAATAAGAGTTTTCCAGGCTAATCTAAACCTGGATATTATTCTCTACTTTCCCAGCGCCAACAGGAAGACCAACTTTTGTTGCAAAATGAAACTTAAGGATCTCTGGCACCTGCTTTGCATCATAATAATCCACTGATCAGTATTATACCAAGAGGATGGACAGGATTCCCAAAAGTTCTCTAAAACTTTACCAAAAAACAATTTGAACGATAACATCATTCATTCCTCCAGATTTTGTTTTATTTTGTATATTGCCCTTCAGTTTAAACCAGGACAGATTAATTTATATGCTGGTATAAAAGTGTGAATAAAAGCCTTGCAAACCAGCTGTGACTTGATCACAACATGATTCTAACCTGGAATAAACGCGGCCTAGTTTTTTATGAAAAGATGTTTCAGAACAGGAAGTGATAACCTTCCACTCTTGTAAATGTAATTTTGGTTTAGCTAATTCTGCACAATTCAGAAACATATTAAAGATATTAAGAAAAATATTAAGAACAACAGCGCAGGAAGAGGCAAAAGCCCAATGGGTTTGTATAACACCATAAAAACACATTTACAAAGTATTAATGTAAATTTGAGTAGTTTGTATAGCAATGAAAACTGTCACAATCTCCATTGTTTAATTAAATACAGATTTAAATAACATTTAAAGTTTTGGTTTTTACAGAAAACCTGCCTTTTACCAACTGGGAAAAGTCATTCCAAACTTTAGTTCCCCTGCACAGGAGAGAAAACTGACCTGGTCAGATATTTAACATGATGAAGCTCTGAGATGATTAAGCAAGAATGAAACTCCATCTTTGATTTAGAGAAGTAGATTAAATGCATTGGTCAATCCTTTTGACATTCAAAGATATTATAAACAAACAAAAATACAAATTTGAAAAATATTAATCTTATCGACAGAATATAAGAATCTATTTTCTTAAACAGAGGAGCAGAAGGACAATGACAATCCGATCGAGTTGCATTTCTAACAAAGTGTTACGGAAAGCTTTTTGCAAATGGAAGGCCAACTGGTGAAGCCAGACATTCTTGTGTTAGTTCAAACCAAACTTTCCCTTTACAGAAAGTTAGTAAAGACACTCTCCTAGCAGCAAGGAGATTCATTTGACATACTTTTGATTAAAAAAAATGAAATTTTAATCCAAGTCCAGGATGAGTTGGTTGGATAAATTCCTCCGTCACTTCCAGTTTTTAATAGAATTGACCGATCCCATCTTTTATGGATTAGTTAACCAGAAATCATGCCTGTTTCTCAATATTGATTGTTGATTGTACTGATGAACTGGTGCTAAAGGTAGCTGCTGTATTCCTTGAACAGAATGGACTTCTGGGCTGTATGGAAGTGGGAGAGTTGGGAGAGTGCGGACGTGTGGTCAGGCTGACAAATTTAAATGCATTATTGCTCAGAACCCCATTTCTCTCATATCTCACTGTGCTGTTCAAAAAGATGTGAAGAAGTATCCTGTGGCACTGCAGAAATGGCAAACTGCTGTGTCATTCTGCTCCAAAATTCAATCATGTTGGCTCTAATGTTGGCTCATAGCTGCGAGAGCAATGCTCTGCAACATGAGAAATCCTTTACGATACCCCATTATGATCTGCAATCTTTTTTGGATTATTTTTCTGCTCGAACTGGAGATAAAAAGCTTAAACTAGCAAAAACATATTAGAGAATTGTGTTTTGGGTTTATTTCAGGCATGCTTGAACAAGTATAAGCTCACAATTAGGCAAAAAAGAAAGGTGTCTAGAGAATATTAATTATGAGCCTAAAAAAATATAATAATTAAAATTAAAGTAAGCAACGAGCTGCAACAACTTAGACAATCTCCTGAAGTGTAACATTGTCCTAAACGCCTGCAGTTTACCAAACTACTAACTCTGGATGCATCCAACATGTTTTATGTGAGATAGAACAGCTGCTGTAAGTAACGGGAGTATTAGAACACATTCTGGCCACTTATTGTAGAATCATAACAACATTAGTTTCTTCGTGAATAAAATTACTGATAAAACAGTAATTTTACCCTCATTTGGAGCTTAAAAAAACAAACAAAACAAAAGAAAAAAACACCCAGCTGCGTTTTTTTGGCAATAAGTTAATGATTTTTGGTGTCTGGAAGATGAGCCGTTTCAAAAACCTCCATATTGTTGAGTCACTGCGCCGTTACCTAGCAACTCCAGTCAAATCCAGCTTGTCACTTAGCAACCCAAGCGGAACTCTAGCACATTTTGTCAGCTGGTTTTACCACTGTACAATGGCTGCTGGAAAAGACAAGTGCTTTGTTGTTGACTTAGCATCCAGAAACTGCTTTCTGCATTCTTGTTGGTTGCGCAGGAGGCTCCACTTCTGCTTTGTACGATTATATTATTGCACACCTGTTTTCTGCCTTTTTCATGTAAATGTTGGGTTTGGGGGCCAGTAGCAGCTTTATTAGATTTAGAGTGACAAGAGTCTCTAATGCGTCATTCTGAAAATAAGAAGAGCTTACCAAACTAAAATCTTTCTACATAAGAATGATTTTGTGAAAATAATTTTATGGACGTTTTTTGCATAACCCTTAGACATATGCTAAGCTATTCAAAGAAGCATAATAGGTCATTTTAACAACTGTTTGTGGTAGTTTTTTTCATTAGGACTCTCATAGATCTAGCATATAAACTGAACCTGAGCCTGTACTGGATCCTTTTACACTGATTATAACAAATTATTTAAAACACGGGCATGTATTGTCAAATCTGTATTTGTTAACTTAACAAAGAAGTTCCCAGTTTTCTAAAGAGTGGTGTTAAAATCTTGTCTCATTCAGCTTTATCCAGTACCACGGATTTCCTCACCTTCTCAGCAGTCGAAAGCAGGCCAAAGCCCAGTTCATCTATCCATCTTAGCTTTTGATACTGTCCAATTCTTAATTTGTGAGCTCTTTGTAGAATTTTTGTAGAAAGTAAAAAGTCAAATTACCAGACATTCAGTTTTAAAGGGGTGAGGTCTCGCCACCGGATGAGGTATCCGCTGAGTAGCTGGTATTGATCAACAAACGCATCGACTCCCTGCAGATAAATTGAGGTAATTATGTGCTATGAAGCTGAACTTTTCTTCTTATTACCTTTTAATGAAGCAAAGTTTGATTTCTCCATGTAGATTCTGGTTATTTATATCAAGCATTCCCCTAGCACAACCCAAACTAATTTAAGGGTAATGAGTGGGAGTTCCCTCATTGCAGCGGGAGGCAGATTGATGGCGTCAGTGTTGTGCAGCTTCAGCAGGAATCCTCTCCTCTCTGGGCCTCTGTGACCTTACTGCTGACATCTGACATCCTCTTTAGCTCAGCGCAGACAGGAGCCTAATGCTCTGACTCAGAACATGTTAAAATGCTGTGCAACTGAGGTCACCCCCATAACACGTCCATTATACGCCGTTTTCTTGTCTTGAAAGTAAGAAGCTTCAGTTCTTTGCTTTACATTATCTGCTTCAGGCTGCACGGGAATATTGCTGTACTTATTTTTAGCGCTGTTTTGGTGATCACTGATGTGTATAAATCAAATTTAGGTCTGCTGGGTCTCAGTAATGACAGCGTTGACTAAGACTGACCAGTCATCCGATTGGTGCGTGGCTTTCTCCTTTTGTAGACTGCTAAGGACAGCAGAAAAGCAAGAGAGCCCACAGAGAGAGACAGAAGAGTGCAACAAAGGCAGAGTAAGAGGGATGCAGAGAGGAAATGAAAGGCAGGGTGAGCGAGAGGAAGATGAGCGGCGAAAAGAGGCATCTCAGCAGTTCTGCTTGTGTTAAATCGTTACTGAATATTCCGGCAACCGAGAGCTGCTGCGTGTGCCCTGTGTGTACAAACAGACATGCTCCAAAAAAAAAAAGAAAAAAAAAAGTTGCTCATTGAAATTCTGTCCAGTGAGCTTTGGAGGCTCTTAATAGGCAGCCTCCAGGGTTTAGAGGTAGGCCTACAGTAGAGTAATGCAGATCTGGCCGTGGATGAGTCATGCTGCCATCCCATGGTGAATGTCTTGGCATCATGACTTTGCCCTGCACAGTTGCAAAGTTTCAATTCGAGGGCTTAGTTGAGTTTTGGAGAGAGCGTGCCACACAGAGCTTTACTTCCCTGGAGGTCTGTGATAACAACCCCATGACTCACAGTGCAAACACTCAGCATCTCTCAAATCTGGGTTTACTGTGTGGCTCAAAGTCCTTGCACTTGTTGAGAATTAAACATATTTGTCTATTTAAAGGCTAAAATGAGAGTTAAAATCGGTACAAGAACCTGAAACTGAAGACGAAAGGGTCTGGCTTATGGGTCAATATAACGGCCTCTTATCCTCTTTTCCGTTAAGCTCTTTTGCTCGACTTTATTTGAAAATACCAGCAGGTCAGGGGAAGGTGGTGGGAGAAGATGTGTTGATCTGTCTTCACTTACTATAAGTGCTGAGGTTGGTCTGCAGCTCTTTAACTTTGGTTTTCTTTTTCTTTTTAAAAACAAAAACAAACACAAGAATAGAAGCAGAAAGGGTAAAAACAGTCTAGACATTTCTTCCGACAACATTTTACAATAAACATTTATTATTCATTCAACTGTATTTACAGCGTTATGTGCCCATTTTCTTGTTTTTCAGAGTCATTTTCATTCAACCATATTTTCTTTATTGCCGTTTTACTTCCGACCAGGATTACCTTTGTTAGAAACAAATCTTCTTTCCTCACCACATCTGTTATACTCCCAAAGTACATCACTAGTCAAGTATGAGGAATTGTGTAGGCAAGGATTTTCTTTCAGATCCAACAAATATGTGAATGATTGGCTTCTATTTCTCCACATAATCTCCAAATTTCTTGTAACATGGAAATCTGCTTGCTTTTGATTTTTGGTGTAATGAAAAACCGTGTTAGATTTTTCTCAATAAAGTTCCCTGAATTTGTTGTGCTTTGCTATATTTCACACATTTAGAACCATTCCTCATCATTTTTTTTAATCATCACTTCCGTTTCCCATAAACTTTGGTTTTCAATAAGAAGTTTGACTCTGACTATATTGTATATTTTTTAGACAATTTATCATGAAATTGTAAAGCAAAAACTAATGACAAAGCTTTGAAATTAGTTTTCCTAATTTATATTTGCAAGACTGTGCAAGACGAAATAACTTCCCTTTCAGTCATAAAGGGTGGCTAAGTGTCTGAAATGAGGGTTTAAAGCTGCGACGTGATTTTTACATACTAAAACCGTCACTGTAACTTTCTTCATCACAACACACTGGAGCAGCGTTCGCATTGCTGCAGATGAAACCCCGATGTGTCTGACCGTCTCCCATTCCATCCTCTGCCATCACCTACGAATGAGACAAAAATATTTAAACCATCCATTTTCTTTACACCCTTATCCCATAGTGGGGTCGGGAGGGTTGCTGGTTCCTCTCCAGCCAACGTTCCGGGCGATAGGCGGGGTCACCATGGACAGGTCGCCAGTCTGTCATAAATATTTAAACCAATCTGTACTATGTAGGTTTTCATTTTGACACCAATGACTAAATGCGTCCCAAGCCTCCAACCAGATACCGAAGCATCTCGATATGCGACTAAAAGGTCACAAACATAATTTCTTGTCTTATTTAGCTTCTGTTCACCATGGTAGAAAGGAACTTGATCTAAAAGTTTGATTCATAATTTTCATGTAACAATATTTCATCATGTAGAAATTCAAAATTAGACAGAGGTGCAGTGTTTAGTACCTTGCTGTAGAAAGTTCCGGGGTTCATCTCTTAGTCAGATCTTTTTGCATGAAAAGTTATTGTTTTCTCCAAACATGTGTAATTTTTCCCCTTGGTGTCCAGAACTGGTCTTTCTAAATTGACCTTAGCTATGAATTTGTGCATATTTGATGGTTTATCCTGTGTTTCTGTGTTGCCTGGTGATGGACTGGCGATCTTTCCATGACGTACCCCACCTCTCGCCCAATGACCGCTGGTAAAAGGCGCCAGCCTACCTGCTACCCTGTGTGGATAAGCCACCAAGGACAATTAATTTCCCCCTTTTCAGACTGTGACATTGTGTTTCCTCTTCGCTAACTAGAGAACTCATGGGGAGAACATGTGAAATGACAATGCAGACATGTAATCCGCTGTGACATTCTGCACATGCCGTCTTGCATTGTGAGCCCCAAGCTTTTCTTTCTTCAGACTCATGAAGTGCAAAACGTTAGTCTGTCCCTTCCATGCTCAAGATGCAAAGATGTTAAAAAATAAGAGAAAAACAATGTGCAGAGAGGGTCAGTGGACACTGCCAGGGCATAAAGTCTCCGCGCTCTGCCACTCCAGTGCGTACTGATAAACAGCAGCTGGATGTGTGAATGTGTGTTTACGCCGGACTTGTACGATGGCCTCCAGATGCTGTAAGAGAGAATTTGACTTTTCACTAGTGAAAACGGAGCGAGCCACGGGGGAAATATTCTGAGACTCCCTCACACACTGCAGAAGTCTTTCTCAAAGGGTTCAAGCCAGGATTTACTTTGGAATTCAGTAAATTAAATATGTAAAACATATAACAGGGTTTGAGATGGAGGACTTGCTTGCCCATTTGCCGAGCCATTTGCTTGGCTTCATGATTTAAGGCTCATGAGAAAAACTGACAGCAAAACTTTTAACCATAATGTGTGGTGAGAAATCATGTAAAAATGATACCTCCGTGTTATATTGTTCTGTATTTGCATGGTTACCATAACATCTTAAAAAGTCTCAATTAAAAACATCTCAATTAGAGCTGAACAATATATTGAACTCCAATCACAATGTAACTGACTGATAAACTGCAATCAGAGGGAAACTCTGTTATGGACAGAGTGAAAATGTGTCCGTAACAGATTTTAGTGTCTCAGTCACTGCAGCCTGATCTAGATTGCAGTGACTGAGACACTAAAGCAGTGGGACTTTATGGTTGAGGAAAAAAAGAGGAGAATCGACTCGTTGATAAACTTTGACCGGCAGTTTCCATTTCCAATGTTATTGTAATAACAGACACCGAAACTTGCAAAAACCTTGTCAGTGTTTTGGTTTAATAATGTTTGTGTTGTATTTTGTTTCCTTTTCTCAGTTCCCATCAGTGTGTTTGCTTTTGCTGAAATCTTCTGATGTTTAGAGTTTTCTCATTTGCTTTTTTGGTTCCTTATTTACACTAATGTTTTTTCTGATGCTCCTTGTTTTCTCCTCTTTCTTTCCTAATTTACTAATTACACCACTTGCCATGTGTCATCGTTGTGTTTTTTCAGTGTTTATGCTTGTTTGTTTTACATGATTTTACGCGGTTTTTCTTTTGGGTTTGCTATCTCCTGGCCTCTTCTGTCTTATTCTTTTCATTTTCTGTCACAGTGACTTGTTTGTTTTCACTTATTGCATAAAGTCTCTCCAGATAGTTTCTTGTCCATCTGTTTACTGTTGGTAAAGCCAGCTTTTTGGAAATCTCTGGTTGATAGCAATGTTGGATTTTTGAAGTTGTACTTACTCACAACACATCTATAAACTGATGGTTGATGAATGAGGCTTTGTGGAGCTATAGGACAAGCTAAAGCTTCCTGATGTTTTTGCATGCAGTCCTACTTCTTGACACCTGCTTTCAGTTACTCGTTAGCACACCTGGTCTTCAACTAGCTGCCAAACATCTCGGGTTATTGTTTACTATACAGTTTGACTTTGGTTTTAGGTAATGTTGTTTATTTTAATCACCTACCTGCCTCTCAACGGTTGCCTTTATTTGTAATTTTTTCTCAACTCCATTGTGACACTGAAGAAGATTAAAGGTCCCAGGAAAATAAATGGGGCACAAAAATAGTCTTAGGAAATACAATTACACACCCTTAAAAATGTTTACAAGAAGTCAGTTATTTTTGGCATATGAGAAAACCTTTGTGTGAAAGTATTAAACTGTAAATATGGTGTGTTTATGTTAATATTCACAGTGTTTTATGTTCTTTGATTTATAACACCCACAAACTGTGCAATAAAACTGTCAGATTTAGTCAGCTGCAAATAAATAATAGTCTCTTTGCCCATTTTCTTACATACTTATTATTTACTTGGGACAAAGTCACAACATACAGCTAGAACTCACGTCCATCTCTTCAGCAATATGTGATCAGTTTCTCTCATTGTTTTCTTGAGCATCAGATATGATATTCAAGTCTTTCCTTCTGAAATGATCGTCGGAATCAAACATGATGCTGAAGATAATTTGTTCCCTTGCTGAGAAGATTATAGTTCTGTATTTCTGTCTGCGAGTCTGTCAGCAGGACAACTCATAACTGATTTCTGCTAATTTTAGTGGATGGACGGCCGCAGGCCAAGGAACAGATGATTAGATTTTGGTGGCAAGGCAGAAGTAGGACTCGTTAAAGAAAAAAAAAAAAAACAGTTGTCATTTATAGATGGAAATGGAGAGAGAGAGAGAGAGAGACATCTCAAGGATGAGTGAGTGAATACTTCACTGGTCACTTTATTAGGTACACTTTAATAGTATGAAGCTGAACCTTTTTTCTCCTAATTCTTCATGCCATAAAAAGGATTTTAAAACTTTCTCAGAGATTTTCAGACATAAAAGGCATTATGTAGATGCTGCAGAAATGTAGGCTGCACATCCTAAAACTGCCTTTCATAATAAATACTTATTTTGCATACATAGTATGTATTAAAATTATTCTGCTTTCGCTCAAGTGTTTTACTACCTCGTAAAACAAATCGGCATATGGTGCAAATTAATTAACAATTAATTCATTTGCATCCTGGCACATAACACAAATTTTTAAGGGACTGTATTTATTTTGGCTATAAATTACCAATATTACAAGAATCTTCAATAATATCACAGTAATAAACTACTTAACTCACCAATCACACTAATTACCTGCCATGCTCCACCCAGCAATAACCAAGAAATTGATCATAAATAGTTCCATAAATCAAGAAATGGCTCATAGACAGTCAAAATGTCTCTTTTAACTTTCTGTGGAAGCTCGCCATGCTAACAGTAGTTTATATTTAAAAGAAAAGCCATACAGTGATTTGGCTTAGCTGTTAATTTAATGTTTTGTCTTTTGTAACAGTGGTACAATTACCAGTATTCATATTTTATTTAATTTGGGGATGCAAACAATTATTTGACTTACTAGTAATACCCCTTTGCAGTCGAGGTCTAATTGGCTATCCCAGTCTCTCTTCTCTGTGCGTCAGCGCTCGCTATGAAGCCATGTAGCGATAGCTAGCTAAACTACTACTAACCCTACACACACCACAAACTCTAACTAACACACTTATAGTCTAAAAAACCCATCGAAACACTCAGTAAAATCCCCAGCATCGCTGCACCCTAGTCTCTTGCCGTATCCAAATTCCCCCCTTCGTCTCTTTCCGCGTGTCTCCGTTCTACCTATCAACAGACCGTCAACACATTTTCATTGGTTGTTTCGAAATGTGGTACATTTAGACCCCACAAAATAAGGCGGAAATCATCAATCTTATTTCTGGCTTTATTTTGAAGTAAATAACAACAAAACCAATATAAAAAACACCACTTTTATAAAGTTTGAAGTCCGTGCTGTCCAACAGAGTCGAAATGAAAACTCTGTATGCCGTCTGTTATTACGAAGCCTTATTAATGTGTCACATGCTTGTACGCCGGGTGGCGAGTAGCGACTACATAGGGTGGTTTATTAGATTTAAATTAGTTCAAATCTATTAACTAATAACGTTAGACCAGGGGTGTCAAACTCAATTTCACCGAGGGCCACTTCAGCATATTGGCCTCCCTCAACGGGCCACATTGACGGTACAAATCAGGAGTTGCAGGTCCAGTCCTCCAGACTGCAACTGTTAGATGCATCCCTGCTAAAACACCCCAGACAAAAGGTTGACTTCCCTCATTAGCAGCAACTCAGTTCCATAGAGGCTTATAAATGAGTCAATGATCCAGGTGTGTCAGAGAAGGAACACATCTAAAGTTGCAGATGGTAGCTCTGGGAAACTAGACTTGGGCAGCCCTAGCATAAATGTATGAAAATACAATGTTAAAAATAAATTAAACAACACCTCATATTGTTAAATAACGCTTTGGAGCGTCTGGTTAGGAAACGCATTCAAAACCTTTGGTTGAAATGGCGCGTTAAATTCAAGTCTCCATTACAGACCAGAGAAAACTAAAGAGAATGCAACGTTGTGTTAATCCATTTGAGGAGCCGGCAGTTTATCTTGAGGAAATAAATGACGAAGCAGAAGTTAATTAGACTGTAACATGCACAGTCCGCTGCTCAACCACTGCGGACGTGGCTACGCCGCTGCGAAGAATTAAAAACTGCTGGAAGTAACTCATCCAGCGGATTTAACAAATGGAGCCATCTGGGTGCATGTTACCCAGGAGAGCGGCGCTCTGGAGGAGCTGCAGACGTAACATCTGTCCGTTTCGGAGAAGCGAAACCACGCAAAAAATAATAATAATAATAAAAAAAATCCTGGTAAAAGCGCACACCGGACCGCGCAGGGTAAAACACTCACAGAGTTCAGTTGATCTGTTTGGACCAGACAGAGCCAACTGACTGATGAATTAGCGCAGATTTTTCTGCAGATGGGAATCAGGAGGAAGTGCGTTCAGACCCCAGCGGGTGAAGTGATGCTAATTTAAGTGAAGTCGCTTAATTAAATTTATTAAAAGTTATTGGAGCCACAGTCAGTGGTTTTTGTCTCTACGGAGAAAAATGTAGATGCATTTATCTGCTTAATTTGTGATGGGATCTGGATTCACGGTGAATATTAACTAAACCGCATAAAATGCGGCTAAATAGCCGATTTGAATATGATTGTAATTTCACGGATAAAAATAGTACATGAACGATTTTTTTTTTATGTTGTCGGTCAAGATGACGGATAACAAAAAAAGTCTAGCGCCACCTGCCGCCCTGACACCAACTCACACACATCTTCATTCACAGTTTTACTTGTAAATCGATGTTTCTTTTCTTGGACATTTTGATGTTAGCTTGTCGATGTCTCAGTTTTATTCGCTGGGAAAATCAATAAGCAGCTTGAGGTGACTCTGCTGCTCTCTAGTGGTGAGAAGCCGTAATGTTGGCTGGTAACAATCGGAATGCATTTTGGGAGATGTAGTTTGTAGTCAATTCGTGCTGAAAACATATTTTAAGTAAATCATGGACCTATAAAACGCGGGTGGGGGGGGCACATAAAATGACATGGTGGGCCACATGTGGCCCGCTGGCCTTGAGTTTGACACACGTGCGCTAGACCTTGTTTTAGTGTTGTAGTGCGGCCCCCATCCAGAAGAGGGCGCCGCTGGTCATCCATAACCGTTGTCAGCTGATTAGAGAAGTAAAAATGGCGGCAGAGGGATCCCTAACAGGAGGGATCCCTAACAGGACAGAGTCGGGTGGGATAAAAAATTATTTTAATGTGGTTACGTTTTGAAATATAGCACTCATTATGCCGAGCTGCAAATTTTATTCTTTTCATCTTTTATTTTTCCATTCAGCAACCTATTTTTTTTTTTATTAAAAAAAAATGTGAGGAAACAACTTTTTTTTAGTCAGTCAGTATTTAACACAGCTGACACAAACTAATGTTAAAATTAAATTTTATGTATTTTTTTTTAATTCAGCATACTTTAAAAATGTAGATCTTCATGTTACAGCGAGATGGTCGGTCCTCTTGATGCAAGAGAAAACATTGCTTTTTAAGGGAAATGACTGCTTATCAATTAATCGTTTGTCAGTTGATAAGATCAATCAACTTTAGATTAAGTCATTAATCAATAACTTGCATCTCTAATTTAAATACAATCCCAACAAACTTTTTTATATTCTTTGACATGGCAGAAAATGTGTAGGCTAATATGCTAATAGCTAATATGTGAAATCTGAAAATACAGAAGATATGTTTTGATATTCTGTGAGTAGTTCAGACACTGGTTTTGTGTTTTAAAATTATGCATTTCTAAAATGTGTTCTTGGTCTTTTTTATGCATTAAGATTGGGTTTGTTGTGAGAGGTTGTGTTCTGGACTGTTTTCACCTTCTGACACTTTACCAATGCTAACCTGTTTCATGCCTGTAACGCTACAATGTTCTCCTTATCATTCATCTTCCTTCACATTCCTTTTCCTTCCTGTAGTTTGAAACCTGTTGAATATACTCTTGCATGCATATAACCTGATCTTTTGATTCCTTTCTAGATATGTCTGAGTAGAAAGTGCCACTGTGTTCCTTTCTAAAATCCTCACTTACCTTGTCTTCCCTCCTCTCCCCTCCTTATGTCCCCCGAACTTCCCCTTTTCTCCCACCTTCTCTCCTTTTTCCAGATGCAAGGTGTGCCGTCCCCCCCTCCTATCATCATCATCATCACCACCCTCATCGCTCCCAAGCCCAGCCCTTCCACGCTCCTTCCTACCTCCGTCCCTCACACGAACGTCCCTCCTACGATCGTCCCTCCTTCGATCGTCCCTCCTTTGAGCGTCCCTCCTTCGATCGTCCCTCCTTTGAGCGTCCCTCCTTTGAACGTCCTTCCTTTGAGCGACCTTCCTTCGAGCGTCCTTCCTTTGAACGTCCCTCCTTCGATCGCCCATCCTTCGACCGTCCTGCCTACGAGCGTCCCTCCTACCACCGCCCATTGCACGAGCGCCCCATCTACAACCCCCCCTTGCACGACCGTCAACCCCACGACCGCTGGAACCCTCGTCGTTGTGTGAGCTCCGGACATCAGTACAACATGTTGGACCAGGAAGAGGTACGGTGTTCTACATGTTGAGAATATGCTGATGACGTATTTCTCTTCTAAACACGGTCTGCTTTTTCACACATTTCCTGTCCAGAAATCAGAACAGTGTATTCTGTCTTGATACACGCATGCGCACACACACACACGCACGCACGCACGCACACACACACACACACACATATACACAAGCAGACAAACGCTTATTTTGTCCACTGCGTTGTGTTTTATCTGTCACGGTTGTCATATAAAAAGCTGGAAATCCTCTCAGTTAAATGAGTAATATGACTTATTATAAATAAATGCCATATTGGAGCAGGTCAGTATTCACATGTGCCAAATTAATGAACTTCTTTAGCCATAATTTCTCTGCTAGTTGGAAGAGACGGTAAAAATTTAGCTTTTGAAAGCAAGTAAGATGAAGCTTTTCTGCTGGTGGGACTTTGCTGGATTTGCTGAAAATGAGAAAGTTATAGAGTCTTCCTGGCGCTCCGATTTTGTTTTGGGCATATAATAATAACATTGTAAGTCAGAAAATGATGAACGGACTTTTTAACGCAAAGTGGGTTTCTCTTAAGAGAGAAAATACTTCGCTGTTATTGTATTTGCTCATCTGTTAGTAAAGTATTCCAGAGGGGAAACCGTTTCAAGCTTGAGTTACTTCTTTTTCATTGTAAGTCGATCACCAGAAGCTTGCTAATTAAATTGAACTTTAAATCTGATATATGTGTGGTTGGGAATGTTTTAGAGGTACAGTAGCTGCTGCTGAACAAGCAAAGGATTTATTTACTGAGGAAGGGGAGAGAGCTTGTTATGTTTATTCTCCGAGTTCTCGTCTGTTTCTCAGGTTAGTGCTCATTAACGTGATTAATTTTTGCTCTCCAGCTCGTGCGTTTGCAGACAGAGATCTCTCATCCACTGATGGTGTGAATAAAAATCTCTGCTTGCTGTTCAGGCCAGGAGAGGGTACTGTTCTTCAGCTTTTTGCCTCTGTCTCAGAAACTGTTAAAAGAAAACTGATTTATTCAATCTGTGACATTTTTACATTTTTTTATTCAGGTAGAATGATTATAACACAACAGGTATGATTTTTTAAACACAATTGTTGTGGATTTCCTCGAATTCAAACAGGTTCAAAGTTATACATACACACTCAAATAGATAAATACACTGTGTGCACAACTATTTTGCTATATCATACATGCATATTTCCCAACTTTAAACTTTATAAAGCTTAGTACTTACGGGATATAAGCATTTAAGAACTCGTGTATTTGTTTAATAAAGGATAAGAAGTTCCAGTTTAACACCCATTAAGGCAGCTTCTTTATTATAAAATTAGCCACAAATTTGATTTATTAGGCTCTAAAAAGTCAAAAATGGCAAGATGTTTTCAAGAGAGATGCACATTTAAAATGGCCAATTTGCACATTTTGCTGCAAATTGTTAATGGAGTCAAACTGAACGTGGTGATAGGGGAAAATAAGAAGAAAATTAAGTGTGAAGCTACCAGAAATCCTGGACTGGTAACGGGGAAAAAATATTAATCCAGGCGAAACTGGTATGGGCTACTGTTAAATTATAAAATTACTCCAGAAAATACAACTGGGCCAATAATTGCACACAATGAACATCCCCAGTATGGTTAGATTTGTTTTCCCTCAGCCAGCTGCCGTCTATTGGCTGGAGGTTTGATCACCTTCACCTTGATTTTCCCCCACTTTTGGCCTGGGCTTGAATTTATACTCAGTGCTGGGGGTTTTATTTATTTATTTATTTTGTAGTTTAACTCAAATTCAAAGTGAAATAACCACTAGATGTTTTCCCAAATTAGTTGATAGCTGAGTTTCCGTGGGTTCTGTCCGATTTCCTCCCATAGTCCAAAAACCAAAACTGGTTGGTTAATTGAATACTCTGAGTTGTGTGTAGGGTGAGTAGCTTCGTTTCCATTTTCCTTATAATTGTGCAAATTGGAATGACAAAAATAAATTTGCTTAATGGAAACACGTCAATAAAAAAAGTTTTTCAATAAAACATCTTTGTTCTTGGATGAGGTGGTTTTTTGGAGAAATCCCAAGTTTGTGTATTTGGCAAAAACTATGATGGAAACACATTTTTGCATCACTTGGGTTATGTGATCAACATCCGGATATTACTACTGGTGGAAAATATGAAGAAGATGACAGGAAGTGGCTGGAGTATGATGGAGAGCCACGTTTTTAAATGACTTGCGTGAACAGACATATTGATGAGATACATTTCTTATTTAATGAGAACACTGTAATTGCGAAATTAAGTTTTTTAGACTGATTTTTTTTTTTTTGCACATTTGTAATGGAAACAACTCCAAGGATCTTTGTTCCAGTCCAGCAAAGATTTGGTTCAGTTTCAGCAGTGGAGGCTGCCAGAACAAGCAGCAACATGTCCGTTTTGGGAAGTTCTGGACACCTGCAATTATTGCTGAAAATCAAAGCCAAAGGTGTTGCAGAAAATCATTAAAGTGAGTACCTTTTCTTTGGGGCTGGTATTGCAGTTTCACACACTATAAAACCACTGGGAGTTGCAGCAGAAATAGAGCAGGGTCTTATAAATCCATAGGTCACCTCTGCAGGCCTGACAGCTTCGTTATGGTTCTACACCATGAATATGCTAATGTAGTTTTTAATCTGCTTTAATGTGACACATTATAAAGCCACAGTGGGGCTTGTTTTCATTGTGAGGGTGAGGTGATGGATTGGGTTTATTTTTTCTTACCTGCATGCTAGTTTAGTTGCATAATCCACCTAAATATGTTTGGATTTTGTAGCTGTCGATGCTAAATCGAATCTTTTAATGGCTAGACGTGGTCAGTGTGCGTGTTTGAGCATGTGTGGGTGTGTGCACGCCTGCCATTAGTATTTCAGCTTATAATCACTCAGAGGAAGAGAGCTCACTGTGATCAGGATAAGTGACCTGTGCTGCTCCGGGAGGATTCAACAGACAGCCCGATTCAATTAATCGGAACCTCATCCCCATCTAATTGTGCCAATAATGCAGCAGCTGCAAACGGATCGGAGGCAGGACTGACGTGCTGATATCCGTCACCTCAGCGACTGCGAGAGGCGTTTAAATATTCATGGCTGTCAGTCAGCTCATGCGGAGCAGCCCGTCTCTCTCCTTCTCCCTCTTCAATCTATTTGCATTCATTGTAGCTAGCTGACAGAAAAAAAAACAATAATTCTGTAGATTTCCACAGCAAACATCTATTTTCTCCAGCATTGTTTAGTATCAGCCCATCTTTGAGATGAACCTTTCACCTCCCTGATTCGCTCAGATGCTTGTCGCCAACGCGCAGCAGCACCTGTGAGCTTCCTGCTGGTTCCTGTATCTCCTACACCTGTGGGCTCAATCCACATATCGGATTATCACTCTTACATATTTTTCTCATCTCCCTTCTCCATCTAATCTCTGTCGTTCCATCCTATCATCCTCTCTGGCTTTTGCCCTTTTCCCTGTCATCCCTCTCTCTGTCTCATCTCTCTATGTTTGCCCCCTGCTCCATTGCTCATAGTTGTATTCTCCCTGCATCCCTCAGTCTTGAATGACTGACAGGAAACCTCACAGCCCTTTTTCTGAATTGTTTTCTGTGAGTGATGGCCATCAGAAAAATGGAGGAAAGATTTCTGAACTAAAGAGTGGAGGTGTTGCTTCAGGGAGAAGATGAGACTCCTTTGTTGTGTCTCAGAAATGTCGCTCTGGATATTGGTGTTAAGCGTGCCCCCTGTGACTCCTGGGTCCTGCAGCTTTCACTTCACTGAACTTTGCCACATTATCTTCAACCCAAGATAACAGATACCAAGATGAGATGCTTTGTGTGGATGTGGAAATTTTAAAGCTGTAGGTCAAAATGTTATTTTAAGGTTTAAACTTATGCAGCTTTTTAACTGTTAAAACTTACACAAGTTTTCCTTTCTTAAATTATTATTCTGGAATTGTAACTATAGCTTTCATGCCCCCTGTGTCCTTGCAGGAATGGTTGAAAGATTTTCAGGTGTGTTTTGTGCAGGAACAATGCTGTAGGAGTATAAAGATGCTGACAATCTGGGTTTCTCTTCCTGTAATCAAATCTCATTACTTAGAAATAACAATATGTTGTGCAATGATGGTAACAAAAGAAACATGGTTTAAATATTGTAAACATGATCTCAAAACAAAAACTGTTGCATCTTCAGGTCTGGACTTTGACTAAGTTTGGTTGTTGTCCAGTTTTTGAACCAGATTGGGCCAAGCTTTGTCTGTTGGATAAACAGTCTCACAGTTGAGCGTGAAATACTTTGGTGTTCATGGGAGTTTATGGACTTTAGCTGCAAAAGATTCCCAAACCGTTCCGTGCATCCCAGCAACTTTTTCTGTTATTATCATGAACTGTGTGTCCGTCCTATTGCGGCTCACTGACTGCTCTTTATTTGTTTGTCCTGTAGGGGGAGTGAGAGGGCTGACAGTGATCACTTTCTGCCATCCTCTCTTCCTCTCCCCCCTTCTCTCTCACCCTCTCACATTAATCTGAGGTGACAGAGTTTCATGTACCATTGCCACGCACCAGTGCGCTGTCCCCAGGTCATGTGTCAGGGCTTCTCTCATCCACATGAGTTATGCAAGAAAAACTGATGGGCCGGGGGGAAATAAGCCTTCTTCTCTTTAGACTTTTTCAAAGAAATTGTGAAAATTAATTAACCACCAAGACATGTAACAGTAAGAACTTTACTATATAATGCATTTCTAATCCGTGGCCTGGATTAATAGATAGATAGATAGATAGATAGATAGATAGATAGATAGATAGATAGATAGATAGATAGATAGATAGATAGATAGATAGATAGATAGATAGATAGATAGATAGTCTTACATACAATGAATCTGCGTTATTGCTATGCCTTTACACCTTTTTTTTGAAGATGTCATGACTTTGTAAGCTTCTGATAGGTTCATTAACAACATCTGAGTTTAATTCAGACCTAGTTCTGTCACAATAAATTATACTAGACAATAAATTGTCCCAGAAACTATTGCAATAAACGCTAATATTGTTGTTTTAAGAACGTTTTCAAATAATATATTAATATTGGCATATTAATGCCAACTCGCTGACTGATAAACTTTAATTTTGTACAGTACACTCCACACTGCAACTGGAAGATATTTTAATTATTCAAAATAAAACACAACCAAAAATAATAAATAAAACGTAAATAAAAACCACACACAGCTGAAACCATAAATAAAATGGATAATGGAGTCTCTTTAAATAAAATTGCCTTGAGCTCATTTTAGTTTACCATGCCCTTAATTGCTTAATTGATTATTGTGATGGGGTTTTTCAAACATAACCTCTGGATAATTGTCAAGGTAACACCTCTAAGGATATGTTCACATGACCAAATCAAATTTTTGACCCATGTACGGCTTTTTCAGAACGGCCCAATTCCGATCGTTTTACACCTCAAAATATCTGTTTTGAGCCACTTCCGCATGTGGTACTAAATCATATACTTATCAGATTGTTTTCAAAAGTCTACAGTCAGAACAGTGCTTCCAGACTACTGTTGTCAAATGTGCTCAGTCTGATTGAATTTTGCCAAATGAGAAAGAAAAGCTTACGTGTCTTTTTATACAGTACATGTACATTTCTGGTTTCAACTGTATTTATGCACAGAAGGGGGGGGCAAAGGTTGTCTGAATTTGAAAGTGTGTAGGTAGTCAGAAAAAAGTAGGCAAGCGTGGGAGGTGGCCAAAGAGTCTGCAGACATAGAACAGATCACAGCAGCGTAGGACGGACACGGCAGCAGCCTGTCAGTTTGTTCTAATTTCTTTAGCTGAATTTGTGAAAAAAAAACAAACACATTTTAACTGAGAAAATTGGATTTTAGTATCATCAAGGTGACCCCCAAAGAGATATTAGCTGAAAATCTGGCATACAATAAACATCAAATGAAGGATGGTGCGTCTCTAAGGTTTTTCTTAGGTCTTTGCTGGATTTATTTACTCATTATTGAGGTTACAAAATTCAGTTAATATTAATCTGCTAGAGACTGATTGGTTTTCAAAGTGAACAATTCTTTTTTTGTCCACAACCTCACAGATTCTTAAAGTTGACACTGCACCATTTGATGCCATAATCAGGTGCAAGAAGTAGTAGTCAATAGTTAGGCTGAAAATTCAAACGAGCACATTTGAATCACTAAAGTAACTTTATAAAGAAATGAAGGTTATTCAATATTCTTGCAGATAATTGTAAATAAAATATCACTGTCTTTTATTTTAATTGGAACATGTACTCTAGATTAAAAGCATAAAAGCCAATTTGTGAATAAGTCAGATCACCCAGTGGCTCTGAGGAATGGAGGTAGTTGTTATGTTTGCTCATGAACCATGGAGAACACAATCAGGTGGCTGCTGTGTGGGAGTTTGAGAGATTAATTATGTGATAAAATGGAGGTGGGCACCAACTTGAAGAGAAGAACAGGAGAAAAGGTTGATTCTTTTAGTTAGATTGCTGACCTGAACCTTTGGACTCGTGTTAACCAGAAAGTCTTTGGTATTTGAGCAGCTATTACATGCCATTTAAATGAAAATTGCCAGTCACATGAAAAACAAAACAATTTTTATAAAGGTCATCCTGTACATACGAAGAGTTTAAATGACTTTTATCTGAGGGTTTTGATTAACTTCTTTCCATACGATGAGTGTACAGTTTTCTTTTACCTCCAGGGCAACAAGAGAAAAAAGGAAACCTGGGTTTAATTTGTCTCCTGCCAGCTTCCCTAAAACAAGTACTGGATCTCTATGACCTTAAAAGCAATCCTCTACCATTTATCACTTTTATTACGAAAAATCGCAGTTGGCCAGGGCTCTCTCTGTTCAAAGTGTAGGGCTTTCGGCAGCCTAGACCATACTGATGCACTCATAACATTTACAAGCTTAAGCACTGCAACATCTGCTGTATTTTTGTGATCTTTTTGTTAAAAAATGTTTGATTTAATCCCTCTTCATAAGTCGCATTGTTAAATTATATCACAAGTGCTTATTTAATCAGCTTTCTTTGGTGTTTTGAAAGAACATTTAACACTGTAGTATAACAGTGGTATAATTTTCTGCTGTCCCACCACAGTGCTTTCTTCACTGATATCATGGATACACTGGGAAGTTTTCCTGACCTTGTCGCTTATAAATATTGGGTCTTTCTGTACCTCCACCATCAGTTTCAGCCTTTATGTGGAGATTAATGCAGGTGTTTTTGGTGCATCACCGAGTGTGACATCTTGTATAGACAGCTGGTTTTTTGTTTGTTTTTTTAAAGTTCACGTTCTCCTGATCACTTTAGGTTGGTTTGTAAAATTATATTATCAAAACTATAATCTGTTATTTCCTATTTTTTTCTCCTTTTCCTTTCTCATTATCTCGCTTCAGAATTGCAGGGCGTACCGATTTTTATGTGCACAGGATATGACCATTTTGTGATGTTTATGGTATTGATAAGACATTTCATATTAACAACAGATGTAATAATCTGTTTAATTAGCTGTTGTAATAGGCATGTCTTCTGTTTTATGTATTGACCTTGTGAAACAGGTTGTAAAAAAGTCCAGGATTTGAATCTAGAACATTATAGTTGTAAAAGTGTGCAGTGGGATTGTTTTGGATGCAGCCAGAGCAGCAACCTTACATGTTGCACAGAGAAACTGCTGCATGGTGTGCGTTAGACCAGCTAGGCCAGTCCAGGTTCTCTTGCTTGCCAGATACACAGAAAAGACATGTTGACACTGATGCCACCCCTTTCCCCCTTAAATATGAAGAAATTATGACCTTCAAATGGGGGTTTCTGTGCATGCTCAAAGCAATCAAAGCACTCGATCATGCAAAATTCGGAACTGCGTATGTTTTTAATATGCATTTCCAAGACCCTGTAACCACCCTGTAAGTTCTGGCTGGCTTTTAACATTCTGAAATTGTCTTAGTCAGTTAGCAAGGGGCCATAAAGAATCCTAATAACAGTCTGGAGAGCAAACATTGAGGTAGGACACAACTTAGTGCAAAGACAAAGTTGTTCCCTATTTTTGTGCAGAAACACAACCAACTTTTTGTTCTTCTCAGCCTGTATCTGTACTCATCTGCTTTGTGTTTAGGTCACTGTGTTTGATTACTGCCCTGTTAAGGAATAATGGATTGCACAGTTTTCCCAAATTGCACACTCATACACACTGGCTCCCCTGACTGTCTTTATTTTTCACATAAACTTTCTTGCCCTTTCTTGGTGAACACACACACTGAAGATATTCATCTACATACACACATCCCAGCCACTTCATAGTCGGTCCCACCATATTCCCTCGCTCCCCAGAGCTGGGCCAGAAGTAGCAATCAAGACATATGGGCGAGCCAGCCAGGAGCATCGCTCAACCTCAACCTGCCAAACTGAACAACTACACCCTCCTTACTTTACCTAAATGACTCGTCTGTGCCTCACTTTTTCAGTTCCACCATTCCTCTATCTGACTTGTTCTTGAAGTCGAGCAGATGTGTAGTTTTTTTTTGTTTCACAACCATTTTACACTGCCCATCTAAAGAAAAAGTTGTTACATTGTATTCCATTTTGGCACAGGTGACACAATCTCACTCAGAATATGCTCACACTCGGAGGGAAGAATAAATTCACTGAAATAACCTGCAGTATATTGAGGAAGTCAGCTGAACATTATTCTTTGAGTATATAATGCTGCTGAACCTAGACTAGATTAACTTTACCAACTCTAGGTCATATCATTGTCCCCACAGCTTGCATTGTAGATGCTACTTAACCTGATACTCCCAAAACTCTGGAACAGGGTAAATAGACTCATTGGCCCACATGGCCGCATTCCATTCAATACTCATGCTTCTTAGCGAAGTTGTGCCCTTTTTTGATTAACTTGACTGATAAGTGGTTTTCCCTTGTGCTCTCAATGTTTTCTTCTGACTTAATCTCACTCAATGTCTGAGTTAGATTAATTGTACCTTACTGTCTAATAAGGCATTTCAAAGTTCTTAACGCAGTTTTAGTAGATTCAGGAATCTCCTCAGATGTTCCTTTTGTTGATTTATGCTAGTTGTTTGACCCTGCTGAAACAGACCATTCAGTGTTTTCTGACATAGTTGTTTAAGAACTGAGAAGCTACTTGTTCCATCAGTTTGGGTTGAATATCTGATCATCCAATGATATTCTCTTAACTATTTATTTTGGAAAATCACAGTGATGATTATCTATCGGTTTATTTTTGGACAGGCAATTCAATGTCTCATATTCCAACTTTTGGAAATTTTATCATGACATCATAATAAAATATTATCATTCCATTGGAATTTTATGTTACAGATAATTGTAAAGTGATAGAAATTTGTGTAAATAGGTCATGTATGGTCTTTAGATGAAAATGTATGCAATTTTCAAAATTTTCAATTGGACACTTAGCTGCATTTCTGTCAAGACATTTTGTGTCATTTAGATTGGACAGCCGTGTCTTGCTTGATTTCCAGTTGTGTCATACTCTTAACTAGGGCTGTTGTAAACAATTTTTTTAGTAATCGAGTAATATATAGATTTTTCTTACGATTAATCGAGTAATCGGATAAAAACAATTATGAAATAAAATATTGGTAAATCTTCCATAACACCAGTGTTACTATCGGATATCAACATCAGTCTATTTTTTCCACATTTGAGCTTCCCTACCAGTTACTTTTTTGTAGACCGGGGGAGCAATACGGGATATTTACGGCTCCTCCGTTCAGAAACTCATCTACCAGCCATGTTCCGCCTCCCGTTTGTTCAGACCGGGATGATATAAGTTTATTGTGCGGTTCGTCCGTAAAGCTGCTCTTACCCTGTAAGCATCAACCCTCAGCCGCCCGCCGTGTTCAGTCTCTCCCTGCTCACCTGTATAAATCCTCCTCAGCTTCTTCCCGCCGTTCAACCAGCAGCTCCGGAGCAGAAAGGCTGCCGGACTCCCGGCATCGCACCGGTCATTTTAAGGATGTTTATTGGTCCCACAAAAACGATGAAAACCCGGAATTATCACCAATCAGTAAAATCCCCGCGGGCCGAACCTGAAGATTGGACGTTATGCCGCTAACACGTAGCTTCCGTCAACAACTCAGAGGCGGAAGTCAGAGCTCCCGCAACGCAAATAATGTTCCGGCTGAAACACGGTGCGCTAAATAATAAAACATAAATTAACGAAGCTTCGAGGCAGGTCAATTTTCCTCGAGGAATTTTAATAATCGAAGTACTCGAATCACTCGAGGAATCGTTTCAGCCCTACTCAACTTTTTAAAGATATGGACAGTTCAAAGCTTAGTCAGAGTTTAAAGCTTGGGATATTTTGTCATAACATAATTAAACTTCTGAACAATTTTCTTTATGACCTTCCTGATCTGTGTTCCTTAATGGTTTTAATGCATTAAGGGTTGTTTAATAACGGTTGCTTAAGGGGAGATTTAATCACAAACTGGTAGACTCCATTCATTCATCCATGATCTTCACTTAACCCAGGATTGGGTCATGGAGGCAGCAGCTTAAGCAAAGAGGCCCTGTGAAAATTGGAGATCACACTCTGATGAAGCCAACAGAGCTTTGTTCATTAATTTGATGATTTCTAAAGGAAGTTGGTTTGGCACACTATTTAGATTTTTATTTATTGTATTTTTAAAATCACACATTTTCCTTTCACTTTAGTACCACACGGTGCTTTGTGTTGCTCTGTTGCACAAAACGGCAATAAACTACATTTAAGTTTCTGGTTGTAATGTAACAAATGTGAAAGGTTCTAGGAATATAAATACACAGCGTGTGGTTTGTTTCGCCAAATAAGATCTAATGGACACCGCAGCTTCTGAGCGGTACCACGCAGAGCGCAAACCTTATTTGAGCAAATCGAACTCTGATTCCAAAAGCACATTTAAATATGCTAGTAAGATGTTAGTGTACCAGCTGAAGTGGTTAAGAGCTGGTGGTTGTAATCCTTCCAGTTTCCTGCACCTGTCAAGGCTGGCCCAGAGCTGGAGTTGTGTCTCTTATCCAGGTGCACAGTTTGCAACATCTGACCAATTAAATCCTGCCACATGCAGAGAAAAAAAAACAGCCCCCAGATGTTTTCCCTCAGCTGGATGTCTTGGTGGGATGCTGAAGTGACAGGGAACCTTAGAATGTTATTCTGGGTGTTTGTGTGATTCAAATTGTCAGTGATGAATTGTGTAACCCAGCAGAAGCAGAGAGAATGAACAGAATGATCATATTCATAACTCCTTTGAGCGGGGCTGTATTGAAAGTTGTCTGTGAAGATATGCTGTTAATATTAGCACAGTGCAAAAAATGTTTTATCACACCTAATTCCCTTATGTTTTGTTTGAAGGAATCTAGAAAAATGGTCTTAGCTGATCAGTAGTTTCCAATCTTTGGCTTTTCATCCTTTTCCAGCCAAGTGTTCCAAGAGGAATGCAGGCATTTTGTTTAATAAAAGTGAAACTACTCCCTTTTCAGAGTTTCCCATTGAAGTCAAAGCAATAATCTGAACAATTTTCAGGACATAAACTATTCTTTGAGCTCTCAAATGTTAGGTGGCTTAATGGTTTGAGTGGCATATTAATTGCTTCATCTTTTGTTCTGATAATTTTTTTTGTTTAGCTTTCTTACAGTTTCTGTTTTCACTTAGACTGAATTTTATTGTGATTGACTTCCCAATAAAGTTGCTTTCATTCATATGAAGGACATTTCACGCATATTGACACCCCTGGTAAAGATCTGTAAAATTTATTCTAAAAATACATTTATTCTTGCTTTTGCATTATTGCATTTTGAGCAATTTTGTATTTTCTTTATTTTTATTGGTGCCAAAGTTATTGGCTAATAATAGTTTATACGATCCTGTTTGCACTTATAGAATGCAATCGGACAAATTGCAAAAGGTTCTAACATACAGGGAATAAAATCTCGGTACTCTTGCTTTTGATTGTCCAGAATCCAAATTCTTCAGTCACCCTGCAGCCTATAGATGGGATTCAGGTCTGTGAACTGAGAAGTTTTTAGAAAAATGTTAATTTGTGTCTGTAGAGTCGTTTGTGACATTGCCATATGGTTTAGCTACCTATCCCCCTGAGAGATCCAACGACAGCCTATTTTCTGTTTTCTGGTGCCACATTTTACTTAAAATGCATTTCAAATGATTTATTTTTCATTTCACAAGATTTCTTAAGTTGGTCCAAGGTTTAACCAAGTTGCAACAGCTGTTCAGTATCTAATATGACCTTGCTTGATGCTGCCAGAGTAGTTTGCACTAATTTGGAATACATTAGGTAAAAACTGCCTCATTATATCCAGAATTCAGAAAAAAATGATAAATTTGTTTATTTCAAGCTGGTTTTGCATTCCAGAAGTGCCAGAAAGAAACTATTTAGCAGTATCCCATAGGAAAATGCTGCCAGTAAAGGCTTAACACAGGACAAATTTTCAGCAGAGCTTTAGATGAAGACCAGATGAAACTCTACAAGATAGTCTGGCTCTTAGAGAGAGAATGACTGAAGAGTTTTGCACAGTTCTGTATGTTTATTCCCTCTTGTTTTTGCTGCTAAGTGACTGTCAGCTGAAGGTGTTGACTTGTATTTCTAAGATGCAATCCTGCAGCCTGTCCTGTTTCACCAAACACACATGTTGTAACCATCTCATAACTCTTCCTGTAGATAAAAGTGAGTGCAGCTCATTTGTCTCCTGGATTCCATGGCAACAGCTGAAAACCTGGACAGAGAGAACTGCCACTTTAACCTTGCTGAAAACCACAGCTATCCCTTCAGTAAGCACAGAACCATTCAGTGCGATTACCTGCCGTACCGTTCAAGTTCCCCACACCTCGGTCCTCCTGATTTCCCTCAAACTCAGCTGCTTTCTGTGATTTCGTCGCAAAGCCACTTGTATAATATATATATATATATATATATATATATATATATATATAAAAACTCTGTAAAGAAGCAGGATTGTAATCGAGCTGCGGCGGCTTTATTTGCACTTCTGATCAATGCGGAGCTGGCAGTGTGTGAGGTTAATTCAGCTTTACTGGTGCTCACTGGCACAAAGCTGATTCAGTCACGTTAGCACAGCGCTTGGCCGCAGAGGAGCACTAAATAAAAGCTGTGCAAACTGATGAGACTTCATCACAACTGAGGCAGATGGCCGTGAAGATTTGTTTTTTCAGGGGGTTTGAAGTGTGATCAGGTCAGTTTGTTTTGATGCAAATGCTTTCAATCGTTTGATCACAAAGAAATACAAATACAATGTCCTTGTTGCACGTCTTGAGCAGCTAAGGGACAATAAGAGAAAATACATTTATATTTAGTGATGCAATCGTGATAGCTGGTATAAAAAAAACCCTCAATTTTTTAAATATAAATTCATATAAATTGTGAAAATAATTGAAAAGCAACAGGAAATTTCTAGGTATTCTAACAATTTTTGAAATACTGAGTTATTCAC
The DNA here is from genome assembly GCF_904066995.2 of Poecilia reticulata. NCBI lineage: Eukaryota > Metazoa > Chordata > Actinopteri > Cyprinodontiformes > Poeciliidae > Poecilia > Poecilia reticulata. The sequence goes on along the minus strand of NC_088845.1, from coordinate 3,074,115 downwards.
TTACATCTACTGTTCAGTTTCGCCCAAACTAAGAGCTTGAAACCCACAGAGATGTCTGAATTAGATTGTGAATGTATCTATATTAAAACTATGTTATTTTTTGTTGTCAGCCTAAATCGTCATGTCACATTTCTTTTAATGCACTAAATAAAAGGTTTGTTATAAAAGCTTCAAACTAAACCACCTCACCTTGAAAAATCTAAGAACATCAGTGAAGCAAACTAATCTGAATAATTCAGACCTAAAAGGAAATGTTTTTTGACATTTTAAGCTCTATAAAAGTATTTAGCATTTCAAATATGAAAAAGGTTGACTGACTGACAGTATGGGGGTTGGATAGAAAATTAAAGGAAATTATTTAAAAATGCACATACACAAAACTTAATTATTGGTCGATTTGTTCTAATTTATTAAACACAAAGTCTTTTTAATCTCGGTCTATTTCTCGTCAGATGTTTTTTCTGAAAGTCATTTGCAGATTTAGCAGAATAAAGTCCAGTTTTGGAGGCTGCAGGGGTTGGATGGTGATCAAAGGAGTAATTTATGGCACGTTTCACAATGTTTTGCACATGCTGGAAAGATGTTTAAAAAGCCTTAAAATAAAAATCCATATGTATTTTTATCGCAGTAGCAAATTCTCACAATACAAAAGTTTTTTTTTTTTTACTAATTTCATTCAAGAACGTATTTTTTCAAAATCTTGAGTGACACATGTATTTACATCCCTAATATTCTGATATATATCTCAAGTATTTCAGTATTTTACATCAGTGGCTATACCAGGCTGTTGATCATGTGACTCGTGTGATGCAGAAAAAGTATTTCCATCGCAGTTTTGCGAAATAAACCGATTTAAGAAAAACTGTTTCTCATCTTAGTACCAAACTTTTTATATGTCCAATGGAAATGCAGCTAGTGAGCTAAAGCAGAGAAACATCTGAGGTGGGTATTGAGGTGGGGTCCACTGCTAGTAAGCAATTGAAAGAGCTGTGAAAAAACATCGTTCCTGTAGTAGTGAGCAAAAAAGCTGGGTTAGATTATCAGAAGTGCAAAAAGTTGATGGATTTTTGCAGATTGAAAAGACCCGTTTGGTACAGTTTCGACTGAATTTTCTCTGCTAAATATTTTCTTTAAGGTTCGCTTGAAGATGAAAAGAAACTTTTGCACGTTACCAGAATGCTTAGCAGCTGCCGGAGGCAAAGGGCAAGGAGATTTAACACTGAAAGCATTCTAAAATGGATGAATCACTGAGCTGCAGTTTCAGAGGGCAAATGTGAAAAGTGATTGGTCATGATAAAATTTATGAAAAATGAAATTATAAAAATTAGGATGCTACTATTATAATGCTACTGTCATCATTTACTGAGATATCGTTCACTACACGGCCTCATAACGAGGAAATAAACATCAAGCTAGCTCCAACACAAATCTGCTCAAGCTCTGTGTATCTGGGCTCATAAACAATGGATGCATCTTCATATATTTTTCATCAAGGATGTTGTTCTGTAATACCATCGTAACATGCATAATGTTATTTTCAAGAATGCATGCATGCATTTGCACAAGCTGTTGATTTATGGTCCTTGTACCAGATTAAGCTGAACCAAAAGAGTCACAGAATATTCATGCAGTGATGAGAAGCATCTCCTATAAAGCTGCTCTAACTCTGGAGCCACAGTACAGACTCTCTGCTCTTCCATGTCTGCGGTAGTAAGGTCAATTCAGGGCTTGTCTGCATGAAATTCATATGTTTTGAAGGATGAACACACATACAGAGGGGTTATTCTCCTTTTATCTTAACAGAACTGCTTTGAAAATAAATGGCCTTCTTCTGTCTTGAGGGACAAATGGCTCAGCGTGACCTGCCAGCGTCCTTCACTGCTGCTGGATTCGCACCAAAGACCCCCAAGCTGCACTACCCTGCACTGCACTCTGCAGCCAGCACCGCCCTCTGACACCAATGCTTTCATGTTACATACACACACCGCAGCCGAACACAAACAAGGCTGCTGCTGTTTCCTCAATTGATTTTATGCCACTAAGTAGAGGACAGTGGCTGCACTTTGAAAAATTGAAGACTGAACATGGTTTTTATTCATAAGGACTCCGGCTGGATTTCCTATTTGTAGTCAGGGGGTTTCATCAAGAATACTACTTTAATTCTGACTATTCTGTTTTATGGTGGAGTAATTGCACAGCATAGGTGTGCAATGTTTTTTAAAGCGTAAACTGAATTCTTAAACTTGAATTTATTCAAAATTATGCATAAAGGCTTGGATATCTATGAACAGGGTTCTTACAATATCTGGGTCTTGAAATATCTGGGAAAGTAGAATTTATTTTAATTTATTATTCAGGGTTTTAAACTGGGCCTGGGGTTAAACAGATCATCATCAAAGGTGGTGCAGATGCAAAGCAAAGCACTGAAACAGCAAAATATGAACTGCAAGTATATGAAAGTTCACAAATTATGCTTTATAAAGAATAAGATTTGAAAAATCTGTGGTTGCTCAGATGCAAAATAAGCCATATTAGATCAACATAAATCAGAAAATTTAATCATTTGTGAAACATACAAAAAATAAAGCCTCACGACTGTTCTTGTGTTTTCAAGGCAACGTAAAAGATGCTGATTTGTGTAAAAGAAAACACACAAAAAAACTTTTAAAATGTAGAAATCTGTGTGGATTTAGTCGATCTTGTCAGAATTTGTAGCATTAAACCGGCTTTGATAATCCAGGAGCCTAATGTTGGACTCTTAAAGAGCAGGATATTTCTTAAAACTATCAGATCTAAAATTTCTGCCTCAGTTCTCAGAACATCGGCTTATTTAGATTTTCTTGCATTTTTCTGCATCATGGTGGTGGCATCATGCTGTGGGACTGTTTTGCTGCCAGTGGTACACGTGTATTGGAAATGGAATAATGAAGGACAAAGCCTGTGCTTAGGTTATTCTTGTTTACCTCAAACAGAAAATAAGAATAAAGTTTACGCAAGACGGCAGCCTTGAAACTGTTGGTATTTTCAAATGTTGATTGGGAAAAGTTCCACATTGTAGTTATTTATGGAGACTACTGAGAGTTTATTCAATTGTTTTCAGGATTCATATTTATAATGTAAGCATATTTTTATCATACTGCAGTTATTTACGAAAATATACTCAATGATCATGTCAGGAATAAAATGATTATTAAATAAGATCAGAAAAACTATATTTGATAAGAGAGGAAATAAAGATGTTAGCTAGTTATGTGTGAAATTGTTAATATCCCATTAGAAATACCAATGGGACATCTGATGGGAAGTGCTGGTGTTCACTGAAGATTTATAGATCTTAATTTTCCAGAACATGCCATATTTTCTGAATGTAACTCAGAAGTTTCATAAGGTTCCAGTGTTTCTGATTAGACCTTCACATTCTTCCATTTGTTTTCCCACAAGTCTCACTTTTATGAATTCGGGGACTGTGGGGCCAAATGTGGCAGCCTCTGTGATTTATTTGATCTATTTTTATTTTCTTTGCTTTCTGCGAATTTAATGATGCTGCTGTAACTCTCCAGTGTCGAACGTCTCATTTATGGTTTTCCCAACCTCAAAGGCACTTAGTTTGCATCGATCATTCATTAGTACATCATAATATTGACGTGAATGCGTAATGTCAGTCAATTAAGGACAGAGCGAGCGCAGCAGTTTTCCAAAGCAGAAAGGGGAAAGCTTTTGTAGCTGTGCTTTATTAGTGTGCTCAGAAATGAGGACGCAGCATTTATAGAACTTTTTCTATATTGACTTTGTGTTTTGGGCCTGCAGGTACACCCTTTGCTGATGCGCGAGAGGCGCTCAGAGTCCCACAGGACCAAGCTACTGCGTCGGACAGTCAGCGTTCCTGTTGAGGGAAGGCATCACCCCGAGATGGGTAAGTAATCTTTTCCTCCAACGATGCTCCAGCCGAACAAAACAGCATTATTTCTTGAAATAAAGCAAGAAATCATATTCAGAAGTTTTAGCAGTTTGAAGTAAATGTTGAGGTCTTTAAAACATTTCCTGTTCTTCTGTGTTTGAGGGAAAGCGACGATGTATTAGGTCCATTATAGATAGAAAAAAAGAGTAAATATTCGACAAAAAATATCAGAAATTTCCCAAAAAAATAAGAAAATTACTTAGTTTGAAAAGTCTAATATTGGTTAGAAATAGCTCAGAAATTGTGGTGCTGCGATGGCACAGGGATAAAGCACAACCCATGCATGGAGGCCTTCTTTCTCAATGCGGTTGTCACAGATTTGACTCCCAACCTAATGACCTTTGCCCCGTGTCCTCCCCCTCTTTCATTACCCACCTTCCTGTCTGACCGCTCTCAAATAATGTCCACTAGGGCCAATAAATCCTGTACATATTAATAAAAATAAAAAAAACTCAGAAATTATGAGATTGTCAGAAACTTTCTAGAAAAAAAACATGGAAATTTGTGAGTTTGAAAAGTGGAAAATGTATTTCTTTCAGTTTGTAGTCAGAATGTTTCAACGTTTGAAACCCAGAAATTTCCACATTTTTCTTGAAAAGTTTAGATTAATCTCAGAATTTCTGATTTTTTCAATCAATTTTTTTGACTTTTCAAACTCAGAAATGTCTTTTTTTCTAGAAAATTTCATAGAATAATCTAAAAAAAAAAATTTGCAAAAATTTAGTCTTCTTTTTTTTCTCTACATTACCCCTGGTATGGTGCTGTAGACTGAAGCAGACAGAAGGAACAAACAGTTACTTAACATTGTGTCCATTTGTGTTGACTTCCTCAGAATGCACATGTTTTTCATGGGATTGGGACAGAGGGTTTTATCGCTGCTGATAAAATCTCCTCAGAAGGAAACATGTATTCTGGATGTGAAATTTCCAAGGGATCTTACCATGTCCATGCTTCACGTCTCCACAAAGTTGATGTTTCTGACATAAACACATCGCACAGCAGTCACCAGCCTGACTGGGTCATATTAGATCCTTTTCTTCTGTTTGCAATGCCTAATTTTGATTCTTTTGAGTAGTTTGTCAATTTAAAGATAATTATTTAATTAATTCAGAATGATGTGACCCAAAGCAACCATTTGGGTTTCATTGTTGGGCGCAGCACTAACCCCAGGGTAAACATTACGCAGAGGTGCTTCATGGAAAAGTTTTAGAAAAGATTAAAACACTCAAGTATGCATGAGGTGCTTGAGGTTACTCAGCATCCTTCTGTTTGAGAAAAAAAACTCCCTTTGGTGTTTGATTTAAGCTGAACCATCTTTTTAGACCTTGTTCAGTATACGAGGGGGCACCCAAAAGTTTCCAGAATGACACTGCTGCATGCGCAGTTTTCGTAGTACATGATTCTGCCGCTAGTTATTTGTTCAACCACGCCTTCTCAATCAGTGTGCCAGGCGGCGTTGATGTGGAAGGTTTCGTCTACCCGCAGTGAATTTTCTCGGAAGATCTATTTTGTCCAGCCGTCGTTTTTCTTCATGGAGAAGTTTTATGAGCAGCTCGCGGCTGTGAAGTTTTGCTTCCTGCTGCGGAAAAAAGCGGTTGATCATCAATTGACATTTCACCATTTTTAAAGCGGGTGAACCACGAGTAAACTTGAGCTTGACACATAGCGTCATCCTTATAAGCGGTCTTCAACATTTGAACGGTTTCCGATGCTTTTTTCCCCGAGAAAAAAAATGCCGCTTGGCACACTGATTGAGAAGGCGTGGTTGAACAAATAACTAGCAGCAGAATCGTGTATTACAAAAATTGCACATGCAGCAGCGTCGTTCTGGAAACTTTTGGGTACCGCCTCGTACTTACACAAACTTACTCCCACTTCAGGAATCCTTTTCAGAGGCTCATGAGAGGGAATATTTCACAAACTAACAATCCTGGAGAGTTTTAATGCAAACATTTGACAATTGGCATTTAAATTATACTTCAAAGCTAACTTTAATGTCATTTCAAAGAGTGCAATTACTTATTGTTGTAAACATAAACTAGATTTTTTTTTAGCTACAAAAAACTGGAAGAAAACATTGGATGGACATCTTACTTTGCCCAAAGATCCTGCTTCAGAAGAAAAGCTGGAGATATTAATAAAAGTAAAAAGGCGAAGGGCGGACATTTATCTTCATTCACCAAAAACAAGTGCAAAATTTTGGGCCACAGGACTCTGAAACAAGTTGTATAGCTACAAAACTTCTCTTTATTGGAAAGAACAACTGACGGCTGCGGGGCAGGAACACAACACAACTGATATTCTGTTCACAGAGCTGGGAGAACTGATTGATCAATAAGAGCATGGGTCAAAAAACATGGGTTTTTTTTAAATATAATGTTCTCCTTATTTTGATGGAATATTTTTTATGGTCATTTGGCTAATTTAATATTTTTAAACCATTATTGCTTCTATTCTGTTAGGTTTGGCTGCTTGTAATAGGTTGGTTGCATAGCAACAAAATGGTGCTTTTTGTATCTTTTGAGCCTTTTCTCTTTCTGTATTTAGCAGCACTCACAGCAGCACTCCAAACCTGACCAAAGATAAAAGCTGGATTCAGCTTGGAGCTCAAAGCACTGCTTTTCTTTAGATTCTCACTTTTTTATTGTGTAAATTTTGGTGAGTTTTTTCTTTTCTGTCTCTGGTTATCAAACCGTGTTACGGCTGCGTCTGCTGTTGGTGAATGTGAGTTCCTTTAGGTCAGGTTTTTATCATTCTCTCTGTGGTTTTTCACCTTCTGAAGCCTTTTGAAACGGACCCTTCTTCGTCAGCCCACTCTGTTTGTTGTTCCTGTCTCCGCCGTCCACAGATGTCTTTCTCAGGTCCTCCCACTTCTTTCACCCGGCACCTCTTTGTCTCTCGCAGCTATTTTGTGTCTGTCCCCTGTGACGTCCTCTTTCTGTGGCTCCGCCGGCGCTGCCGCCTCTTTGCGGCCCGGGAGTGCTGATTCAACAGGATAAATATTTCCCTTAGTTGTTGTATGATTGGCTGTCTGGCCACAGAGCAGCCACACGCTGACACATTTGTTGACACGGTCCCTCTGCATTGTGACACACGCTGACATAGCAAAGCCAGTTTAGATTATTTTTGCTATGAACACACATACAGTTGTGGGAAAATTAGGACACCCCATTAAATATTTGAGTCTTTCTAAAGTATATATTTGATTATATATATATAATGAAATATATATATTGATCAAATATATAATTTGATCAATATAATCAAATTGATTTGAAGCTGTGACATTTTAATCATAATTTTACTTGGCATTTTGTTATTACCAACTATGAAAAAGCAACTATGAATATATGAATATATTCATTGCAACAATGTAATATTGTTGTTCAAAAGGGTAAGAATGACAAGAATATGAAATAGATTTTTATAGCACTGGAAACTTCTTGCATTAAATTTTGATCTATTGATCTGTATTTCTTTGTCTCGGGTGGAAGCTTTACGACCGCATACTGTATATATTTACTATAAAAATAAACTTGCCTTGTCTGCATATAGCCGTTTCTCCGTTAATTTTGGTCTAAATTTCCCTCTAAGGAGACAAGGGAACGCATTCTTGCGATCTTCTTAGATCTAAAAACTTTTAAAAGGTCTTTAAAAATTTCTCTTTAATTTGTGACTTTTTAAAAAATCTAGAACATAACTGTTTTTAAGACACTTTATTCTGACCTGTGACTCATTAAGGCATAACTGATTCTAAAGGGATAAACTGCTGTCACTTTTAAACTGGGTTCGTTTCCAGTGGTCAGCTGTCGACACAATAAGTTCTCATTTATTTTGATTCATCTAGTAATATTCCAAAATATTGGAGGAAAACAAATGGCAGTAAAAAGTATTTTCTGATCAGGATCTCTCTGTCTATTTGAATCCAGTGTGTTTTTGTGATTTATTACTCATTTAAAACCATTATTATGCATGATCTAAATATAAAGCTTTTGGGGGGTTTCTGAAGCTTTGCTCATCTCATCTCTGAGATAACTTGAGACAAATGGATAAAAGTTAAGAGATCAGATGTATATTTTACCTATAAAAACTAGCCTGCCTGGGAAGATGTTTTAGATTCCACAGATTGTCATCATAATGTGGCACAGAGCAAATTTTCCTTTTTATTTTCATTTGTCTAAGGAAGCATTTAAGGCTTTTCCTTACTCTCCTCAAACTGATTATCAGAGAAACTACTGCGACTGGATTGGGATGAGCATGTCCAGGTGGAAATGGGTTGTTTTTTCTTCAGATCTGTGCAGACTCATTCATTGACAGCAAATAAACCTATGATTAGCTGCTTGGTTTGTCTGGTTCCCAGGTTACCAAAATGTCAGAGGCTGAGGCATCTTGTAAAAGCTTTGAAAACAGCTGTGCTCTTCCCAGATTTCATCCTAGGGGTCTGGACAGGCGACCAGGCAGGAGTCTACCCTGCCTCTCACACTGAACCCTGGAGGTATAGTTAAGGTTTTTCCATAGATAAGAAGCATAAAAATGAGGTTGAACACAGCAAATCATTTTCATTTCTATATAAGATTCAAAGTAAATGTAGTCAGAGGTGGTAGTACTTACTGTATCTATACTTGCTGTGTTCCTACTCGGTTCACTCTATTTCTGAAAGGCTAAGACCAGTCATCTCCTCTGAAAGGATGGGCAGCTTAAGTATTTCCCGCCGTACTTGAAGGACATGATATCGCCCTAATCAGTAGATCAGAAACAGCCATTCAGAAAACCTGCTGGAGATATTTGATCTGCTGCAGCCTGTCAACCGTTTGTGAAACCGCAGAGAATTCAGCTTCCATCAAAACCGGCACTTTTCTAAGGATACTGATAAACTGAGACATGAAAATGTTTGATATATTACAGACAGATTGTTCTACTTCTGTCTGTATCTGAACACATTGTTTTGTTTTTCCTTTTTATTCAGTTATAATAGCTTTTTTTAAAGATGGAGGCAATCATATACTAAACACATTTTTTCCTGAATAATCGCAAAAGTAAGAAATTAGTTTAGTAGCTTATGATTTTTAAAGGAAAAAGGATTCTTGTTTTAACAAAAGATTCCTCCTTTTTATGTACTTACTGACATAAAATAGTGTCTCTACTATTTAGTACTTACATTTTTTAGAGCAGACAGATCCCTACGAATATTGTTTTGTAGCATATATACATTTATATTCCAACATTCCCTGAAAAGATCAAGTCAGCTAAAGCTAATTCCCTCATGTTGTTAATAGTTACCAGTAATTAATGTCAGGCTGCAGGATTTTGGTGAATCTGAAAGACAGCAGCTACTTTTTTTCCTCCAGTCTTGCTCATTAACCTCTACACAATGAAGGTGTTAGGCCCCACTAATAAATGCGGTTCTCAGTGTTTCGTGTTTAAATTGTAAATCGACTTTACTTCAGCTTGTTGTGTTTTCCAGAAAATCCCTTATTATGTGATTGAATCAGCTGCAGAGAAGAAAAAAACAGCACAATAAAGCTGAATGGTCTTTGGCTGAACAATTTTCAACAAAAGTAGTTTAAGCGCTCAGGAAATCTTTTCCTTTTGTCCTTGTGGAGCTCTCTTAGTTTTCATTACACACTAAAGAAATGGACCTGTAATATAGAATATCATTGATATGATCCATAAATATGTTTTCGGTTTGCTTGCTTTCTTAAATAAATTACATTTTGGTGTGGAAGGTTGATGCAACAACAGCGGATCTCTCATGTATTGTGGTGCTGAGCCGTTCAGTGATTTATAAACTTCCAAGTATTTTTAAAGTCTCTGAACTACAGGGAGTGTATGGACTTTAGAACTGAGGTGATGGTTTCTATCTTCCTGGTTTTAGTGAGAACGCCAGCAGCAGCGATCTGAATCAGAACTCCAAGACCTCTAAGGACTTTTTGACACACATATTCGGCTCTGTCGTTTATTTAACTGTGAATGTATAACCAACATTTACGCTTGCACCTTTTATGTGTGGTCAGTCAGTGAAAATTGTTCATTTAGACAGGAACTCCTATGTACTTTCTGTTATGTGTTATGATGTATTTCCTGTGTGTTCACAGCTCCATAGACTAAAAAGAAATAATGAATGACAAATGAATCAAACAAATCCAAACAGCTCTTCTGTTATCTGTTTGTCTAGCTGGATAGAGCCATTATGTCTAGTGAGGACAGAACATCCAGAGTAGATTCTGTTGTTGCAGCTTGGTGAGCTTCTCCTGACCGAAGATAGATCAGAGGCTATAAAGTAATGCACATTCAAGCCACAATGCCACGATCGTTATCGTAAATGACTGTATTTGGCTCGCTGACAGTGTTCTGATGAGGTTATAACCTTAGTATGAGAGGAATGTGATAGACTATCTCCTCTCTCCCCAAATATAACATCCTGATATTCTGCCACCAAAACAAGACAGCATGACCGCCCAATGGAAGTTGTTTGAGCTCCACAAGAGCCTGCAAAGACCATCCGCATACTGGCTGTTTAGACATATTTTAGTACGACTGTAATCATGTGTAGAGGGCCTACGATTAAAGACTCTCATTGAAAGTTAAAAAACTGTTTGAAGTAAACCACTCTTAACATTCATAACTTGCAGACTTCCTTTCCAGGCAGCAGCTATATAAGAATGTTTTCTTACACTTTAACTTGCTTAGTTGCAATATTTCCAATCCACAATCAAGTCTAGCATCGTGTGACGGATCAATACTTGAAATGATGCCCCTCGCCTTCAATTGTTGTGCTTTTCTGTGAAGTGGCGCCTTGGCCCATTAAATCAAGATGACAGCCTTGCTACCTAAAATGAAACCAGCGAAATATGAGAGAAGGCATGAAATTAAAATGCCACTGATCCTCCGTCTCCGCTGACGGTACATCTAACACAAGGCGGATAATCTTATGCTACAAATTTACATTCATCTCTGCATCCCTGACTGAGCTTTATTTCTGATCCTTGATTTGTGACAGTTTGCTACAGTTGACCTTTACATCTACGTTTAATGTGAATTTAAATTACACCAGAGAGCAACCTATATGCTTACTGTCTTTCTCAGTCAACCTTTTAAATACCTGCCACCGTGAAATAAGTCTCCTTCATCAGAATTTTCAGCCTTTCAAGAAGTCAGTCACGGTCAAACATTTCACTCCTTTCCAAAGAAAATTCCTGTAAAAAAAAAACTTTAATAAGTAGAAGTAAAATTAATTATCATTCCATGTTTTAATATATATTTTTAATTAGAATGGGAGAAGAAAAGTTGCATAGTTAGAGAGCAGCCACAGCAGCGGCAGAGTGCTTCACTGTGAACACTCTGCTGTGCAGGTTGATCGTTTATTAACCTTGTGCTCCAGTTGCAGGCAAAGTGAAGTTTTTCCCCCAAGCAGCTCGGGGGGGTTTGTGTTCAGGGAGATTTGCTGAATCGTCGAGCTGTCTTTGTTTTGCAGCGGGGAATGAATACAAATGTTCTCCTCCGCCGTTCTGCTCCATGTTTGATGGACATGGACATGGAGGTCTCCTGGAGGAGAGCTGCAAATGAGCGCTGTGCTTGTCTGAAGGCTGCATGTCCACTGGGCTGTGTCAGTACACTGTATGAGTAATTCTGCGCTTTGGTAAACAGTTTCTTACAGAAATATTTTGCTCATGAATTATTTTGTAGTTCATTGAAGCAGTGGTTGCAAAGTCACTCCTAAAAGGTGGTTGTAATAATAAAATAAAATAAAAACTGGGGCATTGAAACCTCAAATATTTGTAATGTGGATGTAAAATTTAGGAATGAAGAAATTCTTCATTCGTTCTTTTTTTTTCTTTTTTGTTTTCTTCAGCTCCCTTTGTTGCACATTATATAAATAGTCTAAATAAACCATATAAACCTGCATATTCCTGGTTACCATAAGTTCTCTCCGTGTAAGAACATTTCAATAAATTTCATACCAGACCTTTTATGTCTGGAATTTCAATTTCTGCAAGATTCAACTTTCCAAATGTGTTAATTTCCAGGAATCAAATATTAAACTACCAAGAGGTTTTTGATTGAGTCCTAAATTAATTAATACATTATGCAAACCAGATTATCTGTGCGGACTTCATTTCAATTCCATTTTATTTGCTAATTATTTATTTTTCTTTTAATGGAATCCAACAGGTTGCTTTAAATCACGGCCTCTTATCAATACTTCACTCTGAGAAAACATTTATGCAGGAAGAAACCTGACCAGGAATCTTATGCCCAAACATACTTTAAATGACAAAAAAATAAAAAATAAATAAAAACTTGGTAGCAACAGCAATGCATGCCTGTAAAGAGAGTAAGCGCAGTGCAGTAGGGAATAATGGTCCATATGTTATAAACCAGCCAAAGTATTTGGCTACAAAACTAAAAAATATAGCCTAGGATAACCCAGGTTAGTCAATAAGATTCATGAACATTTTGTGTTAATCCTTTTTTTGTTATTATTGGATAGCAAACCAGGTTTGGGTGGCTGGTTAAACATGAGAGGAGCCTAATAAATGCCTGAAGGAAAGCTGAAATTGGAGCAATATGTTCCAAAACTCCTTTATCCAGCAATTAGCTGAATTTATTAGACTGTCTGAAAATGAACAAATATAGTATTCCTGTCTTGAAACAACAAATGCATGGGTTAGTTTTTGTTTTTTTTGTTTTAATGGATATTTTAGGAATATTGCACAGGTGAGACAAGAATGTCCCACACACCTGTTTAGATCTAAACCACATCCTGGTCAAAGATGGCACCAAGGTTCTTTATAATGTTACTGGACATCAACCTAAAGCAAACCTTAGCAATTCACTGAACAGTTTACATTCTAGATGCTCTGGGTCAAAATAACAACTTCTTCTCTGCTTTGAAATAAAGAGCATACAATTATCAATTGAAAGTTGCTAATTTTCCAATTGACATGCATGTCTAAGACAATTGAGGGTTTTTATATAATTTCTTCCCAAATGGAAGCTATAACTCGTCAATGCACTGAACTCTGAAACTTTACTGAATACCTGGTTTCAAAGTTTCATCGTTACCTTCAGTCATTTTTTAGACAAATTATATTTCAGTTTCTTCCCACCACCTGTTCGAGGAGCGGTTATCTGTCTCCTCCTACCTAAATGCGTTAGCTTGCAGCTGGCATTTCTGGGTTATATCACAGTCCAGTGATACCAACATCATTTATTTCAATTTTTATGCAAAGTGATATGTAAATGAGGCGATTGCATAACTTGAAATGTCTTTCTGAGCGCTAGACCCCGTGGGTTGGTGTGATGTAGCGGTCAACTATATCATCCTGCCTTATCAACATGCACAGATGGACAAAGAGCAGATAAATCAAACAAGTCCTGTCTCGATTTAAGTGACAGCCAGCAGCTCTGCACACACAGACGTCTTCAGTTTTACAGCGATTTAACTCTTGGCAAGCATTAGAAGTTGTGGTCGATGTTTTGCACACACAGACTGCATTCTGCGAGTTGCACATCTGGTCCATGAGAAATTTTAGTTATTTTTTTAATCTGCCAAGCAATGATAAGAGAATTTAAGCCTCTTTGAAAGGGTTAAGAACTAAAATCTAATTGATTTCAAGGTGTTTGAAACGTGTGCAAAGCACAATATCAAACCTGTCGGCGTATCTTTCAGCTGTTTGATTTTCTGTGCTTGGATACACAATAAAACAGTTTTCTTTGCGATCACATAAATGTTTTGCTTTATAGTATTTATTCAGATTGTGCGGAGAACAAACTCCTTCTCTTGATCGTCTATGAACACAAATGTAGATTCCCAGTGCCTTTCCTTCCTAAGATAGATTTGGTTTCATGGATTCTGCTCTGGTGGCTCATTTTACGTGCTCATATCTGCTGTGCGACTTTAGAAGCTAATTAAATGCATCTCAGTAGCTTCACAGCTGAGATGCTGACAAGATGTCGGTTATTGATCTTCGCGGCATATAATTAATATTAGACATCTACTGATGAGCTACATCAGGCATCCGTAGACACACAGAGTGTGTTTAGGAGTCAAACAAACACACAATCAGTGTCAAAGACCCGGGTTAGAAGGCATTCATTGTCATTACAGCTAATAAACCACCCACTTACTTGACACAGTCCCCAGAAAATCTCGTTCTCCAGCTGCACTTAGGTTTTTTTTGGAAAGAAATAGTAAAAAAGCAGATTTAATATATTATACTGAAGAAATCTTTTTGGTGAAAGAAACAATAAGTCTAGATTCTGCAAAGTCTCAGTTCACTCATAACTTGGGGAAAGTGTCTTGTTATAAGCAGAACAAGTTATTTTTATTAATATTGAAGAATTATTGGCGTATAGCAAACTCCTATTTCTTGCTGAAAAGTTTTATATGATCTCTGTCTTGTTTTAAGTGTATTAAAATATTTGCCCTATAACAGTGTTTCTCAACCTTTTTCAGCCCAGCGCCCCCCCTAGGCTTCATCCAGGTCCCTCACCGCCCCCACCAAAGAATTTGCAGGCTACTTTGCACTGACTATTACTACTATCACTATTGTAGATGTTTTGATTTTTATGCTTGTTTCTGTATTTATCATCAAAAATAATTTCCCAGAGAACAAAAAAGCCATGGGAATAGAAATTATTTTCACAAGCGTCTACGAAAAATGCAATGAACATTCAAGTTAAACTTGGTAGACCTAACAGCAGCCAATCAGAGTGGAAAAAATATTCTTATTCTGTGTCATTTTCTAGTTATTAAATATTGCACAAAATGACCAGATAAAAGATGTACAACATGCCAGTTTAAACTTTGAACTGTTTGCAAAACGACTCTGCAACATTAAAACATGGATAGAACTGTAACTACATTAATCATAGCTCTTCTTCTCTTCAGTGTTTCTGTGAGTTTCTGGTGGTGCAGCTCTGTGCTGCCTTCAGGAGAATGGGACATCAGAGTATCATCCATAAAACTTCACCCACATGGCATTTATTGTGCAAACCAGAGCTTTCAGTGGAAAAACAAAAGTTCCAGGTCCTTTTAATGCCATACAAATATGAGACAGAAACATGGATTATATCTTTACATAAACCTGTCTATTGATTTATAGATTAATAATTTTACTGGACAGAAATTACAAAGAACAAATCTGGTTCTTAATCAAATCCTAATGAGTGAAATTGAAAGTGTCATGGAGTCTCAGCCTCGTTACATTAACACTGACATGAAAAATAATATTGAAGAAATAAATATATCAAATCTAATTAAAGACATAAATAAGTGATCAGTTCTTTACTGTTATGGTCTGTAAGATATATTTATTCTCAGTACTAGATGTGACCTCAACAAACCCCTGACATTTCAACAATATTATTTTACCTTTTATCTGGAAATAGTGTCTATTTATTCTTGCCATACAGTCCTCTGTATTAATTATTACTCGAAAGGTCTTGCCATCAGTGGCGGAGCCAGAGTGGGCGCCAGGGGGGCCAGTGCCCCCCCTGTCATCTGATTGCCCCCCCCTGATGATTGACATGTAACAGCACCAGGTTATTCCTGTACATTATTTCGAAATCATTCTAAGCCAACCTAATATCTAAAGAAGAAAAACAATAATAATGTATATATATATATATATATATATATATATATATATATATATATATATATATATATATATATATATATATGGATGTGCACACATACATTTAAAATTTTGTCCCCCCAGAGGTAGTCCTGGCCCCCCTAACTTTAAAAGTCTAGCTCCGCCACTGCTTGCCATACCAGTTTATTCCTCAGTATTTACTTTAGTTTCTTAGTTTATTCTTACATTTTGTTCTTCATTCATTTCCATTTAGTTTCATTTGATTAGTTTTATCCTCTCTTGGTTTATTGCTATGTCCACTTTAGTTTCTTTCCTGTTGCTAAATTTATTTGATCATTTATTGACGCTCACCACCAATAATCTTCACTCATCACCTGCTGCGCCTCCTAATCGTCATGTGTTTCACATCATGTGTTGATTTTTTCACTGTTCAATGTCGGATTCTCCGTTTTTATGCCATAATTCACATATAGTTTGTTGCTCCGTTTTATGTCCCGCTTCTCGTGTTTCAGAGTTTTGCGCAATGTGCGCATCTTTTTTTTTTTTTTTTTAAAGCCCCTAAGGTGCAGGGTAGTAGGGAAGCGTATCGATGGGGAAAAGGCAGACTGACATAAACCTTTTAAAACAACGGAAACAATTTCTGCATTCTGATTATTGAAATTTAAAAGTGCTGTGTTGTTCTATTACCCTCGTTTCAACCGAACCACTTACAGCACCGGTGTTAACGCTATAAAATGAACTCTCTCTATCGTGGTACCACCCATGGAGGGATTTCTTTATTTCTTTATTTAAATGGGTTCATTTTTCAGAGGGATACACAGTGAGGGTATCTGATTTTAGCTACCAGTAGCAGGAGAACGGAGCTGCGCCAAGAAGCTAACAGAAGCTAACAAACACTGAATAGAAGAAGAAGAGCTGCCATCGATACAGTTGCAGCCAAGCATGATTTAATGTTACACAATACAGTTTTACCAAGTTGCTCAAAGTCTAAACTGGTATTGTTGTGGATTTAAGGTGTAAAGTTTACCTTCGACCAAACGCCCCCCAAAGGCATCCCAGCGCCCCCCTTTTGTAAAAATGTCCGCCAGCGCCCCCTGCCGTCCTCTGAACGCCCCCTGGGGGGCGGTACTGCCCACGTTGAGAACCGCTACCCTAGAACATAGACAAAACACTTGGTAAGATTTAGTTTTTTTGCAGCGTGTAGGTTTAAGGGCCATAAAAAGAGACTTGGAGTATCAATATCTTCTCTTAAGTTTAGTCACTTGCATTTTGAAGCAGAAACACAGTATAATCCAAAGATCCAGAGAAAATGCATTATATAAAAGTTACTGATCATTGAATGAAGTACCCTCAAGTAGCCAAAATACTGGCCTCTGCAGATACTGCAGTCTTCACTGGAATATCAGCAGAAATTACATACTTATGCATTATAAAGTCACAGATGTTAAAAGAAATGACGATTATTCCTGTATGGATCAATCAGGAGTATTTTACCCTTGAGATTACAGTGGCAGGTTATGAAGGTCAGTGGTTCTAACCCTAACAGAAATGTGATTTTCAGACAGAAGCCAGCTGCTGTCGGTCACATCAACTCAGCTGGTGCACCACTAAAAAAAGCGAAGCGTAAAAGATTAAAAATAGATACTGTAGTTTTTGCATATTCAATAATAAGTTAAGACATAAACATTTAAACAGACTACAAATAATATCTTTAATATGACAAGAAGGTACTTTGTATGACTAGGTTTGTCTGTAAGATTATTTTAATTTAAATTTTAATTCAGTGCTTGGGTCTTGGGTTTATTCATGTTGATGTGGTCTGTTAAAGACAACCTCTCTGCTCTGAGGGTTAATTATGTAAAAATGGTCTCTTACTAAACAAATCTACTCACAGCATGGCTTCCATCTTTCAGACTGAACAAACAAAACGATTTTCTGCATCTCTACTTACCTACTTCCTCTATTAAAGACTTTCTATCCCTCAGGCATGCAATTTCACTCTGTGATGGAGAACATTTCCTTGTTTGTAGTGTAATCTGTGCCTGTATTTATTACGTGTTCATTCACACCCCAGAGCCACACCAGCTTTCTGCCTCTGCTGTCTGCAGAAACTCAGTGAATGCATGAAAATTAGCCAGGAAATCATGGTTATAAATAGCAGAGAAGTAAGTCATGTGCATATGATGTGAACTTCCCCCTGTTCTAAATACAGTCTCCATATTTTAGGTGGTCCATGAAACAACTATAATTGCAGAAAGAGTGATGCAAGTAGCAGAATATCCTCACTTACTTCTGATCACGAGTCACAGTGAAACATATTTATTTGTTATTCACATTTGATTTGGTTTTATGTTGAATGACTTTCTTGAAGCAGCCCTCTCGGTTCATCCCTGTTTTGAGTTGCTTGAGTTCTAGATCCTGTGTTTACTTAAAAAAATAAAAGCTGTCATTTAAATGACATTAATGAACTGTGAACTGTTTTTGAGAAAAAAATAAAAGCGTTTATAAAAGTTTTTTTTCTACAATTGGCACTTCGTAGCAAACAATTCCTGACCTAATATCTGGTGTTTGATATTTTGTGAGATGTAAGTTTTTAAATGTTGCTCTACTTCACTTTTGTTACAGACTAGACAGTGGTACATTGTAAAACCAACACCTCTAATGTATTGTAGTTTCCACATGACTAATGAGATGAAACCTGTAGTGAAAAAGTTATGCTGGCCTTTTAAACTAAAACCTACAAATACTCTTCAAAATAAAAGTCTAGGTATTTTATGCAACAAATTACTGCAACATTAGATTCCAGGTACCCTAACCCATGGTACCAAAATAGTGACAAAAAAATGAATGTTAAAATAAAGTCTACAGATTAGTTGTTATTATTATCTATTATAGGAGGTTTTTATTGCAGAACTATGATGTGAAAGAAGTTTAAGTTCCACCAGTGACCTAAAATGGCCTGGCATAAAAAGTTGTTTGTTTGTTGGCCTTTCAAAATGAAGCTAACAGCTAATTAAATTTTGAAGTTTCAACAGTGCCTACGTTTCTTCAGTAATGTGTGTACTAAAGAAGTTTGTTGTTTTAACCTTAGTAGTTAAGAACAAACTGTTCAAAGTTGTGGAACATCTTGTGTTTCTTCCCTTCTTGCATTTTCATGGAGAAAAAAAAAAAATTAAGTTTGGAATTGTTAAAAACTGCTTTATGTTTACCTTTAGGGCTTGAGTTGCTTTGTAGCAGCATTACAAATGCATAACCATCGTTATGATATCGAAACGTATCAAAAGAAGCAGACAGACTGACATGCCTTCACATGTGCCACATCAAACGACATCAGCTCATTTGACAGTTTCCCCTGCGGCACTCTGGAGGTCTGGCACATCTGCATATGCACCAGTGGGAAATAAACTGCTGCCAACAGCTGTTAAATATGTTTAAACCCCTCCAGGCCTTAAAGTAGTCCACACCAGCATCACCTTCTGACAAAATGGCAGTCATTTTCTCACCATAGTTACATACTTTTCAAAATATTTGCTGAGTATGTGCGCTCAGCGACATCCAGCTTCACACTGACTTGCTCACATTCACACCTGGCAGATGCCCGGCACAACCAGCGTTTTAAAAAGAATTTGCATGCACTTCACAGCTCCAGTATTTAGGATGAAGTGTTATGTTCGGGCTCAGCTGTACCTGGAGGTGGAAACAGATCTGATTTGCTGCATTGCTTTTACATAGATTTATGTTAAAGAAATCCATTTCCTTTTAATGATTTGGAGATAAGAAGCTCTTTGTCATTTCCCTCAATGTTCCTCATGTGCATCTGCTACATTTACCATACCAAAGTTCATCAGGTGTGACAAAGCATCTGCATAGCATAACATGAGATTAAGCTACAGGCAACAGTGGCTCAGTAGAAAGGAGTTAATCCTGTAACCAGTGAGCTGCCGATTCAAACCCTTCTGCTCCGTCTGTCTTTGTGTCCTTAGCTAAGACACTTCACTCACCTCTCCTGTTAGAGGTGGTCAGAAGGCCCCAGAGCAGCTGTGGCTACAGTGTAGCTTTCCACTATCAGCATGTGAATGTGTGTGTGAGTGTATGTGTGGGGGAGTAATAGTGTTAAGTGCTTTGGAGTCCTTTGGACTGAATAAAGTGCAAATCAAGCACATGCC
The DNA here is from genome assembly GCF_904066995.2 of Poecilia reticulata. Taxonomy (NCBI): domain Eukaryota; kingdom Metazoa; phylum Chordata; class Actinopteri; order Cyprinodontiformes; family Poeciliidae; genus Poecilia; species Poecilia reticulata. The sequence continues at coordinate 3,054,388 of NC_088845.1, read as the reverse complement.
ATTTACCATATTTTTGTACAAAGCAGAGCTTACATGAATTCTGTATCATTTGTACTTGAAGTGTACTGTAGAGCAAAAGTTTGGAAGAAACGTTAAATTTGTACAAAATACCTTCTAATATAATTAACATGATTGTTACATAAAAAGACGGTTAATAGAGCGCATTTTAATCGTGTGTAATATAACCATTTGGGAATTTAAGTTTTCTTGCTTAGACTTTTCTTTCTTCACAGCAACGTCCTAATGCTTCAACACACACACACGCACGCACGCACGCACACACACAGAGATTAATTTTTCTTTAGCCGACAACTCTGACCATGTTCCAGTTCCAAGAATATCACAAATACATAAAGCACAAGCAGATAAAGTGTTTTTCTGCATTTTGTTGCATCAACAATGCCTTCCAGCAATACAGCATTGAAATCTGTTTTAACAAGGAAAGGCGAAAATATATTGTCACAAAGGTGTCTACTGCTGTCTAAAGGTGGTCAGGGTTAATAAAATTCTCATATTTGGGACAAAAGCCTAAATTTGAAAAGGACCAATTGAGTAAAAGGTCAACATTTCAAATTTGTGAGATAAAAGACATGGACTGGTAAATCTTAAATAATCATAAGTAAATTACAGGCCATCTATTGTGTAGACATGCAACTAGGCTAAAGTGCAGAGAAAATGTTTACTCTTATAGCCATCACTACTGTTTACACGTAGCAGCCAAAATGACTGCCAAACGATTAAAAACAGTTAGGAATGTAGCTAAATAAGCTAATTCGTAAAGCCCGCTTCATTGTGAAGTTAATGGTGACTCGACAGGGTCCTTAGTACTCCCCTAAAAGATCTGAAAGTTTTATCTCCAACACAGTTACTTAGACTTTGGACCTCGTACTGACATGACCTTCCACCACAATGTGTCTAAGGACAGGAAGATCACAGCCTGCTTGTACGAGTCTGGCCGCTTTTCACTGATACTCTGGAACCACAATGGAAATATAGTTCATGCTCAAGACAACTGGGTAATTATTGCAATCAATAGAGCCTATTCTACTGGGTTCCTAATCAGAAGAACCTCAAAAGACTTACCAAGTACACCTAAGTTAAGTCATAAATTGAAAGTTTAAGCAAATTAGCTTAGACCTTTGAACTGTACTCCTCAAGACTAACGACTCACTTTTCCAGCATTTAACCTCTGTCAAATGAAACTGTCTCCCTGGTGTGAAACGCAGGTTGAGAACTTCTGCAGTTGGTATAAGTGCAGAAGGACAGAGTAATTTACGTGGTAATAACAGTTACAGAACTGCTGGCTGTAGAGTGTTTGAGCCATCAAGGTAAGCTCTGTGGGAATTTCAAAACACTGCAGAAGCTGTTACAGAAATAGTATTATGTTATTTGCAGCCATAGCAACACCGAAGGTAGCGGATAAGCTGTGAGAGGAAAACTGAACTAAGGACTGGCTCAGTCTGAAGTGGTCATTTAATTTTCCCATTGTTACTTTAATGGGGTGCTTTAATGAGAAATCCTCTCTGATAATTTCAGAGTTAGATTCAAAGCTCTTTTCACACGATAGAAATAATTACTTACAAACTGCATAATCAAATATCTCTACACTAGTTTATAAAACAAAAGTTACAGCTTTCTATGTGCATTATGTAGTCTAAGTCTTACATTTTTCTGCATTAAAAATTCAAGTCACATCCCCTATATTGATGCTGCTGATCATGCTGTTTTTGCAAAAGTCAAAATCTTTTTCAAATGTAGAGGTTGGCCAATATGCAAACAAGTTCTGAATCTGATCAATAATTGGCATTCTTTTTTGAATATTGCCCTTCGCCCTCTCCTAATAAACAATCTGCACTGGGTGGTTTCTCCTCTGCAAAGCGGATTGGCAATCTGAACTTACTGCTGCTTTAGCTCACAGATTTCAAACATCTATGTTCTTGTGCCTAAAGAAACTTTCTACATGATAAAGATATAAAAGAGTACAGTCAAAACTGATTATATAAAAAGAAATTGGACTGGAATTGGACATTGGCTGCCCAAAGTTTAAAAATGGACCCACAAAAAACATGTCAGTATACTGATGATCAAAAGAGTAAAACAACATTATATGTAGAGTAACCATTGTGGCTGAAGTCCATGCTGACATGACACAGAGGTCATTTGTCACATTTTACACTCACCAACCACTTTCTTTGGTAAATCTGTTCAATAACTCTTGAACACAAACATCAAATCAGCCAGTTACGAGGCAGCACTTCAGTATATTTAGACAAGGACATCAGGAATTGTTGAAGTTATGGGAACAAAAGGAGACTGAAGCGACTTTAAACCGGAGATGGCTGTTGGTGACAGACTGAGATCCACTGGGATTTTTACACACAACACATCAAACCTTAAGGTAGATGGACAACAGCAGCAAAATGTTCAAACAAAAAAAGTAGCACATGTTGTGTCGACAGTGATTTTGTAGTTGGCTGACAGAAACTGTTTCAAAGAGCAAATCTTATTTTTTCCTTTTTTTCGCTTTGATAAAAGAAATTGGCGCCATTTGAGCACCTGTGTCATTTTGACTGCGTTCTAGTTGTAAATCAGAAAGCAATGACAATTGGGTCACTGTGATCAGTGACCAAGTTGACTGTCGCTGATCAATACAAGCCAGTAAAACATATATCATTCTATTTTTTTTTGTTTTGCATTCTAACATTAAAGCAACCTGTTCAGAAATAATCAATTGTGTTACTCATTTAGGTTGAGAACTGTCAGAAATGCAAACGTAATTTCCATTTCTGCATCTTTGACTTTGGTTTCTATGAGTTCCTCAAGGACATTCGGCCTTTCTGAGTAAATATTCCAATCTTTATTTTGTTTTCCATCCTTGAACTTGGAAATCCTGACCTTAAAGAACAAATCAACTGCACCACTGTCATTTTTTATGTAAGTCATGTTAGAAATGTCACACTAGCCTTTTGCCTTCCACTGCCTTCAACTTGCTGATTAGTTGTTCAAAAAATGCCGCCTCTTAAAAGAAACACACTCCAGCTGGACATGGACATATTTTTCATTTTCAAGATATTTCATTATTTTGTTGCAACCTCTGAATGTGGTTTCCTGCTTCGTTAAGCTAAGATGACATGATGACATATTTCCGAACAAACAGGCCGTCTAAATCTCATGCTGGGTTCTGATTTCTACACATGTAGCCGGAAACACCTGCCAGCAGAGACTGAAGCAAATACAACTATTGCTATTTATGTAAGAGACACTGATAATTAGTTTTCTGCCTTCTGTCACTTCATACAATTTGAGATATAACACTCAGAAATAAATGACTTGCTTTTCTATTTTTGCTCTACGTACACAAAACAAGCTTTAAATGACTAACTTATAATGAACCCAGTTCATTTTAAATACATTTGACTGATTTGCTTTATTGTTCTTAAATAAAATATAGTGACTTTCAGTCGAGATGAAATGTGCTTTGCATTTTTTCCAACTCCTGCCTGAAAACTACTGGTACCTGTTTCTCAGGAACTTTATACTCTTACTTTTTTTGTCAATTTGGTTTAATTCACACCAGATGTAACTGTTTAAAGTTAAAATAGAAACTGAATATCTTAAAATAGTTTTTTTTTTTTTTTGGAGACATGGTAATATGATATGTTAACATTTCACCTGGCATTAATTGGATAAATATTTTTATGTAAAGTTGTACATACTAAAGTATAACAACATACAGTCTCCTCAATTTTTATTTTGACCCTTGTACGTTAAATATTTAGTGCGGCATCATTTTCTTACACTAAAGATACAATTATGTCGGCAAGTGCAACAAATGTTGAGACTTAACATTTTTCATATTTTATAAAAAAAAAAAAAAAAAGACTTTGGTTTAGTTTCAGACCTCTGTAACTAAATCAGCATCATTCAGTGGGAATTATTCATTTGATGCTGCAGCCAGTAAGATTTTTACTTATTACCTTCTAAAAAAATTACGTTTCAGGTAACGTATGCACATTTATGATCTTGACTGTCTCTGTAAAGGTTTAAAGGAGGCGGCTGGGAGGTTCTGTGGGCTTCAGCTGCTCCATAAGTTGTTTTATAGCTCAGCTTAATGAACAGAGCGGCGGAGGATCAATAATGGGACTGGAAGATAAACTCTGATAGTCAACGGCTGTTAGCACAGCTGAAAATCTTTAAACGATTTAATTTCTCACTCAGCCAGAAAAAAATGAAGTCTCCCATCAGCTTTTTAATTACTTTGCTTCAGTAAGAGATGAGTCATGTTTGTAATAATTGGCTAAATAAATGTACATATAAAATATGTTCATACTTAAACTTACCTATTTTCCTGGACTGAAATGCATAATGCATAGAGTATATTACGCAAGGAATTATGCAACCATGTTTGCATTGTATGGTGGTGATAAAAGACTTTATCAAGTCTATCTGAAGTCATGAAGATTATATTTTGGTTAAATCATGATCACATTGTTTGGTATGGAATAAAAGTCATATTTTTTGCAGTATAAGTTTTTAGTTTCCAAGCTCCTCTTATAAAATGCAGATATTAGCAAGATCAACAACTTCTGAGTCATAAATACAGATAACTTGTGGAAACGGTTAAGGACAAAAAATGTAAAAATATCTCTGCATTTTTTTTGCAGCTTCTTTGATTATATATCATGTTGTTAATAGATACATCAGATTTGCTGGTTAGAATGAATTAAGTAATAAAGACAAAAAAAGTTGTAAAATTTATTAATTTAATCATTTTGCTATTATAGCCCGGCAACAGGCAAGACAGTCTTTTTCAAGACATAAAAGGTTCCCCTCCCTCCACACCAACACACACACACACACACACACACACACACACACACACACACACACACACACACACACACACACACACACACACACACACACACACACACACACACACACACACACACACTCCCACCCAGCAGGTCTGAGTCAGGTTTACATCGCGGCATTCCTAGGGGTTTATTTCCAAATGGTGTGGGTGGATGTGACAAAGCTAACAATATGTTCATGTTGTTGTGCAGCTTTAACATATGTTACAGTGAAGTTCCATGTTTATGCCTTTAATATTCAGAAATATAAAATCCTTGAGTTTTCTGCATCTCTGCTGTGTTTTTGTAACGGTGATCAGGGAATAATTTTGGTCTGTGGGTTTTTGAAGTTCAGTCCGGATGCAGAGTTTTTCCACTCACCATCTGCTTGTCTACATAATCATATGTTTTTCAAACTTTCTTGGCTGAAATTATACTAAATTGGTGATGATGATGATTGTAACTGAAGGAGAATTACAGCCATGATTGTCTCACAGTATGGAATCAGACTTCTTTAAAAACTCTCCTTCCTTCCTCTCACTTTGGGTGGAAGTGCATTACCTGGCTGTTCATTGATCACTGTCTCAGCTGATTATTCCACATGCTGAAACTCAGCAGCAGTTGGCAAGTATTGATGAGTCACAAATGACTTTGCGATAACTGGAATCCGGAGCTGTGATGGTGGGCGGACGGTGCACTGTTATTAGGTTTCTGTGTTTTGAAGGTAGAAAATGTGTGATTTTAAGACGAAGAACTCTGATTTCAACCTGTAAAAAAAGACATAAAATTATGGAGTGATAATGTGGTGGTAACATGTAATAAAATCTCTTACAAATGTTTTAAATATCCTTTTAAACTTGAGCATCTCTGGCCTGAAGTTGGCAGCTGGATTCAACTACTTTAAGAAATCTGAGAGCAGAAACAGATTCAAGGAATTTTTTTAATTTGTCCTTTTTCTACTGCAGGTTTCAGGTGTTTCCGGTGTGTACGTAGCAATGTCTGCTATTTTTATTAATTTTTTATTTATTGATCATTTTTCACAGTTGAAACAAAAAGTTTACTTATATCAACATTTTTTCCCCCCTCATTTACACCAAACGTTTCTTGCTTTAGGTCAGTTAGAATTGTCAAAATTATTTCTTCTGGATTAATGCCACAATCATAAGAGAAAGGTAGAGATTTATCTGTCCACATATTCAAAATCAGAAGTTTACATACATTTCTTCAGTATTTGTGGTATTTAGTAGCGTTACCGTTGGACTTTATGATTTGGGTCAAAACTTTTAGGTTTCATTCCACAAGCTTCTCACAATAGTTTGTTGTAATTGTGGCTCCACAATTCTCCTCCTGAAATCTTGGCTGATTTCTTTTGACTTTTCCATAAGTTAGAAAAAAATGTTGCTTTGTTGCATTTTTCTCTTCATAAAAATCAGCCCAGGTTAAACAGGTTTTCCCTCCTAAAATGTCACAGGCGTAGTGCAGCCATGCTGAGTCCCTGTTGCATTTGGCATTTAAATACGACACTCTGCTCTCTAACTACTGTGACCAACTGAGAAACTTTTGGCGATGTCAATTGTACAATCAGTGATTAGATAAACTCTGGAGGGTGGAATGGGAATCTAACAAATGAGAATCTAACAACCTTTATCGTATTTTCACTGGAGTGTTGTTTTATTACAGAGTAAAATTGCTGTTCTTTGGTTTCCGCTGCTCTGTTGTCTGTGAATACGTTAAAGGGGTAGTTTTATGTCTTTTCAAGGCACATGGAGACATTTTATAGCTCAATCAAGTAACTGTTATAAAAATGCTGTATATATCAAATATGACTTAAAAGACTTTGGATTTTATTGCCTTGAACAAAACGCGTCTGTCTTTCTGAAACTCTGACTTCTCGAAGTCATCACAACATGGCTCCTCTTTTAACCCTTTAACAATGTTTTTAGCAACGTTGCACTCAGAAGTAGCTCCTGTAATAAGCTCAGTAGAAGTTGCACCAGGTTTTTGCTAATTGCTGGTGGCTAGTCTGAAGGAGCTGATTTGAAGGCGGGGCTAGGTCCATCCAGGCACTTTGCACTGCTGAATGGTTGCCCTGGGAGATTTCTCATCAAGGTAACACTCCAGGTATGTTGTTGATGAGGGAAGAGGCCTGTCACGATAACAAATTTTGCTGAGCGATTAATTGTCTAAAAAATTATTGCGATAAACGATAATATTGTTTCAAGACCTTTTAACACTGATTTAATGGAAATTATGTAATAATGCATGCGATTTCCTGCCATAGATAGATACACTTTATTTTCAAAAAAACACATAACACTGGAACTGATAAACTAAATAAACAAAACAACCAAAAACAAAAAATAAAATGGATTCTCAGTCTCCATTAACAAAAACTGTACTTGAATAAAAACTAAACAACATAAAGCCAAAGTGGAAATAAATACTGCATTCAACAAAAGAGTCCAGATTATGAAGTCTGTATACTATATTCCCCTTCAGTAATCACTAGATTTATATAGAGAAGATGGGTACATCCTACTACCTAATGCAGTAGTTCAGACTACACGATTTTTTGCTTTCCCTTTACGACAATCTTAGATCGTTGGCCGATCTGAGATTGTCGCTGGTGATTTCGTAACCGATCATTCTGTAGTGTATTGTGTGTTACGGTAGATCGTCAGCCGCTCCGATCTAAATCAGGGGTTTTCCCTGACTGGGAGCTTAACGCTGAATGTGACAGGTAGCTAAAGCGCGGATTCTCCTCCGTGTTTTCTGAGGGGAAATTAACGGAGGGGAATCCCAAACAGCTGACATGATGCAACCCAAAATCCAGTGGACATTGGAGATGATATGTAGAAACAACATTAATGTTTATTCAACATTTTGTGCAAAGAATATAGAAATGACAAGGAGAGGAGTTGGAGCCAAATTGCTACCGCAGTGGATAAACCCGGTAAGTTTTCAGCTGTTCTTCGTTAACGTGACATAAATAGGTTATAAAGATTTTCATTCAGTCAGGACTTTACGCTGAGCCAACTGCATCACAGGTAGATTCTAGTGAAGTACTAATTAATACCTGATTTTAAAATGACTTAACTGGACTTGTAGCCCTTATTTTGTGCCCATGTGGCTGGACACCACACACGATCAAACCCGATCGAACCGTTAGGATTTCTGTCGGCTAATGTTTGATCTCTCAAGTTTTGAAAATGGGCCGACAGTCGGCCGACAACCCGTGTTGTGTGCCTGGACATTACACTAAGGAAATGAGGAAGGGAGGGTCAGTGGAGAGCACCGGAGGTGAGCCTTTTTTCATTCAGTGTCATCAACAGAAAGAAAAAAAAGACAGGAAGAGACGATAAAGCCGATAATTAAAATGAGGTTGATAGGTTTAATTTATCGTGCGATTAATTGATTTATCGTTTATCGCGACTGGCCTATGAGGGAATAACATCATAAGAAGATTTAAAGCTAAAAAAAGTGAATTTTACATATTGCTGCCCCTTTAAAGACCTTGTCAAATCCCCACTATGAGTAAAACTCTTCCCGTTCTGCTGGTTTTGAACGAAAGGCCATATAGAGGTGAAAAAGAAGAGAAACACTTCTCTGAACCTGGCAGTCTATTTCACAGCAGCTGTGGCTCTCATTGTCACCATGTCTTGGCGTAAGGCCTGGTAAGGTGGCTCAGTGCACATGTAGAGTCCTGTCCTCCTTGTTCAACCATCCGTCAGCCTGTCACAAAATACAAGAGTTTCTCAGCAGAGCTTTCTGAAAGCCCACCACTTGGTCCCCTCCCTTCTTTCCATTTTCTCTTCCCGCTTCTCAGGAGTCTGGCTGTCACACTGTGATTCCTGTTACTTCTCCTCTGCTTCATTCCTTTCCTGTCAGCTCCAAGTCCCCCGTTATCTATCCATCTGAAACATGGGGTCTGACACCGGGCGGTGTCTGCTCAGCAGTAGTTCCCCTGCAAGTGGAGCCGATCCCTCAGCCGGCGTTGGGATGACAACGGAGGGAAGGGGAGAGCACCGCATAATGCACAGTCATGCAACCTCAAAAAAAAATGTGGGTCCAAAAGTTTAGGGGAATATTCAGGGAGAAAGATGAAACAATCAAGCATAGGTGCATAAATATATGTATTTTATTTACAGTAAGCTGAGCCAGTGTTCACCGAAAGTAATCTCTTGGTTCTTAAAAAAAGAAATTCAAGTATGGCAGCTCATTTCAGTTAGAAGTTAATCCAGTACAGTCGGATTCAAATCCAGTTTCATTCCAGTGGATGCCAACACATTTTACTTAAGTACTTTCTAATGTAATCAAGTTATAATCCAGTTCAGTACCATCAGCTTGATTAAATTAATTTAAATTGAGGATATTGACTTCCATAAGTATGATATTGTTAAAAAAAAGCAAAGAAAAATTCCCCGACTGTAGCAAAATGACGATATACTGATTCCGATGCATGTCACATAATCTAATTTTCTACATCCGCAAAACGACACAAAGGTTTATTGTGCTGTTTCCGCCGGTCCAAAGGATATGAAATATTCACCCAAAGAAAGCAGACACCTTCCAGCTCCAGATGTATGACAGGCAGGACGGAGACTCAGATATGCACTAAAGAGTCTCATTAACAAGACAGTGAACTCTGTGTTAAAACCCAAATTGAATTTCAGGACAAAGTTTAAAGTCAGTTTCACAACACTGTCTGCATTCTTTTAACTTACATTTTTGTTTCTAAATATGGTATAGATAATTCTCAGTTATGCTTATCTGTGACACAAAGAAATTTTAGCTTTTTTATCACTGAATGAAAAATGTTTCTTTCATCTGATAAGAAGCAGATAACACTCTTTTGTCAGTATAACTAACTATCTGTGTCATTAGGAGTCGTAAAGATTGAGTGTTTCCAATAACAGTTTGGAATCATATCATTAATTTTTAATTCAACAAGCCGTTTATGTAATCAATGCAAACAGAATGTGTCACTAAATTTGAACAAGGGTTTTATAAATATTTTCCACTGTTGAGGCCAATTTAATTTGAGAAATAAATTGAATTAACAGCTCGTATAACTTTTTATAAATAACGGAAAGACAGGTATGGATAATTTGCACATGAACTAATCATCTCTGTATGTCTGATTATGTTGCGATTTTACCTATTTTATTTGTGAACAGGTCGGCAGATGTGTGCTCTTCATTGTAATCTGTTGAGTTGCAGGATAAGGTACATACAGGAAGTTTTGTAATATAATGGAGTATAATAGCTAATTTTAATACATCTTTTTCAACACCAAATAAGGCAATATATCCTCTACAACAGGAATTCCTAAGTCCAGACTTTGAGAAATATCCTGCAACATTTAGGTTCACTTCTGCTCCAACATACCTGAATAAAATGTCTGAATTCCCTCATCAGCAGCCATTCAGCTCTGCAGAATCCTGCTAATGTGTCATTTGTTTGATTCAGGTGTGATGGAGAAAAGATGCATAAGTTGAAGGAATGTTAGATGAAGACTGGACTTGGGCACCAGCTTACCTGCCTAACATCATGACATCATGGAATACCAAAATATATTCCATTAGCTTAGAGGTAGACACCCCCTTCATCCATAGGAAGCTCCTGGGAATGAGCCGCATGCAACATCCAACAACTCCCTCAAACACACAAACCTTTTCCTCGAGGAATACCGCTCTGAAGGAGGAAGTATTCCTGCTGCAAGCGTATGAGTCTCATATCCTTAGAGCCATAATCGTACTTATCTATTGACCAAGACATCTTAGAGTACTTTTTGCCTTTGCCTTTTTGATTATTTGAGTCTTTACCTTAATACGGCACCTCTTTGGTGCCAACAATTTGAGCGGCTGAAACATAATAATTAGAGGTGTGCCGATCAAGCGGCCACCGATCATAATCGTCCGATTTCCGTGAAGAAGTGTATGATCGGTGATCGCCGATCACGGTCTCTTGTTGCCGATCACACAAACCGATCAGCTGCATCTCATTTCGCAGCCTGTCTGTGCAGCTGGTCTCCTCTTTCCTTCACACTGTGCAAACGCGCAGCAACAAATCCTAAGCGATGTGGAACTATAACGCACTGAGTGAATGGGAAAGTTTGCGTGTTGCGGTGGAAAATTGAAGCACATCAAAATGCATCAACACAACAAATCTAATATGGTATAAAAACAATGGCATACTTGACGGAGTTTGGCTATATCGAGGCTCAATGAAGTAAAAAAGACATATGGAGGATCAGATAGCAGGTAAAGCAGCGCACAGCTACAAACACTCACCCGGATTAGCATGACGTTCAGAAAGCTAAACAAATAACCCGCAAAATTATTTAAGTCTTCGAGCTGCGATGTAAGACGCTGGTTCTGCTCTCGCTGTTGAACCGCTGCTACGCTACAGGTAGTAATATTTCACAGACGGAGCGCCGCTTCTGCTCCACCTGGTAGTGACTCTCACACCGAACCTCTGCTTAAAGCTGCAGCATCTAACTTAAAAAAATACATTTTACATATTAAAACTTTCGCTGTCCTAACATGAGACAGATAATCTCTGAAAAAATAATCGATCTCCTCCCTGCTCTGCATAATTATTCTGCTCAGTCGGAAACAGCCAATCAGAACTAGCAGTAATCAGCTGCTAGTTGATTACTGCTAGCCACCATGCTAACAGGAAGTTTTCATTCAGTAACTCAGGATTGTTTATTTTAATGGATCCTGTATTTGCCTTTGAATGTTAAGTTTTATGCTTGAATTTTTTTGGCAATGTAGAGAGGTTTTATTTTGACTTTTTGCATTATTTAGCCTCTTCAGAGTCTTCATATGTTTTCAGTCTGTTAAAGATAGTATTACCGATAGCGGTACAATTTACACAATGCCTGTTTTGTTTAGTTTTCTTCTTGGAAAAAGTTATTAAAAACAAGTTTTTGTCTAAATTAAGGTGAATTCATGATTCCTTTTTCCACATAATGTAACCGATAGTGTTTATGATTTAAAAAAAATAAAAAATTATGTGATCGGTATCGGTGATCGGTATCAGTGATCGGCCCTCATGGGTTATCGGTATCGGCAGGAAAAAACTTGATCGGCACAATAATAATCATTGTCTTCCGAAATTAAACCAGTGTGATTCCTTTTCTGTTCCATTTTCATTTTCTTTCTAATTGGTTGACTTTTTGCCGCTCATAAACGCTGATACTGCTTTGCCAGCATAGCAGTCATGCAATTGACATACACATTTATTGTCATATGCCCTTAATCCCCTGAGGGCTAAACACTCTATGGAGTGCATAAACAGCAATGAGGACCTAATTTCACGACTTCTGAAGCTGCTTTCGCTACACTGCACCTTCTCTTGGATCGTGTTCTGTCACGCTAGGCGGTTTAAGTGGACCAACCGTAAGTCTGTTTTCTTGTCAATCATTGTTGGCAGGTGTTGTAGATACTTTGGCTGCTTTGTAAGTGACTCAGATATATTGTCTGTACTTGAAAATGAAATGTGTCCATTTCAGTGTGTTCTGCCTGTTCATGAGCTGCTTCCATACACTTTTTAACTCGGCCCCTTTCTCCACCTTTGGTTTAGTGTTTTTCTGTTCCTGCACAGAATACCAATAAGTCCCACTGAAAAACAAGTGTGATCGATCCTTCATTCTTTAGACTAACCCATAATATGAATATGTTTCCAATTTATATGCTGAAGTTGCCTTGAAATGTCAATTTTATCTAGTTAAACCCTGATTTACAGTGAAATATCACAGATTTTGGGGTAACACAGATTTTCAGCTTTTGAAGCTATGAGTCGTGATCTTAGCAAGAGTTGTTTATCAGAATGACAGACTTTTTCTTTCTTATTGTTGAGGTAGTTTACAAATCAGCTTGTGAGCTCACAGGCAGGGGAAAAAAATTGAAATGTGTGGAAGTGGAAACAACGCAACAGGATGCTAGCTCATGTTGGAAGGTGCAGTTTGTTACTGATTTGTGAAACAGTTGAAAACTCTCCAAGTTGCTAATTGTTCCATTGCTGAAAACAAAATTTCTAAAGCAATGTCGCGCCATGAAAAACTGTTTTAAAACGATAAATGAGGGAATGAATGCAGCTTCAAAACCCGAAAACTTGTGGTACAGCCTCTCATATTTTCTTGAAAAGGAAAGCAGTGTAAGCACAACATGCATGATGCTCTTGGAACAATTCGAATGTTGACTAACTTACATATGGATTGCGTTCATGGTAATACTAGAGTTGCATCAACTTGTAGATTTCACATGAAGCAGCAGAATCGTGCTGGGAAGAAGCAGAAGGCTGCAGAGAATCGTAGCAACGCAATACAGGAAGAAGAGGAAGAAAACAACAGCTGATAGGAGAGGACTGAGGGAACAGGCGGAGGAGAGCAAGAGATTACTACCATAGTACGTCAGGCTAAGCTTGCCATCTTTATTGGTAACCATGGAAATAATTATAGAGCAGACAGACAGACTGTTCGGAGAGAGTGAGGTTTGGCGGAAAAAGAAAAGAAAGGGAGGGGATAAAAGACAAGAGGGGAGAAGGAGAAGGAAGAACCGATGGGGGGGTAAGGTAGGTGAAATGTTTTGTTGGAGTCCTGAAACTCTGCAGATGTTATTGAATAAAAAACGTGTAGAGATGAGCTGAGAAGAGATTGTGGAGGCGGTTTAACCAGATTCTTCATCGAAGCTGCTGCGCAGTACAGTGTTGTCTTTTCTGCTCGGTTTTCTTTGTCATAAAACTACACAAAGACAAGATTTAGCTGATTGAAGATGCGATACTTCCAGTACCGTTTGAGCGTTGAAAGCAGCAGTCGTCATAGCATGCATCCACCTATAGGAGGACATTTTTACCACGGTGAGCAGTTCATTAAGTTGACATGGATACTTATGCAACATTTTTGCACCCAAAATGAGAGTGCTATAGTTTTAGTCCTGCCATCATGTAAATATTGACATTATGTCTTATTGCTGAAAAACTTTTTTGGTGTGGACATTTAAATGCTACGATCTCACTATATAGGAACAAAGTTTGGTTTGTGCACCTTGGGAAACACTGAGATGCAATGTCAATTATTTTTAAGACAAAGTAGAAATATGTACCATTGTTAAAACTGACGCTGATGATACAGAGAAAAAAACCTATAACATTAGCAAAAGAGCCTAGAAACAATTATACTGAAAACATGAACCTTAAGTTATTTATATTCACAACAGTGCACCCTTGAGGTTGATCTGGATATTGTGTTCAGTTTAGTTTGATGATTGGCACAGCTTATTGATTCTGGTCCCTCTAGTGACTCATCAAAAACGCAACTGGTGACTAATTTATTGAGTCTGTTGAGACTTTCCACTGAAGTTAAACATTTCTACTCATATTGTTCACATTGCTTATGTTATTTGGGAACAGAATCAACACAGCCAGTTGTTTGTTGTATGCAATCATGTGTACAATAATGCATTTTTCAAATGCTTTAACTAACCTATAAATTATTTTATTTAAAACTACATATTTTCTAATTTATTTTGGCTATGTGTCCCAGTAAGCCAGGGATATGCTATTTAGCAAACAACAGTTTAGTAGCCTGACACACTTCAGTTGCTGACTAACCTGCGCACTGTAACATCTGTATTTAATTCCCTCTGAAAACTAAAAACGAATACAATAGTTATCTAAATTGTTGCCATGGCTGCATGGTTGGAAACCATTGTGCCTCATTTAGAGGCTGAACGTAGAGTTACTTTAACTCTACTGCTTTGCTTGAAGAGGATGAGACCATATATAGCCTATCATTGTGTAATTATTAATGACTACGATAATTATCTTATCTTTGGTAAAAGTTCCTCAAAATTTGATACCATAAAGACCAAAATGGTAAAACTCTTAAAGCCACCAAGCCCACATCGCAGACAATCCTGCATGTTAAACACAAAGAGGTGGGCTGAAACATTTACTAGATTTTAGCGCTTACACGTGTTTGAATGAATGTGTCTGTTAGAAATACGGTCTTGCCTTTTCCGAGGATTTAAATAATGTGCTTGCATTCCTCCCACTCAGTTGCCCTTAGCCCTGAATTTCATGCTGCTCTTCCCATGCATGTGACAGCAGAAGGTGAGAGGTAACGAGTAATGATTAAGAGGCTGTGCAGAAAGGAGAGGGAAGGAAAGAGAGAGGTAGTGAGGTAAAAAAAGGATGAGTATTTAAAATCACTCCAGGTCCCAGCAGGGATCCATGCAGCCCCACCCCTTCTGAACATCTCTCTCTCTCTTCAGCTTCTCTCTCTCTGTCTCTTTCTGCTGGAGATTCTCAGAGAGAAGGAAGGAAAGCAGAGAGGCGCAGGGCATTTTGTGCACTGCCGCCGCCGCCTCTCCAAACTGTCCTGCCATCCACCTGTGCAGGATAATCTCCATCCATGCAGCAGTCGGGTCACACAGCTTTCTGGGCGGATTTCCTAAGGATGAGCTTTTTTAGAGGGAAGGAGGACGAGGGACTAAGTTGTGATCAGCATCTGCTCGCTTCTGGGATGCATCCACTTTGTTTTTAGACTTCCTTTCCGACCGATCATATCTGCTTCTCATTTCTGCACAAGGTGGAATGTGTTGTACTTTTTTTCTGCACAAGGAGCCGAAGGTCCCATCTTAATTGTTCTGATTGCTCGTTGGCTGCTTGTTGTGGAGGTGTGGAGCTCTCTGGTGCGCTTCACGCACGCTCTCATGCATGCACTGCATTTTCCCAGACATGCGCCTCCTTTCTCCGTAGCTTTCGATCACAGTTAAACTCCGTCGTCTCCACCCCCCCATCCATCTCTGGCCACTTCTTCTCTGACATGCACAATAAGGCGGGAACGCACTAAGGAGACGAGCTCAGAAAAAAACATTCCCGTCTAAAAGATGAGAGGAATCGCCCTCAGTGGATCTCCTGTCGGACACCGGGATTACGAGCAGAGGGTCTGTCCGGAGGGCACCGGGGAGAGAGGACAGCAGGAGGCCGGGGAGGGGGCGCTCTCATCCCCACTGCGTTCCGCCGAGCCGCCGATGCTGCCGGCGCTCAGTCAGAAGCAGGCTGCTGGTGCTGGAGGGAGGCGGGGGGAGGATGAACACTGCCTCAGTGTGAAATTATAACAGTCAGCCCGCTCTGGGAGTGTTTGTTTCTCTGTCGTTTTACCTCTCACTAATTAATCTGAGGATGCGAGGTAACGAACAGTGGCCTACTTAAGAACTGTCACCCTGCGTACACTTTGCGGTTTGGCACTTTCGGGCCACATCAGCAGTAAATTTAGCACTTTAGAAAAGCGCAGGCCCACAGTTGGGAGTTTACCTTTGCAGTGACAAGACATCCTTCCACCAACAGGTCACTCTGTTGGTGTGTTTGTGTGTGTGTGTGTGTGTATGTAAGTGTGTGTTAGTCTAGTCGCTTATAGTCAACAGGAAAAACCTTATAATCTTCTTATAGGAATGTTAAGTGAATCTGTGGTTATTATATTGCGCCTAATTATATTTTGTATGTATTATTCAACAAAGGAAATGCCATCTTCTTAATAAATATATGCTATAAAGGAATTTTATGGGATGTTTGCAGAGTATTGGACCTAAATATTCAAAAATCTTGAAGGAGCCCTGATTCTAGGTGCCTTTGTGTTAAATGATTAATTTTTTATCCATCTGCCTATTTGTCCATGAAAGATTTAAAGGTCATGGACTGATTTATTTATACATTTTGCACCTTCTGAAGCACTGAGCTTTTGTAGTGAAATTGCTTTTTCTTTGCTCTGCTTCACTTTAAGATCCCCTGATTCCTCCCATTTGTTCAGGCTGACTTTTTGAGCAATACTTTTTTCTCCGTGGAACTTTTTTCTATGGCCTTATAAACCCACCGGAGGATGTTTCAGCTGCTTCATCAGACCGGCCTGTGTTTCATAACACCTGTTGGCAGGAGCTGATTGCAGACACGCTCAGTTATTTATAAGACGTCTGTATCACTGTGCGCTTTCGGAGCTCAGAACAATCAGCAGCACTTGACGGGATGTGAGACAATCTGCAGATCTGAACAAGTTCTGAGCCGATGAATAGAGACTCTGAGGCTGAAATCATCTTCTGCAAGCAGAGGGGTCTCATGCTGTAAGCTGGAGGCTGACCGCCTGTACACGTTTGGACAAAAAGCACAAGAGCCCCACCTGATATAGGTAGGATATCTCCATCTGTCTCTGTTTGATTTTTCTTTCCATAATTTTGAATTTGCAGCTTTTATTTTGAAACTCCTTCTGTTTGATGCTTAGAAAAGAGCTGTTGTCATGGGCACCGTAGGGTATGCTAATTGGAGCCACTATTCTTATTTTCTGCACCTTTCTGTTGACATCCAGCTGAGCAACACAAATATTTCATTGTTTTCCTGCTGCAGTTTCCTGATCAAACAAAAGCTGTGCATTAATTTTAGTAAAGATTCCTAGTTGTTTGCAGAACAGTGAAGTCAATATTCCCCTTAAAGAAAAGCTGAAGCTCAGTAAAAAGAAAATCAATGTTTTATCTTTAGAGGCTAAATTTTCTTTACTGTTGTTGTAAATAATATTAGAAGTGCTGGAAACTGTAAAGAACACTAAATTATAGAACATTTAATTAGCTTATTGATTATATTTTTGTATATTATTCTTATTTCCAGTGGTGTTTTTGTTTGATTGCGTCTACGTTGCATTTCTCTGTTGTTTCAAAGCTTGTTGCCACTGTTAAAGCTCCGAGTGTTGGTAGCCAGACTGGCTGATTTGGAAGTGATCAAATCCAGGCTCAAGGTCATCATCAGTCAACCTCACTTAAGGTTTTTACTGTGATGAAGAAGAAGCAGAAGTTTGGAGAAAGGCAGCATAAGAACATAGAAATGGCAGAAATAAATGCCAAAGCAGTAAACAAATAATAAACCAAAAAGAAATGTGAAAATAACAATATGAAACAATGGTGCCTGTTCAAAGTTGTTGATGGCTTTGGGATTCTGGTTGTTGAGTCCAAACCTGGTGATGTGGAAAGCTGCTGAGCAAGATTTACCAGATTTTCTTCTGCAATAAAGGATATTTATGCATCTGTTGTACAAATTTCTGTTTGTTTGCTGCCAGGCTGACAGAAGGTTTGAATGGTCAGCAATCATCTGTATAGCATGTATGGTCAAGTGATATCTGCTTTGGTCAATGGTAAGCTTTCATTTCAGTTTGGTGTGTTAGACTCAAAGGTGGAGTAAGGGCACCATCAGAGGTCCCAGCCTTGGGTCTTTTACTTTTCTTCCTTCTCTCTCTGCCCTCTTCTTTAGACAAAAAAGAATAGCCAGATATTTATGACGTGGAGTAGATGATTTTTTTTTTTCCAATGTCCACCTTAAGTTTCACTTTTCTCCTGTATGGTTCAACTCAAAAGCAAACAGACGTATTCATGTGGAAAAATACAAAAAACAAAAACGGTTCAAAGCTTTGTAATGACAGTGAAAACTAGCCAATTTTTATTTCAATCACCTTCTTATAGACAAGGCATGCTGCTAACATCATGGTACTAGAAAACACAGCATACCTTCACCATGCACGCTGGTTGGTCATAATGCTATGCCTGATCAGGGTATGTTTACAAT
Source organism: Poecilia reticulata (assembly GCF_904066995.2). Taxonomy (NCBI): domain Eukaryota; kingdom Metazoa; phylum Chordata; class Actinopteri; order Cyprinodontiformes; family Poeciliidae; genus Poecilia; species Poecilia reticulata. Next base: position 3,035,924 of record NC_088845.1, on the reverse strand, counting down.
TGAGGATTTTTTCCTTAACCTTCTCCTGACTGATACATTTGCACAAAGAGATCTTTTTGATCCTTTGTGACCTTTAAGGGATTGTGAGTTGGATGCAAATATTAAGAAGTTCCTGCTCAGAGCTGAACATTAGTTCAGTTTAATCAGATTCACTTTGATTTGGAGGCGATTAAGAAAACACTGAAACTGAATCCAAAGATATTTCAACAAGCTATTAGTTTTACCTTATTTATTTTTTTAAATCTACCTCCTTACAGATTTGCTTGATGTTTCAAGTGAATTAAGATAAGTAGAATTTTATTTCTGTTTGTTTCTCTTTTATTCTTTTTGTTTGGCCATAAATTTTTATTTGAATGCATATTAACCTTACCCTTACCTTGTTGCAACATTTTAATCATCTAATATTCACAGTGTTGGATCCAAAGTGAATGTTAATATTTTATTTGTTATTCAGATTTTCTCAGGAGTGTTATTTACCTGATACAGACACGTATTTGGATGAGGAGTTTTTCGCAAACTTTTCTGCTAAACATTCTTGATTTTCCTTTTTGCTTTATATTTTAGTCCTGATCATAAGTGACATGTTTTGATTGACAGCCAAAGTTTATTGTCATAAGTTTTGAAGTAAATATGCATGATGCAACGGGGACTCATTATGGCTTATTGGAGACGTGCCAGCACCAAAACACACTGAGCCAGGCGTGGCTTTATTGTTGGATTTAAGTTGTTACACGCAGTGATATTTTCTAATAAAGAAGATTCCACCTACAGTATGGAGCCGGGTAAATCAGATCACACTGTACTCGCTGACCTTTATTGGAAAAGAAAAGTTGAAGTTCAACAACAAAGAAAAGAAGCTAGACAAAATTAGACCTTTCATTTCTCTTTTTGAAAGTCGCAGGAGGTGTGTTTGCTGAAAAACAACAAGACACTCACTCTTCACTTCCAGTGAAAGCACAAAAGACAAAAAGTAATCAGTGGGAAGCTGACTGACAGTTCTGTATGAAGCTGTGCTTCTTGAACGTTACTCATATCTGTAAAACACATTATTAAAGGAGGCAAGTAGCATCAAAATGGAACTGTCCATAAATCCAATGATCTGACAATTTATTACTCACTTTTGTTCACCCAACACAAGAACATCTATTTTTCATTTTAGTAAAATCAGCGGTGAATTTTAGAGCTTTGTTTGCTGCAGTGTTATGTTTTGCACATGACATGTCTCTGCAGTTTGCATCCTAAACTTGAGCTTGCTTGAGTTTTCCTCCCAACTCCACAGTCAGACATGTTTGGTTATTTAGGACTGTGCAGCCGATTCAGGGTGCACAGCAGTCCTCAGTGAATCTGGATGATTTCAGGGAGCCTCTTCATTTAATTGCTTTGACTGATTTAATATTTGATAAAAGAGAAAATTAGACTTTCCACATGGATTAAGTTCTGAGACCGAAGTAGAAGCTGCTTTTGATCAAATTATTGCCTCCTTTATTCTCCACTCTGCAGCTGATTTGGCTTCACAAACCTTTCATTCGTAAATACTGAGAAAAGAAATCTGAACCCTTCAGCAGGGAGTGAGAGAATGACTTTAAAACATAAAAAAATTATGTTTATCTTTCAGAGACACCACCCAGTGGTAAAATGTTTTCGATTAATATTGCCAAGCCTCCTTCCTGCTCTTCTCCAGAGTGCGCTCTGATGGATGCTGCTCTGCTGTACAATAATTCATTGGTATTAGATACACTGGCACTTTCTTGTGAATTAAATTGGTTTTGTGTAATTTATAGTTGCTTGACATTTTTAAGCCACCTTATTATATTCATAAGAAAATGATTTGGCATCATTTTTAACCATGATGATCAGGGCTGCAGCATACTTACCTGTATTGCTGCAGACTGATGTCTAGTTTGTAGCTATCTGTATGTTTTGTAGCCGTTTTTGAGGGGATTGCTGTAGAAGTTTAATGTGTATTTAATAATCTATAAGTCTGTACTGTAGGCATAGGAGCTCCTCTGCACACCTGATACTTTCAAATAAATTTACACCACATGGACACAAAAAATGTCTTTATATACTGAACATTTTGGTTAATTATCAAGATATGAGTATATCTTATATATTTTTTTTTTAATATATAAAAATTCAAAAAACAAACATCTGCTCACAGATGTTTGTTGTAACTTTATTTGGTTTTGCTTATAAAAAAACAATTAACTAATATATTTAATTGGTTAAAAAAATATCTGTGAGATATATTTTTCAAAATTGAAAAAAAAAAATTATTTCCACACTCAGCTCCTCCAGACTAGCGGCAGCAACAAATATTAAACACCCAGTGGAAACGCACATGTGCTGAGCTTGACATACAAACTACTTCTCAGCCCATCGCTCCTAAGGAACGGCTTAATGGAGGAGCATTTTTGTGAAAGCGGCAAAAAGTAGGAGCTTCTTAAAGAGACGGAAGCCAATTTCAAGGGGTTTAGATTTCTTTTAAGCTATGTTTTATATATACAGCATTTTATAACAAATGAAGGTGACATAATTGCTTGATTTTGCTATACTATAACTATTGGGGCGATATTATAAACTACAAGTAAACAATAATAACAAAAAATATTTCAACAAACAATATATCGACATAATACTGTTTACAATGACAAATATGTCATTGTAAACAATGACATATTGTTTACAATATAAATGACAATTTATATAGTTGTCATTTATATAATGACAATTATATAAATGAAGTTTACACTCATTTTGTGAAACTGCTTCAGTAATGGTGGCCCCATACTTCCTTTTTGGTCAAATGTAGCGTTTGGTCTAACTATATTTTAAAGGCTCTATCATAGTTTTAGCTCCTTTTTCCTCTGATTAAATATTCAAAGTGCTATATCACCCTGCAGGCCTTTTGGATGATGCGAAATGTATTCAAAAAACAATAGAAAACCTTCATTTGCCTTGTATTCAAGCACTTAACGTGTCCTTCAAGTTAATTTTAGTTTATTTTTATAGTGCCACTATAAAAATCAACTGAATTGTTCCATTCGCAAGATAAGTGTCCTTCAAGACACACCTTGTTGGACAAATTAATTTATTCCGGTCCAAAACAGATTCAACATAAAGGATAAACGACTAAAAAAATGTCTTTTTAAACAACACATATTCTGACTTTGCATCTCTGTCCTCTCTCATCCCAAGCCAGACTCTAAAAGGCAACACAACTATTGTTTTCTGCCACGTAGTGCAGACTGGCTGTGTCTGCTTGGTGTCCAGTGCATCCATCTGTCCTTTTCTGATAAAACAATCCAAGACACAGTCTAAGGTGTTTTAAAGCCACTGGGTGATGTTTGCTAATTGATAAAAATGATGCAGGCTCCTCTTTCCTGGCTGGGAGTGAGTCTGCCTGGAAAGAGGAGCAGAGGAATCTATTGGGTAGACAAAACTTCAAAAGTTGGAGCACTACAAAAAAAAAGCACAGATCTCGGTTTCATCCACAGTACTGCAGGAATCGTTCAATTCTCCCACTGTGAAAAAGATCTTAAGGCAAAAAGCTCTTGATTTACCGGTGCATCTACACTCCGACATTCATACGTTATCATGAGATGTGGATCATTACAAGCAAATGAGATTCCTCTGAAAGATGGCTGGGCTTTGCCTTTGAAATAGGTTACATAGCAGTGCTAGGCAATAATTTCCCTGTTGGATGTGGTCCTGGATAGATGGGTTGGTAGTCACTCTTTTTTACTATCCAGCTGGTGATTGTGGACGACGCCTCAATTGAATTCTTTCTGAAATGTCTAAATGACAGCAAAGGACTACAATTCCTGCTCCATGGACACCAAGTAGGATGTAGGTTCTGTACATGGAAATACTTGTTCCCTCACCCTGCATGAAGTGGTTCTATCATTTTAAGGGATCTATTAGGTAGACATGAACCTAGAAGGAACAATTTGCTCGTCAGAGTTTTGTGTCTGGTGTAGGAGCATCAGTGTGAAGTTCTTTATAACCATTAGAAATCCTTAGCAAAGCGATCTTGACACTGCTAGCATCTCGCATATAATATTTATAGAGTCATGCTGCAGCTGTTTGTACATTTAGTTGTTTGTGATATATTTAAAAAACAAAGTGGTGTTAAGGTGTCAAGTTTTACTTGGAGATACATAGAGATGCATCGATCAGTTTTTTTATGCTCATGTAGACATGTGAGGTTTAGTATTGACCGATACAGAGAAAATCAATGCTTACTTAAAACATTTTGTTTTTTAAAACGCAGAGTTCAGATGTGATGGAGGGATGGGTGGAGTTTAAAACAGTGCAATCCTGGAAGAAACTTTGTTAGAGTTCTCTCCATCCAAATGCAATCTGTCATGAACATGAGCTGTTTTCCAAATACGAATGGACAAAAGCTTTTATAAATTCATGAGCAAAGCTGGTAGAGTTGTAAAAGCACTGTTTTTTTAATGTATTTACTCAGGGAGAAAAGAACAAGTGTATTCTACAGTTTTCATATTTTTACTTTAAAGATGATGCACCAGTTTCACAAAATCCCAATAAAAGATGTTAGGTTTGTAATAGAACGAAGTAAGTTGAAAGCGCCTGAATACCGTTACAGCATATTTAATCAGTCCTGTCTACCAAGCTAATTGTTAAAACATAAAACATTAATATGCTGTTTTCTTCCATTTTTTGTTCACATTCTGGCTCTGATGTAGTCCATTCCTTTACTTTAGATGTCTTCAAAGTTTAATTCAGCTTTTGTTTTCAGGTGACTTCAGATTTATTCATTATTTTTTACTCTTCCCTTATAAAGTAATCCCTAATTCACCTTTATTTTCCCTTCCTGTCCCTTAATAATATAATTTATCCGTCAGTGTGTGGTTGATTTCACTGTGCATTGCTCTATGTGTAAAAACACAGCAGTGACTGCCTTGCATTTGTAGTCGGAGTTCATGTATCAAAAGCAAACAGAGAGCCAAGCAGCTTTCCATCATAACAAAGGCAAACATACAAAAAGCCCTGAGCATTTCAGCGCTATTAAGACACCCACTCCCTCTCCATCCTCCATCTCTGGCTCTTGTGCTGTCTCCATCCAACTCCCCCTTTGTCAGTCCGACTCCCAGCTCCTACCTCTTGTTACCACTCCCCCAGATGCACTTCCTCTTTTTCTCTGCCTCTCCTTTTTTTCCTCTATTCAGCTGTCATCCTGTCTTCGTTCCACATAGTCCTGCTCTTGCACTGTCTCTTCTACTCCTACACGAGCACTTAGCACCACCACATCCGCCCCCACACACACAGTTTCTTCCTCCTTTTTTTTTTTTTAAACCAACCTCTTACTCATGTGTGTCTACATCCCTCCCTGCCTCCCACTCTTTTAACTCTATCTCTCTTGCACTTCTCTCAGTGGGTCTGAGCTGGAAGCGATTGCCACCCACACATTCCCTCTTCAGCGCTCAGCCTGACATCAGATTTACATTCACAATGAACAAGAACGGCATCTCTCATGTTTCCTTGCACATGGCTGTACATACAGTGTTTGAATGCCGGAGCGGCTTGCTGCCATGTGAAAACATGTGTTTGACATGCAAGCTTTTGTTGCCTTTCTCTGGCGGCTGATAATCCTGCTTAGGTCTGGCTTCTAGCATTAAATTTAAATGTTATGGATGTTTAAGATTAATGAAAAGATCCAATCTAACTTATTTTCAAGGAGCAGTTCTCTTGTGCATGACTAGAAAATTAGAAACACCCCATTTCAACGGAGTAGCTTAGCAGAAATTATAATACAACAGAAGATCCTGCTAACACACTGGTTGCTATTTCTTTTTCTTTTTTTTTTAGTGGAGCAGAGATGGAGGGGCTGCTTTGTTACGGTAGACTGGCAAACAAAAACATAAACTTTTTTTAAACAAAGATTCTGTGGGAAAATGTAATTTTATCAAAAAATTCTTGAATCATGAAAGGTATGATGTAAATGCAAAACATGTTTTACTCTACACTATTGAAGTTATGAGGGAAAATTTAGAAAATAGAATATTTATTAAAATATTAATCCATTTTTTTATGTTACAGCTTAAAACAGCAGCACATAATTGGAGTTGAGTGCTTTGCACACTCGGAGGGCTTAAGAGAAAATCATAACTCCTTCACCAGCGACAGACACACAAAGTAGGATTTGACACAATTTCCTGAGTTCTGATGTAGAAATGATGCAGTGAAAAACGAAGGGCATAAAAGCAGTTTGACTAAAACGGGAACATTTTCAAGTTCAAAATCTAGTGTTTGTGTGTGACATCATAATATGCCTTTACGTCTAAAGACATTGAAATAACTTATCAGTTTTCTGGTATTGTAATATTTTACTATGTTTGCCTTGCAGAATTTTGGTTAATCTCATTATTTTCAAACTGCTTCATGAGTCAATCTAGTTGAATATTCAGTTGACATAAATAAAAGTAAACCCCATAACAGCCTATTTACAGTTGAAACCAGATATCTACATGCACTGATTAATAAGACACATACACACTTATTCTCACTGTCTGAAGCTACATCAGACCAAACGTTTCTTGTTTAACCAAAATTATTTCTATTTGCTAGATATTAGAAAACCTTCTGAGAACAATTTTTAAGTTTTTCAAATTTTTTTAAGTAAATTTTGAGTTTCTCAAAATCAAAATTTACCTACACTAAAGACACATTAGTGGAGGAAGTTGACACTCATTTTCTATCTTTTGGTAGCTTGCGTTAATAGCAAATTCTTAACAGGAAAATGATGGTTTTTTTGTATTTTTTTGTTTTGTACATTTTGTACAATGTACATTTTCACCCTGTAAATCTGCAGTGGGCTTTGAGGATGATTGGCAACGTCTTCGATTCTCACTCTTAATGCAGGAGATCATTTAAAAGAAGAAGACGAATGATGTCTTCATTATGAGAAACCCCTCCCGTCCTTCCAGGGGCCGTTTAATCTCCTGCCATCTGCTGAAAGATACAGCTTCAAGAAAAAAACAGAACGTGCAACAACTCCACTCTTGAATGCTCTCCTTTTCTAAGATTAAGCGCACTATTATTATATCCCTGATTACTTTGTAAAGAACACATTTTTTGACATTGTTCCTTAAATTATGATGTTTATAAGTAAGAGAACGGATTTCAAACAATGTTCTTAGAGTTTGACACTTTAGTAATTTAGTAACATTCGCTTAGCAGTGGAAACTGCTGCGTTAGTGGGCTATGGGTGGTAATTATAATACAGGACCAGGACCATATGAACGGCCTTCAAGATGTCAAATTAAGCCTGTCTAATTTACAAGGTAAATTAGAGAGAAATGGGGCTATTCTTAGTGCAATCAGTCTCAGACACAGAAAAGTTGATTCAGAGAAAATTGGCTTTAAAAACTGAAGAACTAGCTGACCCAGGGGCACTAGTCATTAAGTTGATTAGCACCGCAGCCTGCTTTCACCTCATGCTCTTCACTGAACTAAGTTTCTTTGCTACGCTTTGTGTAATAACTCCATTAATGTGAACAGTCTGTGCCTTTTCTGCAGCTGGGAAACTGGCAAGCTCAGCCCTGAGCATCCTGTCATTTCTCAGATTTTTTCCATCAAAAAGAGTTTACAATAAGCAATATTGTATTTTTATAGAATATAAAAAAAATATATATATATATAAAATATATATATATATAAACAAACTGCAACTAAGTTAAGAATAAATGCTGAGAGATTGTACAAACCTCACTTTACTGCACTTTGTTTGAAAGGTTTTCCAATTTTCCATGGAATTTATGTAAAAGTAAATCCATCCTTAGGCAAAAAAAAAATCTAAAACAAAAACAAAACAAGAGCTTCATCTCGTTCTCTAAAGGACAAGGTTTGCATGATAAATGTTAAAGTTCAAGAAAGGACAACTGGAAAAGGACTGAACAATTATAGGTTTTTTGTAAAGGTTGCAGGAGGAAGAAACCTTATTTCTCATATATTGTAGCAGCCCAGCAAATAAGTCTATTAGTTGTATGTAAACGCCTAGAATGCCATATTTATGCCATACTTTGCTGTAGTGATGCAGTTATGCAAACAAATGGAGCCATGACCACGTATTGATACACAGAAAATGTATATATTCTTCAGTATGGTTACATTTCTGTTTTAAAATCAAAATATGTCTGTGAAAAGACTTTCGTTATGATAAAAGATGTCATATTTTATTGAAGTCTACCTGCACATTTTGGGAAGGATGAAGATCCTTTCTAATCCAGATCTTTACTTTGCGAAATTAATTGTCAAAAACAACACAATAGTCTGAAGTATTATTGAAACATAATCAGTCATTTAAAATCCAGATGAAGTAAATGGTTGTTTTTAGTTTTTCAGGGCGACGTTTATTGTGTCTTCTTGAAAACGTAATTCAAGCTGCATAGTGATAACAAAAGATCTTTGTTGTTGTTTATTGATCAAGATCTGAATTAATGAACTTGGCCTTCTCTTAAAAACAAGTGGAACGTTTTGGGATTGTGATTTCAAACACAAGGAACAAGCGTCTTAAACGACACTGCTCCGGTGCATGGGGGATTCATTGAGCGGCTAAATCAAAGAGGCAGGCAGGTCTATTCCACATGACCCCAGTCAGGCAGAATCACAGCCCTCCATGACACCATAATGCCTCCGCCTGCATTTTTTCTGCTCTGCCTTTCAAGCCTTTACATCATCCATAAACACTACTTATGTAAGAGTTTTAAAATTAGGCCCAGCAAGAAAATGAACGTAACGTTCTGTTAATCATCAGCGCCGACTGAAAGAGATCAAAGGATTTATTGATTATTTAGCTGATCTCACTGTTCAGCTGAATCTATTAATCTACTCATTTATGTATGTTTTTCTGCTGCTCTTAATGTTTCGAGCGTTTTTCTGTTTTGGACGTACTGTGCGTCTGAAAATAAAATGCAAGGTGCTTCAGGAAAAAAAAAATGTTTCCATGGCAACAGAACCAAAGCAAGGATCAAAAGAGAGTGAAAAATAGATTCCAATGAGTCTATTCAGAGTTTTTATCATCATTATTGTTCTGCTGTCAGTGTCTTTTTTAAAATAAAGCCTAATGGCTTTGATTAATTCAGACGGCCATTAACGCGTGAATTTATTTAATGGAAGAGGCTGAAAAGACAAAGCCTCGCATGCATGCTTTGGTTTGAATTTTGTCCCCGGTTAGCACCCTCTGCTGACCTCATCCATCTAAAATCTATCAGCAGGCTTTGGAAAAAGACTAGAGAGCAGATGATTTTTATACTGAGCCTGAATGAGTTTTCACACAGGATGCCGCCTACTGTTCTCCTCTCTCTGCATATAGAACGGGGTACTTAGACTCTGTTATCTTCATAAAAGTGAATTGATGTCCGTATTCACCCTGGATTGTAAATTTTTATTTAAATTTAAAATGCCTGCATGGATTCATACAATATGTGGACGGTTTGTCTAAATTTTAGAGTATAACTGTCTTTTCTGCCGTTATATGCAAAATAATTACGAAAAACTCATATTACCGACGTAAAGGAGGTCTATATGTGATGTGGGGTTATTTTAAAGTTCTTAATGAGGTGCAAAAAAGACTAGAAAACACTCAGCAAACACACTCAAAAGCCTTGCTTCACCGAAGGTTTGCACATCTTTTGTACAAACAAAACGGGAACAAAACATTGATTACTTTGTCTAATCCACAAAGCTGCCACAGAAGAAGATTTGCACCTGAAAACGCACTCGTAAGCAACAAGCCTCTTTTTGTGTCAATGTAGTTTTCACACATTATAAGCAAAACAAGCCATGTTTCTGTATGTTTATAGAACTTATAACCAGGTTGAAAAGTGTTGCAGTCTCAAAGACAAATATTGTTTGCAGCACAAAGTTTACATGGGACATTTAGTAAAAACCGATGAACCTGCTTGGTCTTAATCAGTCAGTTTTTATTCTGACAAAATGTGCTGTACTCATGTACAACACATGAAAACTATTGTTCTAGATTTATTTACATGAGTTCCCAATTCTGCACACTACATCTACAGTACAAATAAAATCCAGTATATACTGCAGATGTACATGATTTTTAAGGGTAACGAGACAAATGATTTGTTTTAAATCTACAATTAGGTGTGTTTGGTTTGCTCTAATCAAGAGAAACAACAAGTAGACACTACAGAAAATATTTGGTTTGATTTATTTAAGGATAAGTGGGTATAGTTGATGAATATATGGATAATAAAACCAGTTGAATGTGCTCAATGTTTTTTAGGAATTCTTTGCAGACATGTGGGAATTAAAGTAATAGTTTAGACATTAGATGGTCCAGTGTACGAGATGTACTTGAATGCACCATAAAAGCACAGCTGTTGGGAAATCCATTCTGTTCAGATGGGAGCTTCATGACAGAACCACTCTGTTGTCCCATTCAATATGCTGTGCAGCATTTTGGACCCTTTGAATGCTGCAGACAGCTGGATTTGGACAGTAGCTGATTTTTCACCACTAGCCTTGATGCTAGCATTCAGTATGAAGGCTAATGGCCAATTGTTTGTTTCTGCATATGATGTGCTGCAACTTATTTTTGTTTCAGGCGAATGAAATCTGTAGAAATCTGCAGAGAGAGCTGCAGACCTTATTGCTGTTCGGTCCAGAGCAGATCTCAGCAAACTGACAGAGATCCTCTTTGTTTTTTAGTTTGTTTGCAGGACAACTTTTAATTGTGGTATTGATTTGTAAAGTTCAGTGTTGGTCATCTTCAGTCTGCCTTGTGTGGCTACTCTCATCCATAACAGACAGATTATTGTTTCCCATTCAGAGTTGTCTCTTTTTCTGCCAAACCATGGAAATGTTTTGGTGGAAAGTAACAGGTCTTAAGGTTATATCTGAACAAAATGTCAACACTGCTCAGTCTGTGGTGGTAGAAATGAAATGTTGAGTTTCTGGTTCAGTGTCACTGAAGCTCACAGCTGCATTTGGTGCTAAACTCAATGTTTAGCAAGGCAGTTCATGACCTAGAAATTGTGGTCATTGTGGAGATTTGTTGGCTAGAGATCATTTTTGAAATTTAGAGTAATGTTTCCCATAAAAATGTGAAATTAATTTATCCATCTTGAGCATTTGTTTGTTTCTGCCTATGACTTTTGCTGTAACTTATTTTTAGTTCAGATTATTTTGGTATCATTAAAACTACTTTTTATCATTTTTTTTACTCTGCAGCGGCTGTAATTATTGCAGCACCACCCTTTGTTTTACAGAATAGTAGTAAAAATATAGAGCGGCAACAATTGTGATAATTGATACGATCGTCTCATTGATCGTCCAAATGAGGTCGTTCCCTCAGTAACAAGTTGTGCAGAGATTGATCTAAGAGAATGCAGTGGCTGTAATGGAAAGTCTGAATATATGAAATAATGAAAGTCGTAATAATCTATTTGCCAAAACATTCTGGTGTCAAATGTGATGCCATCAGTCTGATTGAGCTGGAGACGGAGAAAGGGCTTTGTCTGCTGTAATGAGAGTTTTCCTGAAGTTATGATAAACTAAATGGTCAAGGAGAAACTGAGCTGAAAGGCAAAGCTTTAGATTTCCTTACTAATTGCATTTCAGTCCTCATCATAGCCATGCAATAATAACTGAAAGATCAATATCCTGGGAAATGACAAGAGTTTAGCCTCAGAAATAGGCTGAGTTGATCCATTTTCTGGGATGATTCCAGAGTGTGAAGAGGCACTAAACCAGAGTTTTTCATGCTGTGTTGCTGAAATGTTCATGCATGCAACAGGCCACATTTGCTGTTATGTAATCTTAACGTACTTTTTTACATCAATGCTGTCATTACAGAAGTGCTACTCCAAGTCCCAGCTGTCATACAACCTCAGGCCATCAGAGAGCCTTTGCTTATTTTAACTTTAATTACCTTTAATGGGGATTTTTGGGATATGATTGGTAAAATTACACTTCTGTAAGCCGTTTTTCTGTGTTTTTTATGCTACAAAAAGAAAATGTTAGCATGACATGTTGTTATGTCTCTCAGCTCTGATGTAGGGGGAAACATAACATTTAATCCTGGAAGTGGGTGGAAGTTTGTGCAGATGGTAACGGGGAACAATGACAACCAGCAGGACTAAAAGCAAACAAACATTTCAGCCCCAATAAAACCCTTCACTGGAGGATGTAATAAGACACAAGCTCACTGATGTTCTTTTATAATTACCCCCAGGCTTAGGATAGCACACTTCTTGTTTTTATGATCTCACTTTCTGAAGATGAACCCACAGAAATGGTTCAGGCTGCGGTTTATTTGGGATGGGGGGGCGCAGCATTTTCACAGTGTGTTCTTCACCTTATTACACTAAGATGTGAGAAACCATATGTTTCTCTCAGTGATTCTTCATGGGGTTTTTTAATTGATATTAGTTATGATGTGTGCATGCTGCTGGCACAACCTTTAGCGATATTTATTAACACTTCCAGTAAAGTAGCAGACTCTGATTATTACTGCAGGGCAGCTATTGAGAAATTTCAAATGAATCCTTACCATGTGTCATTCATGCTCTTTAAAATAAACTGCCTATTTGCTTTTAATAAACTTTTCTAAAGGTTTTACCACGGCTTTATAATCAGCTTGTGTCCTTGACTTTGACTGGGCCGCTGCAAGAACGTCATTATTTTCCTGCTTTTAGTCTTTGTGTGCTGTTATTGGTGCATGTCTGATGTCCAACACCTTTTTATATCACAACTCTGGAGACCGAAGAGCGTTGTCAGCAGGTTTAATGACCTTCAAAAGGGTGAAACTGAAAACAGGGCCAACAATATAATATAAATGCAGAACACTTTTATACTGAATTTCTGCTGGATAACATCATAAGCACATCTATTTGTATGAACATGCGCTGCTGACACCATCTTGAACAACCTCGCACATCACGGGTAATTTGCATAACAAAAATATTAATTTTACAGTCAAATAACACATTATAGGGCTATATCTAGCACAAAATAATGTTACAAAATTATTCCTTTAGTACATACAGGCAACACAACCTTAAGCGAACTTTCTCCCAACAGCCATCACTGTTTGGCACTGCTGTTCAATAAAGTTTTGATACAGATAAAAAATGGTTGCAAAGTTGCAACATCTGAAAAAAACATACCAGGGCAGACTTTCCCCCTTTTTTTGTCCTATCTGTATGAAATTAGTTTCTGGATGCATATCATTTGAAACTTCATAACAGAACACTTCCTTCTGTGTTTATGATCATAGACCTGCTGCTGATCCAATTTGGGCCAAACGCCAGAATTGCATTTAACTCTAAAATACTTCAGCATAGAGAGAAGTTACAGATTTACTCAGAGGCTGAAGGTGCCAAGGTCACGTGGCTGTAAAATTAGCCCAACTCCTCATCCCTCCATCGCCGTGCTCGACAGTCTGGATGAGGTGTTGCTATGCTAATTTTGGTCTTCAGCAAACATGCCACTGAGCATTATGGCCAGACATCTGTACTTTGATCTTCTGTCCTGAGGACATCAATCCAGAAGGTTTGTGGTTTTTCCAGATGGAACTTTACGACCCTCCGCCGTGTTGATTTTAAAGAGAAGAAAGTTTTGCCTTCAGCCTCCTACAAACAAGCTGTGCTATACTATTTACTTGCTGGGATTTTTTTTTATCTATACTGTGATTAGATTTAACATTTAGTGTGCAAACACATAATTTTAGGATAATTTGCTGGGAGTTTTTTTTTAGCTCTGCATGGTCTTTGGTTCTATCTATTAAATCTACTGGGGTTTGCACTCCTACCAGGACTTTGTCTCTGCCTTAGCTGTCTTGTTCTCTAAAACCCGTTTTGCTTTATGGAAACAAAATTGAAATACCCATAAATAAATATTATAAATAATTTCGTAGCAATGTTTAGTGTTATTTTAACAGCACTACTGATAGTTGCTACATTTGAGTAGCCAATTAAAAAATGAAGCTTTTCTTTCATTTTTATTGTATTTTATTTGCAATAACCACCTTTTTTTTGGTCAAGAGAAGTTTGTTTGGATGCGTCGTCAGAGCCAAGAGTGGTGGGATGGAGATGTGATGCGACTCTCTGGCACAGACTTCTTTCATAATTATAATCTGGACATTGTTTACATCCAGATTTCCTGTTTGGCTTTTTCTTGTGGAGAATAATGTCGTAAAAGTCGGATGAAACTCGTTCGGACTGCAGATGCTTTGAAAACAATCAGATATCAGTTTTACTTTTAGCCACCTTGAAAATGATGCAAATGTTTTTGGATGTCTAAAGAGAGATTTGTTGCAAAATGTCATTGAGAAGCTCGTTCCTTGAGATATAACTAATTTAGTACAAATTGCATGAGTAGTTATGTATTTCATTGCAACTTCCAGCAATATGACAGCAGAAACTTTCCCCTGAAATATTTTACCTTTAAAAGGCCGTTTCTTGTATTCTGCATTTCCACTGGAGATGTGGGAGGGCAAAACATGGCGCTTGTCGTCATTTGTTGCACATTTTTAAAGAGGAAAGTCAAGATTATTGATTGTATTTTAATGTAAAGACCCACTTTATATCTGATGTATTTATATGTAATATGCATTTTACATAAATTTCCTTCGCTTGCCAGTCATCCGACATACAGGTGGCAATTTACTGCTAGGCTCTGAACTTGGATAAAGAGGCATTGGCACAGTTACTGCAAACTCTGTCATGGTAGATTTTTTTTTTTTTCCCCGTGTTTGCGTGGGTTGCAGAAAATGTTAGAACTGCAGACAGAGAGAGACCAGCAGGCTCTCAGTGAAAAGATTGCCATTTGGACAGGTAAATGAAAGGCAGAGAAGGGAGAGGGCCGAGAGGATAAATGAGGACTACAGATAAAGGTAAGCATGGAGAAAATGGAGGGCTCTTCAGCCCGAACATATCTGAGCGGGAGGGAACCAGATCAGAGCAAGAAGAGGGCAGAAAAAGGGAAAGAAATTGTTGGGGAAGAGAGTCCAAGGAGGAGAGAGAGATCAAGGGCTGAGGAGAGGTAGAAGGATGAATGCACTGTTTGAATTATGTAAAATACCTGTGTGGGAGAGAGGAGGTGCGTGTTTGAACATCATGACGGAAAAGCAGACAGAGCAACAGAGCAATGACATGGATGGTGTGATTTAGACGAGAAGTCAGTTCTGGAGTCTGAAATGTAAGAATAGGAACAAACAAGTGTAACCAACCTGTGTGTAGAATTGATCTTTGGGATAAAAACGACAAAAACCTGCAGATGTGGAGAGATGAAGCGGGCTTTGATTCTTTCCTCCTGGATTCAGGAGACTGGAAATGATTACTCAACCGGGGCTGTTAGCATGCCACCCTGTGTTTATTAGACAAGACAGCGGCTTGTTCATATGTGGGGGAATGTGCCGCGACACGCTGGTTGCTTTTCATAACTCTTCATATTTAAGATGCTCTGGCAAAAGCTGCAATCATTTTGGGACACTTTTTTTTTTTTTTTTTAGCAGGCTGGGAATTTGTCAGTTTATTTAATTTTTCTAACAGCTGTTGGATAAATTTACATGGAAATTTGCAAAAAGACATTTGTGCTTCCAAATGATGAACATTAACATTTCCATTATCCAGTAGAAACTAGCAGATGGCTTCCAGTCGGTGAATCATAATGACTGGATTTTCCTTTATTGCTCACATTTGACCACATTTGCAAAGCTGATGACATTCCCAACGGTCTATGACTTATTTTGTGTTTGTCTCACAATGTGACTACTTTAGAACATTATTAAAAAAATGGTGAACAGATCTTATGGAGTATTATTGGATCATAATTATGCCAGTGGCAACAAACACATCCTGATGCTTACATAACTAAACGATGGCTATATGCTGTCAATACAAGCATTCCCTCAGGAGACATGAGCTAAAACCAATATGTTCGCACAAAGTAAACAACTGTTCTTTGACTAGTAACTTGCATTTTGGTATTATTTCAGCGCGTAAGTTCTTGGGTTAATAAGTACCCACTGTTGCCAACTTGACAACTTTTAGCGACTTTTCAGACAAAAAAAAAAAAAACAGTATCGGTCAGGATCAGCAGGTCAGGATTTTTAAAGGTCAGGAAACTGCAATCGTAACTTTTAGCAAATCAAACCTCTGAATATTAACTTATTAACTGCTGTTTTCTGGTGTCTGCTTCCATTCAAATTATGCTAGCTAAGCTGTCCGTGCTGTGACAATGTATGCTGCAAGTTCAGGTTTCAAAAATGGAAAGTAAAATCATAAAGGTGAATCAAGAGAAAGGAAAAAAACAATGTCTCCACATTGATGCACTGAATGTACTTTGAGACATCACTATGAAACTAACTCAAATATGCTCTAATCATATTTTATATGATTGTAACAACCTCATATTTATTTATAAAACGTGTGCAATGGAAATGTAGTGGTGGTGCTGCCTTGCAGAAAGAAGGTTCTGGGTTTGAACTGCGACCTTGTTCTCGGGTTCTCTCCAGGTGCTACATGATAGCTTGTCCTGTTTTTCTCTTGTAATAAAACGGTGACTTGTCCAGTGTGTAGCCCGCCCCTCACTCTGTGATCCCTCATGGATTGTAGAAATCAGATTAAAAAAAAGGTCCGTTCAACTGACTTCCTTTTATGCTTTAACAGAAAACCCATGCTGGTGATAAACATATAATTTGTGGATACTTTTCAGCACAGTCAAAACACTCAAGTGAGGTAAAAATATAGCAGCTGTGAATTTGAGACTCCAACATTGTCGACGGTCAGCTTAGTCGTTTATTATTTATGTCAGAAACTCTTTCCATGCCGTTTTCTTTCAGTGAAAAACTAACAGTCACCTTGGTTTTGCATACATCTGTCCAGAAATGAGAAATCAGAATACCAGAACCAAATTTTAAGGCTTGTTTTTACTCAGAAGAGAGGCTGGAGTTTGAGCTTGTATACAGAGAATGAAGGATGTAAAACTAAAGTTTTATTAACCCCGAATGGAAGCATTGCTCCTGTTGTATTTCTTGTGTTACTCGGAGGTGCAACAGTTTCTTTTGTCCTTTTCACATATAAAATGGGAAATATGTCTTTTTATAAGTAAAATAATCTGCCAGTGGAACCGGAAATTTTTCATCAAAATTAAGTCATTATTGACTTAAACAAGATCTTAAATCTTGCTGAAAAGTTACTTATGAATTCATTTTGTCTCATTTGAAGTGTGCTAATGTATTTGGTATTTGTTCTAGCAAGTAGAACAAAAGTACCGTATTTTCCGCACTATAAGGCACCTAAAAACCTTCAATTTCCTCAAAAGCCGACAGTGCGCTTTATAATCCGGTGCGCCTTATATATGGACTAATATTGAGCCACAACAGGTCTAGCAGCTACGGTAAGCAGCCGCCGACATCATTTTCGCCTGTAGAAGAAGAAGCGTGCGGTGCATGCTGGGATAGTTGTCAGAACGCTGGTTTGTTAATAAAGTTTGACTGACCTTTCTACCTACCAACCTGATAATCAGGTCGTCTGCAGGTCATTTAGCGCCACGTTCTCCACCAACATGCTGTGCACGAACGGAGAAGGTGACCATCGTCCGGCCACGCCCCGGCCCAGTCGCAGAAGGCTCTCTTCGCCGACTGGAGTCGAACTGTTTTGCTGACATTCCCTTTAGTGCAGCTCCATCTAGTGGATGCATAACGTAACTCCAGCCTCTGCTGCAGCGTCTATTCTATGCGCCTTATAATGCGGTGCACCTTATATATGAAAAAAGTTTTAAAATAGGCCATTCATTGAAGGATTTATAGTGCGGAAAATACGGTACTTGACAAGATTTTGTAATTTTTGCAGTTTATTAGAAGTATAATGATTAAGATTAACACAAAAATTTGTGATGGTTTATGGCATAAAGCACCACATTATTACATTGTCATTTCTAAAAAACAAGCTAATGATCATTTTGTGATAATCGGTGCTAAATGTAATAATGTTATTACATATGCAGCAAATAGTATTTCAAAATGTAATCAAGGATTTTATTGTGTTTTGTGTTGATTATTGCATAATGATGTTTTATTACGTTATTATATTGCGGCATTTCAAAGCTTTTGGAGGTTTGAGTTGGTCAAGACAAGCAAGTGGTTGGTTTTTATACTTGACTCATTCCTTGGTGCAGTATTCTCTGAAAACGAGCCTTCATAAAGGGATCATATAAATGCAGGTGGACATTGCTGCACCTTCCAAATCGTGCATTTGACATGCACGCTCTGCGCCAAGTTACAAAAATCTGGAGGTACACACGTTGCAGTTTGGGTGTGTTCTCTCACTTCCGGTTCAAACACATAAAGTTAATCCCTCTGTTTTGATCTTCATTTGGTTTCCATTACGTTTCTCTGTCCTTCAGTTTCCTTCATACAGTGTGTAACACCAGGGGGTTTGGCTTCCACGGCACAAAAAATACCTAAACACCGTCAGAAGGTTGAGTTTTTACTTTAACTTGTCACTTAGACGTTGAGACCAGTATTTCTCATTCTTTGCTGTGACACATTGACTGGCTGCCATAAGAGTCGCTTACCTTCAGGAAACTGATATTCAGCGCTGACTTTTCATTGACCTTCCCTGTATTTTGTGGACTGAGGATAGAGGCTGGTGCAGTGATGAAGTTGCAGCTGTTAAAAATTCACCAGGATTTGGACAGAAGGTCGTTGGTTGGCTGTGGGTTTCTGTGTCTGTTCTCCACAGATTCACACTTTATCTCCCAGCTGTCGGACAGCACAGTGCGTTATGTTGTGACTACCTGAGGAAGTCAATGAGTGCTTTGTTTGTTTGATGATCCATTTTATTCATGCATCTTGCGTTTCCTCCTCACAAAGCACCGAATGTTAATGTTCGCCTTATCAGACGTTCAGACAGAAAATCTATTACTCTGCAAGTCCAACACCTACTCTGTCAGTGTGAGATGGATGTAGGTGTGTGGACGTTTGTGGTTCGCCCTGCAGTTTGACCTTTTGTGGATTTTTTCTCCGTTCGCCTCACCTTTGCACTGTTCAGCGCTCATTTTCAGGCGGACATGCGCTCATGTAGGTGTTTGTTTTCACACCACCTCTGGTTTTTCCGCCGTGTTTGCGGTGCATATTTAGCACCCTGTCCTGTCTACGTCAGCCGTGGTCTTACCTGCGGATCTCTGCTTCTCCTTGCAGATCACCGTGCCCGGAGGAAGAGCATAGCCACTGGGAAGCAACCCAGCATGGAGGTCCCTCCCACTGCCCCCCTTCAACCCTTCCGACAATCCGTGAGTAACCCTCCCTATCCTCGGCCTCGCTCGCTGCCTCCGTCCCTCTCGCTCTCCCTCCTCCCTCCTCCCGCTTTCGGCCCATCTCAAACATGTGGCAGACGGGTCAGCGGCACCCCGCCTCACCCCTTCCCTCTGTCCCTGGCCGTCTCCCCCTCCATCACCTTTTGCCCGCCGGCACAGCCGCAGAAAAAGGGCTCCAAGAAAGGGTCGGCCACGCCCCCGTTGCCCCGCTCGCTGCCTCTCTCTCCCTCCCTATCCTTCACCCTGCCTCACTCGCCTGCCGCCTCCTCCTCCCCTCCCTTCTTGTACTGGGGAGGAGACTGGAGGGCTGCCGGTTCGAGTCCAGTGGCGGGAGGAACGTTTATCCAACCGCTGCCCCCTGTTGAGGTATGTGACACTGAGATACAGGCTGTTTTCATTGCTAAGGCAAAAACAAAAAAGTTATTTTGAAGGTATTATTATACACTGGGAAAAATACATATTCCAACATATTTTGCTAGTAATTTACCATGTGTATGAAATATTTAAACCAACATATATCCAGGATGAGAGTTTTTCACATTTTATTTCAAAATTACTTTTAGATGATTGCACTTACCCCACAATGCAGACAGAAATGCTGTAACATACATTATTTGCACCACCCCTATTTTAAAACAATAGGCTTTCTTTTTTTAGATTAAATTTTAATAAATAAAATATGAAAAATAGCAAACTGCGTAAATGTTTTCTAACCTATTGCTTGCACATTGTAAATTACTCGTAAAAAGTTGTTTTGGTTCAGACATTTTTCGAAGTTTTACTTTTGAAATGCATTTTTTAAAGTTCTAATTTTTGAAAAGTGTTCTTTGCTTGCAAAGTGGACCCTGAAGAAATGAAAACAAATTAGTCTGCAAATGCTTTTGTCCCACCAACATCAAAGTTTTAGCGTCAGAAATAGCTCACTAGACGGGTTTCTACTGAACGAATGTGTTCAGATTAATCTGTATTCAGATTAAAACATAATCTGCTCTGAGATGATGCTGCTGTAATAGAAGACACATTAACGTTTTGCGCTTTAGCTAGCTTCAGACTGCTGGTTTGGACACTACTATAATACTTAGCAAGCACTGTTTTCTTCAGAAATCACAGAAGACAAACTTTATTTCTTTGGCAAATTCAACCATGAGAAAAGAAAAGGAGAAATGTAAATAAATGTGTTTATGTTGCAATTTGTTAGTAATTCATGCTTTCCCTGTTGTTGAAATTCATTTTTGAACCTTCCTAAAATTATGGCCTAAGTCATTTTTTGCCAAAAGTGTTTTTTTTGTTGTTGTTGTTGCCTGAATCATGTTTTGGCAATAAAAAAATAAAAAAGAGGTGGTGTTTTGTTGTATTGTTGTTGCCAAAATCACTTTTGGCAAAAAAAATGACTGAGGCTATTATTTTAGGAAAGTGACAGAATATAAATGTAGGTATTTATTTTGCTCATTGACTAATTTAAGCATGATTGGGCATAAGTCTCACTGCCAGACAGAAGGAAAGTGCTTCCAATGTGATGCTTGGTATGTGTGGTATGTGTGGGATATGCATAATATGAGCGTCTATTATTAGAAATCTGCTAGTTCTCATTTTTTTGCTGCATAGTTTTTGCATTTCTCCCGAATTTTGAGCTTTAGGCTCAAACTACGTCACACAGGAATTTAGTTTTTATTTGATTTATCATGACCAAACCTGGATGAAAATGTCTTCAAGACCAACTAAAACATGTTTAGCCTGAGTCACAAAGTCTTTGCAGTTCAGATGAGTGTGTGAAAAACATCAAACCATGTTTAGTTTTAAACAAGCAGGGCTTTGCACTACAAATGTCAACAGATCATGAGTGTCACATCTGACTGTACAGTCAAATCCTTAAGCCTGGGCAGCGGAAAAAAAGGTTGTGTTTTATTTTTATTTTGTAGGGTAATCAAACGCAAACTAGTTTATTTGCAGCAATATGCTGTCAATCTGTTGTGGAGAAATTAAGAAATCTAAACAGGGTGATGAAGAAGGCTGGATCTGGACTCTGGAACTTCTGGACATTATTGCTCAAAGAAGGATTTTTCATAAAATAAAAATGATCATGGTTTAAACTGACCATCCTCCTTATGAGACTGAAGTCGCTCTGTTATTGTAACAGAGCGTCTTCAGTCAGAGGATCCTTTAGAATCGCTGTAATGCAGACTGCTACAGGAGGTCCTTCCTGCCCAAAGACCCAACATTTAGAGTTCCAACATTTAATTTTCCTTTGGACTGATAAAGTGTTTTTAGATCAAATTGAATATTATACAGAGTTTATAATAATTAGCATTTTAATAACAGTCACATTGCCCTGGAAAAAATATACATCTGGAAATGCCAGTCAGGTGAGCCTGTGAAAAAATCCAGCAAAAATTACTCCATCAATCTTGAGAGGCAGAGAACCTTGAAATGTTATTTTTATAATGGTTATATGTTTAAAAAAAATGAATGCAGCCATTGTCAGAAACTATAGAAAAACAATTTCCTGGACTATGGAGAACCACAAGGCGAGACGTCAAAATGTAGGACAGCATCCAGAAAACTCCAGGAAACTTCAGGAATGACTCTTTCTGAGGAATGTAACAGGATTTTGTTGCCACTAGCACAGAGCAAAAAGTAAAGACTTCTAGACTTTGCTGCCCTTTAGTTTATTTCCCAAGACAAAAAACACAATGAACTGAAATTCCTGACTGACTCCTCCATCCAGTTTGGAAAGCCATGTAAGCAGAGGAGAAAGTTTGATTTCTACCATATCTGCCCACCAATACTGCTTTACCTAAGTTTTTTTTTTTTCTTTTATCAATCCAGGAACAATTTGGTGATGATCTTTGGACTTTACAGCTTGAAGGAGCATTTTGTCATAAGGCAAAATAAAAACCCCTGAGAACCTGTGATCAGTTCTCAAAAAGCAGGTGAAAAAAAATATCAGCAACCTGCGATCAACTCCAAAGTCTGAGACAAAAATAGGTCACCATCTGTCAGAGTTAGAAAGACGGTTCAGCTCTCGCTGTAAACTTTCATTTAAAACTTCAAATAATTAAAATGGCACTAAAAACATTAGATTTTATGATACACGCTGAAATGAACAAGATTGAAAGCTGCTTGACTCTCCTGACCGCTGCTTCAGAAACGGGTCACGATTTCACCACCAATGTTTGCTATAGGTCTTCAGGTGGAAATATCATTTTAAAACTTCACAAAAATAATTCAGTGGAGTGACGAGCAAAAAACACACCAGAGCAAAGACAAGGAAGAAAACTGTTTTAAATAATAAGCATGAAGCTGTCACTCGTCCGTTTCAGTTTTATTAAAACATTTCTTTGTGATTGTTTTTTAAAACATGATCAATAAAGTTAATTAACAATGTGATGTTAGACAACAATACAGCTTATTGGAATTTAATGAAATACACAATTTAGTCCAATTTATCAGGAGCGTGTAATTAAAGTTTTATCTGAAACAGGTGTGTAGGGAAACGTTGAATGCCTGCAACTCTGTGGAAATCGTGTTGCAGTTCGCAGAGCGGCAGCTGGGCTTTCAAATGCTGATTTGATGTAAATGCGAGTCGTAGTTAAAGTCAGAACACAGACCGGTTCTTTAAATGTCAGCGAAGAAGGGAAGTATTGAAACACGACTTCTTATTTATCTTTCAAACTGAGACGGAAGCTCAGTGAAGGTGGAGCAGGAAGCGATGTGTCTGTGGACGGAAATAATCTGTTTAGTGTTTTATTCATAGCAGCAGGCATCACACATGAAGGTGCTTACAGGAGCGGTTTAAGTTTTTATGAGCCCTCCGTGTCGCTCACGTCCTCTCTCTGTCATCCATCCTGCTGTTTTGCACACTGTTTGTATCTCAGAATAGGATAACTTGTTTGTTTCCGATTAGAAGCGTCTATTTGCTGCTCATTCATTGTGGCAGGACTGAAAAGGCTTTCCATGCACTTGAAAACCGCTGAAGCCGGATGATCCATTAAATGAAATGCAGAGCCTCAATTTGGCTGCAGAGTTCGGAGTGTTTGTCATTATTTCACACTGGTTCAGATGAGTGTTTGTTATATAAATGTTTTAGGTTCTGTGAATTGGGTAATTTAGCCCTGAAGAGCAGCAGGGGGATGACGAACATGGCCCAGGAAGCCTCCCTCTTTGGTTACCACCTTGTTCTGAACTTCT
This sequence comes from Poecilia reticulata, assembly GCF_904066995.2. NCBI lineage: Eukaryota > Metazoa > Chordata > Actinopteri > Cyprinodontiformes > Poeciliidae > Poecilia > Poecilia reticulata. The sequence goes on along the minus strand of NC_088845.1, from coordinate 3,012,422 downwards.
GTGGTGAATACAAAGTGCACCTCTTTCTGTCGGTTTCTGCTGGTTTAACTTGGAAATTACCTGCTTTATTTGACCCAAATTCCTCACTAGCTATTTAACAAAGAGGAAAATGGAGAAGCTGTGTGGAAAAGTACAGCCTAACTTCGTGCTTTGCGTAACCCGGTTGAAGACATGGAAAAACGTCTAATTCACTTTTTTTTCCTTTCTTTTGCGACATTTCAAAGTTTTGCTTAAAATTTGCATAATAATTGGATGGAAACATGACTATTATGTAAAAGCTTATTCAGTGAACCCTATTTCTGATTCATATACATTCTTATTTATCCTTATTGATTACCCTCCTCCCCTGCTTTACCCTTCCTCATCCAGTCCTTCTTGACTTTTTGTTATATTATGGTAAATGTGTTTTACTTTAGGTATGTCTCATTGCTTGAATTTTGCTTAATTGTGAACCAATTTTGTCCTGCCAGTTAATAATTGTGATGTTTTTACTAAAAAATCCGAAGTAAAGTATTCTAAAAAAACGTATTGAGTGGAAAACTTTTTAAACAGCTAGGTCAGATTATGCACAGTTCAGAGAAATAAAAAAATGTCCATCTCAGACTTTAAAGGCCTTAATTAATGTTTGGACAATTAGAGAAAAATTATAAGAACTATAGCTGATTTGGAAGAGTTGAAAGGGAAAAAACGTGTCGCATCAAGATTTACTGTAGGTTTACAAAGTTCCATCTGGATGAATCACAACAATTTTCACTCTCTGCTTTTTCCATTTCACACACGAGGTTGGGCGTAAACAGTTTTAAAACCTGCTAAAGACCAGATCATTCATTTTGTGCTTATACATAAAACACCACAGAAGGAAGGTGCACTTTCTATTTCCCATGACTGTAAATCTTCAGCTCACAGACTGAAATAAAATGCTGGAAGTAAATCCCCACAGTCTGCTGCTGCACACAGAGGAACCATTACTGCCTCCTCCCAACCCCTGGGTAGAGAGGATTTACTGTATATCTAACTAAAAATAGCCACAAGTGCCTGTATTATCAGTTTTGCTGATTAGGGCAGCCAATCATGTCAGCGGTGGTGTTGCCACCCAAAGGGTCTTTCTTTAGAAGAACTTTTGCTGGTACTGCAGCCATTGTCTCTTTTTTTAACACATGACATCCCTGCTCTGAAGATGAGGGGAAATGAGGACAAAACAGTAAAAATGGGTCAAACTAGAGAAGAGCAGCAGGATTAATGCATCTTAACAAAGTAAGGGGATAACATCCTAAAAGCCTCACAACTTGAAGGCAAATAAAATGACTAGAAATATTATATGTAAGAGCTGACATAAATGTGACCTAATGATAAGTAAAGGGACTTTTAGGCTATTTTTAGTCAGAAACCCAACGCTGATAGAAATGGCAGCTGCAACTTTGATTCTCCTCTTGTTACTGCGATTTGTTTTGGTTTTCAGCCTCTTTCTTCTACCTTTTGACACTCAACCCGTCAGATGGAGGAGCAAATCGAATCGGAGTTAGTCATGCAGACTATTAGCTTGGAACCAGCAGATGGAGCCAAGCTTTTAGTCATATCCATAAGACGGGCTTCAAAGCCGCTTGACTCACACCAGATGACAAGGTGTCATTTCCCCGCAGTCGTTCTCCCGCTGAATAATGTCGTTATGTGAAAGGTATATAAATGGTCTTTCTGTGCATTTAAAATAAGGGAGTGTTCTTTGATAAATCAGCATAATATATGTTTGACGCACTTATTAAATAATTAGGGCTAATTTAAGGCAATAAAAATGTCCAGTCTTCACGCAGCATATTTTTTCTCTTTTTCACCCTTTTTCTTGAGGTTAATGTGCTCCAGCCAACAAACCGTTATAATCAAGGGTCAATGCTAGTTTTTATTGCAAGGTTTCATTCCTTTTCAGAAAGAAATGTAAAAAATACGAAGGTTGTTTCGCTTTAACTATTTTGTAAAAGCACATTTTTAATTCTGTTTTAGCCTTTTTTGGTGGAGATCTGTCAACCAATCAGTTTTCACCCACTTTGCCACAAGTTGCCCAAATCATCCAGTTTTTTTGAGGCACATCTTGTAAAATATTGTTTTCACGTGAGTTGACTGATTTCCTGCCAAGTTTAGGTCTAGATTCTTAAATTATTTGAAAACTTGAATTTTCTTATAGCAAAGAAAATTTGCTGTAAGATTTGATTTTGATCTCAGAAACTGGAGCTTTAATTAAAATGACCAGACCTTTGAGACATTTGAAGTTTCATTACGCTTTAGTTAGTGGTTTGGTATCAAAATTGAATTTAGCCAATGATATGACCCCCAACGCCAATTATGTAGGCTGTTGGTACAAATAATTGTCTATACCTGCTTTAGGAGAAAAGAGAATATTTTAAGAACCCTTGTTGCACCTCAAGTGGATGAAAGTATTCGTAACATCAGTGAAGTCACTGAAGGGCCTCTAAGCAACAAAGAGCACTAAATAGTTGGAAAGTGTGGCAGAATATAAGTTAGAAGGCATGATGGGAAACTTAGACACTGCATTAAAATGGTTGTGATTTTTCCATCCGCTGTATGAGTGAAATATGAATTTTATGGTGCTAAAAATGAACTGAAGACATATGTGATGTTAGACTTTGTATAAGAAGTTTGCATAACAATACACAGTGGCTTGCAGAAGTGCTAAATCTGCTTGAATGTTTTTTTTACTTTCTGTCGCATTACAACCTTCATTGTTTTTTATTGGTATTTTATGAAGCGGGTGGATGTTTTTTTAAAACTTTTTACAAAAGAAAAATCTTAAATCTGTGCCTCGTATTTTGTACTGAGCCTTTGTGAGTCAATACTTTGTTGCTGAAATCGCAGTTTCAAATGTTTTGGCGCTGAACTCCATGAGATGTACACGTTTAGAGACTGAATCTTTTTGCTCAAGCTCAGTCAGATTGGACGGAGAGCATTTGTGAGTTTTCGACTTTTGCCACAGTTCCAATTGAATGTAGGTCTGCTTTTAAGAAATTATGTTGCAGTTTGTTTTTCTTGCATGTGGTTTAACCTGTAAGAAAGCCCATGCAGGACAAACTGTCCCAACAGAAATCTTCATGGTCGACTGCTGCCCACTACAGGATCTCTGGTGGCACTGCAGGTCTTTTTACCAACTGGACATGTGCAGCAGTGTGATTTCTTTTATTAATAAACTGACTGTGTGCTTTCCCTCCTCATGTGTCCCATTTTTTCATTTGTCTGCATTTGATTGTGCATAACGTCTGACACAAACCACTTTGACCCTGCGCTCATCCGACGTTTAAACCAAACCCCACCTGACCGCCGCGTCCCGCTCCTCACCTCTCCATCACTCATCTATTCTGACATGTTCGTGCCACCTCGCTCGCCCTCCCTCTCCCTCTCCATCTGTTTGTCCCCGTCGCATCATCATCATCCTCCTCCTCCTCCTCCGCCACACTCCAGAGTTTCCTCAGTAAGAGGTTGAAGGGCTCCATCAAGAGGGCTAAGAGTCAGCCGAAACTGGACCGAACGAGCAGTTTCCGCCAAATGATCCTCCCCCGCTTCCGCAGTGCCGACCAAGACAGGTCAGTGAGAGAGCAAGAGAGATGACGCGCAGGTGTGTGGATGTTCTGGATGTGTTTGACCACAGCTGTACACAGTCATACCCATGCATGACATTTTGTTTTTACCTGCTCCAGTCTTTTGAAGATGCTTAAAATAGTAACATTTGTTTCAGACAGAAAACATCCGGGTAAAACTTTTATCTCTTGCTTGGAGTCACATCAGGTCAGCAGGTTTGGTCCTGAGATGAGTTTGCATTCAGAGGAGCAATCAATCAGAGGGGTGAGAAACTGTATCCCTTTTTTCAAGACTTTTACTACCAGGCTCTAAAAGTAACAAAAACTTCCAGGGTTTTTAGTTGTTAAACAAAGATGAAGGCAAAATGGAAGCTGTGTGAAAACCTAAGCACACCCCAGGAATCTTTTTCAGCGTCATTGTGGTGGAATATTGGCCAACTCCTACGATCCTACCACAGCATTTCACTCAGACTGGATGTGGACTTTGACTGGGCCATTTATCATTTTCATACATCCTGTTCTGGATTTGCTGGAATGTGTTTTAACCCTGTTCATGGTCCAGTTTGGGCCAGAAAGCTTTTCTGTTCTTCTTTATTCTTTGTTTAAAACATGCTTGCTTAATGAAATTAAAATGAAATAAAAACTTATAGAACTTGTCCACTAAAGTTGAAATACTCCTAAATCAGTCATGTCCAAACATTTTGTCATTTGGTCCAAAATTGTCCTGCCAAAAATATTTGGAGGTAAAAAGAGAAAAGAAATAAAAAATATTTAAATCACCAAAACTTACATTGTGAATTTTTCTACCTGCTTGACAACAACAAAGTAGTCCTTTTGTCTTTTTAAAGGAAAAAGATGTGTACATTATTGTCGATTCAAAACTTTAAAAACGTTTTGCATGTTTGCCTTATTTGAGACAAACATTGCTTTCCAGTTTGTAAAATCTTCTGTGCTCAACTGGGAACGAAAATGATGTATTTTCAGCTACATGAACAGGATCTATGTGGGACTTTGTTTGCTGCATTTAGCCAAGTTTGTGTAAATAAAATTGGTTTTGAGTAACTCTTGCTGGACAGATTAAAAGTTTAAAAAAGTCCATCTGGATGGACTACCTGTGTTTTTGTATTTGAAGTCAGGAGCTGCACAAAATTAGTACGAGGCCACAGTTTGTACAACCTCGTCAAAAACCTATCTGGATGCTTTCATTGTTTTATATATATATATATATATATATATATATATATATATATATATATAAGAGCCAATAATCACTGAAGTGCCGTCTTCTGGTATGAGAGAGCAGATGAGTCTGGTTGCATCTTCAATGAGAAAATAAATTCACTTTCCACTCTCACTTCAGTATCACTTTCAGCTGAAATCGTCACTGTTTCTCAGTCAGCGCGATGAAGGAACTCTCTCTCCATGGAAACCAGCAGTCAGCCATAATCCTGGCTGTACAGAAGAAATGAGTTAGTGGGAGATTTGCTTAATTACACCTCTGGATCCTGGACAGACGAACAGCAGAGCAAAGATTCCTCAGCAGCTCAGGGAACATGAATTTAATTCTGCTGGACTAGATGCCTACAGAGAAATACGGGGGGTTTTTTGTTTTTATTTGATTTTAGATTTTTTTTTTTTTGCCATAAACCACCCACATTCAGATGAGAAGCAGCCAGATTTAAAAAAAAAAAAGCTCAAAGTCTGTAAGTTGCTATATGATCCAATCAAACGCCAGATGATAATTTTACATTTGGAGTCAAACTTGAGGCCAGAAGTGAACTCAACTGAGAGCTCCAGCTGTGAAACCAGGATCTGCCAAGACACTTTTCAGCTTGATTTATTCCCCCAGGAGGCCACTGAGGGGACAAAACGGACACATTCTTGGTAAAATGATCTTCTTGTCACAATATTTATTTCAAAAATCCATTTTCACAACTTCTGGACTTCTTTCTTATTATAATTCAATGTTTTATTCTGAATTACCAGGGGAGGATTTGCGTGTTTTTGTTTTAGGTTACATTCTTGCCCCTGAGGTCCAAAACAGGAACTTTTTTGAAGACTTTTTGAATTTTTTTACTTTTTTTATTCATTTTGCTTTTTAAGGTCCGACCAGTGATTCTCAGGGGGGTTAATACCTGGAAAGTTCTGAACTTTGACCCACTTTTTGTTCTGAAGTTTTCTTTGTGATAGTTTTCTATCAGCAGAAACTTCTTACACATTAGGCCAGTTTAATCCAAAATGTTGACACCCTGTCCACGTTGATGAAGACTGCAGGAAACTGTTTGCTTGGCTCCAATTCACCTATTTTCTGAATATATTTTACGAATAATTATTTGACAACTTGCAGGACCCAAACACTGTTTATGAATTGTTAAAATGTATGTACTTTCCTCTACATTTCACAGCAGTATTTCGTAAGAGTAAACCAATTTATCGGCCAGCCGATTATCAGTATTGATTTGCTTAATTTTGGGAGATCGATGATCGGCCGATCCTTACATGTGAAGCCAATCTTATCCACGTCATCAAATTTCGTTTTGCATTTCTCCAACACTTCAGACACTCAGACAAAAGTTACACGTCCTTAATTCATGAAACTAAACTTGCAGAATGTTTGAGTCGGTGTTCGTTGTGGTAATCATGTTGTGTTGTCTTCTTGCTTGCTGAGTTTTGCTCCACCTGATCTGATGTGTTGCAGGTGTTTGAAGACATATTCTCTGTTTTGAAGTGTCTCTGCTCAGAGCGGCTCAGTCCTCCGTTTTCCTCCAGCTCTCCTGCTGTCTCCCCAATCCCTTCATGCTCCCCAGTCCGCACGCATCCTCCTCTTCACTCCTCCTCCTTTCAGACTCTCCATACTCTCATATCTTCCTCTCTGAAGAATCCAGTGTTTACATAATGAACTTAATTTCCACTGAGAGGTCGTCTTTACCCCCAGCCCCCCATCCTCTCTCACATTTTGTCATGACTTCCTCCAGTCTTTCTCTGCTCTCTCTGTCCTCCCTTCAATCTGACTCATTCTTTTAGGTCTATTTTTATCTCTCCCTCTCTCCATGAGCCTCGCTCTCTCCCCGGTTCCCTGTGCGATCAGTGCTCCGGTGATGAACGTTATGATTGGGTTTAGGCACAGGCAATCGTGGGAAAAGTGAGCGCAGAGCCGAGGATTTAGGTTTTCTTCATCTCCATCCTTGTTTTTTTTTTTCTTCTTCTTCTCCGGGGGTTTCCTTGCTCCTGACCAGCGCTCCTCACTCTCTGGTTAGATTTATCGTGTCATCATTTATCTGTCGTAATGGATATCTGACTATCAGCTGCTTCTGTGTGTGCATGTGTGCACTATAGTAAAGGTGAGCACGATGAGCAGTGGTGAGTGTTTGTTACTGTGAAATGTTTGCATAAATATGTCAGAGGACTGATTTTCTTTCCTAGAAATCATTTTAATGTACATTCTCTCTAGAGCATAAAAAACTGTAGAAGAGAAATAAAAATATCTACGAGAGAGTTATGGCATAATGTAAAGTAACAGCATGAGAGTGTATTTTCTGCAGGATATTCTCTGAATTTAGCTAGTAAAGCTAATCACTGGACCTCGTTTCTTTCTGCACAGCCAGCAGCTACCTGGTAAAGCAGATTTTCACTTCATAAACCCCATTCTGGTGATAATCTATGCGTTATCTTAAAGCGGCTGTGCAAGCAAAGCAGCAAATGTACGAGTGGTAAAAAGTTGTTCTCAGACAGTCATATGACACAATATTTATGGAAAAAGTCAATTTTCATAACTTCTGGAGTTCTTTTTTCATTATGACTCAATGTGTTATTTTGAATTATGAAGAGAGGATTTACATTTTTCTGTTATGCATTCGTTTTTCAAAGAAATGAATCCATCCTTTTTTTTGGAGTTAAGAAGGAAAACAACATGGAGGCGTAGCTAATTAAATAAAATGTTCGTCATTAGTGAGAGCACCGCAGTAAAAGCAGGAGCTTTGGTGTTTTGCTGCTCTAAAACCTAGTGGAGTGTAGAGTCATTTTCAAACTATTTGAAGTTCTTGGTTGCACTGTAAGAATGACTATTCATATGTGGAAAACATTTTTATTGATTCTTAGGAACGTCCCAGCATATTTAAAACAAAAATAACCAAAAGCTTCGTGCAGACTTCACACAGCTCAGTTAGCATGTAAAATTATAAAGTTAAAGACAAAAGACTGAAGAAGTGCAGCATATTTCCATCTTCTCTCTAAAAACGATGTGGCAGAACTACTTACATTTTGCAAACTTGCATCTGAAAGAACTATAAAAATTCTGGAAATATGTCCTGGGTTCAAGTAGAGGAGTTTTGATGTAATGCACAGTACGATGTTTAAAGAAAATCTAACAGCATATCAGCTCAAACACCTGATGCCAGCTGTGAGGCCTGATGGTAGAAATAATGATTTAGGATAGTGGCATAGCCACAGAATCTCAGCGTCCTGCAGTCATTGAGAAGAGCATGAAATCTTCTGAATACCAAAATATTCTAAACTTAAATGTGAGACCGAACAGGACAGAAATCCCAAACAGGACATGTGCAATAGAAAGGCTGAAAAAGACCCAACCTGGTTGAAATGTGGTGGAAGGAAAATGATCCGAGCAGAAACAAATGTTTGCAAACCAAATTTCTTTAAAAATGTGCGAGAATGAAACAACTACTAAGGAGTTTCTGATCAAGTTGATTATACAAGCTGTTTTACAAGCCGTTAAATCTTATTGTTGTCATATTATCATTGTTTTTTAAACACAAAGCAGCCAAGCAGACACTTTGCACGTCAAAGTTTTGACTTCAGGAAACCTTTTAATGGGATTTCATTAAAAACCGGAGCTAAAAAAATGATTAGAAAGAATAAAAAATGGGATAGTGCTGAAGAACTTTCCTTTAAAAATGCATTTTAAAGTCTGATTAAGAATCCTTTGAAGCCTGTTTATTATTAAATCAGATTTATATTTCTCTCCAAAAATAAGAAATTCAAGTCAATTAAGTTTATTTATATCTTGTCATCTCAAGGCAAATAATTTATTGTGTTATTTATAGTTTTTTTTTTTATCTCAATCTCTTAATGCAGTTTAAGATTATAATACATAAATTATCCAAACTGGTTTAAATTAAACATGATTCTCGTTTCGTCTGCACTTATCCTTTGCTATATTGCATTGATAGTCAATTAAAATTGTATTTATATATATATATTATTTTCCAGATAAAGGGAACTTCTGCGGCTTTAATATTAAGTGTTGCTGAATTGAATTTAATATGAATGAAAAATAACATGAAAGCATGTTTGCATCTGAAGAGCTGTTACATTATCACCCTCATTCACATCCCATCCAGTTTGAAATGCAGAAGTATGTAAATGTTGTATTTGGTTTAAACGGAATATCTGCATGTGCTACCTCCAGTCCTAATGGATTATTTGGAAAATTATGAGCTGGTTTCCATCTATCAACTGGTTCTGTGGTTCTTTGATTCAATAGCAGTAAGATAAAAAGAATGAAATGTGTTTTTAATGTTAGAATTAACATATAGATGCTGACATGAAGGGCCGAACCGTGATGAAATGACCTCCTCCCCTTCTTCCCGCTCCGCTCCCACATCTGACTGACTATGTGTCTCCCAGGACCCGTTTGATGCAGAGCTTCAAAGAGTCCCACTCCCATGAGTCCCTGCTGTCTCCCAGCAGCGCTGCCGAGGCGCTGGACCTCACACTGGACGAGGACGCCATCATCAAACCCGTCCACTCCAGCATCCTGGGACAGGAGTACTGTTTTGAGGTGAGAGCTGAGCTGCACGATGGTCGAGCAACGGCACACTCCCACTTTTAGTGCCGGGAAACAGAATCTGACAAAAACAAAATAAAAGTCTGATGATCAAGGTTATAAAATTTGCATTGGTTTTGTAAAGTTTTCCATCACGTTTTGTTAGTGGAAACTGAAAAGTCGAGGTTGAGACATTGTTTTGGCGCCTTAGTTGCTGTCTCCATAGTGACTGATGGCTGTGGTACCATTGGCTATAACCTCAGGTGACAACGGCGTCAGGAACCAAGTGCTTTGCGTGTCGCTCAGCCGCAGAGAGAGACAAATGGATCGAGAACCTGCAGAGAGCTGTCAAGCCCAACAAGGTGAGGGGAGAGAAAGGGATGCGGATGATCCCTGTGTCTGTGTGTCTCTCTCTCTCCTCCCCGTCTCCTGTTGTTGTTTGTTTTCCAATAAGAGCGCACCGCTTCATTTCTCTGTGTGAACTCCATCCCCATGTCTGTGTGTGTCTGTGTCGAGCAATTTAGTGGCGTCTGCAAGCGAAGTGTTAAAGCCTCACGGGGGTAATGTTTCAGGGCGGAGGGTCCCGGTTGCTGTTTTTGAAAAACCACTAATCGGGTAATGTGATTTGGGTAAATTGTGCGCAGCAGGTCGATGTGCACCAGCTCAGCATGTCTGTGAAAGCTGATGCTCGCTGATACTGAGCAGCTGAGAGGAGAGGAGCGAAAACAAGCCAACATGACTGACTCCAGGAGTTTCTCACGGCTCTGTGGGCCTCATGAATGAACCAGCGCAGTCGAAAGCTTTCCTGACGGGGGTCTTCACCTGGTTAAGTGGTGCTGGCTTCTTGAAGACTTAAAAAATTGATTGCACATCTCTGCAAAAATCTTACTTGGTAAAATATTACCCAGTAATTTTGATCTAGTTTCTAGTGCAAGGTCAGCAAGATCTGGGAGCTTTTTAGGTCAGCAATTCCTTGCTGATTATTTCACTGGGAAAACTGTCTTGTAGTGAAATAATCTAACTAACTAATTGGTATTGATTAAAAGCTGATATTTTTCATCAATATCAAGGAATTATTGCCTCTAAACAGACACACTCACATAAAATGATCAAACAGCCATTTGTAGAACTCTGACATTAGGATTTTTCTCTGCTAAAAATAGTGAAAAACATTTTGTTGGAGTCCAATAGAAATGAAAAATGCAGTTCTCTCATAAATCAGGATTTTACTGATCTGAGGATGACAGGGTAGAGGGTAGGTGAGTGATTTCCTCTGTAGTGTGTAGTTTATTTTCATTGTAATATTTTAAATTGAATTGTTTGTGTTTTATGCATTAAGCAGCCAATAAGTGCTGCACTATTAGCTGTTTTTTGTTTGTTTTTGGAGGTTTTTTGTGGTTCTAAACGATGGGATTTTGTGCTTTGGTTCTGAGTTTTGTTAAAAATGTGACTCAGATGAATCTCAGCAGAAACACCTGTTGTGTCCTGACTGCTGCTCAGCTGACATGTGTTTCTCCTCATATGGAGCTGGTCGCTGGGATTCTTCAGGATGGATTTTTATTACCAGGTGTGGTCAGACTGGATCAGCTGGGGCAAATTTAATACTGAATCTCAGCCGGATTTGGAAACATAAAACCACCTGCTGCTCCAGAGTCATAATCTTTTAACATTTTTATGAAAGAAACTGATCCATCTGAATCTTTAGGCATCTTATTGTCAGCAGTCTGTCACAAAAGTCAAGTTGTTTCAATTTCTTGCATTGAATTTGTGAAAAACCTCAAAGATGACGCAGTCTAACGGAGAGAAAACAAGATTTTAGCTCCAGCAAGGTGACCTCCAGAGAAATCTCAGCTGAAAACTGACAGTAGGGTGATGCATCTTATGCCAGGACTTTTTTCAGTAGTTTGTCTGCAGGTGGTAAAGGAGAAAGCAGCCAAAGTCCAAAGAAAACCTGAAAAGCATGTAGCAAAACTTGATCATGACAACTTTCAAGAGATTACAGCAAAATCTTTGAAACAAAATGTTTTTTTGTTGTTGTTTTTTTTCATGGAATTAGAGTTTAAAACTTTTTACAGTAGAACATAAGCAGTGTTTTCTGCTGAGGAAATAAATCCGTTTGATGCAAGCTGATTTGGTGGATTAAACGATATTACTGGGTGTTTTTGTTTTCTGAGAATGAGGGACCCTGATATTTCCTTTCAATTTGACCTTGTATTTAAATACTCTGATGCGACGTCAGACTCTGAAGAACAATTGTGATTTTTACTTTATCCCCCTTAATCAGGAGGTGTTGGATCTAATCCTGAAATCTCCAAAGTGTGCACCTCAGCAGCTGCTAAACTGGATCAAACATCAAATCAAAGCAAAATACTCAATCATTGTTCTGAACACAAACTGCATATTTTTGCAGCACTGACGTGAAGTGCTCCCCGTGCAGTGAGATCATATTTTCATCCGCACATCTTTAATTGAACTAATCTCAGCACCAAGTAATATCAATAATTTCCCTGCGGATCTGATAGTTGTGCGAAATCGTCCTGTGCTTCCTCCTGTCGGTTATTAAAAGTGAGCAGACACGTGAGACACGCGGCTCTGATAGCATCCAGGGACTGGAGACAAATTAAAGCCGTCTGAGATGAAACATCACGCGAGCTGGATGCTCTCCGTCCAGATGCTCGGGCCGCAGGGGTCCTGGCGCTCTGAGGATCCCTAACGGAGGTTTTCGCAGATAAATCTCTCCCCTCCTACGCCTGAACATTAGGATTCATGTATCTAAGCCAGACGTACCAGCAGAGCGAAGGATTGCCATCATTGTTTTTAACGTACCTGACTTTGATTCACTTTGGAAGTCCTTTTTTCTTTTAAGCAGCCATGTTTTAGTAGTCACATCTGAGATATAAGAGAAAGACGGAAGCCATGTGAGGATTTCAAGGCTGAGAACCAGCTCCCATACTGGTTTCACTGCTCTGGCAAACTGAGACACCAGATGCCCAAAAACATTCAAAGTCACGGGTTTGGAAATAATGATGCCTCTCGTTTGACACCAGAGATAAAAGAGGACAAAACCCGTTGGTTGTGAAGATCATGGCATGTGTCGGGTTTAAAATGAGATGCTGAATAGTATGAGACTAACGACAGCGATTCAGCAACCAGCAGGCCCCTCTCTCCTGCAGCAGGAGTTGTCAAATATGAAACACGCTTTGTGATCATGATAAGAACTCACCACAGAAGCATAATTACCATTGTTTGTGTCTTTGTTGCACAGATGAAATGCAGGATTTTTATTTTTTTATTTTTCGTCATTTGTCTTTCGTGTGTCTATCATGCAGCTTAATGCCTCTGTACGATGAATTTAAAGCTGCTTTTCAACTTCAAGACAAATCCGTCATTTCTCTCCTCTGCAGGATGACCTGCTGCTGCCCATTATTCACCCTCTCCGTCTCCTCTTCTCTGTCCTTGACGTGTTTTGTTGCATTTTCGTATCTTTCTCCCGACATTGTGTCGTCTCTCTGCAAAGATTTTTTAAAAGCCTGGTTTTAAGTGCTGTAAACTGTGTTTGAGCTGGTTTCATCTTCATGCAGGACAACAGCCGGAGGGTGGACAATGTGCTGAAACTGTGGATAATCGAAGCCCGCGAGCTCCCGGCTAAGAAGCGCTACTACTGCGAGCTGTGCCTGGACGACATGCTGTACGCCCGCACCACCAGCAAGCCCCGCACCGACACCGTCTTCTGGGGAGAGCACTTTGAGTTCAACAACCTGCCGGCCGTCCGCAACCTTCGCCTTCATCTGTACAAGGAGACGGACAAGAAGAGACGGAAGGTGACCCACCGACAATTTAGTTTGCAAACTAAATATTTTTACTAATTTTAAAAATTATAATAGATTTATGTGTTTTTAATAGAGGTAATGATGATAATAATTTAAATACACATTAAGTTAGATGTTCAGCTTTACACTAAATATTTTGCTCCAAACTAAATATTTAGTTTTCCAGCTCTAAATAAAGTAGGCAAGCTAAATGTTTAAATTCAAAACTAATGTTCCGTTAAACTAAAATGCTAACTAAATATTTAGATTCAATTAAAAAAATTAGTTCCAAACTAAATATTTAGTCTGAAGCTAAGCTTGCTTATCAAATATTTAGCAAGCTAGCAAATCAAACAGCAAATATTTGATTTGCTAGCTAAATATTTGTCTTGAAAATTGTTTGAAGCTAGATATTTATCTTCAAATATTTATACTAAATATGTAGACAGCAAGCTAGACTAAATAATTACCTTGCAAAATAAGTATTTATCTTCAAACTAAATATTTAGTTTAAATCAGCAAACCGATTTAACCAATTTGGAACTAAATATTTGTCTTGCTGGCTAAATATTTAGCTTCAATCTAAATTTTTACTTGGAAACTAATTATTAAGTATTTACTTTCAATGTTAAATATTTAGTTTGAAGCTAAGTATTTAACTTGTGAACTAAATATTTATAAATTATTATAAATTGGGTAAAATAACCTAAATTATTGTGTAACTTCACAAACTGCATCACAAACACAGCTACTATTAAACACCAGAAAGCAAAATCCAAAAGTAAAAATCCGAGTCAGTTTTGTGATTGCAAACATCCCGAGTTAGATTTTATAGTTATAAGTTACAATCACAATTCTTTTCCAGTTTTTTCCCTTCATCTCTACGGATACAGTTTACATGCTTATGAGTATCTTTTCTGTGCATCTTGAAGGAAAAGAGCACATACTTAGGATTGGTCAGCATCCCCATCTCGAGCATCACCGGGCGGCAGTTTGTGGAGCAATGGTACCCAGTCATCCAGCCCAGCGTCCTCACAAAGGGAGCCGGCGTCGGAGGAGGGAAAATCATCAACGCCTCGCTTCGCCTCAAATCCCGCTTCCAAACCATGAACATCCTGCCCATGGAGCTGTACAAGGAGTTCGCCGAGTACGTCACCAACAACTACCGCACCCTGTGCGCCGTGCTGGAGCCCGTGCTGAGCGTGAAGAGTAAAGAGGAAGTGGCCTGTGCTTTGGTGCATATCCTGCAAAGCACAGGGAAGGCGAAGGTAAGGGCCACCGCCGTTTGCAGAAAGCTCAGAATCAGATTGAGGAGCAACGGTTGACTGCAGTCCTCCTGTGTCTGCAGGACTTCCTGTCCGACATGGCCATGTGTGAGGTAGACAGATTTATCGACCGAGAACACCTTATATTCAGAGAGAACACTCTGGCCACCAAAGCCATAGAAGAGTACCTCAAACTGATCGGACATAAGTACCTCAAGGATGCTATCGGTGAGTCGACTCAGCCGGATCTTTCATTTTCAATGCTCTTTGCTCAGATCAGATCAGCTAAAACTTGTTTCTTGGTTTAATTTTTATAGCCATAAAAATAAAAATCATAGGAAATATCTGTCAGTATTACTGAGGGAAAATGAATCATTTTCAGTCTGAATAGATTTGCATGAAATCACTTTTTTTCTTTCTTTCAAATCATTCAGGTTTATCCAAATGTTATTCATTTTTTGGACATTGCAAACAAAACTAACTTTTTACTTACCCAAGATAAAAACATGTTATTAGTCTGGATGAACAATAAGTTTCTTTGTGTAAAGAGGAAACATTCAGTATTAAGAAAAACAAAAAAATAAAATCAGCAAAAGTCAAAAATAATTCCTAATTATATGAAACCCAAAATTTCAAAATAAAATCAAAGATTTTTTTGAGAAGTTTCTCATGTCCTTTTTAGTTCTGATAACCAGAAACCTTCACTATTTGTCCGACACATTTGATGTTGTTTATTAACATGAAGCAGATACGAGAAGATAGAAAAATTTAGGCTACATTCACAAAGCAGGTCTTCCACATTTTTTGCTGAAATCAGATTTTTCTTTTTTTTTTTTTTTGCATGGTCTGTCATGTTACTAATTAGACTCTAGAGTGAAGCGAACGGTTCTGCATGCGCAGAAGAAGTAGAGTGCTGTAAAAAAAGTTAGACATGGGCATAAAAAAGCAGATCTGGGTCACATTTGCTTGCTGTGTGAAAGCAGCTTCAATTTCCCAGAATCATGGGAAATGACTAATAAAACAACAGAAGAGGAGCAAATAAATCTAAAAGAACTGAGGTAGAAAATCCAAGTCTTATTGTTGTTTTTGATGCCAGATCATCCCAGACAGCAGCAAAGTTCAGGCCCTCTGAACAACCATAATGCGTCGTCTGTCTTCCTGTATTATTCTGTGATCGTTTTCTAATTTTTAAAGTTAAGCTGTTTAGAGAAAGCTCTGGCAGCATGAGCACAATTCTCCTGCTAAACCCCAAATCTGTTCATCTCTCCCAAACATCAGGAGCATAAACTGATGTGATGAGTAAATCTGATTCATGGGCGGGCATCATTTCTGCCTCAGTTGAATCATGTGATACATAATAAGTAGATTTTCCCCAAGCGTGGTTTATGCAAAGAACTGTGACCTCGGCATTTAACCCATGGATAAACTGGGGAACCACACACACTCAACCCGATGGGTAACAAACCAGGAACAGCTGAAGCGTCTGGGAACATTGAGTAAAACACCTCATTTACATCTACATGTTTAATATACAGATTAAGACTCATGTTAGCCAAACCCAGATGTATTTTCAGCATTAAAGAGTATTTACTATTCAACGTTAAAGTTAAAATGATTGATCAATACTTCTTGAAACAGAAAAGGAAAAACAAGCATTTTACTTCTCCAAAGGGTTGGGTTGCAGAAATGTTTAATTTCTGATTTATTTTCTGTAACACTTGAGCACTGGTTGATGCTGTTATTTAAAATAATAACTCTGGACTTGTTACAAATTAAATGTCATCTGCAGGGGAGTTCATAAGGGCCTTGTATGAGTCAGAGGAAAATTGCGAAGTGGACCCTATGAGAATACCACCCTCTGTGCTACCAGACCACCAAGCCAATCTTCGAATGTGCTGCGAACTGGCTCTCTGCAAAATCGTTAATTCCCATTGGTAAGCTCCTAATTACTGCAGAAATAAACAAAGTTATTTATAAAGGTTGATGGGCCTGCAGATTTACTTTCTCCTCGCGAGCCGAGGAAGCAGCCATGATGTTGCTGTTTGATTCTGAGATGCACGTTGTGTCCTCACAGTGTTTTCCCCCGTGAGCTAAAGGAGGTTTTTGCGTCCTGGCGAGTGCGTTGTGCCGAGAGGGGTCGGGAAGACATCGCTGACCGCCTCATCAGTGGATCGCTCTTCCTGCGCTTCCTGTGTCCCGCCATCATGTCCCCGTCACTTTTCAATCTCACCCAGGAGTATCCCGACGAGCAGACGTCACGCACGCTCACTCTTATCGCTAAAGTAGTGCAAAACCTCGCAAACTTCTCCAAGTCAGTACTACTTCAGCTTCTAAAGAACATGTGAACTTGTCATAGATATGATCTGATATGTAATAGGTACACACCTATACATTTATTATAATGAATAATTAGGAAATTATGTTTTTATAGCTGATGTTTGGCCTTGAAACTCACAACCCTGAGTTCGGACGAGGCTTGTCACGATAACAAGTTTTGCCACAATAAATTGTGCCAGTAATTATTGCGATAAACATTAATGTTTTCATTTTGGAGAACATTTTCACGAAATAAATTGATAATGATGTATTAGTCTAAGTTCATCCTCTCAAAGATCAATAAACCTTTGCACAGAACACACTGCAACTGGAAGAAATTTTAATTATCCAAAATAAAACACAACAACCGAAACCAATAAATAAAACGGAAATAAAAACCACACACAAGCAAAGCCATAAAAAATGGATTATGAAGTATTTGTAAACAAAATTGCCTTTCAAATAATATTAATCATCAGAATGGAAATTATTGAGCTCATTTTAATTTATCATGCGATTAACTGCTTACTAGCAAAGGGAGTCCTGACTTAGAATTGAACAAATTAAATTTATTTTGTGTAATTATTCTTTGCTGTGGTCTCCAAAGTTAGCCTACTTTTAATTAAGTTAAATTATTTCACCTAACATTGAGTATAAACCCATATTTGAATTCTCATATGCCAGAAGAGCTCAGAAGATTACATCCAAGAAATTATGACACAAAGAAAAAGAAGCTAAAATCCAGTTTTACATCATTTACTCATGAAATCTTGTTCGATTTCACTCCTCCTTCTTCTCTGGCTTCTGTTTCTGCTCCTCCTGCAGGTTTGGCAGTAAGGAGGAGTACATGTGTTTCATGAATGAGTTTTTAGAGATGGAGTGGGGCTCCATGCAGCAGTTCCTGTACGAGATCTCCAACCTGGACAGCGTCAGCAACGCAGGCGGCTTTGAGGGATACATCGATCTGGGCAGGGAGCTGTCCATCCTGCACAGCCTCCTGTGGGAGGTTATGGCTCAGCTCAGCAAGGTGAAACCACATCAGTTCTACCGATGTAAAGTTAATATCTCAAACATC
Source organism: Poecilia reticulata (assembly GCF_904066995.2). Classification (NCBI taxonomy): domain Eukaryota; kingdom Metazoa; phylum Chordata; class Actinopteri; order Cyprinodontiformes; family Poeciliidae; genus Poecilia; species Poecilia reticulata. Next base: position 2,994,594 of record NC_088845.1, on the reverse strand, counting down.
AAGCTCTTACGTTTTCAGAGCAGGATTGTATTCCTTTGAAGTATTTGCGCTCAAAGCGTCTGCTGTCGTTCAAATACAATCTGGATCTTTATTATAATCTATTCAGGGAGCTAAAAAATCTTACTGGAACTCAAAAATGTACATTCACGTAAAATTAAATACCTCAAACCTGACATATATGATTGAATATTAACTACTGAAGGAAAAATATGAATCCTATTTAGTTTATATGGAGATGACACAGACTCTCCTTTTAATAAACAATTGTTTGCAGTAGAAGCTAATTAGGGAATTATGTTATTTCTATACTGCTACATTGTTTTTTGTTGTGGTTAGTTAATAAAAAGACTTTTATTTGCCTAGCATTTTTGTCCTGTGTCTTACCAAAACCATAATCAACTAGCTGAAACTGAGTCACCAAATTATTCAACTATTGGATATTGGCGATATCAGCCCTGTATTTACTTGGTAAACTTCCCAGTTTTGCACAAAACATGAATAAATGGATTTCTGTCCCACATCATTACTTTCAACCTGAAGTGGTTTGTTTCATTTTTTGTATTTTTTCAACACTACAACATATAAAAGTACAAAGAAAATGTTTGTTTCTCCGTTTTTATAAATTAATAAGCCGCAGCTTTACAGAAAAGCTTCTTCGACTTTCTGAAGTTTTATTTCACTTCTCACCACAGGATGCCATCATCAAGCTGGGCCCTTTGCCCCGCCTCCTGAATGACATCAGCATGGCGTTGCGTAACCCTCACCTCCAGAGGCAGCCGAGCCACCAGACGGACCGGGTGCAGGACAGACAGTCGGACAGGCTGCTGTCTCGACCAAGCTTTAACCGAGGAATCTCGTCAGAGTTCCAGAATCTCATGATGAGGGACTTAAACAGGTAGGAACATTAACTAAAGAAGAGCTACACTTTAAAATGTCCTAGTTGTTCCAGTCACTTTCAGGAGGACCAGTGACTTCAGCGATCTTCAAACAGTAAATAAAGGAGCATAATGTTTATGATTTGATATTATGTTGCTTATTCATACAGGCTCTATGCATTTATGGAAGTTTCAGATAAAGGTTCAGATCAGAACCAGTACCTCTACAGGAAGTGGCCATTTTCTCCATCAGTATAAAGTTAATTTTAGTGACAGTGAACTGATTCCATGTTTTTTCCAGGTGTTGAATGAATATTTCCTGTAAGCTATTAAATAGAAATTTGGCTTTGCTGCCTGTTGTGGTCCAGCTCCATAGACATCACTCGTTTGCCTTCCCCTACTTCCACCGGAGGGGTCATGCCATCCCGCGCCCAGCTGAGCTTTCAGGACCGCGATCACCCTCATCGAGCCTCCAAAGACATGTTCTACGTTTCGCGGCCGCCCCTGGCCCGCTCCAGCCCGGCCTACTGCACGAGCAGCTCTGACATCACGGAACCAGACGCTAAGGTGAGTCCGGTCACGCTGAACCAGGGGAATCATCATCCCATCTGCTAGTTTCTCTCTCTGGTTAGTGAGGTTAGTATGACATGCATGTTAGTCATACTCGACAGAGTCTGCCATCGTGTTACTGAGGCTCTAGTTTATCATGACATTTGCTTTTTTCCCACTGATTCACCATGCAACTCATCCTAGCGGTATTTCCTGGGAAATACTTTCAGGCATTCCGATTCCCTGACAGACCTCGTGGTAAAAACACCCGCACCACCCTCACCCATGTCATCCGTGCCCACCTAACATTTATTATCAGGGGGCGCATTAGCCTCTCATATCCCTTACTATTTAGGGTGTCAGTGTAAATAAAAGCGTATCTATGATGGACCTCCAGGATTCCCGAATGAACAGCGTGTCTAACCTGCAGTCGGTGGACATGCTCAACTCCTCCCAGGCCTCCATCGCCGGTATGGGCAGCTTCGGTGGGCTGAGCAGCGGAGGCGGTGGCGGCCTGGGGTCGGGCCTGAGCAGCCAGCTGCGGGCCGGTGGGAGGTTGTCAGCTGGCTCCGGCGGCTCCAGCATGTCAGGCGGCCTCCGGCTGAGCCAGCTGAGCCAGATGGGCACCACCACCGACTCGCTATCCCAGCAGCAGCAACACCAGGCCGCCGCCATGCGCTACCCGCTTTCCTTCCAGAATCCTCTCTTTCATCTGGCGACGGCTGACGGGCCACAACAACAGCTCCATCACCAGCACAGCCGAGCTCAGCCCCCAGCGCCCCTGCTCCTGGCCCCTGACCCAGAGCCCTCGCACCAGGCCTACATCCCACAGTTCGCCCATGGGGGGTTCTCTCGCAGTGAGGATCTGTCCACGCTCAGGACCCGGGATGGTCACCTGGGCCAGCCCAGCATAATCCACTCGCACAGCTACAGTGACGACTACAGCAGGGCTGACTACGGACGCAGGCAAATCTCCATGCATATGCAGGTAAAAGTCCTTTAATCGGTGTTTTTAGATGTCTGGTGACATTGTGTAAAAGTGCCACCACGGCTGCTGCTAACAGTTGTTTTAGTAATTCTGTTAAATATTTTGGCAATTGATTAATCTGATTTTAAAAAATTATCACATTGTGTAGATTATTCATTTAACTACTTAAGTTAATTTTATATTATCTTAGAAATTATACATTAAAGGGGAAGTATTATAAGAAATTTACTTTTTTGATCTTTACATCATGTTGTAATGTTATTCCCTGATCAAAATCATACCTGGAGTGTTGCCTTGACTTTTTCATGCATGTTTGAGTTTGCAGTTTCTGAGCTTCTGCGTGACATAGCAGCCATGACTCCCCCCACTCAGCTCCTTCAAACTAGCCAGCAGGAATTAGCAAACACCTGGTAGAGCTGCACATCTGCTGAGCTCATTACAGGAGCCACTTCCCAGTGCAATGCTGGTGCAAATGTTGTCAAAAGGTTAATAGAGGAGAAATGTTTTAGAAAGAGCAGGAGGCCCGAATTCATGAAGCTGAAGCTAACAAAACATCAACATGTGAAATACCTGCCCTTTCTGCTCAACTCAACATCACTACAGTTTAGAGCTGATCTGTTGGTTCATTTTTAGATTAATTGATCAATAAACTGATATCAAAGGATGCTTTATAGGACATTTTTTTAATTACATTTTTTATTTTTACAGAATTTGAACCAGCTGAAGCTAAAACAGCCACTTGAGCAGTTCTGGGTAGAAAAAAGATTATATTTTTTGTACAGCTTGGATTAATTACTGTTAAGTTCTTTTAGTAAATGGCCTTTTCTATGTGCGTGCAGTCTATCTTTTTTACAAGGCATCAGAAAAGCCAAGCTATAATGTCGATTTTAAAATCACACTAAACTATAATTATGACTAAAGTGCTCAGTTAAATTTGAGTCCTTCACTGCAAAAACAAATTGTTGTCAAGTATTTTTATTCTAGTTTCTGCTGCATGCATCTTTGTACATTTGAAATAAGACTAAACTAACTTACATGCAAGTTTTCAGCAAGAAATCTGAACTTTTTTATGTCAAAAATTCCTAAATATTGATGAAAACGTACTTGTTGCATTTTCAGATTATTTCACTTATTACATGAAAGAAATACTCTGCCAGAGCAACAGGTATTTTTTCATCAATATTAAGGAATTATTTACTTGAAACAAGTTCATATTTCTTGCTGATAAGTTGCATGTAAGTTAGTTTTGCCTTATTTCAAATCTACTGAGATTCTTGAACTAGAAACTGGAATAAAAATACTTGGCAACAATTTGTGTTTTTGCAGTGTTAAAACAAATGGGCTGTAAAATATAAAAATAATTTGCGGTGCGCTTGTTTTCTTTCCAAGGATAACCTCCAACAGCAACACGAAATGATGGGAATGGCCTCCCAGACTGGAACGTCCCACTCCTCCCTGGCCACCACTCCTCCCTCCACCGTTCAACCTATGCGGCAGAGCTCTGTTGCTCCGCCTCCCAGCCAGCGCGTCAAGTCCCAGACTTCCCACCAGCTATCCGTCAGCGCGGCGGCCGCGCCCGCCGCCTCTGGTAAAAGCCGTCCACAGAGCGGGAACCTCCTCCAGTCTCCAGAGTCTGGCTACGGCGGCAGGCAGCACGGGCCCCGGCAGCTATCGGTCAAAGACAACACTGCCCCGGGTCTTCCCCACCAGCAGAGCTCTGTCAGGGAAAGCGGGAGTCCACAAGGGACCACCAGTCAGAGCACTCAGCAGTCACCACAGCAGTCTCAACAGCATCTTTTAAAACCCACCATGAGTAAACAGGTAACACCTGCACACTCTCTATGTCTCATCTTCTCCGGGTCATCATGTCTTCTCACAGCTGTCTCTGGAGGACGACTGTGCATGGTGTTTATGTAATAACTATAAACAACTATAAAACCAACCACTTCAGAGTTTATTCTGAATTTAGTAGTTATTTTTTTATGCATTGCATTTATGTAATTTTGTATTTTGCTTGAGTTGTGTAAAGTACTATGAATTGCCTCAGCGTTCACTGCAAAAACACAAATGTTACCATTTATTTTTGGTCTGTTTTATAGTGCAGATATCTTACTTGAAATAAGACGAAACTTACAAGCAACTCTTCAGCAAGATATAGAAGCTTGTTTTTAATCAATCATTCCTTAATATAGATGAAAAATTACTAGCTTCACTGGTCGATTATTTCACTTATAGCAAGACATTTTTCCCATGTTACAAGTAAAACAGTCTGCCAGTAGAACTCCACTTTTTTTTTATCAATATTAAGGAATTATTGACTTAAGACAAGCTCCTATATTTTGCTGAAACGTTACCTACAAGTTTTGTCTTATTTCAAGTGTTCTAAGCCTAGATGCACTAGAGCCTAGATAAAAATACTTGTGTTTTTTTTCGCAGCGATACATGTGAAAAGCCTTTCTGTGCCTTCTTGTCCCATAGTAAGCCTTTCTCCTGTCTTCCCAGGGCTCCCAGTCACCTACCACCCTCAATCCCCCGACCCCAGCGAACGAGCGAACAGTGGCCTGGGTCTCCAACATGCCTCACCTGTCGGCCGACATCGAAAGTTCACGAATTGACCGAGAGGAGTTCAAGCTGAAGGAGTATTCGAAAAGCATGGATGAGTCGCGCATGGACAGGGTAGGCGTCATTTTAACACCACTGGTTCTTTTCCTGGACCAAATGTAAACACAACTGAGCCTAAGTTGTAGATGTTGTTGACTAATTTAATTCAGAATTACGAACAACGTGTGGCCATAGATCCTCTTATATTACTAAAGAAGGTTTTTTTGTAGAAGCTGAATGGGTTTAATAACACTTTGCATGAATCTGATGTTTTAATAACCTAAACAGCACATTAGAAATCATAAATATCTTTGTTGTAGAGGTTATATGTTTATTTAGTCAATAATTTAGTAGAAAAAAGTGTTCATGATTTGAAAACATAGCTTATTTTCTTGATATACAGTGTCATTTAATTGTGATGAATTAATTATATACCCTGCAATGAACTCAGTTTAAATTATTAATCAGATCCCACGACTATAGTTTTACATTCCGTAAACTGTATTTCTACAAAGTCTTGACTCTTCTCTCTTTATTTTATATGTTGCTTCCAAGGAGCAAAGTTTTTGGTTTAGAGTTTTTATTTCAGCTTTTATTACGTTTTCACTCTGGTTCAGTTGAGTCTGACTGCATGCAAGAAACAAACTGCAAACAAATTCAAGGTGGTTCAAAACTACACAATGTGTTTGCATTTACTTGCCCTGTTAGCCTCCAAACATGTCAAACTAAGCTGTTTCCTGTCGCCGCCTCAGGTCAAAGAGTACGAGGAGGAAATCAACTCTTTGAAGGAGCGTCTGCTGATGTCTCACAGAAAGCTGGAGGAGTACGAGAGGAGGCTCCTAGTGCAGGAGCAGCAGACCAATAAGATCCTCCTCCAGTACCAAAACCGTCTGGAGGACAGCGAGAGGAGGCTACGACAACAGCAAGTGGAGAAAGACTCCCAAATTAAAGGAATAATTAACAGGTAACTGGAGGCTGTTTTTGGGCTGGAGGGCAAAAGACGGCTCTGTGGTCTTTCATAGGCAGATGTGGGGAGCATGTAGTGGAAGAAGACATAATTTCCCCCTGACATGTGGTAAAAAGTGGCAAATTCTCTAAATGCCAGATTGCTAAACATAATTAAAATTATTCTAATCTGAGAAGTGTGTAAATGTAGAGGGCTTCCACCATGCAACATAACTGACGAATAAAATCATAAACCTGGAGAAGTGCTAACAGAGAATATTCTAATGTATTTCCTAGAGAACAAATCACTCTTTCTTTTTACCAGAGATCTTGCTCTGTGTAGTGTAGAGTGGGAAACCTTTCAGGTTTATTAAATCGCGTTAGGCAGGGAACTTTCCATCGACAAGGACGCCAGACAATTTGCAAAGAGATACAACTGATGTGAGATACTTTCACATGGAGAGCAGAAATCTCTGTCTTGTTAAATAAGTACAAAGGTTATGTTGCCCTGATTGTTTTCAAAGCAGAAAAAATTAGTCTTTGATTCACCACTTAGGAATTGCTCCGCTAAACCTGTTGTCAGATCCTCATGATGCGGTTTGTTCTTTGTTACAGCATCGTATTTAGCAAACTGCAGAGATCTGGAGCTGAGCCTTCATTTATTGGGTGATTTTGTGAAATACCAATGAGGCCAGTCTGCGAGAGCAGCTCTTAGTTGTTATTGATCTCCAGCAAATTAAGTGGTTCATGAGTAAGAAGTGGAATATCGATCGCTTCTCAGCTGTGTTCAGGCATGAAACCAAAACAGTTCCTGCGTTGTAGGATTTAATGCGAAGCTGCACATTAGCAGTGATTTATTGTGGGAAACATTTAGCCAAAAAGAAAACTCTGCCATATTTTCACATCTTGTGATAGTCATCTTGTGGTCTGCAACTGAAGGGTAGATATCTGTGACAGAGAATATTGCCACTTCTAATCCACTCCAGGAAAGAAGACTCGGAATGAAGACAGGGAGTCCTGCTGGCCCGTTAAGGAAAACGCATCTGTAACGCTCTAACTGAGCTTATAAAAGAACCTTAAACCATCCTCCCTCATCCCGTGCTGTTGCACCCACCAGCAGCCATTTTTTTATGCTCCTTTACTGGATTTTGGAATCATATCGGATAATTCCACCTAGTTTTCCAATATTCCAGAGGATTTCCCAGTAAAAGCACAAAAAGAATGACAATTTAATAACTCCAAAAGGGGGGAAAACTGCACTTTTTAAATGATTGTTATGGACTTTACTGCACAGGACTCTGGAAGACCATGGTTTGATATTAGCTCTTCCATTCCTGACGAAGGTGAACGCTGTTCACTGAAGGACTGCTGATGTTTCTCTCCGCAGAAGAAACATGGGGACTAATACCTCTCTCCCTTTTTTGTATACATAGTATGAGGAGGACAGAACATCACAGACAAAACTTGAATCAATATGTTGCGAAGATTCGGGCAGAAAGACATAGAGGAACTATGAGAACATTAGAGAATAATCACCTTGGTTATCTCCCTCTGGAGTATAAGCTTCAAGTGAATACTGACTTTATCAAGGCATACTTGTACCTTGACCTACTTTGACCTTGGGATGAATTAAGTAGCAGATCTGGATGCTTCCGAGTCAGTTTCTACTCACAGACCACTGAGCCAGACCGTGCATTGCAGGACTTGTGCATCATCTGGACACATTAGGAATGTGAATGCACATAAGAGCAATGCAGACAGAGTACTTGGATGCCAAGAAGCAACGTCTCAGGCCATCCTGCTGGGTTGACTGGACTCCAGAATCTAAGTGAATTAACAAGTGCAAGCATAGCCTTATGTTCTGTTTCCTCCTCAGTTGACTTTTACGTTCAGCTGACACCTTATGGCAGATTATTTATGGTAGAAATGCAAGTTCAGGACCAATATGACTCCTGGGTTGGCTTGCAAAAATCTCGTCTTTCCCTGCAGGACTGAAAACAGTCTGCGTTGTTTTTTCTTTCAGAGAAGCCTTAATGCTCTGTGCGTGAACTTCACTTTAAGCTCAGAGTATCTGTCAATAGACCAGGCCTGGTCTCAGCAGTCTAATTTAAACCAAAGCCAAATGCTAAAGGAATAGTTTGGATTTTTGTTTGAGCCAGGTTCTGTGAAGAGGTTATGAGTTGTTAGCATCTTCTATCGTACAACCGCAGCATGGATGAGTAGCAGCCAGACTAAAGCAGGTTTCCGACATCTTAAAGCATCTTCAGCCTGTACTCATGGATTAGAGCAAACCTTAGTTCGACACAACAGCAAAATGCTAAAATGATTGACATGTTTTTCCCTATTTAAATTAAAAAAATATTCCTCACCAGAGCAGCAAGGAAAACAAACCACTGCTGCCAGGGAACACCAGATAACGAAGCGTGAATGAAAACATGACAAGTTCCTTATTTCCACCACTTGCTTTGCACTTCTGCTGTAGTTCACTACAAAAAGTCTGACAGGTGGGTTTTCAAGCAAAGTGTCATACTTACCAGCTATTTTTGCATTGTTTTGGTGTGGAGTGCTTTACATAGTTTCTTCATCTACTCGCTTTCTGAGTCAAAAACAAGGAAATCGCATATTCTTTATGTGATTTAATGTGCCAGACTTTGACGTCTCTTACATGATGACTTGGGATAAACAAATTGAAAAAGAAATCTATGATTTTTTACAGTTATGTTTTTGATAGTTTCAGTTTCTCATATTCACTCAAAGTAAAGCTCCTTTACGCTGATCTTTTAAAAATGGGGAAAGTAATGCAGTCAAGATGGCCAAATTATTATTTTTTTCAATAAAATTCACCTAAACTGCTAGGAAATATTTGAAAGTAAATTTGTTTTGTGGTAGAAAACAATTTTATGTTCATTGTAATACTGGGAAGGCTAAAGAATCTTAGTTTTGATCCAAGATGAGTTTATTTAAGGAGATTTCCTGCTAAAGGTAAGATGAGGCCTAACCTCTCAACAAAGCCCTGCATCCAAAAGACAAAAAAATAATCCAAACTATTCCTTTAAACTTCAAGGTATGCTAGTTTAAATCTACTGAATCCACTTTACCTGTAGCATATGTATTTATAAATATGTATTTTTTTGGTTTTTAGGTTTAATATCTCTTTAGTTGGCTACAAGTTTTATCACTGTATTAAAATGATAAATATACATTAAATTATTTATCTTTCTCAAGCTGTTTGCTTTCAGTTGAAGAGATGGAGCGATGCATCGAAGAGAATCAAATCTGTGGTCTGTATTGCACCTATTATAGTAATAATCTATTTTTTAAGATAATCCATATCATATTAAACACAGTGATGCAAGAGCCATAGCAGTAATGGTATATATAGATATCTACAGAGTAAAAGTATATGACAGTGAGATATTTTAACCTTGCAATAGCTAAGCTTTTAGCCGGAGAAGCGCAATAACCCATACAATATGTCCAGATGTGCTGTTTGTGCAGATGCACATGCAGGACTCTGATATATTGTATGCATTTTCTGTACATAAAGAAACAGTGACTACCTGCCAAACTCTTCTACCAGGTGCCATCCATGGTGTCTGAATAAAGACCTGGAGTACTGTAAGGTGCAAAATGCCACAGAGGCAACATGACAACCATGACGCAACTTTATGACAAAATGCTAGTTCTGCAAAGTGTGAACTTAAGTTCTTTAAATTTGTTTTTCTTTTTCTTTTCTTTTTTCTGTACAGTGTTTGTGACTTTTTCTGCTTCTTAATTGAAAGCCTGGAATGAATATTATTTATTATTGAAAGCAAACATGATTTTCTTTTTCTCTGTATGATTTTGCTGTAAATGCTCGGTATGACCTTTTGACCTGCAGTCTGTCATTGGTGGTGTCCAGTGACATGGTGATCAGAATAGATGTTTGAGAAAGTTAGTCAGTACTGTCATTGAACTTATGCAGTCTTATTATTATTATTATTATTATTATTATTATTATTATTATTATTATTATTATTATTATTATTATTATTATTATTATTATTATTGTTTTAGAAACCACATTGCACTCATTGATAAGAACAGTTATGCAGCTGGAAGGAATGGCCTAATTTGGACATAAATGGTCACCTGTTCAGTAGAAGTGCACCGATTGCAGTTTTCTGGACGATCAGTGATATTTTGAAAGTTTCTGATCTTGGCTGATATTGATTTTTTTTTCTTTTATGTCTGAAAAGTCGCTGAAAACAGCAATAAAGTCGTTAGGTTGACAACAGGGGGGTGATGTTGTGAACCACAGCAAAAGCAAACAGGAGCAGATTTACTGACCTTTGCTAAGGTAGATAAAATTGGTTTCTCATGTCAGTATCGGCAAACCGCAGATCACCTAAAGTCAAGGAAATGTATTGGTGCATCACTACTGTTCAGTCAACTTATGAGTGTCTTTGGTTCAGGTGTCAAGGAGCTGGCATGTCTTCGAAGGAAACTAGAAAGCGCAAGTTTTGTTTTCAGCTTTAGCTTATCGGAGTAGCATTTTCCACCTGAATGAAAGGTAAACATTCATCCATGTTCTTATCCAGTTATGGCTGTATAACATTAGCAGAATATGTGCCAGCTCCTTGCGAACTGATTCATTAACATACCCATTGCTGCTCTGCATGTGGTCCATACTCAGAAGTCCAAATCAACCCATTCCTTATGGATGTTCATATCAGTGAGCGTTCTTTGCTTTTTGTTTCAGAGTTATAGGTAACTTTCTGGTGTCCATATATCTGCCTCTCTTTAGTAGCAAGAATATATTGATAGGCTGTATAGATTGTATTACAGCATATCTGATGTTTTAATCTTGCAAATGAATTCACAGTGTGTGTGTGTGTGTGTGTGTGTGTGTGTGTGTGTGTGTGTGTGTGTGTGTGTGTGTGTGTGTGTGTGTGTGTGTGTGTGTGTGTGTGTGACTGACATGGCTCACAGCAACAGCCAAGGGTTTGTTTCTCAGTCTTTTTTAAAATTTGCAACAGATCTGTATAAAGTAGCTGCAAATATCGAATATTTCTTGTTCTAGAATGAACACCAGTTTGTTGGATGAAAGGCAGATTTTCAATCAAAGAGTTGAAGCTTTTGTTGCACATGTTGGAAATGAGAATCCCAGTGTATCTGCAGCTGCTTTTTGAACCAGGTCTGTCGTTTCGTTGACTTCACATCTCCTACACTTTTGTCTCCTGCCTTTTTTCTCTGTAGCACAATATTCAGACATTGTGACCTCATGTTTGGTAGATGCATTGTTTTTATTTTTGACTAAATGTACGACTTGACCTCAAAAGCACACTACTTGAACTGGATTTTTTTGTGACATATCACCCACACAAATCATTGTCTGCCTTTTGAAGTCATGTCGAATCTTAATGCTGTATAATCATGTTCCATTCCATTGTTCTCTGGGACGGTGCAAATATTTCTGTCTGTGCTGATGGTTTACCTATTCTCTTCTTCTTTTGTAAAATATCTCTCAACTCTGTACATTGTTCATGGAATAAAACATCCAAACACTTTGTTTGAAACTTTACCTGTGGATTTTCATTCTTTATTGTCAAACCTGTCCTCTGTGTTCTCAATTAAATCATATGAATGTGATGAAAGGCTTTGATGATTAAACCCTGATTTGATTAATTATAAACTAATTAATATTAATTGCAGAACTGACCTCTTTATTCACTATTATGAAGACCTAACCTAACACTAATCTCTTTGTAATGGTAAATATGAAGACGGTTGCTGTTGCGAGAGCAAAATGAAGCCTTGAGAAGCATAAAGTCTTTATTTATTCTCAGTAACTTTTCTTGGCACTCATCACCAAGCAACAGCGTTTCAGCCAGCTAGTTATAAGACAGATATGTGTGAGAAATATCATTGGATGACTGTCTGGAGTAAATCCCTGGCTCATGGATAATCACAGGAGCTGGGAAACATGCGCGGCCCGCTGGCTCATGAAAACTGCAGCAACGCTTTCACTCATATCAGTGAGATGAGGCTTTGAAATGATTAGTCAAAGGATTTTCTACCCGTGACTTGGTCAGTTCCTGTTACATAAGAAGGGACAATTCCCTAGGGATAATTGGGTTTTGTTCGCCTCACCGGAAACCAGGCCTTATTTTTCCACAGTTGGCCTCAAATTGCACTTTGTAAACACCTTAAATTGGACAGAAACACTTTGATAAACCCCGTGGGGGCGGGAAGAGAGAATGGCTCCATGGGATGAAAATTGGCTCCTGAGCATGGTTTGGGTGACTGCTGCTCTGCTCTTATTGGCAGCTTCAAAGGTGTTCAGCTTATCAGGTGTTGGGGATCAGATATGAGATGCAGGTGACCAGGAACTTTGTCACGGTGGTTTTGTTGAGTCAGAAGTTGGAGATGCACCTGCTCAACATCTTGTTAAGCTTGAATTCCTAATGCTCCCTCTCTTTTTGCCCCCCTCTCCACCCTTCGTCTCCCTCTCCCCTATCCTCTCTCTTTCTCTCTGCTACCAAGACTCATGGCTGTGGAGGATGAAATAAGGGGAGGAGCCATTTACGAGCCAAAAACCAGGATTTTCGCTGATCAGGTCTGTGAGATTGCTTCTTCTCTCGTCGAGTCCGTACGTTGGCCCGTGTTTTCCCCCTATCTGCTTTTCCTGTTCTCTTCCTCCCCTTGTTGTTGCTATGACCTGGTCTGCTGTGCGTGCGTGTGTGTATGTGTGTGTGTGTGTGTGGTCCCTCTTCTGACTGGATTGCCCTGTCCCTGACCTGTCCTTTATGTTTGGGTTTGAATGGCATCCGTCTGCAAGCAAATCGGGGAGCTTTGACGATGAAAGACTGTTACTGTTTGCATTCCTCAGAGCTATGGAAAGTCTGTCTGTGTCTGTGGTGGTGTTGCCGGATCCGCAGCTCTTTCTGAGCAGGTCTGGGTTCAGAACCGCCTGAAATTAGATGATGCAGAACCTGGGGGTTAAATGAAAGCTAACTGTGCAGCGTGGTCACGATCCTGAGGCGGCTGTGTCTTCAGGAGCTTCGTCACTGCGATGCTTCATGGTCTCGGGCCCCCTCCTCCTCTTACGCTGTCAGATTGTACCAGGCTCCTTTAGAGCATGAGTCATTCTGTAAATATAGTAAGTCCATGTTAGCATAACGACTCACGTAATGTTCTGCCGTCATGTTGCTAAGAAAAATACAAGAAATCAGAGTAATTGTTCCTTCATTGACGTCTGCATCTCTTCATCATAAAAGAAAAAAAGTAAAAGAATCAGTAACACTAAAAATAATATAACGTTAATGTCCACATATTGTAAATATTAAAATTATGATTGCTATTTATGCATCTTGAATGTTTATTCACAGTTGTATTTAAAATTTGGAGACACTTTTAGGGTTTGGGGCATTTTATGGTTCTTATATCCTCTTTCTGTCTTAAAGTTCATCTTATTTCCACTGTTTTACTGTAACATTATCCTGTTAAAACACACCTACACACAATCCCATTTTAACATATCAGTATTTATTAAACCAAGATAATAAAAGCAAATAAAAAAAGGAGAAATCAAAACCTTATTTATTAAGGGGAAAGGCCTATCCAAGCTGATGTGTGTGGAGAACAAAACCAGAACGTGTAAACTAGGACCAAAACCAAAGGATGCAGCTGAAAATGTCAACTTTTTCAGGTGAACCTTAATGCAGGTTAATTCAGATCAATATAATTGATTATGGTTATGAAGTTAGCATTAAATCAAATTGTGATCCAGCTTTTTGTTTGAATGTTGCAGGATAAACGTACGTTGCATTAAAGGTGGAAAAGGTTCAGGTCCAAATGCATTCTGGATGTTAAATTAAAAATCTAGAGATGATCCGTAATGTTTCTCATGAGCCTTTCTGCTTTGGCATGTCCTAATGCGAACACTTCTTTTTTCCACATATTTTCAAAGATAACTCACTTAAAGGCTGAGGAGAAAAAAAATCAAAGGAAATCCTCAGGGGAGATCTCCTTTAGTTTCCCTTCAAAGCAGCAGAAATCAGAAAGTTCATTAAGTATGCCATGAGAACAGAGGATTCATCTGAACAAAGAGCTTTATTACACATTTATAACTACAACATTAGAGCATTTCAGCTGAATGTGACTCAACAGGACGAAGTACAGTCAGTTTCTGCAGTTTGTCTTTTAAAGAAATGTATTTGTAGCTTTTCATTAAATCCTAGAGTGAGAATGAAGTGAGTTTTGTGTAGAAGTAGATATTATGATTCTGTCAAGTGGGAATCAGTAAAGATATGACCTCAGAATGAGTTTTATTAAAAATAATAGGTGTTAAATATTAATTATCTAAATAGAAAAGACACAGGTTTTCTTAATTTATAAATTATTTGTGATTGATTCAGTTACTAAATGAAGATTCCTCACCTGGATGAAGATCCTCAGCTGTACTCTTATGTTATTGGATTTTATTTACAATTTCCAATGGATCAATATAAGATTAAACATTGACAGTTGATTAGTAAATGTCTTGCAATTTTTAAAAGTGGCTCAGTTAAATAATTTATTGTAATAAGAGAGCCGGAATCAAAGAAACAGAAAACATAAGTTAGACAGATGAACTTAAATAAACCTGTGCCTAGGGTGGCCTCTAGTGGCACAAATTAAAAAATGCATCCAATTGAATATTTTAAATGCAATACAAGAAGTTACTACTTTACAGCCACAGTTTTGTTTGTTACTTTTTGACTGTTTTAATAACATGTTAGTGCAACAATATAAATACTTTATGGTATGCTACTAAAAATACTACAATTAGGTAAATTCAGTATAGGTAACTTTTGAATTGTATTTTTAGGCAGTATTTAAATATTTCTATTTAAAAATTGTTTGCTTAGTGGGAAAACGGTTCTGTCACATTTGATTATGATTACACTTCAGCTCTTCCTCTCACTGTCGCATCGTTTATGAGTGTCTGAATCGTTGTGTGTCCAAGGTGGAGACATTTTGAAACAATTATTCCTGATCTGTTTGTGATTTTACATAATTCAGCGATGTAAATATCTTCTGGGTTTTTAATGTGTATTTATCTCTCTGTAGAGTTGATGCATGATTGAAACAAGCATGTTGTTCAAGCTGTACTTTTCCCTTTCTGAACCAGGGAATGTTCCAGATTCAGCTGTGAAGCCAGTTAATCAGCCGTTATCACATCCAGATGTCGTTTTGGAGTTGCACGATTTAACACCTTTTTGTTTTCTTATTGCATGACTTCTGCTAATGATGAGCTGCATGGCATGCTGCTAGAAGGCTTTCAGGCTGCTAAGCATCTGAAACTGTTTGGTGTTGTTGCAGTCAGTTCTGTATCTGTATGTAAATATGCTTCAGGAAGGATTTTATCTGTATATTTACGTTCTTGTTTTCTGTTCACTTTGTGTTGTATGTGTTATGTTTTGGTGGCTGTTGTGTTTCTCCTCGGCCCTCACTGCCCTTCTGAATCCTTTCGTCTTGTACACCAGCTTTCCCTCCTGATTTTGGCTCCCTCCTCCCACCTCTTACGTTTAGCCTTCCTTTCCTTTCCTCTCCTCTTCTTTCCTCTCCTCTCCTCCTATGTTGATGAGATACGGTGATTTCTCTTAGGGGAGGCGTCAGTCCATCCTAGTGCAGCCCCGACTTGCGCCTGTCCCACCCCGAGTACCCAGGTAATAACCCAAACCGCCAAACTTTCACTCCATCCATAACTGCTGCCTCTTTTCCACTCCTACTGTTTTCTTTGTGTGCATCCCTGTGCATAAGCAGCACCTTGTAAAACCCACCGCAGGTCAACACACTTTATTTCCCCTTTCATCTTCACTGCAAAACACAAAGAGGTCTGTCACAGGATATTTGCACACATGCATTTTCAAATAATAAAATATGTGATGACAGTTTCTTACCAGCTTTTAAAAAACAGAGAAATTGTTAAGTAAAGGACAAAAGGAAAAATATTAGACCCTCAATATTTGTTGGAGCTTCAGTCCCATTCTATCAAACATTAACTTTGGTATTTTTAATCAATTTAACCAAAGAAATTCAATGACATGGTCTCTCTTTGTTACAGACTAATTTCAACAGAAAGGCTAAATATTTAAAAAATTGAACAAATAAGAACAAAAGGAGGAAACAGGGAGGTCCAAGAGCTTTCACCGATTGGCACGAACAAACAAAACAGCCACAAACCGAGACATGGAACCAACAAGCAACAAATAAATCTATCAGTAATAAAAACTGAGCGAAGAAAAAAGAAGTTGGCTAATCAAAAACCTCATCCCAGGTGTGTAACAAGAGCAAAGAGAAAAAAATTAGAAAATGTGAGAATAAAATAAAAATCCTGAAAATGAGAGAACTTAAAATAAAACTTATGTTGGACAAACTTAATAAGAAACATATGATTTAAAGGAAAATAAGACTACAATGAAAAAATTCCTGCATGTTATGGGAGTCATCTTCAAATATTTATTGAGTTAGGTAGAGTTTTGTTTTCCAAGCAGAAAGTTACTTTTCCTCTGCTTCTAAATAATGTGTTGCATTCTTTCTCTGACCGACCTCTAGTAAAACTTCACTTCACTGACCTCAGAATTAACTATTTATGTTTTATTTATATGTTGAGAAAATCAGACGAGCAAGTTTCTACAAAAATATGATCAATATTTGGTCTGAACTATCTAATGTTTATACTTATTATGCTATTAATATGCTAATAATCAGCAATCCATATAGGCCTTCATTTTTGTGCTTTGCTATTAAAATATTAACTGTAAATAAATATTAAATATCCATTCAAAGGGTATTAAGTAGCTACATGTTTCAGCTAAACTGCAGACATGATGTTTCTTTTAAGAATGTAGATGAAGAAATGGTATAGCAAGCCAGGCGGAGCCAAATTGTTTTGTGGATCTAGAGAAAGGACATGAGAAGACAGAAGAGGAAGTCAGAAATATGTGAGGGTAGGCAGCTGTGAGGGGTGAGTGTGGGGATAGATAAGGGATCGAGGATCAGCTCTGAGAATTACTTCATGACAAAGAAGTTCAGGAACACTGGAATGGTTTAACTGACAAAATAGTCGCAAGATTTTCTTTTGGAGTGACTAAAGTGAATTGGAGAAGGATGAGTTTGGCCCAAAAGCCAGATTAGGTCAGATTGAGGACATTTATTCCTCTGGGTCTGGGTCTTTGCCTCATGTAGAAGAGTTTAATTGCTCTTGTCTTGAAGAACAATGGTGGGATAGAGGATGAAGCAGATAGACAGACTGAGGTTTTGTCTGCAGTAATGTGAACATCACTTATATAAGTAATGTTCACTTATATTTATACTTAGTGAACATTACTTATATCCACATGCTGGAAACAAAACAGGGAGCGGAAAGTAGGATACAAGGAGGGAGCTGGAAATAGTGACATCTTGGACATATCAGATGGATTATTAATCCATTATTAAGTTATTCTACCATGTTTCATGGCGAATTGTCAGATTTCGAGGTTTGGCCACGGCCATATTCTTTGATGTAGCAAAAAACATTTTGATAACTTTTGATAACCATCCATGGATGGACGGATGGAAACTCCGGTTTAGCAGTTTGTATAGGACGTTAGAGAGATAAGAGATGGTAGAGACATGTGCAGAAGAGAGTTAGTGAATATATTAGACAAAGAATGATGAAGAAGGAGCTGTCATGGAGGAAGAAAAGAGGAAGACCACAGAAGAATATCATAGAGAAGACAAACATGCGAAGGGATTTGGTGTCTGACATACAGCACAGTTTTTCTCTTCTATGGTTTTTATAAATTTAAAAAACATTATTCATTTGCTATGAATGGTAAAGAGTTTTTGACAAATACAATAAAAATGAATTAGAAAGAAAACAAAACCAAATGCACACAGGCACTTGTTTTGTGGCTCCACGAACTTCAGTACAGATTTGTGAGCAAGACATGTGAAATTAAATGTTAACATTTTTGGGCGTTTTTTTCTGGCCCAAAATGGAGCTTTTAAAACATTCCCATTCTTGTCAGTGAATCTGTCTGTAAGTTATTAAAATTCCTATATTACTTCTCTTTTAGCTGTAGCTTATGTCCTGAAATACCATGTTTCTGTTGGTTTTCTTTTAGTTATCATGCTTTCCTATACACACATGCATACATTTGCCTTCCGGGTGCATCCGCCTCCTCTACACCCCAGCATCTCCATCACACCCTCTGATAAACACTGGGAATTATGTGAAATCTCCGTATCTGTCCCAATCCTTCCCCAAAGAACACTGATTACTGTGCACATGTTTTCTGTGTCTTTCAGTGAGTCTGTGTTTGAATATTTATGTGTTTTGTGTTTGTGTCCAGCACCTGATTGTGTTTGTTTGTTTGGTTGGTTGTTGATGTAAGCCAGCTGTTACTGTGTCAGACGACGTCCAACACTCATTCTGTATTTTGATGTTCGATTCTTTTGCTGTGAAGTTAGAGTTCTTTACCCAGAAAGCTTGTTGCTCCAAGGCAAAGAGTTTTAAGTCTTGTTAGTGATGAAACCCATAAATACAACAGGTTTTAATTTCAAACATTGGGGTGAGAAAGATTGAACACTTTTCTTTAAATATCCTCCTTCCAAATTGGAGTAGACAGAGGTGATGTGTAAGATATGTTTTTTTTTTGTGTCCCTAACATTTCAGGGCTCCACTAAATGTGCTGTGTTTCTGTCTCCAGTACTGAAAAGCTCATTACTTTTAAACAGAAAGACCACAACACTCTAATTAAATGCATTAAGTAGTTAAACACCACAGCCACAAAGAGCCAAGCAAGTTTGGTAAGTTAAAAAGGATGTCAGTCAACATTTTGCCATGCGTTTGTTCACCTGCTTGATCTCTGGGTTTAATAGACATGTGTATCAGCCTACACATGGGTATTAAACTACACTGTTGGTTGTGTTTGAGAGTAACTGAACAGTTGTCACTCAGGTTGTGTTACTGGCATCCTATTACTGTTTATAGCACCAGTTAGCAAAGTGTTTTCATTCATTTGGTTCTGATTGAGAAGAGAAAAGGCCTGGTAGTTCACATTAAAAGAAATTGGGGGGCAGACTTAATCTTTTTGTTGTTTTTTTTCTCATGTTTTTTAAGCAAAACAGAAACCCTTCCACTCACAGCGATCACAACCACGAGATAAAAAATTATCTGCTGATAATTTGCTTTTAATCTTTTATTTTTTTTCTACTGGATGCAAGCTGTTTCCCTTCCTTTCTGTCTCTTTTACAGCACTTCATTCCACTTGCATTACAATAATTCATGTCTCTTCTATGCAACATAAAATGATTTCATGCATGCAGGTTTTCAGGGGTTTGGTAAAGAGATTTCCAAACAAATCCATGCCAGACAATTTCAAGATGTACCAGCAAACTGTTAGATGAAGAAATAGGAGTGTTTGAAGTGGAGGAGGGATTAGATTTATTATTTAGTATCCTAACTGATGAGTAGCTTTTTGAACCATCACAGGTTGAAGAAACTGAAGTTCTGACCTGATCATAAAGCTAACAGGTTGCCATATCGGGGCTGGTTCCATCCTTACATGATTTGCTTAACTCAGATCAGTTAATGTACTTTCAACAATGATGAAAGTACATCAGCTTCAACTTTGGCTTCAAGCACTGCCTGCTGAGGTCCCCTTTTGAAGTGGGCACTGGACCATTATCCACCAAAACCAGCAAGTGAAGATGAAGTCCCTCAAACCAAAAACCGCCTCTCCTGTGGGAGACAGGCTTTTTCCAATGAATGAGTTTGACTTTTTACCAGCAGTGCCAGTCATTCTCCTAGTACAGAGCCAAATGTCACCACTCCTCTTCTTTGTACTAAGCATTCTCTAAATTAACAAAACCAAAAAACTGCTTGAGAAAACTCCCATATACGCCTCAGTTTTCCTTGCAAAGTTAGAAGCTAGTCTTGTGTTTCATGGCCATTTTGAAATCTGCATTGAAGCTCTTGAATCTAAAATGTGAATATAAGTTAGAGGAACTTTTCAGTTCCTCACAACAAACTTTAACTTGGAGGCTGAGAATGAATTTCCTCATAGTTAAAGTAAGCAGCCCCTTTGCTTTGTAAGAGGAACCACTAGGATCTCTGCTACCTTTTTGTCCTTTGCACCACCAGGTTATTTTAACTACCTTGAATACCTAAGTTCCAGCAACAGCCGCGTTGATGTTTTTAAGACTAAAGATGTGTCTGTCTAGTTTAGTAGAGCCGCAAAGTACTTTTTCTTCACTCTAATTCACTTTTAAGTCAAGGTCAATATTATCTTTCTGCATTTAAGGTACTGTTGGAAAAGCACAGCTTCCGTCAGCTGATGATGCTTGAGGCAGACCAAAAGGCTTTTTTCTATTCACATTTGAGTTTTTCATTTCCCATTAGCCTGCCAGTGCTGCACAAGCTTAGCTTCAAAATGTAATAGGGGGCTTAGCCTGGTGCTCATCTTTACATTCGGTATATAACACCAAGTTTAGGTATTAGAAATAAACAGCATTATCAGCAATAGCACCCATTAAAAAGGAATGGTATCCTACAACTTTGGCCACTCATGCTTTATGTCTGTTGCATTCTGAATAACAGAATATTCTTCCCAAGATAGGAGTTAAATGCAATGAGATCTCTCCGAGACATTTTAAGTTCACCTTGGCTGTACGCTTTGGCACACTGAATCTCTCCAGATGATCCATTTCCTCGTCCCGAAGGTACATGAGTCAATGAGTTGGGAAATTGTAATTAAGCTGTTCCCTGTTTGCTGCTGGTGGCTCCCAGGTGTAATCTGGCCACGCTTCAGAATGTGGTTCCACCATCTATACTCAGTGATATTGCTGCTGTCCGCTCAAACTTCTGCACAAGCTTAGACCAGTGGAAGGACCTTCCATGTATCTAATTCTAGTTTAAGCAACATAAGACCCCATGCTCTCTGTACTGATCCTCCTGTTGGTGATGGCCCCATAATTCTTAACCTAGACATTGGCTGGACTTGTAGTTATTGTGAATGGTATTGAACTGCAATTAATCTTTCTTGACATCTAAAATTTGCCATTGTAGCAAAACTGCCCCCTGGTAGGGCATCTTATGGTGATTTTCTCATGGCCCTCTTATGGCAAAACTTTCTCTGGTTTGCTGAGATGCTGAGATCCTCAGGACTAACAACAGAACTCCACTTCAAACAACTCAAAAGGAGTGACCTCACCCTGATGTTTTTCACTTCTTCCATTGCTAGAAAAGGGTTAAAGTTCCCACGAAATGTATACCAAAGCTGAGTCTGCTCACACAGCCCCTCTCTAGACATGCTTTCCATCAGTCTGACAGCAGCTGAATGTGTGCATGTCATCATGCCTGAATGAAAACCCTCCTGTCTTTCCTTTAGGTCATACCATGATAACTTTACATGTCATATCTGACATGTAAAAACGCTTCAGGGGAAAAAAATTAGTCTAGAATAATGATGTCAAACTTAACCAATCAATTTCTCTATCATAATAATTATATAAAGTTATTAAGCATTTTTCCAAAATGCCTGAGCCAAATGAATGGGAGCAATAATGTTAAATGGTCTGTTTCATATTTAGACTGCAGTCTATACCAAAAAGCAGGGTAAACACTGCAATCACTCAAAATGCACCAAAAGATGATATTTTCCTGGAGCTGACAGTAATTGTCTTCGACATTTTGAACTGGCACTTTTAACAAATGTTAAAATTGTTGCATTGAGCTTGTCTGAGAAGTGCAAAACATAAACTAGAGATGTTTTTTGTTTTTTTTGCAGTGTAATGCATTAGTCTTGTCAAACTCTGCTCAGTGCAGTAGTGAATTACTGGCATTCAAACCTCGAGTTGGACTTTGGCTAAACTTTCTTTTAGACCAAGTTTAGCTTGAGTCACAGTCAGCAAACGATTTGTCATAGACAGTTTTGATAATTACCAGAACTTTCCCAGAACATTAGATGAGGGAGAGCAAGACGATTACCAATTAGAAACAGTTTCATGGGAACTTTAATATGATTTTTTTTTAATGGCATTAAGGTTTTAAGCTACTTGGTGAATCCATGCAGCAGCGCTGTCAGCTGTAGGTTGGCTCTGTTTGGTCTTTACAATAATTGTTTGGATTTTATGCTTTTATGCTTCTTAAATCTGGTGCTGGCATCAATGTGGCTTGCATGTTTACAAGTATAAGCTAAGCCTTTAGTGTTTTAGTACAATTAAGATGTTTTTTTAATTATTATTCTGTAGTGATTACGTTTTCCAGGTCGTGTGAGAACATGTAGATGATATTTAGTGGATTTTGCTCTCTGGTATGGGAACCTCCTGGCTTTGCCTGATGCCCGTCACACGACAAACACTCCTCACTTCTCATCCCAGGAGAATCAGGATCTTTTGGCCGTGAAGAATTTTAATTCCCCTTCATCTCCTCTTTCTCTGTGTCCCTTTTCCTGTGCTGCCATTTCTATTGGTGTTCGTCATGCATCGGCCTCGTAACTCATTTGGCTCTTTCTCTCCTCTCTCTGTCTCCTCCTCTGACCCCTAATCATTTCTTTTTACTTTATGATTCCCTCTTGGTTTCTGCTTTGATCACCACTTTTACATGTCTTCATTTTCACCAACTCTTACTACGTTTAAATGTTGACATTTCACCACTTCAAATCACAAACTTTCTTTCTTTTTCCTCTTCCCATTTTTGTCTGATTGTTCCTGCTTTTCTCCTCCGGTTCTTAATATTATTTTCTCAACTTGACTTAATTGGACATATCCTTGTAATCCATCATCCCTTCCATCGTTCATTGAATGGCATTTCTCCTACGACCATTTCTCCCTGCTCCCACTCCTCTTTTCCTTCCCCTCTCTCTCTATCTCGCTAGGAGGACCAGCTTTCCTCCCTGGGTTCAGCAGACCCCGGTGTGAAAACTGAAGGTGGAGGGGGAGGAGGAGGAGGAGGAGGAGAACAAGGAGGAGCGGTTACCAACGATCAAGGCCCCACAGTCTCTTCCTCTGGCATTTTCTCCAACACATCGCCCCACAATGGAGTCCTCCCCCAAATTGTAGACCTTCCCTCCTCACCCACCCCTGATTCACAACTTAGTCAGAATGAAGAGCTCCGTGGCAATCTAAAGACAACTTCACAGGCAACTGGAACCACAGCAACGGCAACTACGGGAGTCGCAGATTAAAGGGGGGAGTAGGTCAAACACAACAGCGAGGAGCCAAATCAGAGAGAGAGATGGCACAAAGGAAAAAAACCGTCCCCCCCACTCCTGTTTTGTTTCCATTT
The DNA here is from genome assembly GCF_904066995.2 of Poecilia reticulata. Taxonomy (NCBI): domain Eukaryota; kingdom Metazoa; phylum Chordata; class Actinopteri; order Cyprinodontiformes; family Poeciliidae; genus Poecilia; species Poecilia reticulata. Next base: position 2,971,334 of record NC_088845.1, on the reverse strand, counting down.
TATACAAAAAAAAAAGACACTTTCTTGAAAACATACATGTGTCCTTATGACCCGGGCAAGAGAGAGAAGAACACTGTGAGGGAGAGAACTAATAATCACCCTGTATAACGCATAACACATTAACACTAAGGGCTCTTCAATGGACTTGATGCTCACACGGAGCTTTAGATAGTCTTGGTCTTGCAGGACAAGATCACGATACTTTGCACCTACTTTGAGTCTGTCACACAAAGCAACCTGCTGTTTGAATCCATCGCCTCTCTTTGACTCCATCACATAAGGATTGAGCACTAAACTCTTGCACCCCAAAGACTTCAGAGTAGCCTTTAAAAAAGGAAGCAGTACAAGCTGTAAACCCATGGACCAGCAGTGCCTTTTAAAAGTATTCATACTCCTTAGACCTTTTTCCATTTCATTTCGTCACAACAACAGACTTAAATGTGTTTTTCCTGGAATTTTATGTGACCAACACAAAGTAGTGCATAACTGTGAAGTCAAAAGGGAAGCAGACATATTTTTTTAATATTTCAGATCGATTTGTAGACAAGTCCCAGAGTTTAGCAGAGTCATTTTTAGCTGCAAGTCTGGTGGAACATCTCAACCAGCTTTGCACATCGAGAGATTAAGATTGTTGAGAACATCTGTGAACATCAGCTTTTAAGTCTTGTCACAATTTCCTAGAGTCTGGACTTTGACTAGACCATTCATGCTCTGGCTGTATGTTCAGGGTCGCTGTCCTGCTGGACGATGAACCTCGATGAATGTAGCCCAAGATCAAATTTAGTCTGACCAGACCCAAAATGTTTTCTGAGACCTTTTCTTGGCTTCTGTCAGTTAAGTTCTTCTTTCCTCTCCTCCATAAAGGCCAGATTTGTGAACTGCATGACTAAGAGCTGTCTTGTCGACAGACTGTCCTACCTGAGCTCTGAAGCTCCTCCAGAGTCACCACGGTGCTCTTGGCTGCCTCTGATTAATGCTTCCTTGCTTGACCTGACATTTTAGATGGACGTCCATGTCTTGTGTCATCCTCTCTCCACCCTCAGAAGTCGGACTAAAGACTCCTCTGTGAGACGTTCAAAGCTTCGGACGTTACTTTATAACCTAAACTTCTCCAGAACTTCCTCACTGACCTTCCTGCTGGGTTCACCATGCTGAAGACGTCACAGCAAATCTGGATTTATCCTGAGATTAAATTGCACACAGATGGAGTCTACTTATTATGTAACTTTTAAATTTAATTAGTTTCATTTGACTTTATTTAGGGGCATCATCGTAAAGGCTTTTTACTTTTTAGAAATGTTACTTTGGTTTTAATGTTTTAAATCCACAAATCTCCAGTTTCCTTAAATCTCTACTTTGTGTTGGTTTATCACATAAAATCCCAGTGCATTGACTTTTGTGGTTGTAGCATGAGAAAATGTAAAAAAAAGTGCAAGGAGTATGAACACGTTTGCAAGGTACTAAAGGCGCATCACTATCCTGAACAGCCAGCCTGCAGTCTTTCACAGGAGAGACGCGGTGATGACCTCTGGCTTTTTTCCTAGTGCCTTTGAGCGTTTTTCAACAGGGTTTAACTACAGATGTGCACATGGGCATCTACCTTAGCTTTGTTAGAAGGAGACATAAATGATGTGCTGAAAGGGTCATGCTCTAGGATTTGAGTTACAGAAAAACACTTTGGGAAACTTTTGTTTTGCTTTCTTCAACCTAAGGGACTACTTGTTTCCGGAATGAGCTCGTGCATTTTTTCTCTTCTCAATCTCAGAACTGATACATGACAAACTGGTGCTAAACAGAAACAAATGGTGCCATTTTACCAAGTGAGCTGTCTGTGTGTCTGCCATACCACTGCCTCGCTGTCTCCCCCTTCCCCTGCAACGTGTTCTTGATGTGCCTCTGTCTCTGTTCTCTGCATCCTGTTCTGCTCCAATGTCTGATGGGGTTGTTTCCCCCCCCCCTCTCTAGAAGTGCACTATTTCAATATCTGGTTGTATTTAAGGTCACTAAAAGCAGCTTCTTAATTTAGGATAGAAAAAATGAGCAAGTAATTTAATTTCATGTTACAGTAAAAGCTCATTTAATTCACTTTGAGTGGCAGCAATCTAACTTCTCCTCAAACTGCTTCTTTAAGTGCAGATAAACACAAGTGATGTTAAGGGTTGTTCAGTGGAATGTATTAAATAATATTTTTCCATATAATAGATCATTTATAACTATATAGATTGTCTTAGATTAGCCATTAAGTGCCTGAGATAAATGTGCTTAGACGAGCTCAACCAAAGGGTTGATTTGTTTCAAAGTATTATATTGCACCCACATTTTTAAAAAGAGATTTTAAAATGTTCTTATTTTGATCAGATGTGTTTATTTAAAATAAAATCTGAAGTTTATGTCATGGCAACAATATTAGAATAACTTGACATGATTTTGAGAATAAATGTTGTGTCGTGTGTGTAAAATGCCTACAAACACTACTGTTGGAAGTGTTTCTAACATGCATTCATATTCATTTTCATTTTGAACTGTCTGTTGTAAGATTTGTGTGTTTTCCCAGTCTGCTTCACATTCTGTTTAAATGTGGCGTGTTATCCGAGAGGAGGTCAGAGTAATTAGTTTAGATTCATCCTGAAACCAGTGACTGTTGAACCAAAACCTAAACACACTAGCAGTCTTAACGCAGGGACACGTAGGGCTACTTCCTCCTTTCATTGTGAAATCTACCTGTGTGATGAATGATCCTGGATTAACATTGCTGTGAAAATACCTCAGTGACTCAGGTAAACAAGCAGTTGCCTCAGAGCTGAACGCTAACACACACACACACACTCAAATAATTAAAAACAGGATGAGTCCAGCTTTGGAGAGACTGCCGCTCGATATCTATGCTTTAACAGCACCTGATCAAGCACCTCTGCCCCGTTTCTTCTCTCTCTGTGTCTCCCCTTGTTTTTCTCCCCCTTCTAGCCACTCTCAAAGCTTCATGGAGGACAATGTGGAACCTAATTGGCTGATGCACCATCGGCAGTCTTCGGGGTGGCATGGCCAAATGTCCAGAGCCCTCTCTCGTGACGCGATTGGCTGACAAAGGGAGAACTTGGGCCGTTGGTCCTATTCTCTTGTCTCTAGGGATGGTGCAATCCCCCAGCGGACCATGTAAGGAAATGCTGGGATTTCTTTCTTTTTTTTTTTCACTTTACTTGGGCCCTCTCTCTCTCTGATTTGACAAAGGGATTGAAAATAATGTGTTTGACACCTCATTGTTGGATCCATTTTTCACCTATTTAAGGTGGGCTGGACATACTTTGGTGTTTGTAAGCCTGCCGAGCATGCAAAGAACAGCTATGCAGTCTGATCAATCAGCAGAACGGAGGAACACACAGGTCAAGGACAGCGTGGTTCTCAAAGTAAGAGAGAGAGACCTAAAGTGTATTTCAAAGGTGCTTGACTTCTCTTGTTATTTCAGTCCAAGCTGACTCATATTTAAACCTTTCATTTCCCTCTCCTTAGCTCTATTATTACAAATTTTGAGTCTTTTTTTCTTGATTTTTGACAGACTTTATATTTTAGCTTTTCCTCTTTTTCGGAGTTTGATTTTAAAAGGAAACTAAATATGCACAGCCTATTTCAAAAACTGCTGAGGAACAAAAAATCCTGCTTCAAAGACGACTTTGGAAAAACTGGACAGAATGTTATTTATATTTCTATAACGGATTACTCTTATAGTATTTAAAGGAAAAAGAAACTCTTCATCAGACACCTTCTGGAGGAGATATTTATTTCTTGATAAAAATCCGATGGAGCGATCCATTTTATATGAACCAAGTTTTCATACTGAGACAATCTGATGGAGAACAAAGTTGCTCTAAAGCACTGAAGGGACGAACTTGTGTTCTACCTACTCCCCCTATACGACAGTTTGCACGTTGCTGTGACCAGCCTGCTCTTTATTTTTGGGTATTTAAAAAAATATTCTAGAAAGACACGTCAGCGGATGTTTTCTGTCCAACAATCGCCGAGGAGCTCTCCATTTATGGACGATTTGAAAAGCCGTTGGATGCGGACGTTTGCTTCACGCTGACTGTGTATTGTGTAGAGTTTGACCAGAGCAGGGGGGATGAACTTGTTGTTTTCATTGTGGCCATATTTCCAGTCGAATTGCTGTAAAACTACTCATTTATTTCTGCAGCTGGACTCCACTGACACCAGTCTGACCTGAATAAAAAAAAAAATCCCTGCCATTTCTGCTTGACATGAGAACAGAGAGAGATATGTTAGAGGTCCTGCTGAAACGAGTGAATGTGTTTGTAAATACATAAATGTATAAATGTGCGTATGTGTTGGCTAAATCTTGTGTACATATTGGATATGTGTGTGTATATATGGTATGTCTGTGTGTATATAGTTTGTTTGTACATGCAGAGTGTACAGTTATTTTTTTCCTCTAATGTTTCTCTCTCTTTGTATGACTAGGTCTTCTCAAGTTCCAAACACCGAGGCATGGAAAGGTTTTTACACGTAATACTGACAGAGGCACTTTTTACACGCAGACTTAGAATATCAGCCAGGTCTGTCACTTCTAGCTACGTTCTCACATAAGAAGCTACTCACATAATCTTAAGCTTGCACTCATTTTCTGACCAACTTAAAAAGCTTTTTTAGATAAGATTTGGGTGAGCAAGCATTGTTTGTACATATTATGGTCAAACCGAAACCTTTTTTTTTTTCCATTTGCATTTATTTGCTTTGAGTTCTATCACTTTTGGTTTCTATGATATATATGTTTGAGGGTGGTTGTCATTCATAGGTATATATTTAATCTGACAACCCTTATATATGTTTCTTGAAATTTTGCTCCCCAAATCCTGCGCTCATGGAACCGTTTTATGCAGGCAAATCCGTCCATGAAAGCATACTGTTATTACTTAAAACTGCTTGTTTTTGTATAGGTCCTAACTAAATAAGTGTGCCTCCTCCATATACTCTTACTAACCATAGATCCATTATCTCTGCTGGTCACACATGTTCACACCCTCCTTTACAAGCCATAGCCCCTTTTCCCCCTCAGATCTCCTCTATTGTTGTTTTTCCAGGACAGACTTTTGGGGATTTTGTGTATATTAATGGAAGAGTGGTGTTGAAGAGTGTTTTGCAGTTATATATGGATTTGTTATGAATGTGGATATTCTGCTAGTTGAGTTATTATTGTAATAATGATAATAATCATTGCCTCTTTGATTTTGTTGATTAATGATGCAGTTGAAGAAGATGACATTGTTTCTTCTTTTTTTTTTTCTTTTTTTTTTTTGAACACACCGCAATTTATATTTTTCGGGTGGGTGACAGCGGAGATAGAAATACATAATTAAATTAATAAATAAAAAATATTTGAATTCTTACCTTGTAGTGTGTTGTTTTTAAATCAAGGAGTTGAATTTAAACACTTTATTATAAAATAAAAGAGGCTGGACAGTGGCGCGGTTATCAGCCCTGCAAAAAGGTCCTGAGCTCTTGCAGCATGGAGTTTGCATGTTCTCCCTGTGCATAGCTGAAAATGAAATAACACACAATAAAACTATATCAGCACTCAAGGCAGCACAAATCATCTAGAATAATAAAAAACCCAACAGCCAAATGGTTAAAAAAAAACAACTAAAGTGCAAGTTTGATCTTGAATTTCGTGTATCTGAGGAAAAGTACATAATACATGTACAATCTTTATTATTTATTGAAATAAATTAAAAATCTCTGAAGAAAAGCTAAGTTCACCCTTGTTGCTTTTGCTAGATTTTTGAGAGAAAGTAGCAACTAGGTGAAAATTACCTGATTGTCATCACTGTGACCAACAAAGCAGTTTGCAACTCTGATGCAGAAAGTAGAAAGATGCAACAATGCCAAGTTGGAATGATGTAGACATTTAAATTAAAGACATTTTTTAACAAATCCCATGGATCAGGAGTTTTTTCTTCATGCTGACTCAATCCATCCAGTGTTTGGATGTGTGAAACAGGTGAGTTTCTCCTGTTTGGAGCTGCATAACGATCCCCACTCACCTGCAGCAACAGACGTTTTTCTTCTGTGATTCTGCTCTCAGATGAGCTGAGTAGATCGTTTCTGCATCCCCAGCCAGTGTGCCCAGGGTGATGATGGACCCAGGAAGAGGAGATTCAGCAGAACACGGCATGCTTGTCAGGGTGCTACCCTCCCATTGCTGATCGCCTGGAGACCTTCAGGCAGTCTGGCAACACGTGACGTTAGAAATACAACACAGTGAAAGAGCATGGTTCACCCAGCGAGAACACTTGTTAAGTATTTAATTTCCTTTTAGGGGAAATTTTATGTCCTGATTTTCACCAAACAGTGCAATGATGTTACCTTTTATTAAATGTTCTCTAATATCCTGAAATTATGTGACGGTAAGATCATTTTTTGTTAATTTTTTAATGGAAACAAAAGCAGGTCTATAAACGGATCTGCACATATCAAGCAAAAATAATTATCCCAGTCTTTAGTTCAGAAATTATTTTTGTGTTTTATTACATTTTCCCATTGTAACTGGTCAAACCTTAAAGGTAATAATGTCTCTCCAGCTGTAGCAGTGGATTATGGGGATGCACAATAATGCATATCTTTGCAGACCTCTGCTGACAAGTAGGAGAAATTACAAAGCAATTCAAAACCTAGAAGCAATAATGGCTATCAACATATGCAAGTCATTAAGAGACGTACAGCTTTTATGACTGACTTAACTCTGCAGGGAAAATGTCCTGCAGTTTCTTTATAAGAAAGGTTCAGATGTGGCTTACAAGATGATCCCACTCAGACATATTGAACTACATAGCACCAGTTATACCATTTACATTGTCAAAATTAGGCACGGTTACTGAAAAAAAAGTATATTAGAGGTCACTGAATTAATTTACAAATACTGATTAAAATAGGATGTAAAGCAGCTGATGGAGAATTTCAAGCAGACCTTCTGATTGACCAGTTTTGCAAAATATCATCACTTACTAAAACGCAAATGGCAGCAAGATAGGAAACCTTTAATCTTTCGTAGAAGTAAGTTGAAACTGAGCCACTGCAGCACCATGGACAGCTCTCCATTCCAGGATCTCTGTCTAGATATGCCTACTTAATAATGTTAAACATTCCTTAAAATGCCTTGTTGCTGAAGTGTGCAATGCAAGCGTTCTTGAAGAGAAAAGTACATAACAGTGAACAATGTGAAACACAACTTTTATCACTGCAAGGACAACGGGAGGAAACCTGTGTTTCCTCCCGTTGTCCCGTTATTTTTGTATTTTTATTTATTTCGCTTTACACATTCTTCGCTGTACACTTAGGAGGAATTTTAAAATTCACTCTTGACCAAATAAAGCTTGTGTGATAATTCAAATGTTATCATGAAGTTTACGTGGTTTAATGGGTCAGCCCAGTCCTTTTAGGGGAGATTTTATGTCTTGATTTTCATCTTAGATGTCTTAATAGCACCAAACAGTGCAATGATGTTTGGTGCTATATAAAAGTCTTTTTATATTGTTGGAACGCAATACACTTAAAGAACATCAGAAATTCACGCGTCGTGACCGCTGTTAAAGGCTAAAGCTAATCTTTTCAACTTGTCTTCCCTTACCAATATGGCGAAGTTGTTGACGTCTCACTTCTGTAATCTCGTAATTTTGTTTTTGAACTCTCGCGATGTTCAGGCGGTCAGTGCCTGCTATGAATAATGGCCGCCTTCGTAGCGATGGCCGGAACGGAAAATAACACAAAAGGGATAATAGAGCTTTTTAGCTGACTGGAAGAACAGTAAGGCGCCGGGGACCCCTTCCTACCCACTTTTCAGGACGGATGGGTGGAGGGGGGTTGGCCAAAGGATTCAAGAAACAGAAAGAGACTCTCAGGGAACACAGGGAAAGCTAAACGGGGAGCTAGCGCTAGCTGGCTAACAACACAGTTGTCACTAACGGGGAACAGAGCCGAGTAACCGCGACAGCTGTTCCGTCGAGAGGCCCGAATGAAACGGTGACCCCGCATTGTGGTGGAACTGCCGGCCTGTCGCTAATATGAGCGGACCGGGTCAGGACAGCGAGCCCGAGGCGAAAGTCCTTCTTATCAAGCGGCTTTACAGGTGAGTGGACGAGGCCGTTTTCGTCGAGCTAACCGATGAGCTAGTGAAATGTCTAAAAGAGTCAGATGGTTTCTGTTGTTGATACTTATGTTTAAGATACATCTATGCTAGTAGCTGAAACTACACCTGACTCTGTCATGAGGTTCTTTTTTTCCTCTGATGAACGTAACCTAGCTGTCATGTGTCATTCATCCTGTTGCAGAGAAATGAAACAGAAAGGGTTGCAGCTTTTTAACATTTCGGGACATTTGTTGCGTGACAAACCGCTACTTCTGGTGATTCATGTGGTGACAGTAATGCTTTTCATCCATCCAGGGCTGTGGTGGAATCTGTGCACAAGCTGGATGTCATCATCGGCAGCAAGTCATCCTACAGAGAAGTCTTCAAGCCGGAGAACATCAGCCTGCGGAACAAGTATGTCCAGATCTGCTCTCACCGAAACTTTACAGGCTGAATGGGGACTGGTTTCATACAAACGCACCGTCACTCTGCAGCACTTCCTGTTTCAAAGGAAGTTCAGACAGGCAGACTTCTTATTTATTAATTAGACCAACAAGAATTACAGTTCTGCTCAGAGACATTTGTCACATACTTAAATGTTTAAGTATCTGTAGATACATTTGGGTGGCAATCCTCTTATGAACGAGGTCTAATAAAACTAACAGATTTATAGTGTTTTTATTGTTTAATTTTTTGTTTTAATCGTTTTGCCCTTTCTGAATCACTTTGTGATCTATGTGAAAGTTGCTGCAGAAATATAATGTTACTTCTTGTTGCGTCACCATCAGTACTTGTCATTGCACTCTTAGTGCTGTTGTGGTCAAAACCCTTACTGAAAAGCATTAAAGACATAGTTATTATATTATTTTTTAATTTTAAAAAGCTAATTGGCTGATATTGCTTACTGTTGAGTCATCTAGATTAAGCTTCTCGAAGGTTTGATGCATAATGGGACTGCAGCAAGTTTTGGATAATTTATGGCTCTTTCCCCAACATACCATTTGTCTCTAACTGCCTGATATGTTGACTTCTTCTGTGGATAGACTGGATTTTAACAACAGCTGTGTATATCTTATATTGCCTGTTGTTCAGCCTCATTTTTGTCTCCATAAAATAAAATAAAAATGATAATTAGGAGCTGTGGTTGCATTTTCTTGTAGCAACACCTCCAACTGTTGCATAAAGCTATCCATGTGTTCATCCGTTGTATGTTTTTGATTTTCCTAGGCTGAGAGAGCTGTGTGTGAAATTAATGTTTCTGCATCCTGTCGACTACGGCCGTAAGGCCGAGGAGCTGCTCTGGAGGAAGGTTTACTATGAGGTCATCCAGGTTATCAAGACGAACAAGAAGGTAAGATGGCAAAAAGTCACTCAACAGCTGTGGAAATGTCTCTTTGGTGACAAAGCAGCCATTGGAATTATATAGATTAACAGAGCGACACACAGGATTCTTACCCGGTTTGGATTAAATCTGGATTAAATCTGTTCCACGTCTGGACTAAAATCTATTCTAATTCTAGGTTTAAGTCTATTCCAGGTCTGGATTAAAACTATTCTTGTTCTACATTTAAATCTGTTTCAGACCTGAATTAAATATGTTTCACATCTGGATTTAAGGCCTGCTCCATTTCTGGATTAAATCTGTTCCAGTTCTGGATTAAATCGGGTCCATGTCTAGATTTAAGTCTGACGTGAGAAAACGCAACAAGAAGTATAAACTTGAGCTTGTGTGTAACCCATTAAGAAGGAGTTTTGACTTCTGTATTAAACAAATCTGTATATGACTTTAGTTTTTTGTTACTTTTTTCCCTCCATTTTGCATTTTTAGCTCTTCATGTTGCTCCTACCTCATTTTTTCTTCCTGTTGCTTTCAGCACATCCACAGCCGCAGTGCCCTGGAGTGCGCCTACAGAACGCACCTCATCGCCGGCGTGGGTTTCTACCAACATCTGCTGCTCTACATCCAATCACATTACCAGCTGGAGCTGCAGGACTGCATCGATTGGACGCACGTCACTGATCCTCTGATCGGTGAGAGCTCAAACCTTGAATCTTTCCCTAAACAAAAACACACGAAGCTTTAGATTAATCATTTCTGGCTGCAGTTTGGGTATTTTTGGAAAAACCTAGACTAAAATTCACCAGAAACACCAATGTCATTTAAGAGTTATTTTACTTCTCTTCTTTCATTTTAATGTATCTATTTACAAAGTCATTGCTTTTAAAGTCTAGGAACCATTAAAACCATTTCATGGAATACATTTTTGTCCAAACATTTTTCAAATTAAGTGGTTTGCTCTTTATTTCTGTATGATAAATTTATATAATATCTCAGTTCAGATTTTTCTTCTCCTGATTCTATAAGTTTGTGTTTTGCTTTGAAAGACATAATGACTGTCGCTGGAGTTCAGGAGCCTTGAAATTTGTCCTGCAACTTCAGCTGCACGTCTGCTGATTCATTTGCTGAATCCTTCAGACTTTAAAGTCTGAATCAGGAGTTTTATTCCTCAAAAAGCTTCTTCAGGTCAAACTACTGGCCAGTTTCTGAATCAGGATTATGTCTTGTATGGATTCTGTTTGTTTTTTTTCACCATTTACAGTTTTTATTGCTCATCAAGCCACATTTTTTATTCTAAAACCCACTGATGGGGTTTTAGCTTCTTTCTTTCTTTGGAGCTAACTTCACATCAGTTTTGACTTGAAGTCTAATTATTTCCAACAGGTCGGAAGAAACCCGTGTCGGCCTCTTCTAGAGAGATGGAGTGGGCTCAGATGGCGTGTCATCGCTGTCTGGTCTACCTCGGAGATCTGGGTAATAACATGTTAATAGCATATTTAGATCGGCTCATCTCTATTCCATGTCTGTAGAGGTGTGAGGCAGCCAGTGGGTGTCATCGCCGGTGCGTGGGAAAATTGGCCTGGTGTTACAGAAGGAACTGAGAACAGGCTGTGTGAGAGGAGGAATAACGTTTATTCAGTTATTAGAAATGTCAGAATTTAATAAAAGTAGAATTTTCACAGTTTTGCTGATTTGTTGTCTGTATGTTTTCAATAATGTTTGGTAATCTGGTTTGGTCACCAGCGCGCTATCAGAACGAACTTGCTGGAGTGGAAGCTGAACAGCTGGCAGAGAGATTTTACCACCAAGCCTTGTCTGTCATGCCCCATGTTGGTGAGTCATGATTTCTGACTTCAATTCCTTTGCATTTGTTCATTTTACTAATTAAAAACAACAATGGGACTTCTGTGTGAACGGTTTACGACCCCAAAGCGACCTGCATGCGCAGAAGAAGAACGTTGACGTCACGCAGCAGCATCAGTCTGTTTATGGAAGTAAAAATAGACGCCGCCATTTATGGATAGTTTTAAAGTTGTTCAGCAACAGGAGTCGACAGGATAAAACTTAACTGGACCAAGGAAGGTAATAACAAAAAGGTGCAGCTAATAGCAGCAACCTGTAGTGGAGCATTCACTGCAGCTTCAGTAGAGGAGTCTGTCTGGATGTGGAGTCGGACCAGGAGTGGTGGGACTGTCATGTGATGCCATTGTTTCTGTCTGGTTTTATGCTGTCTGACTTAGCCTGTCACAATAAGCAATTAATCAATTAATCACATGGTAGATGAAATTGAGATTGATCATTTCCATTCTGATTAATATTTTTTGAAATTTTGTTAACAGTTGGATGTTTGCAGTTTTTATTTCCATTTAATCTATCATGTTTGTTTTTTTTACTTTGGATGCTTAAAATGTCTTCTAGTTTAAACTAGTGTTGAAGGGTGAACTTGCACTATTATGCCGTTATCAATACATCACTTGGAAAACAACAATATTATTGTTTATTGCAATAATTACTGGGACAATTTATCATCCAGCAAAATTTGTGGTTGTGACAGGCGTATGTCATCCTTCTCTGGTGCAGAATTATGGCGCATTTCTCACATCAGTGACATAAAAATTGGCACAGATCAGATTTTTGGGGGGTGAAAAGATTGGAATGGGGCTGTTCAGACGTCCATGAAAAAGTTGGATTCACCTGCAGCGTGAATGTGGCCTTTGACTTGAGTTGTCCTCAAAAAGAGCCAAGCTTGGGTCCATTCGTCCGTGTAGTTGAGTGAATAAAGGGGAACAATGACCGGTTATGAATCTGAACCACCTTTCTGCCATTCTGCAGGAATGCCTTTTAACCAGCTGGGAACCCTGGCAGGAAGCAAGTTCTACAATGTGGAAGCAACCTACTACTACCTACGATGGTGAGGGTCCATAACCTCTGGGTTTTAAAGCTTTTTCTAACATGAGGCTAAACAGATATTTATTCTGTCCTCAGCATCCAATCAGATACTCCGTTTGAGGGGGCCTACGGCAACCTGAAGCGTCTGTTCGACAAAGCTGCCAAGATGTACCACCAGGTGAAGAAACAGGAAATGAAGAAGCTGTCTCCGTCTCGGCAAAGGTGATGACGAGTCCCAAGATGCAGCTTTTTTTTTGTTTTGTTTTTTTGACTCAATCATTTTTGGTTTAAAGTTACCGCTCTTAATTGGCCTTTTCTTGAATAATCTGTCAAAGTAGCAAAGTGTTTGGTGAAAATCTATTCTTTTCCATCTTCACTCTGTCAACAAAGAAGCTTTTAACAGCCTAAAAAACAGCCTCTCATTGTCATTGTGCAAGAAAAAAAAAGAAGTTTGAAAAAATAGCAACTCTCAAAGGCAGTGCAGATAAATAAATGAGTTTATTAAGTATATATAGTAGAAACAACTGGATTGTTAAGAATGATGATAAGGGTTTGGATGAATTTGCCGTTTTCAGGGCAACTCTTGTCTAGAAACTGTTTTTTAGTCTATTTGTTCTGGTCTTTATTGGGTCTTATCCAAATAAAACTATATTCTTTTACCACCTGGAAACATTAAATTATGATTTTTGATTACCTAGCAGTTAGTATTTACTTCTTTGCCTCTTCTGTGCACGAAGAAAATCGACTTTTGTCTCTTCTTTTTTGCAGAATCAGAGAGGTTTGCTTGTTTTTCTAGGATTATTCTTGCCTTTGTGTCACTAAAGAATTTCCTGTTTAAATCAGAATAATAAAAACTTATGTTTACTCATAAAGTTTTTTTTTGTTTCTACATAGATCCAAAGACATTAAGCGTGTCCTGGTGAGCTTCATGTACCTTCAGAGTCTACTGCAGCCTAAAAACAGGTCAGTCTCTGAGCTGCCGTACTTTTTATTTCACTTCCTGGCTTTATTCTCTGTTGTAGCTCCAGTTAACACTGTCTACAGTTTCTAACCTGCCCTGTGCATCAGAAATCATGTTCTGTAAGCCGTGACCCACCAACCCTTTGCTTTTTGTTTTCGCTTTGCTTCCGATGAAGCTTGATGGAGACGGAGCTGACTTCGCTCTGCCAGTCGGTGCTGGAGGACTTCAACCTGGTTCTGTTTTACCTTCCGGCTCCGACACACGGAGGCGCTCCACCCTGTCCGAGTGAGGAAGAGGAGGAGCAGACGCAGCACAGCGACAGTTCCTACCCCGTTCTGCCCGACAACCTCATCTTCAAGATGGTGGTCACGTGCCTGATGGTCGTGCACAGCCTTAAGAGAGGAGGTGTGTTTTTTAAACAGTGTTTTTCCACCTGGTTATTTTAATTAACTTGGAGTCAGTCATTTTTCATTTGAACACAAAAATAAGAAATAAGCAGATTTCATTATATATATTTTTTATTCCAATTTGTTCCTGTATCTCTGTGCAAACAGTCCCAAGTTTTTAACTGAAAAATGTTTCAGTTAAAAAGAAAAGTCAGCATTTATTTCCAGTTTCTGACATCCAAATCTCTGAAAAACATTCTGTATCTTAACCACCCGTTTTATTAAACTAATAGGACAATTGGCATATATATTTGTTTTCCTGCTAATTAGTCCACAGATTCAAGAAATCTGCCCCAAAGCCAACAAAAACATGAACACTGCAGTAAAATCCCCAAAAAGCAATTAAATTCTGCCTCAACTATAAAACATTTCCAAATTTGCAAGTAAAATATTTAATTTTATGTCTGTATTTTGATATTTTTTCCACACCTAAACATTTGTTGTTTTTTAGCCGTTTTTGAAAATGGATCGGTGTCCATTATTGTTTAAATAATCGTCAACTAATTTAGTAATCAAATAGTATATAGACTCTAAAAGGATAAAGTACTCACACAGTAACTAAACCAAACTGTACTTTTAGGCAATAAAATGTTTTTGTTATTTAAAAAAAGAAATTAATTATTTGTGTATTTGCATCTTTTAATTTATTTCTAATCTTGTATTAAAAGGTTCAAGTAGTTTAATGAAAAATCTGCAGAATGAGCCAGTTTTTTATCTAATTAATTGGGTTTTAAAATAGGCATTAGCTGCAGCTCTAAATAAAACATGCTTCCCTTTGCAAAGCTAGAAGAGGAAGAGAAGTGTCTCCGATATGCAGAGCAAACTGGTTGTGTGCATATTTGAGACGTAGCAACAGAGAGCTGCAGATATGACAGGAATGTGTTCCTGGACCATAAAGTGCCGATTGTTCCCGATGAGTAAAAGTCTTCTATGTATCGTTATGAACAAGAGTAGCTACAAAATGATTATAAAACATTAACTTGGTTTATTACACACAGTTTCAGTTTCGTTCACCTTTTCACTTCTAACAAATCTTGTTTTGTTTAAGGTTCTAAGCAGTACAGCGCGTCCATAGCGTTTACGCTGGCTCTGTTCTCCCACCTGGTGAACCACGTGAACATCCGGCTGCAGGCTGAACTGGAGGAGGGGGAGAGCCAGGTTCCTGCGCTGCACACTGACGCTGCAGGTGAGTCAGAAAACATCGACTTCAGGGTGTTTGTTCAGCTCTGTGGATTTAAAGTTTTCCCTTGGCAGAATGTCAAAAACATATTTTAACCAAACTAAAATCAAGCATGTTTCTCCTCTTACCCAGATGACCTTGAAATGAGGGATATGTCAGCTGCAGAAGTGGATCAGTCAGAGGAGAGGCCTCTGCAGAACGGCTCCCTGGAGCAGGAGGATGAGGAGGATAAGGATGAAGATGGCCGTGAGCGGGTCCGAGTCAAAAAGCAGAGCAGCGAAGAAGACCAGCACAAGGCAGAGGAGGAGAAGCAGAGACAGAAGAAGAAGTACACCCGCCTATCTCGACTGCGGCGCCGCCGCTGCGCGCATAAAGGCGGACAAGGGGAGGACGAAAGCGACCTTAGCGAAGGATTCGAGAGCGAAGAAGATGAGGACGACGATGAAGGAGGGAGGGTCCATGCTGACTCCACAGGTGGGACGCCAGTAGATGAACCGCTCAACCCTTCGTCTGTGAAGAAGGAGACGAAGAGGGACGGCCTGGGTGAGGAAGGCAGCTGGGAGAGTGGCTCTGAGGAAGAGGAGGGAGGGACCGCTTTCGACGTGGAGACCGACTCGGACATGAACAGCCAGGAGTCCCGCTCAGACCTGGAGGACATGGAGGACACAGAAAACTCAGACAGCACCGAGAGTCAGGCCCGGGAGCAGCAGGAGGAAGAGGAGGAGCAGCCCAGGGAGGAAGGCGGGGAGCGTGACGGCGAGACCCCGCCCAGCACCAACGGGCCCCTCGCGCAGAGCGACTCTAGCATCAGCAGCAACTTGCAGGCCATGTCCTCCCAGCTTTTCCAGTCCAAACGCTGCTTCCGCCTCGCACCCACCTTCAGCAACATGCTGCTGAGGCCTCAGGCCGCCTCAGGCTCCACCCCCACCGACACCTCCACCCCGCCCTCCCAGGAGACGCCCCCTCCGCCTGGAGACTCACACCGCGACCTGAACCCCGGCACTGCCAACGGAACCAACGACAATGGTAGTGTACATCCAGCCTCCTTAGTTCAGGCACTGAGACTTAAATGTCTAATTTTAATATGCAAAATTCACATTTTCCACCTTTTTGTTCTTCCATTTGTGTTTCTACTGATTCCAAAAACAGCCCAAGCTTGTAAGAATAAGCACTCAGCCATTTTTTGGCAATAAGTTCATGTTTTGTGGTGTCTGTAAAATGAGCCGTTTCAAAAATATTCAGATTGTTGATTGTTACCTAGCAACGCCAACCGAGTCTAGTCCGACACCTACTAACTGTACAATGGCTGCTGGAAAAAACAAGTGTTTTGTTGTTGACTTACCGTCGAGAAACCACTTGCTGCATTTTTGTTGGTTGTGCAGGAGGTTCCACTTCTGCTTTTCAAAGACGTACGGTTGCATAATTGTGGATCTGTTTGCAACCATTTTCACATGTGTGTAAATGTTGAGTTCAGGGGGCTGGGGGCGTGGCCAACAGCAGATCTATATTATATTTTGTATAATTTTGGCTTAATTATTGCTCTGAACATGTTTAAGTGTTTGGCCCAGTTAAAGTCCACTCCACACCCCGGTCCAGTTGATTTCCAGCTGAGTTTGATGATTCTTTATAGATTGAAATCTGAAAGGTGTGGCTTGTACCTGTTGAGAACTGTTATCCACTTCACAGTTCCGAACTACATGATCCAAATAAACCATGTTTGCGATAATATCTCGACAAAATAATCTGGTTTTGTTGATCTGTCTTGTTTCCCACTAGACCTGGACTCGGACTCGGAGGAAAGTCAGCACAGCGCCCACAGTGAAAAAACCCTGCTGGAGAAACTGGAGATTCTGTCCAATCAGGGCTTGATGCAGGTGGTGAAGGTCTTTGTTGATTGGCTCAGGACGAACACAGATATCATCCTCATGTGCGCACAGGTGAGCCGACACATTAACACACCTGTTTTACTGCTGCAATGAAAAATGCTCGTCTTTCTGACTGGGATGATCTGCTTTTTCTGCAGAGTTCGCAGAGCTTGTGGAACCGTCTGTCGGTTCTGCTGAACCTTCTTCCAGACGGCAGCAAGTTGCTGGAGGCTGGTGAGACCACCAGGGCTGCAACTAACATTTGTTTTATTTAATCAAATTATTCCGACAGTTAATGGATTAAAAAAATGGCTTGCTGATTTTTCCATTTAACCACCAAAGCTTTTTTTTGTACAAAATTAGAAATGCATTAAAAGATGCAAGCAAACAAATAATTCAGTTTCTTTTTTTAACTAAGAAACATTTTACTGTCTAAAATCCAATGATGCAGCATTCCTCTAATGAACGCTTTGTAGCAAAGGATGCAAAAATACTTTTAACATCAGCATGTGAAAAGCTCAGCCTTTTCTGCTTGACTTGGCAACAACAGTGTATCACTGATCTGATTATTAATTTTAGGATTAGCTAATTGATCATCGGATGCTGTCCAAAAGGGTTTAAAAACTTGATTTTCTGTATATTAATTACATCTGTATACTCAAGTTAATTACCATTAAATTATTATTTAATTGATTAATCCGATTAGTCATTTCAGCAGTTACTCGTCACAGCAGCTAAAAAGCTTCACTTATCTGAATCCAGTTGATTTCTGTGCTGCTGTGGCATTTATTTTTAGGTGCCTTAAAAATGCAAATTAAGTCTGGAAACCAAAGTTAAATGGCGCAGCCTTCATTTTGTGATGAAGCCTGGAAAAATCTGTTTTTTTTATTTTGTTGTGTGTGTGTGTGTGTGTGGTGCAGATTTGGGGCTGAACTCGGAGGTGACAGAGCTGTTGAAGGAGTGCGAACAGCCGGGTTTGAGCCAGACTCTGCTGCTGCCTGAGGATGTGGCGCTGCGGCACCTGCCTGCGCTCAGCGTCGCTCACCGCCGCCTGGATTTCAGTCGCCGCAACGCCTCCCTCAGTCCCCTGCAGGAGGTGCGCTCCAGTTATGTACAGAATATGACATCAGCGCATATTTGCAGATATTTTAAAGACACTCGAAATGAACTGCCCAGTTTAATTGATTCAGTTTAAACCAGGCGCCTTTCCAGATTGTTGTCTTGGAATTAGGCCAGTCGCGATAAACGATAAATCAATTAATCGGACGATAAATTAAACCTATCGAGGTCATTTTAATTATCGGCTTTATCGTCTCTTCCGGCCTTTTTTCTTTCTGTTGATGACACTGAATGAAAAAAGGCTCAGCTCAGGTGCTGTTCACTGACCCTCCCTTCCTCATTTCCTTAGTGTAATGTCCAGCAACTGTTGTCGGCCGACTGTCAGCCCATTTTCAAAAGCTGAGACACATTAGCCGAAGAAATCCTAGATATAACGGTTCGGTCGGGTTCGTCGTGCCGTGTGGTGTCCAGCCACTTGGGCACAAAATAATGGCTACAAGTCCAGTTAATTCATTTTAAAACCAGGTATTAATCAATGCTTTACTAGAATCTACCTGTGATGCATGTGGCTAGATTCAGCGTAAAGTCCTGACTGAATGAAAATCATTATAACCTATTTATGTCACGTTAACGAAGAACAGATGAAAACTTATCAGGTTTATCAACTGAGGTAGCAACTTGGCTCCAACTCCTCTCCTTGTCATTTCTATATTCTTTGCACAAAACGTTGAATATTAATGTTGTTTCCACATATCATCTCCAATGTCCGCTGGATTTCCCTCCGTAATTTCCCCTCAGAAAACACGGAGGAGAATCCGCGCTTTCTGATTGGCTACCTGTCACATTCAGCGTTAAGCTCCCAGTCGGGGAAAAACCCCGATTTAGATCGGAGCGGCCACGACGATCTACCGTAACACACAATACACTACAGGATGATCGGTTAGATCGGCCAACGATCTAAGATTGTCATAAGGGGAAATAGGGGCAAAAAATCGTGTAGTCTGAACTACTGCATTAGGTAGTCGGATGTACCCATCTTCTCTATTTAAATCTAGTGATTGCTGAAGGCCAATATAGTATACAGACTTCATAATCTGCACTCTTTTCGTTGAATGCAGTATTTATTTCCACTTTGGCTTTATGTTGTTTAGTTTTTATTCAAGTACATTTTTTGTTAATGGAGACTGAGAATCCATTTTATTTTTTGTTTTTGGTTGTTTTGTTTAGTTTATCAGTTCCAGTCTTATGTGTTCTTTTGAAAACAAGGTGTATTTATCAGGAAATCGCATGTATTATTAGTCATTTCCATTAAATCAGTGTCAAAAGGTCTTGAAACAATATTATCGTTTATCGCAATAATTCTTTAGACAATTGATCGTCCAGCAAAATTTGTTATCGTGACAGGCCTAGTTGGAATTATATAGTCCTTAAGCCGTTTTTTACTGAGGCAGTTCTTTTTTTTTCCTAATCACTTGTTGAACTTTCTAATTGAACATGTTCAATAAAAATCTGGTTTTATAACTTGTCAGCGCTGGAAAAGGAACAAATAGTGTGTAAAAATGTTTAGAAATTATTCCATATTCCATCTACTGGAAGATAAAATCCAAATCTCAAAATCAAATTTGATAACTTTATGTTTTTGCATTGATTTACATTGAAATAACATTTTGTCTATAATTTGCTACACCCCCTCCTAGTCGTCAGTATTTTAGTGGGAGGGAAGAAGATTTCTGGCACAGAAGCCACAGACGTTCAAACAATATATAAGTTACCATTTAGCTTTGTGTAATGTCACTAGTTGTTGACCATGCAGATACATTGAACTTAGCACCATGTAAGTTTAGAAACATTTAGGGATGATGAATGAAAACGGCTCAATTTTGAGCTTCATTGATTTCTATTTTTAATAAATTTGGGAAATAAAATCCACATTGTGATAATGGGATATTTCCATGTAGAATTTTGAGGCAATAAAAACACTTAACGCAGTTTGGAATAAGACTGCGACATAACAAAATGTGGAAAAAGTGAAGCGCTGTGAATTCTTTCCAGATGCTTTGTGCTGCAGCTCTGGTGTGGAGTTTTGATGGAATAACTCTGCCTCGTTTAGTAAATAAACTTTTTAAAAACGGTTCAAACATTTTCAGCAGTGCAGAGGAAGCGATCTGCATGTTTTTATATAATCAAGCCCAAATTACATATTTCAGATTCACTTATGTCGACTGTTGTGAACAGATTCTACTTCACAGAAAATACATTCACCATTTTCACCATCTGCACTGTGAAGCTGCGACTTTCTCACAAGTAATCAGCGTGTAGAAGCTTCTGCTCTTTTATCAGAAAAAAAATGCATCAAGTGTTTCAGTAAATACTAAATATGGACAAAATATCTGCTAGCAGGCATCTAAATGTCCATCTAAGTGTGTTTCAGTTAAAAATATGAAACAATAAATGCAAACTCCTTCCTTTTCTCTCCTTTTTTCTTCAGTGTGTGTTGCGAGTGTGTTGCATTCGCAGTTTTGGCCACTTCCTAACAAATCTCCAAGGCAACGTGCTGCACTTCAACCCAGAGGCGGGAATCTTTACCAGCATCAGTCAGTCGGAGCAGGACAATCTGGTGCAGCAGGCGAAGGCCCAGTTCAGGATGGTGAGCGACGGCTGAACACGCCCACAGCCCAACCCTGAAGTAATGCAACTAATGTGTAAATACTTTATTTTTATTCTATAAAATGTTTTTATTTGTGATTTGTCCAGGCGGAAGAGGAGGCCCGTCGGAATCGTTTGATGAGAGACATGGCCCAACTTCGACTGCAGGTTACTTATCAGCTTCTAGCTAAAATCAAAGCAGGAACGCAGCACAGGCGCCGCAGTTAAATTATCTGTTCCAACAATATTTTAATGTTGTTGGATTAGTGCCAACTTATGGAGGTCCATTTCCGCCAGGAACGAAAAAATAAAAGCCCAACAGGAAGTCATAATTTTGAGTTTTAAAGTTATAATTTTGAGATACTGTCGCAAATCTCCTTAAAGAAACAACGCAACTTTCTGTCTCATAATTATGACTTTGAAAGTCAAAAGTATGACTTTAAAGTAGAAATTGACTTTCAAAGTCAAAGTAATGACTTCTGGTCTTGTAATTATGACTTTTATTCTTGTAATTATGACTTTGAATCTCATAATTGACTTTGTGTCTAAAAAATATTACTTTAAAACTCAAAATTGGCTTTTATTCTTGTTAATAGGATGTTTTATCTCAAAATTATGACATTTATTCTCTTAATTAGAACTTCATGTGTAGCTTTTGTTTTTCCTTTTATGGCAGAAATGGTCTTCCATACCAACTCAAAGTAAAACGTTCTTCTCTTTGGTCCTAATCTGCAGTTGGAGGTCTCGCAGCTAGAGGGCAGCCTTCAGCAGCCCAAAGCTCAGTCGTCCATGTCTCCCTACCTTGTCCCTGACGCTGCCGCCCTCTGCCATCATCTGAACCTCATCCGACACCTGGCCGGCAGCGGCTGCTTCATCATCATCATCCCAAGAACAGGTCAGGAAGTCGTTGGTGTTGCACCAGCCAAACGCAGCGCAGATCAGTTAGCAGATGTTTACCGGTGTCCGTAAATATGTCATAGGTTATTTCCAATCTACTTTATAGGTCTCTGAAAGGTAGATTTTTTTTAGTTTTTATTCATCTTTGCTCCATTTGCGTTGCAGTTATTGACGGACTGGATCGGCTAAAAAAGGAAAACGGTGGTGCAAGAGACGGGATCCGCTTCCTGGAGTCGGAATTCCGCAAGGGAAACAGGTCAGTGTCTTCTGAGGGGATCTGTCACCAGTGGCTGTTTGGACCCTCCACAGAGGTTTGCTGAGCAATGTTTTTAAAGGAAATGATATTAAAAATGCCAGTTTTAGCCATTTTCTATGTTTCTAATGCAGTATTTGCATTGGGTTTAAGCAGAATTACATCATTACTGCAAGTTTTGTCCTTTTTTCCGCATCATTTTCAATAAATATTGAACAAATAGGCAAATAATTAAAAAAAAATTCATCCTCGTTTTAGAAAAGTTCATGTTTTCTTTATTTTCTAATCAAAAAATAGCAATAAAATCGCTGTTCTTTAAAGATCAAAACTCTATCATTAAAATATGTTTTTGCAAACATATTAGAACAAGTCAGTGTTATAGTCGCTTACTAATAATGTCGTTCCTCTAAATCTCCCGTCTGCAGGTACATACGCTGTCAGAAGGAGTCGGGTCGCACTTTTGAGAGGGATAAACTGAAGCGGCAGGACATCGAAGCTTGGTGAGCTTCGCTTCATGCCAGGCGTCTCTCGCTGAGTGGAACCTCTTCTCCGTCTGACTCCTCTGCTCTGATCCGCCTCGTTTTCAGGCACCTGTATAAGATGGTGGACAGCTGCCGACAGCTGACGGTGTCCCAGAGCAACGGAGACGAAGACACAGCCGGCATGGTGACCATCCTGACAGGACATGAGGTGGACGAGCTCTGCGCTCGGTCTGCCGCCATGAAGGTCCGACTCTCTTTAGGCTCTTTAACGTTCAGAATTTCCAAATCGTCCACTGATTCAATTTCTGTACATCTCACATTTTGATCTGCTAATTTTGTCACAAAATACTCAGTTTTTAGTTTTTATACGGTACATTATATAGAGCATAATGTACCGTATTTTCCGCACTATAAGGCGCACCGGATTATAAGGCGCACTGTCAGCTTTTGAGGAAATTGAAGGTTTTTAGGTGAGCCTTATAGTGCAGAAAATACGGTACAAAAAGCTCAGAGGTTATAAGCAGCTTTTAACTGCTGTAATAATTTCCTCTGATTATTATGATAAAGTTTTAAAAAGTCTTAGCAGCTTTGCAGAATGTTTTCCAAGTTCCTTGGAAAACTGATCAAATATCTTGATTTACATTTTTTCATGTTAGAATCAACTTATTGATGTAATTTGAAGTCCAGAGGGCCACATGCGGGGCTACGGCGGGGCACATTTGGCCCCCGGGCCTTGAGTTTGACACATACGCTCTGGATCATTCTTCTTTAGATCCACAAATAATATAATGGTGGAGTTGGAGTTTCCAGGGTGAAAAACTGTAGATTTCAGCCACTAATACTCCTTAGATTTTTATTCATTAAAAAAAAAAAAGTTTTTTCTTTCCTCTACCAGTTATGCCCTACTTTGTTCCACATAAACTCTTAAAGAAATGTATTGAAGTTTGTGGTTATAAGGTAAGAAGTAATATTTCTTCATCTGAAGCTCAGATCTGGTGTTTATTTCTTTGCTCTTGTCTCTCTCTGCCAGTCGGCGACCCAGGCTGCGTCGTCCGCAGGCATGGAGCTGAAGAACATCGTGGAGTTCTACCGCCAGTGGAAGGAGATCGGCTGAGAGCGTACCGGGGGGGCAGCTGTCGGTGCTGCGAGCAGCTGATCGATGACAACACTCGCTCCCTCTCTCTCTCCCACTCTTTTGCTCTGTGTGTATCTGCGTCTCCAAAAAGGAAAGAAAAACAACTCAAAAGAAAGCTGGATCGAAGAGTTAAAAGTTTTGAGGGCTTGAAACGGAAATAAAGAGGAGGTTAAAAAATAAAAAATAAATAAAAACAAAAGAAGAAAAGGCAGGCAAAACGAGAAGCAGCAGATCTCCCACCTCTCAGTTTGTTAAACATAAAGCGTGAGCGTGGCGGCGGCGGCAGCCGGGGGAGGAAGCGGTGGGAGGGCGTGCCCCTGGTTCACCTCTAACCAGGAATACACTGTATATGTTAGCAAACGAGTACATTTGTGTTGAGAGAATCCGCACACACAAACTCATTCACGCCGAGATGAATCCATATAGATATTTAGAGCCGTGTTCTGGATTTCCCTTCCCTCTTTCCTTCAGTCTGATTTCCAGAAACGGGGTCAGGAAGGCGAGCCGAGCGGCGGAGGAGGCGCCGCCTGACTTCCATCGATCAGAACCAAACCAGGCGCCTCGTCGCCCGCAGGCTCAAAGGAAGACGGATATATGGTTTCTCTAATATGTGGGGTTTTTTAATTATTTTATTTGGATTTATTTTTTCCTTATTTGCGGTGTACTTTTGTGACCAGTGACGTACTTATTGTGCTATTTGTCTGAGAAAAGAAAGAGAAAACGCAGCAGGCTTCGGCCTGTTGGAAGATTTTCATTTGGATTTTATTTTTGTACCCAAATGATGTTATTTTTCTTTATTTTTTTGTTTTGTTTTTTGTAAGCTGAATCTGAATGATAAACACAGGAATGTCTAAGGGAAAGGGGAAGGGCTTGTTATTGTGTGTTGATCCACTGAACCAATCCTGAACAGAAGCAGAATCTATTTATCAGGTTAGAGGGAGCAGGTAGGTGGGAGCTGATTGGTGGAGATCAGCCGACCTGTCCTGTGGGCGGGGCGGAGGGGGGGTCTGGGTTGTGTCTGTAAACTCCTGAAATGTATCCCATCGACATCACCATCTCCATAGTGACTGTCCCATCATGCACAGTGCAGAGGAGAACCAGTTTATGTGGCCATGCAATGAACAATAAAGAGAAACTGATGCTGATCTTATGACGGTTTTTCTTTTTTTTTCTGCTTAACTATAGTAACAGATGACCTAGAAGAGATTTCATTCTCCTTTTAACATTTCTGCCATTTTTGTTTGACAGGGTGAAATAATTATTCAGCAAACAACATAAAAAACAGGAATTAGGTTGGTAATATTTGAAGTGTTCAAATTAGACATTCATGGTCAAAAGTTTGATGTGACTCTGAATACTTATGATATAGGAAACTGACTTGAGGGGTAGAACAGGAGATTCTTATTTTCATGCTAAATATTTAAGTCAACATGCGACATGTTCATTTTAAACTGAAGGAATTAAATAATGAGATGTTTTTAGCTACAACTACACACCTTTTTGTATCCACCAACAAGCTGGCAGCATAATCCTGATTGGGTGTTTAACCACTGTAATTACAAGAACTTCATATTTGAATTGGTGACATAGACAAATAATAAACCACACAAATAGAAAATATAAGTAAAGCAATAACTTTGAATGAAAAAAAGCATTAAACTAACATTAAGTTCACTATGTTATTAATCTACCAATCTGTCTGTTTAACAAAAACATGATTTAGTAAACAGTTGTGAAGCTCCATAACAGATATTGTATTTTGTCAAGTGGCATCATTAGAATCATCAGACACATCAGACATTTTGTAATGTTCCTTTTGTTATGGTTCAACAGCAGCTCTCAACAGGTGGATTTTCAGTCTTGATTTGGATCTCAGTGTTTCAGCTGTTTTGCGGTTTTCTGGACGTTTGTTTCAGATTTGTGGTGCATAAACGCTGAATGTTATCGTGGCTGAAGTTACAAATTTTGCACACAAAAAAAAAAAATCAAAAACATCTGTTAATGCAAAGTTATTCCAAAATGATCAATATCCACATTAATAGTCCAGTTCTGCGTTGGAGGAAAAAGGGAAAGTTGAGGCTGGAATAGAGATTTTCCTGCAGACTGAACAGTTTCCAGAGTAAAAACTGAGCGCAGCCCTGACATTCCTCCAGTTAACGTGAGTAAGCTCCTCGTGTAAATTCTCCCAAGGGCCCCTTTCCTCCTTTCTCTGAATCTGGGTCTCTCTGTGCCATTCCTCCCTTTCTTTTCTCCCCGCTGCCCCTCATTGAGCGCCCCTCTGTCCCTCTGCAGGCCCGGTGCCCAGCGCTGACCGAGCACACAGAATAAATAACCAGATCCCCTGACAGGCAGCAGAGACACAGAAGACGGCTGGCACCGGTGCTGCTGGCCCAGTTTGGGAGTTTTTTGTTTTGGGTTTTTTCTTTTTTTTGTTTTTGCTGGGAAGCCTCAGTGACCCAGCTTTTGGGGGCCGCGGGTCTGCCGGGACTTCTGGTGTGGACGGACCGGACTCGGCTGCTGCTGCCGCTGGGACGGGATGAGAGATTATTAGAATTACAACCCGGCCGGGGACAGCCCGTTTTCCGCCTGAGAAATGTCCACGCAGGGGTCGGTGCTGGCGCTCGGGAAATGTCTCGCCTGCTTGGAGTTCATGCGTAAGTGACTTCTCCGTTTTTAGTTTTCTGTCTCAACTCACTGTTTGTAGAAAATGTAGAAACTTTTCTGCGCCTGATCGAGAAAAAAAAAAAAAAAAAAAACGAGCTTCCATTTTCCCCCCCGCATCCAATGGAAGAAGATTCCCAGCGCAGGGAGGTGGGATCCGGGCATTTGGGGCTCCGGTGATGTTTCATTTGCAGCAGGAATGATCGGGGGGGAGACAGGAGAAGAATGGAATGGGTTGGGCTGTTTTGGATGAAGGGAAGACTTTAGATCAGAAAACCTCCCCTCCCCTCTGTGCGCTCGGATGATCAGATCGGACCAGACTTCTGAGTTCAGATCCCGGTTCGGCAGCCGTCCTGGCCGCTCTCTGTTGTTGTCTTTCGAAGAACTGTGTAATGTTACAGGGAATTCACTCCCCTGTTCTCCCACACAGGCCCCCGCAGCTTTATCTTCCCCTCCGAAGCGAGTTTGTGTCAGAACAGGAAAGAACTATAGAAAACAGTTTGGCGCACTCTTTGCGCTGCGCGTCCTAGTTTAGGATTTGTTTACGCAACCAGCTTTTATGCTACAGTTGGACACTGTTTGATTAGGCTTCACTAACCAGTTATAGTCTTAAAGAATAAGCCGAACAAACATTTTTATGTAGCGTCGTGAAAGTTTATCTTGGCAGATTTATTAATTTTGTATTTTTACCACATTTTTCGCACTTGACTGTATATTTTTGATCAAGTGTTAACATAGACAAAAATGGTAGCTTCAGATGTTGATTCAATTTGTTAAAGGGAAAAAGGCCCTTAAGACATAACATGTCTGAAGTAGGCTGAAAGATCTAAAAACACAAAAAACAAAAAGAAGAAGAAGAAAGAAATTCAATCCAGATTATCTGCAAACACCAATTTGCTGCAGACTTGTCATTTGGTCTACACACTTGCAGCATTTTGCATATTCTGGCTATTTATTGTTGTCCTGCGGGAACTTTGAGGTGTTTATCAAACTTTTGATAAACAGTTTGAAGCTGAATGGTTGGACTTTGCTGCAATTATTCCTAGCGTTGCGACAGTGGATTGTTGTTTTCAACAAGTTAACTTTATAACAGTACTTCTCACAGAACAAGCATATGACGACAGAGGAAAGGAAAACTCCCCTTTAACAGGAAGAAACCTCCAGCAGAACCAGAACCTGTCTCAGTAGCTGCACAATTCATAAACTAATTAATGGAAACAAACCAACTGAGGTGGGTTTTTTTTTGTTGGCTGTATTAAAATAGATGTATTTTGCAACATCTTTTTGCATCACACCAGTCACATGACCAACAACCAGATGTTACTACTGCCGCAAACCACAAAGAGGAAGACAGGAAGTGGTTTGAGGCACGGCATGTTTTTAATGACTTATCATGTGAACAAACTTGTTCACATGTGATTTTAATTGCGTGCGAAATTGTGTTTTTTCAACATTAGCAGAATATTGACAAAGCTGTGAGCACATCTGTAATGGAAATGCAGCAACTTTAAGCGGTCATCTGCATCTCTGTTGGAGTGAGACAGGATTCAACACAGACAGAAACCAGCAAATATCAACTATTGTGCAACATAAGTTATTAGCAGCTGCAGCTCCGGCACCTCCTGGACAGATTATGGTAAAGATCAGAGACTGCATAAATACTTATACAACATTTAATCTTTCTCTAAACGTCATGCTGGTTCAATTTCTGTAATTTTAAGTCAGATCAAAGCAAATCTATGAACACTTTTATTTTACTTTGACAAAGCTTTTCTATAAATCCTGCAAATTTAATTGAGTTTTCCTCATGAATTTCTTTCACAAACCTTCCTGTCATGAAAAGGGACATTCATGCAGTATAACAATGAAATAATTAGGTAAAACATAGAAAAAATCAATAATGAGATTATTACTAAACCACTGAGAAAGTCTGGTGTAAAAGTAGGCCACGTCGTAGTCGAGTTAATCCAAGTGTGTTGGGATTTTAATAATGAAGGAAAATGTGCAAAATTATTCTTTTGCGATTCATTTAAACTTTTATAATTATTTTCTGTTTATCCAACATGTGTGGTGTGTTCTGCAGCTTTACTGTCTGCGGGTTTTAAATTAATAAAGGAAACAGATACAGCTATCCAAGCTTAATCTGAAGAAGTGAGGCAAAAATAACAGTTTTTCTTTCTGCAACAAAGACATGAACTCAAACAAGACTTCAGAAATATAATAAGGCGAGTGAGGGCTGGAAGTTTACGCAGCAGAGAATCAAACAGGATGTCCTCTCTGGACAAAAGGAGCGTCCCTCAGGTTTAATGTGAACGCTCACAGAGTGGGACAAG
Organism: Poecilia reticulata; assembly: GCF_904066995.2. Lineage (NCBI taxonomy): Eukaryota > Metazoa > Chordata > Actinopteri > Cyprinodontiformes > Poeciliidae > Poecilia > Poecilia reticulata. The sequence goes on along the minus strand of NC_088845.1, from coordinate 2,943,057 downwards.
AAAATGTCAGACAATGAAAGTTCAGTTGAATTGTAGCTGTTTACATCTTCCAACCTCAAGACACATTACAAAACAGACTGGTTCCCTCCACATCTGTTCATGAAAATTGTAGTTATATGGTCTAATTCAGATTCAGATAAAGAGGAGTCAATAATTATCAATATTGTGATTGTCCAGCTGGAGGAATTTGACCTGTCACCTCTGTAAACTCATCACAAAGAAACCAATTGTTTGGTGCTCTGTGATGCAATAATGTACAAGAATTTAGGATTTTAATTTGAGTTAACCATGAAAAACTTAATTTTTTATTCATATGAACTCATTGTATCATAACTCTCTGAATGACTGCTGTGTTTTTCTCTAAAAACTGATTGTTGTAACTGATAACATCCAGAGAGACAGCGGACAATAGCTTGTCCAAAGAGACATTTTGTTTCATTTTTTTTTCTAGAACTGATCACTGAAGCGACCCATTGAGTTATATTCTTCTCGATCAGAGCAGCACTCGCTCTGCCTTCTGCATGCCATCCTAATGAGAAAAGGAGAACAGGTTATTTGAAAGGAGGTGTTGCTTTTAGAGGCGAATGTTGAAATGAACAGCTGCCTTTCAGAACCAGCTTCCAGGTTATTAACCGGTTAGAGAGGTCTGGGAAAATGTCTCCACCAGATTAGCTTCACAATGTTTAGCTCAGTGGTTTACAAGTTAGAGAAAATGTTTCTTATATTTTTACTTTTTTTTTTTTATTGATATACGACATTATGTATTAGAGACAGACTAAGAACTGTTTTTTTTTCATATTATGAGAATGAAGTCAGAAAACTATGACAATAAAGTCCTAATAATAAATTAATTTTTATTCATGTAGCGCCAATACACAACAAATGTTGTAATTATTCAAAGTAGTTTTAAAAAGTTTCTATTTAAGGAAACTCAGCAGATTGCATCCAGTCATTCACTTTTCTTGGCGACAGCAGAAAATTGCTTGCATTGTGGTATTAGCTTTACACCAAACTCTCATTCTGAGCATGTATGGGGCGACAGTGGAGAGGAACAACTCCCCTGTACACAGGAAGAAACCTCCAGCAGAACCAGAACCTGGCTCAGTACGAGCAGTCATCTGCCACCAGCGACCGAAGGGTTTGAGAAGACAATGCAGATACACGCAAAAGAAGAATAACAGGATTATTTTCTATGTTCAGGAGAGGCAGTTATCTGGTTTAATTCCCTCCTCCAGGAAGGTATCACAGCTAACAAAACGCCAGACCAGGTGCAGCTTCTATGAAGAGAAAAATAACGGAGAAAACAGAAAAGTTAGGTAATGCAAAATGAAGAGTAGCATAAGAAGAAAGTGAGAAAAAGTGGTCAGTTTATCCTCCAGTAGCCTAAACCTATAAACCTCAGGATAACCCAAACCGATTTAACTGCTTTATCAAGGGAATCAATGAAGGGAAGCTAAAATAGGGGGGAAATTATCTCTCTTTTTAATTTTAGTCAGAACTCTTGCTGCAGCGATGGGATCAGCTGAAGGCTTTTAACTTTTGGATCGATGTTGAGAAACTTTCCCATTTCACAATTCCATTCTTAGGACCTTTCTGCAAATGTGTTGAACTAAAATCTCGGAGTAAAACTTGATCACATCATTAAACTGTTTTTAAAACGTTGAGGCGCTAACTGGAAGGTGATTTTTAAGTCAATGAAAAATGAAAAAGTTGACAAGATAAGAGGATATTTAGGAACAAGTTCCTCAAACAATCTGGACTCATCTCGATAGAAGAAACATGGCGGAACAAACTCGAGACTGCAACTGATTGCACTACCTGAAGAACCGTTCAGGAGCGGAAAGAACCGGCTCTTTTCCAGTCGCAAGCGAGCCGAAAGTTGTGGCTCCTGGAAGAGAGCTGGAATTCCCATCGCTACTGGAACACATGGCTCTTGTTGTTCCTGCGGAGATCCACGTGAGCACCGTACGGCGCTTCCTATTGGCTGGGCCGGGACAAGAGACAAAAGAAAAGCAGCTGTGGATGTTCGGGCCTTACACAATTAAACGGAGCCGCGGAGAGCGGAGGACACCCAGCTCAGCCCAGCCCAGCCCAGCCCAGCTGTCTGTTAGCGGGACGAAGGCTCTGTCAGCCCCAGAATGGAGGAGAAACGCCGCGGTACGTCGGTTCACCTTTTAAAAAAAAAAGCTTAAGAGGATTTTAATTAGCTTCCTTATAGTTTAAGTTTTCCAGCTGCAAGTCTCTGGTAGTCTGTCGCCCCTGTTTTTCCGCCCAAATTCCTTTAAATTGCAGTTTAATAAGTGGGAAGGGAAAGAAAGCGATAAACACATTTAACTGGGCTGAGACAACTTCGTTTGAGCTGCATGACGACTCTTTCCAGCTTGTATTTTTCCATAATGTTAAAAGTTTTAGTGTTGGAAAACTAAATTTCTAAGGACTTTTTTTTTTAAGTTATACAGAACTCTAAATTTAAAGCACTAACGTGTTTAAATTACCAAATAAAACTGCAGTAGCATCTCTTCCATATGAAGACAAAGAGTTTTGTTTTTTCTGGAGCTGTTAAATCCCTTGAACTCTCCCAGTTGAGTGTTTGTTTAAAACTGTGACTTCATGGATGTTGAGCAATGAGCAGAGACTTGTTTCTTTTTGACACCCTGTTCTCTCTCGGGACTTACTGACTCCCTTATTACATCATTCAGAGTGTTCATAAATGCCTTAAATGAAACAAAAACACAGATTTGGTGTCCGATTCGGCTGAAAAATATATTTTTGATTTTAAAACTCGCTGGTCTCGAAGATGAACTCATCTTTCCAGAATAGCTGGTGCTGTTGCATAACATTACAGAGCTTTTCACATGAGACGCTGACGGTTTGCAGGAAGGTGGTGAACAGGAAGGAGCAGCGGTGGTGGGAATACTCCTACATGGCTTCAGCCTGAGGAAGCAAAGGGAACAGAAGATGAAAGTCAGATCGTGACCTGCTGTCATGCTTGTGAACGTTTCCAAAAGTCGTGTCAATCAGTCGGGGTTCAGCGGTTTACTGGTGGTTTATTTTTCCTCATCTGTTCAGATTCAAATGAGTGATTGGAGGCCTTTTTTCTCTAATTGTTATTTTGGGGGTTTATGTGGAGAAGTTCTGAATAGTCACCATCTTACCTGGTGTAATTAAGTGTCTTTTTTCCTTCAGGTTGCATAAAACGTATAATACACTGATGGTGCAATCTGCACCAAAAATTCAAACTTTTTCTGGTCTGTAAATGCATCAGCAAACAGATTATTCTCTAATAATAATTGTGTTGAGTTTAGTAAAAAGCAGAAGGAGGGTAGTAATGTGTTGAATTCAAAACTAATGTCCATTAATAAGCTGCAATATATTTTTTTTCCCACATTATGTCCACATAAAATGAAAACAAAACTTTTTCACCTCTTAATAATCATACGCTTTGCTTTCCTTTTTAAATTCAAAGTCAGTAGAAAACTACTCATCCGGTTGTTCTGCATTAAATTGATTTACTAAACTTTGTTAAATTCAAACATTTTTTAAAGATCTTATTTACTCAGATCGTATTTTTGTTTTCTGGCTAAAAATGGAAGAAAATAAAAATGGGTTGTCTCCTCCCAAAGCAACATTTAGTTAATGAAACTGACCGTTTTTTGCATTTCAATATGAAACGACTACTTTTGTGTCGCGCAGAAGTTTTTTATGACGTGTAAAATGTTTGAACCACATTAGCTCTGTCCTAGTGTCTTTCTACCTGAATGCAATAATTAGCATTCAGTTCTGATAATCACCTGATTACACAGTTTAACCTTCTGAAATATTAGTGTGTGTGACCTTTATGTTTTGGCCCGGGGTTGTAGTTAAAAAATTGGAAGTTTTGTTTTTGCATTCAAAGTAAAACAGAAATGAAAGTAACTTTCATTTTTTCTTGAAAACGGCCCTCTGAGCCAAAGAGTTCCAGCGTGGGTTCTGGTCGTTGTTTTCAGACGATACTTGAATTAAAAGAAAATCCAACATGGAAACTTTGTGCCCGGCTTGACAATCAAATTTTGCTTTTGTTGTTTAGAGTCGTTTTTTTCTGTTGACTTCTTCTACTCACCTGCTGGGAAACAAACAGGTTAGGCTGTGCAATCTGACAGGTGACTGCAGCATGTGGAAACAAGCTCCTGATGGTGTTAATTTAACGGGCTGAGGTTACTGAGCTCCACACGCGGTAATCGTTCTGCTCCAGACTGGACGTGTTCCAGCAGAACGGTGGAATTTTCCAAACTTCAGCCCAAGGATTGAGACGAGGGAGTTGTCCTGGCAGAGCCAGTGTGTGTGGGTGTGGGTGTGGGTGTGTGTGTGTGTGTGTGTGTGTGTGTGTGTGTGTGTGTGTGTGTGGGCGGGCAGCATGCTCTCTGCAGACCCATCTCTTTGCCAGATTCAGACCCATAAAGACGTTCATTGAAGGAGGTCACATGATGAGATCATGAGCCGGGGAGGCGACGGGTCTCAGATGGAGGGCAGACGAACAAAAGAAAATGTATTTTCTTTTGTTTCATGCACATGATGGATTATCTGAGTTCATTTAACCTCTTTAGCATGAAATATCGCCTGTTTTGACAGAAAAGTACATTTATTTTTATGTTTTCTGCATAGAATTCAGTTTAATTTAGAGATGATACATTTTAAATCAGATTTTCTCGTAGACTGGTTAGAACCCCTTTTAGCGAGTTATGTGAAGGTTTGAAAAAGGTTTAAAAATTATTATAATAATTTAGTTTATGTTTAACTAGGGCTGGATGGTAAATCAACAACAATATATATTGTGATAGACACTTGATCAATATCAATAGATAATACATCTGATGGAATATTTAAGAATATTCACTGAAATCTGATTCGGAGCCGAACAGCATTCTGGGAAATGTAGGCTGCTCAACCTCTCACAGCTAGCTTAGCAAGGCTGGTAGCATCAACTCGCTCTTTGGTTACCTAGCAACAACATGTTGAGTGACTTGTGTTTCAGGTTTCTCCATCGTTCCTCATCATCGCTTAAAAACAAACAGAAAACTGGATAAAACAGGAAAGATCAGGCCACCAGTTTTTCAGTATTTCAGATATTTAAAACTAATAATTATTTATATTGACTGATCTAAAACGTTTATATCATGAAAGGGTTTTTACCCATATCGCCCAGCCTAAGTTTAACTGGTTCTAATTTTTCTTGATCAGTGGAGGTCATGGTGTCAGAGTGTTTTCTGATAGAATAAGGTTTTTGTTTTTACTTCTAAGCCTCTGGATGTCCTCCAATTATCTTTGGATATTTAAATATTATCACAAACAAAGACGACATGTTCAAACTTCAAAAATCTGTTGTCCTTGATGCCAATTCAGAGGTCAGACTCTTTAATTATTACCTCAGGCTCTAATGGATACTGTGAAGAACTCAGGATTTGTGCCAGAGTGTGTGTGCATCTCTTGAAGATGTTTTGTGTTGGCAGAACGTGTGTGTGTGTGTGTGTGTGTGTGTGTGTGTTGCCTCATTTCCATCCCATTCAGAGTGTTGCAGCCATCGTCTGGCCTCTGAAGGCTTCAGGCCACAAAGCTCACTTTGTCCCTGTTAGTAGGCCAGATCCTGCAGCTGGGTTTCTGCAGACGGCGAGGGGCTCCGAGGTCCAGGGGACCCGGGGACCCCGGTGAGGCGGGAACTTCAGAGTTTGAGGAAATGTTTTATCCTGTCAGTCTGAGGACACACACTCTGACGGGTCAGCAGGTTTATTCAGCGTGGGTTCTGGTCGGGTCAACACCAACCAGTGTTCCCATTTAAATATTTTACTTCTGGTTTTGCTGTCAGCCTTGATCGTGAATAATTTGAAATAAGATGTCTGGTGTTTTTTTTTTTGCTACGTTAAAGTTTCTGCAGTTATAACGAATAAAAAAAGCAGCTGATCTGTGATGTGGACGTAAAGTTTTATCCCAATATTTTACCATCGTCACAGTAAAAGTGAGTCAGTTATTTCATCATTTTTAGGTAACTGTTGCTGTGACACAGCATTTATATACCTCCAAACACAAATGATGCTCTTTAATAACATTCCCATTTGTAATGCGCTTCTTTAAGACACGAGTAACGAGGAGAAGTGATTTATATCACTAAAACTGCACAATGTAATTATATTTTCAGATTTATTTGTTTTTATTGAACTAACAGTGGGCAAAAGAGTAAAACTGTCAACAATAAGGACAATTTCAGAGAGTTTTAAACATCATTAATTGGAATTTATTATAACGATGGATTCCAATTAATTTAATGGAATTTATTCATTTAGTTAAATGATGATTAAGCTCATTTAATTACTATTAAGTGATGATTATTTATCATTTACTACAATATAATCAGAAGCTTTTTTTACTTGTAGATAAATTCCTGCATAGATTTGTACATTCTGAAGACCATTTTATTGGGCACATAATAATAATAATTATTATTTTTAGTGTAAAAACCGTGCGTGTTGCTGTTTGGTGACAAGTCTGTTAGGGAAGATTTGTGCATCAGTCAGACAGCGAAGCTCGTCTGAGATCCAAGCTTGTATCTCTGAAGACGTGTAAGGAATGCTCCTCGTAAACATGTTGCTGCACGCTCTGCGTCTGATCACCGGCGAATCCTGTTCGACAGAGCCGCTCATTCTTCCCATCGGTGTGTGGGAGGGAGGGTCTGGAGAGCAGCCACAATAAGAGATTGTTCTGCTGCAGTCAACAAACATGTCTCTCTGAAGGACTCTGTCACATGAACTTGAATGCTGGAGAGAAGCTGTGCAGCTTGGAGAATGAGGAAGATTTGTTTCTGTTGGCTGCCGTTCACCACAGGGAGGATCAAAACCAACCTGACTGTGTTTGGGAGGAAAACCGGCTTTGATTCTTACTGTGTTCATTGTATCCTGCAGTGTTTCCCGTGTGGAGGGGAATCGGGGCCAGCAGCGCCGTCGGGTGGAGCCAGGGCTGGGGCCGCTGCTTGAAATGGGAGCCCGGTAGCCAGGAGCGGGGCAGCAGAATCCCGGTGTTTGACTATCCAGTCTGGTTGGTGTTCTGCCGCCGGGGGCGTGCCAGGCTCAGGGAGGTGTGTCAGCGGGGCCGGGGCGCCATCAGGCTGCCAACAGACCTGCTGAGCTTAAAACTCCCCCAACTCTTCGACATCCATCAGGTTCCCAAGGTAAGAGTCAGGAGTCTTTCTGATCCCGAACCGGAAAAAAACGACCAACTTCTGGTTACTCCTGACTGTCAGGAAACGTCATGCAACTCTAGCACAAAGCTGAATCAATCACATAAACCAAAATAAGTCAAACAATGACAGAACAGTTATGGTCAAAAACTCTAAAACGACTATTAATCATGTCTCTGTGGTGAACTAGGGAATCAGGGTCGTATTTAAGAGAGACATGCAAAATTCACTTTTTTAAAAAACATTTTTCTAGTTTCATTTTGAGTTTCTACCACTTCCAAAAACAACACAAGCACTTAAAAAAAAAAAAAAAAAAACGCCACCAAGACGGTTTTTGGCAGCAAGTTCATGTTTTTTGTGTGTCTGGAATATGAGGCGTTTCAAAAACCTCCAACATGTAAAGTCACAGTCAGCATCTGCGCTTCACCTAGCAACCCCGTTACCTAGCAACCCCGGCGAAGTCTAGCCCATTACCCAGCAACCCCAGTGGAACTCCTGCATGTTTGGTCAGCTGGGTTTACTGCTGTACAATGGCTGCTGGCAAAGACGAGTGTTTTGTTGTTGTCTTGCCATCCAGAAACCACTTGCTGCATTCTTGTTTGTGCAGGAGGCTCTACTAATGCCTTTCAAAGATGTACGGTTGCATAGTTGCGAATCTGTTTGGAGCCATTTTCAAATGCAATGAAGTATTTTAGAATTTTAATTGGACTGAAGAAGATTCTTATTGGTTCAAGAAGAATGACTTCCAGATTACAAACCAGTTTCTGAAGCTCTGCTTTACATAAAGTTGTTTCTTCCCAGAACATTTAGAGAAAACCAGGAACTGTTTTGTCCGAAGGTGTTTTTCCCCTTACGTTGTCACTTTAATTCTGACACGACTACGTCTCGGCTGAGAACTTCTGCTGACATCATCTTCCTCCCTGCAGATTAACGTGCACACGGGTTTTCCTCGGGGTTGGCGCTCCAGTTTCAGGTCTAGTGTCTGACCGGCCGCCGTGCCGCTGCACGGACCTCATCTTTGCAACCCAAATGGAGTTTGGAGGAGTTTTTGCATCAGAAATTCCAGCAATGCAAAGCCATGAATGTCAACAAACGAGATTCTCTTCGACATTTTAACTGCTTCTAATCTGCGTCATGAGCTCTGAGAAACTGCCAATCATATTAAAAGTTATTCTCCAGGTTAAATGAATTTTCTTCTCAATAAGCGGATTATCACAAAGTGTTGCTGAAGCAGAATTACCTTCACTGCAAACCCAGCTGATGGAGATGGTTTAAGATAAAAAGGGAAAAGAATAAGCCCTATTTTTATTTGATGAAACTGAGTCCTTTTGTAACTGAAGCATTGATAACTCATCCATCCATCCATTTTCTTGCACCCTTTTTCCCTCAGTGGGGTCAGGAGGTGCTGGTGCCCATCTCCAGCCAACGTTTCGGGCGAGAGGTGGGGTACACCCTGGACAGGTCGCCAGTCTGTCGCAGGGCAACACAGAGACACACAGGACACACAACCATGCACACACACTCACACCTAGGGGCAATTTGGAGAGACCAATTAACCTGACAGTCATGTTTTTGGACTGTGGGAGGAAACCGGAGTACCCGGAGAAAACCCACGCATGCACAGGGAGAACATGCAAACTCCATGCAGAAAGACCCCAGGCCGGGAATTGAACCCAGAACCTTCTTGCTGCAAGGCAACAGCTCTACCAACTGCGCCACTGTGCAGCCCGATTGATAACTCATCACTGCTGCTAAATATTTACAGAACCCCCATCTGTGTTTATGTTCACATCTTCTCTCTGAGTACAGTTTGATCCAGTTAGACATTTTAAACCAAACAGACGATTTCAGCACTTTGTCAGAGGACGCTGTATCGCTGAGGTGTTTTTGTAAAGCGAGCTGCATCTAATCTGCAGTAGTGACTAGCTGAGGCATTTTGTTTTTACTTTTAATAACCCGACACCTGGGTAACGGCTCGCTTTTCTTTCTAGATACATTTCTCAACTGGAGAGTCTATAATTACAAACACTTGGGTGAAGAAAGTGGCTGAAACAATTTACCTGTTGGCATAAAACATATTTATTTTTTTTTAGGAGAAAGTAGTTACTGAGCAGACCTGAAAGAAAACATTCCTTACAGGTTTGAGTTTGAGAAGCTGGGTAACAATTTTTCTTCTTTCTTTTATTTGTGCACAGTTCTGTCCAAAAGTTCTGACTTGTCTTTCCTGTGTTGCTGGGAAGCTGATTAGTTTTTGTAATCTCCCAAAGTTGTTTTGATTGAAATTGCACCGATTAGGTTGATACAATTTGCTTTTCTTCTCTGCATTTGTTTGGTGGCACACACACACACACACACACACACACACACACGTTGGCTTTGTGGAAAGACTGGACTGAAAATGAGGAATGCATCAATCCAGATATTGAAAAAAAGAACTGGTATCAATGTTTCCAATCCATAAAGACAGATCTATTGAGTCTAATTCTACGCTTTTCCTTCTGAACAGCATCATGCTTTATTATTTATTTTACATTATATTTAGAATTACTAATTGCCCTTTCTGAACCATTTGGAAAAGAAGGTTTGTTGCTGTGCATTTTCAGTTTCTTTATTATTTATTTTGCATTGGGTGTTATGCTAACTGCACTGACTGAACAAATTAAAGTTATTGTGTTTTTACATGTTTGACCAGGCTTGAGAAGCTATTGGTGTATTTAAGTGTGCTGTACTGGTGCCGAATTATCACGTACATTTTTAATTCAGTAAATTTAATTCTTTGTTTTGAAAAACGAAGACACCAATATCAGATTGGTATCTGCCGATAATAAACCTCAGGTATTGAAAGCGGATCGGTGCGTCCCTGTCAGAAATCGTAAAGAAGTGATGATTAAAAGTTGAGGCGATCGTCTGTTGGGCCCCCAGGTGTTCAGGGAGGACAGCATCATCTCCGGCTACCGTCACCCTCAGAGCTCCGCCATGGACTGCGTCCTCAGCAGCTTCCAGATGAACAACGAAACCATCAACATATGGACCCACTTCCTGCCCACATGGTGGGTGGAAACGCTTCAAGCCAAGTTCATATCCACCGTCTTTTCATTTTTTACGGTGATGATCTGGTTTTTGAAACCGTTCGCTGCAGGTACTTCGTGTGGCGCTTCTTGGCTCTGTGCTCCACCATGAACTTCCTGAACGACAGCTACACCTGGCCGCTGCTGGTCTACATGCTGCTCATCTGTATTTACCCGTTCACCTCCAGCTGTGCCCACACCTTCAGCTCCATGTCCGCAGAGTCCCGCCACATCTGCTACTTCTTTGACTACGGAGCCCTCAGCCTCTACAGTCTGGGTAAGACGCCTCAGATGCTGCTTACTGAAATAACTCTCTGCTGTTTTTATTTTAAATCTTACACCTTTGGGGGTTTTTTTTAATCTGTAATTTGGAAGTAAAATGTCACAGTTGATATTTACCAAGATCAATTTTTTCTGTAAATTTTTCAGATTTTAAATGCAAACATTAAAATGCTAGCACTTTACCACACACAGAACCGTCAGAGCATTAAGTATAGTAAAACAACATCAACTATAAGTTTCACATTTCTAATTCAGTTCAAAGATACTTTATTTATCCCAGGGGGAAACTAAATCTAACTCGTACAAATATGTTTAAGGAGTTGCCGTTTAATGCTGCAGGCAGAAAAAACATGTTTGGTAGCAACCAGTCCTGCAGCGATTCTGAAGAGGCCTCTGACTGAAGATTATTGCTGTATGACTCACGACTATCATGACTAATGACTCAGTATCTGAGCGACTTTTCACAGCAGCATGTCCTGAAGCCAGTGGTTAATGGGAAACACTTCAAATCCACCTCATTTATTTTTGCTGCTCCAGTCTGTATAATAGCCACATAGTTTCACCCATTTCTGAAGGAAAAAATATCAAAGTCATCATTTTATCTGCAGATTTTTAATCACAGCAAACCTTTGGATTATATTAATCGTTAAGTTAAATATAAAATCCTCAACAAATCCTCGGAAGCGTCTTCAAAAAGTGTCTTCAACCGACGAACCCATGTTTAATCTTCAAGTAAATCGTCGATCGTTCATGAAACGCACTTGAATTGATAAATAAAATCCTGGAGACTGAATTTAAACTCTTCTTGACTTTACTGTTGAGAAACGTCTAGAGAGTAGATGTTATTTTTTTTATTAGATAAAAACTCAGAACATGATGAGCAGGTTATGAAAACATTCCTGCTGCCGAGCATTTCCTCTTACAGGAGCCCTGAAGCACTGTGAACCATTGAAGTCGATCCGTTTAAGGACAAATTTCACCTTATTTCAGATGAAGCAGGCTGGTCATTTCTGAGGAAGTTTAACAGATAAATATGTTTTTGACTTGCAAATTTTCAACAGTAACATTCAAATGATTTTCTTTCCGTTTGTGTTGGAGCTGCAGCTGCTCAGATTTACATGTCCGACTCGACTCGGCTGATTTTTCTCTGCTCGGTTGAACTCATGCAGACACGGATCCTGTTCATGCTCACAGTAGCAGATCATATTTTCTGCCTTTCGGAGGTTCAGCACTGAATATATTAACATTGTGCCTGGAGTCTTGTTGGTGCAGATATTTCCTTAGAGTAAAACTCTAGTGCATAAACTTTTTTTGTTTATATAAAGTGCAGGACAGAAAAACTAACCCCAAAGATAAACACAGAAACGATACACTGTTACAAAAAACATTATTTTGAATTTTTAGTCATTAAATTTAATCTGCATCTCCAAATAAACTGATTTTTTTTAGTTCCAGCAGCCCTGAAACCAGATTATAAACGCTGCTGCTGAACAACCCGAGCTGCCGGTGTAAAAGGATTATTGCCCAAAATAATCCTTTTACAACTAAACTATGGCATGTTGTAAAGTTAATTAACAATAATTTGTGTCATTTAGCCTGTCATAGGAGGAAAATATGGGCGGTTAATTTTTCATCTTGTTGTTCATTCATTTAAAAAGGTCAGTTTTAAACTAAATATTTAATTAGCAAACTAAATATTTAACTTGCTAGCTAGCTAGCAAGCTATTCAATTAGCTTACTAGCTAAATATTTATCTCCTAAATATTTAGCTTTGAACTAAATATATTGCTTGCTAACAAATTATGTAGCTTGCAAACTAAACATTTAGTTATGAAGTTAAACATTTAGCTTTTTAACTGTTCAGCCAACTAAATGTTAATAAGCTAAACATTTAGCTGTTGGCTGCATGGTGTCTTTTATGACTTTGTATTTTTGTTATGTGAAGCATTTATTACCAAGTTAAATATTTAGCTCCAAAATAAATAAGTGCGAGCGAAATATTTAGCATACAGACTTAGATTGTTGTGAAATATTTAGTTTGTAACAAATATTTAGCTTGCTAATTGAATATTTAGTTTTTTACTATAACTGCACCCCATTCTAATTACAATTTAAATGTTAAGTTTATTCAAAATAAATAACATCAAGCTGGTATTAAATATTTTGTGCTATGGGGGGCTCTAGTGGTTTAATCTGGAACAGCAATGAACAGAAAACATGTTGCATCTACAACATTAAACAAACAGATGATGGTTTCGAACAGCTGAATAAAAATGAGCAAACATTAAGGTGATTCTCTGAAAACTTTGACTCTGTGAACATCCGTGTGTTTGTCTGCAGGTTGTGCCATCAGCTACGGTTACTACGTGATGCCAGACTGCTGGGTGAACAGTTGGCTTCATCAGCACTTCGTTCTCATCGCCATCGGGAACTCGCTGTTCTGCACCAGCATGTCCTGTTACTCCAGGTAACAATCTCCCAGCTCTTCTCCATGGCTGCATCTGAAATTACAGCTCGGCACCTGGAGGAACTTTTCTGTTTAATTATCTGAAAGGTGATTAAACAGGCTGGGATGTATTTTTGTTTCTTATGAGGAGTTAGCCTTGTAGATCCTCCAGGTCATCAGATACTCCCTCAGAACTAAACAGAAGTAACTTTTACTACTTCGTTTACAACAAACATTTTAAAAATGCACTGAAATAATCTCAGTGCATTTTTAAAATTTTTTTGTTTTAAGGTTTTAACTTAAAATAAGCTCTGATATCTTGCTGAAAAGTTAAGTGTGAGTTAGTTTTCTTATTTTAAGTGTAATAAAGTACTTTATTTTGTGTTTTGCAGTGTTCCTTTACTCCTTAGATTTCAAACAAACTCCCTCAAAACTGACAAAAAATGATCGTTTTTTCTTAGATATTGGCTGTTAATCTGTTTTAAATGTCTGCTTTTTTTGCTCGCATGCAACATGTAAATATGAATGTTGCCCTTTTACCTCTTTTTCCTTTTGGTATGAACAGTCCCCCATCACTTTTGCCCTCTGATACTCACTCTAGACGTCTGGAAATGCCTTTGCCAATCAGATTATTTTCACAACAGCAGCCAGCCCTCATGTAGCCCAAATTACACTGGGATGTATTTTATTTTTGTGTTTAAAATGTTGCAGCTTGTGCAAAGCTGTGCTGGTGGAACAGGGTTTGAATTTGAAAAGCATGACTCCAGTTTGCTTGAGAAGTGCTCCAAGCATTCTGCCTGTAACTGAAGGCACCTGGAAGAGCATTAAGGTTGTCATGTGGCTCGTAAGCTCCCCATAGAAACCCAAATAAACTGAATTTTTTTAGTTCCAGCAGCCCTGAAACCAGATTATAAACGCTGCTGCTGAACAACCCGAGCTGCCGGTGAAACGTGAAACATTTCCTGTTTTTTCTTTTTTCAGATTTGTGGAGCTGCAGTTCCCAAAGAGAAGTAAAGCGTTGCGAACCGGAGCGTTTGTGGTGCCGTTTATTTTCGACACTGTTCCTCTGTTTTACAGGGTGAGTCCCTCGGTTTGAACACACCGCTTCGATTATGTAATCTCTCATTAGTTTAATAAGACTCAGGATCTGACTTCCTTTTCTAACTCGATACAAGCAAATTCATGCTAGTAGTAATTCTACTAATCCTATAGATGATTAGTCTGTGTTATGTAATCTGAAATGCTGTAACAATGGAGTTCTGTGATTCTCAGGCATCCATCTGCTTTTGGGGCGGCGGCACACCGAGCGACGCCCTTTCCAGTCACTGTTACCACCTCCTCTTCGCCTTCCTCACCTGTTTCCTGTTCACCGCCCACCTCCCAGAGAGGCTGGCCCCGGGGCGCTTCGACTACATCGGTACGTCCAGATCCTCCGCTGGCCTCCTGAACTGTCTGACTCGTGGCGTCACTGGGGGAGCTGCAGAAATCTGATCCAAAAATTGACTTTTATGGAGGATTTGCTCAAAGAAAGTCAGAGGAAGTTTTTTTCCCCACAAGTTAAAACAAATTTAATCAACAAATGAAGTCAATTTCATAAATAAATAAAAAATATCATAAAACATATATACATCCAAAATTAAGAGATTTTGAAGATTTACTGTATTGAAGGAAAGGCATCTTGTTTTCAGTTTTTTTTCAGGGGCTCAAATGGACAAATTTACTTTTGGAAGTAAAAACATGATTTAGGTCAGTTTCTTTCAAAATGCTTACTAAACTTAGCCCAGTTTAATAAACTCAATAAAAGCTGATAGGGCTGAAACGATTCCTCGAGTGATTCGAGAACCTCGATTATTAAAATTCCTCGAGGAAAATTGACCTGCCTCGAAGCTTCGTTAATTTATGTTTTATTATTTAGCGCACCGTGTTTCAGCCGGAACATTATTTGCGTTGCGCGGAGCTCTGACTTCCGCCTCTGAGTTGTTGACGGAAGCTACGTGTTAGCGGCATAACGTCCAATCTTCAGGTTCGGCCCGCGGGGATTTTACTGATTGGTGATAATTCCGGGTTTTCATCGTTTTTGTGGGACCAATAAACATCCTTAAAATGACCGGCGCGATGCCGGGAGTTCGGCAGCCTTTCTGCTCCGGAGCTGCTGGTTGAACGGCGGGAAGAAGCTGAGGAGGATTTCTACAGGTGAGCGGAGAGACTGAACACGGCGGGCGGCTGAGGATTGATGCTTACAGGGTAAGAGCAGCTTTACGGACGAACCGCACAATAAACTTATATCATCCCGGTCTGAACAAACGGGAGGCGGAACATGGCTGGTAGATGAGTTTCTGAACGGAGGAGCCGTAAATATCCCGTGTTGCTCCCCTGGTCTACAAAAAAGTAACTGGTAGGGAAGCTCAAAGGTGGAAAAAATAGACTGATGTTGATATCCGATAGTAACACTGGTGTTATGGAAGATTTACCAATATTTTATTTCATAATTGTTTTTATCCGATTACTCGATTAATCGTAAGAAAAATCTATAGATTACTCGATTACTAAAATAATCGTTTACAACAGCCCTAAAAGCTGATTTGGGTGCAGTGAAGCTGGCTCTGCAGTAAAATGTCTGTGGCTCCACTTGCTTGGTTATAAAGAGACGAATACCCTGTGTGGGACTTAACATTTTCCATTGTTGGAAAATGATGTCCGTAATAATTTACAAATTAAAAGTCTCTTCATCAGTCACCAGGTCAAATTTGTATTATTTTTGGAGTAGTGGGCCGTGAAAAATCAGTCCAAGGGCCACAAATGGCCCCCGAGCCACACTTTGGAGAGAGATACAAACTTTGTATCAACTCCTCATAAAATAAACTGATGTGTGTGATTAAAGTGAATAGTTTTTTTCCTGAATCGGGTGTAGCTGTTGAATAATACTCTTTTATCTGAGCCTGAACAATACTGGATCCACATCAGAGGCTTTTGATTGGACGCCATGGAAACTCCTCCGATTGTTTCCTTGCTCTCCTGTTTGTGTTTCATTGTTAGAAATGATAAAGTCTGTTTACAAGTTAATCCAAATATTAAAATAAGCATCAGCAGAGATTTTATAACTCAAAAAAGTTCCTTTATTATTTAAACCTTCGAGTCTAAAACTGGAAAAATGTTACTTAACTTTGTATTAATACAGAATCTGGTGTAAATATTTCAGAAGATTTAATTTTAGGTATATAGTGAGAATATGTTGTAGTTACTGCTCATCTCATTTTTAAGAAAATGTTAAAAATATATTTTTATATTGATTTTTTTTCATAATCATTCAATCCTTTGTTTGTAAAATGTTTGTAAAAAAATTAAATCTCCTCCAAAAAAATGTTAAACTAAAAAGATTTTAATTTGCATATATCAGAGCAGGGATTAAAACGGGAAATAATCCAACGGTCAATCCACGATTTTCTGATTTTATTTATTAGGATGAAAATAACATTTTTTGGTGCCATTTCAAAGATATTGTCATTGACTTTTGCTATTTTTTCCTCATTAAACCCCAAATAAAATCTACATATAGAAGAAAAAAGATGAGAATCAAATAACAAGCAGACGGATTTGGACACAAGTATTTTTGATCCTGTTTTTAATCTTTGTACGCTTGAAATGAGACAAAACTAACTTACAAATAACTTTTCAGGAAGATATGGAAGCTTGTTTTATGTGAATAATTCCTTAATTTTGATTAAAGTACTAGTTCTACTGCCAGATAATTTTACTTTTAATAGGACATTTTCCACACCAAGTGAAATAATCTGCCAGTTGAACTATCACTTTTAATAAATATTAATAAAAGTATTGCCCATATCTTGCTGAAAAGTTACTTATAAGATAGTTTTCCAAAGAGGAATAAGATATTTGAACTAGAAACTAGACGTAGTTTGTAAGATTTCGTCATTTCTGCAGTGTGAGCTTCCAGTTGCTGCTATAAACTTAATTACTGCAGAATGTTTTTATGCCTTTTTGGGAAAAATGAAAAACAAATCTGTAGTTTTGCTTAAATCCATGGAAACGTTTCAGTTTCAGGGATTTGATTAGAGGTTTTACTTTGAAAAATTGGCCTATGTGTAGAGCTTCCTGTGATCCGCCGGGTGTCACCTGCTTCGCTAACGGACTCCTCTGCTCGCTCGTTTAGGCCACAGCCACCAGCTGTTCCACATCAGCGCCGTGGTGGGAACCCACTTCCAGATGGAGGGCGTGGTCGCCGACATGACGTCGCGGAGGGCGTGGCTCCAGCTCCACGGGGCGACGCCGTCCTTCCTGGGGACCATCGGGGCGCTCGCCGTCAGCGTCGCCCTCAACCTGGCCGTCATCGGCATCTTCAGCGCGCCGCTGCTGTGGAAAAGCCGGCCTGGCTCCGCCCAGCAGCACGCCCACAGGGAGCAGTGAGGAGGCGCTCCCAAAGCGCGGCGGACTCATCGGCTTTCCAAAGGAAAGGTTTCCCAGTAGCGCTGGTTTCACAGTCCCTCTGTTGTCTTAAGTGTTTGTGTCTGCGCAGCGGCTGAAGACCCAGGCTCGGCTTCTGAAGCCTCGTCCTGATGTTCGGGTCGAGGAAGGCTCTGGGTTGAAGGACGCCTGCTGCAAGTTTTTAAATCTCAAACTGGAAACATTCGGTTCAAATTGGGCGCAGTCTCAGAATTTCTTTCAAAGTATTCCTCCTAACTGGACATGTCAGTTGGTCGGGTTGTTCTGCGAGCGCAGCGGCTCGGTAAAATAATGCAGATTGGATCGGCAGCTCTTAAACCTCCACAGATTGATTCCGCTCCTCGCTGACGGGAATTGATTTTCAGAGCCGTGTGGTTTATTTTTTATTTCTCCTGATTGCCCGCCTCATTATAAACCACACAATCTGCCCTGGAAGGGGGGTGCAGGGGGGGCAGAAAGTGTGGCGGTGATTAAAAGACGGGTACCACTTTCACAACGTTCCGTTCCCATGGCAGCGGCGGAGCGGCCTCTCGGTCCGTCAGGAAACTGATGCTAATTACATTCTGACCTTATTGACGTTCAGAGAACTTTAACGTTTGTTTCACACACGTTGGTGGGATTCAGAGAAACGGACAAAGTGGAGTTTATTTGGAATCATTGCCATTCATGATCATTTTTGTAGAACTGCATTGAAGCAAAAACATTAACGGCTCCTTTATGCTTCGTAAATCTCAACCCAGTTGACTCTTGTTTACGTAAACCACTGAAATAATTTCTTTTAAGAAATTTTAATCCAAGTGCAAAATGTGATAAAGAAGCAAGATTTTCTCCTATTAATTGCATTTATCTTAAAAGGATCGTGTTCTGTCTGCTCATTTTTATAACCTTAATGATCCTAAAGCAAGTGGAAAAAAATCCAGATCATAAAGCTACTTTTCATCTCAACCTTTTTTTATTTAAAAATAGTTTGCTTGACCCAGGATTCCTGCTCTGTGTGGAAAAGCAGTGCATTTAATATTTTCTGTCTGGATGAGTAACGGGTTAAAAGTGATGGGAAATGTTGATTTGCAGAAATCAAAAGCTTTTAAATACATTTTTAGAAACTGTTGCAAATTTTCTATATTTTATCAAAGAAAATAAATCTAATCTAATATGGTCATTATGTGTGCAGAGATCACATATTTGTTAGAAATAATGACAAATCATGATTGCTGCTCAAATGAACCATTTTTGCATTGGATCGTCTGAATTCTGGTGTAAAGCTGCTATTTTTGTTTGATTGTGGCTGAAAAATCTGGAAGAGAAAATGCAAAATTAGATTCTGGCATAAAAAAAACAGTTGCTTTCTAAATTTTTAGTTTTTTTTTTCCCCCCACTTGTTTAAGGAAAAGTTTTTGACCTAAATGAGCAACAATAAGCCTGTAGATCCGGCAGCAGGACTAACAGAAGAGGACGGTTAATTGGAGTCTGGATGTCGCAGATGAAGGTTTTCTCCGTTCCTCATTTTAACTGACAAACGGGCTGAAATCCGTATAAAGCAGGTTTCTTCTCCGGTAGAAATGCCACGCTGCTAACACGCGCTCACTCACACACATTCACACACTCGTCATGTTTAGTGGAACGACTCGGTCAGCGGGATAACCGTAGGTGATTTAAAGGGAATGAGGTGCAGTCCAGGTCCGTGTCGGACGCTGAGGTGGAAACGTCGGATGGAAATTGTGAGTAGAAAACACAAAGTGCACACACACACTCTTCTATTTTTTTATATGTATATTGCCAGGGTTACTGTGCTGGGTTTGAGTGGCAGCATCAGATTAAAGAGCACTCTTTACCCTGAATGTATTTTTTTATTATTTTACCTCAGATTTTCCTCGTCTCAGCATTCATCATGTTGCAACATTCCCCAGTTTGATTCAGGGATTTTCTGTGGCATTCCTCTCATTGTTCTTCCTCAGACACTTAAGGGTCAAAACTTCAACATCATGTGTGTATATATATATATATATATTTATATATACATACTTCTTCCAAACTGCATTATTTTGATGAGAAAATCCAACTTGACCGGATCACTGTAACGTCTTTCCGTTGAGTCTCTGTGGACGGAGTGATGCAGGTTGCACTTACTTTTTTTTCTTTTTTTTTACATACTGTGTATTGAAGGATTTATTTTTTGGGGATCAAATGCAACAGAAACATAATGTTAGTAGGAAGATTATGATGATGTTAGAGGTTAGTGGAGGGAAAAACTATCGGTGCCTTTTTTTTTAAAGTGTTTTACACAATTTTTTATTTTCTTTTAAAATCAGAGCTCTTAAACGGTATAAATACTTATTTACATTTTGTGTACCATTTGTAATTTGCCGCTTTGTTTTATTAGACATAAATAATAAATTAAAGCTTTTATAAAAGTAGCTGTTGTCACTGGAATCATTTTATGTACCTGAAAACAAACCGGTTTCATAGTTTTTATAAATTCAGCTGCGGACTGAGTTGTAAAATCCTGTCGCCACCAGTGCAGAGCTACTGCAGCGGAGGTGTGTTTGTGTGTATGTGTGTGTGTTTGTATCACGCTGTGAACAAGAAGGGCTGAAATAGACGCTACTTCTGAAATTCAGAGTAAAGAAAAGCATCCAGGACAGACTGAGCGTCTGCAGGGATGGAGCCTCCTGATTGGTCAGGACACCTGCAGAAGAAAAGGTGAGAACCATCTTTGAGTTCTGTGTTACAAACAGCGAAGCATGCTGATAAAATCCATGCCTCTCGTCCAAGCAACCGGAAATTAGCCGGAGCAGTTCGCGTATGTGACCACCAGAGGGCAGTGCAGAACAACAAGCTCTACTCCAGGCCGAGCAGCGAAGAGTAAGGAGAGGGCGAAGCTTATTCTGCAGGTAAATCGGGTTTAGGAGCAAAATATTTAGTATTAAAACCGGGTTTCTGTCTGTCAAAAGCTTTTAGTTTATTTTTTAATTAGAATCAATCGGTAAGCTTTTTATGTTGTTGCATTTTATCTGTTTATTTGAATGCATTTAACTTTAAATTCAGATATTTATTTTGGTAATTATTTAACCTTTTTTCAAATATTGAACCCTAGAAGACAAATGAAAGGGCTGCAGGATAAAATACTGGACGGTTTTTAAAAGCTTGTGGATTCCTTGATCAAGTTGTGCAGTTTTGTCGGCCGTGCTTTTGATTCATTAGCTTCCTTTCTTTTCCTACTGTGAGACCTCACAAGGTGGTCTGCAAAGCACAGAGTGGTTTATTATTAGCTGTGGACACAGGCCACAATGAATTGGCTCTGCCATTATCCTAAAAGAAATAATTATTATGAGGAATCAATATTCTGTGTGCGTACATTATGAGATGAGGTGAAGGACTGAAAAGGAAAGTTTCCTGCTGCAAAGCTCTAATAGGACTTCCATTTTAAAAATGGCCTCATTTCCAGCTCTTATTATCCTCCATATTCCACATCCAACCAGGGTGGAGCCTCGAGTGCTTATTAAAAAAAGCTTCATTCTGAAACCACAAAGGGAGCCCTTAAGGAGACCAGGGACAAACACTACACTCTGTTCTAATCCTATCTGGCCTGAATCTGCTTGTAAGACACTAGAAGAAACAATATGCCAGACACGAGTCCTCCAAGTGTTTTTTTTTTTTTTTCCACCAGATGCCCCCCCATCTCTCCCTCCTCCCCCCGGTACACCAGGGAGGAGGGGAGAAAGGGATGATAGCATTACTCACAATCCATTACCCCTCCCCAGAGACGCTCTGCATAAGAGTGATGGAGGCGAGATTTTTATTTTTTATTTTTGGAGGGTGTTTGTTTGCTGAGGGGGGGTGACGGTAAGGCAATATGAAACATGATTATTCCTTTTCAATAACCGTCTGCTGAGCATCCCATGGAGACGTCGCAGGTTGCTGATTAGTTCGTCAAAATAAGAGAAGGCTCCTGAATAGCTTGTTAAGATGCCCAACTTTAAGTACAGACAAGAGCACAGATCATTATTCACTCTGAAGAGTATCTTAATGATGGATTGACCGACGCACAGGGACTCTTTTTTTTTATCTAGTTTTTTTTTTCAAACAACTTTATTTTTAAGGCCAGACAATATACAAAGTGCTGGAGGAACAATGAAGATACAGTCTGAGTCAGAAGTTTACATACAGCAACCAAGAGCATCAACGTTTTGGGTTTTTAATTTTTTTTAAACCGTGGAAAGATGGTAGAACATGCAACTATCCTGATTTAAATGGAGTTCATTTTATTTGGCCTGGTTTTGTTTTCCAAGCATTTTCAGCAGAGTTGAGGTCGGGGGATTTGGGAAACCTGAACCTGTGTGTGTGTTAGATTTCTACACTGCAAAAACACTAAATCTTACCAAGTCATTGTCTACTTTTAGTTTTTGTGCAAGTATCTTAGTTGAAATAAGGCAAAGCTAATTCCCAAGTAACTTTTAGGCAAGAAATATGAGCTTGTTTTAAGCCAGTAATTTCTTAAAATTATTGGGAATACTCCACTCGCAAATGATTTTACTTACATTTTTCCTGTTGTAAGTGAAACAATCTGAACTAATAACTAGTACTTTTTAAAATTAATATTAAGGAATTATTGATTCTTAACAAGCTGAAAAGTCACTTTTAAATTGTTTTCTTATTTCAAGTGCACCAAAATATTTGCTCTAAAAACCAGACAAAGTATTTGGTAATATTTTGTGTTTTTATGTGAGCCAGGGACTAATTTAAAAAAAACAAAACAAAGACAAAAGGCCAGTTGGTTATAAATCAAGAATAACCCAAAATCAATGATGCATGCTCCCAAAAAGTGTATGTAAACTTCTGATGTCTTCTGTACATAAATGACACTAATACAGCGTATATACATGTAGTATTTACACGAGGCGCTGCAGTGGTTTGTTCACCTGATCTTGTTTTTTTTTTCTCCAGTTTCTCTTCCAGCGCCATCTGTCCCTCCTGGAGTTGCTCTTTAATCCATCTGTTGCCTCTCAAACCATCTCAGGCTTTCACCCCCCCTCCATCTCGCCCTCTTACTGGATTTCACTGCAGTGCTTTGATTTTTTTCCCCTTTCTTTCTCACAGTCGCATGTTAAAATGTTGCTAATTTTGAAGAAAGAGCCAGTGTGGAGTGTGTGTCGCAGGTCAAACCGCCGCCGACTGGAAACGCATTTCTGTCCACATTAAATGTAAACATGGGGATTATTCTCTCCACTTCATATTCAACAAATCTTTTTCTTTTTTTTTGAAAAATAAGTATATGATACAGACAATTTGACACATGAAAAACATTCTTTCATTGGGTTTTTCTTATTTACATTTACATGAACCTCCCACTCAGATCAGTTGCACAAATACCTTCCTGCTGCATCCAAATCCAGAAAACACTTTTTTTTCTTTTAAGCTGCAAAATCTTAAGAAATCTTCCAACACTTTCCATGCACGTCCCATCCCACTGATCCCACAGCAGATAAACTTTTAAACACTTTGGTAAACATTTGACATTTTTCCAGAGCAGCTCAGGGCAAAAAGCAGGACTCTGAGTCGAGTAGAAATGGGGCCAAAATAAAAATAAAGCTTTAAATGAAGCAACATAAGCGTTTACGTAAATCCCGACACTTTTGAGTCTTTGATTTCTTCTCCCTGGCTGCGTCTCGGCCCGCTTCAGCCCAGGATGTCCAGGTAAACGGGCGGGTTCTTGACCAGCTCCAGCAGGCGGCTGTGGATGTCCTTGATGACCATCCTCTGCTGGGGCTCCCTCTGCCAGCAGCCGTGCATCAGCAGGTACACCTCCTTGGGGCAGGTCCGGGGCCGCTCCAGCTCCCGGCCCTGCGTGATGCATTCAATGGCCTGTTGGGATGAAAGTAACATCGGCCGACTCAGTTAAGCAAGGAAAGGATAGTTTATCCGCAACATAAATGTAATGAAAGCTTTTGTTTAATTTTGTTTTTATGAACTTGGGACAGACTCAGAATCGAAAGAAAAAGTTAAAACATATTCAGAGGAAGTTTAGTGGAAGGAAGACGTGTGTTAGGGAAAGGTGCAACTGCAACTTTGAGCCGATTTTCAAGAAAAAGTATTTACTTTCTGAAATGAGTGAAGTTTTTTTCTCTGTCTTCTTACTATAAAGCTGGTCCAGTAACAAAAAATATCTATTTTTAAATTTGTTATATTTTTAAAAGATATTCTTTATCAGGTGAAGTTGATTCTGTTTCAAAGAAAGCCAAGCGTTTTCTCAGTGTTTTTAAGAGAAACAGACCCACAGCATCACTGACCCTCCACCATGCTATGGAGTGGGCAGTTTTCAGGTTAAACTCTCCTGGACTGTTTGCTGCTGAAAAGCTGAATTTTAAAGCACAAAGTCCCAACAGACTTCACTAAACTCCACATGTTTACATTTGTGATGGTAGAACTTTAAAAAGTCGCTTTCCTGCTTCAAAGAAACAGATCACATGAATATAGTGTCTGAGGGTTGCTATGGAGACACTTTGCTGCAGCTGTCTGACAGTAAACCATCCTCCTGTGTAAAATGGGTCTTTGTGTCACGTTATATTTACACCTGAGGGAACCAAGAAGTCATGGGTTACTGATTAAAAGTTCCTAGGTACTGATCAGTTTAGGAAAATTAATAAATTAATAATAAAACTAACAGCAGCACCAGAGTAATTTACTGACAAAATGTGATCAAAGTGAAGGTTAGATCATTCCAGTGACATATTTTTGTTATTCTAGATGATTTTTAAGGGGATCAAAGCTTTAAAAACTGGGGTGTTTTCTGTATTTACAGCATTTTAACCAGGCTGGCTGATCCCTAATGTTTCCTTGTAGGCCCAGCAGGAATAAATCAGCAGTGCTCTTATGTATGGATCCAGTGAATGTATTGATTTACTCGGCTTTGTGGCAAGAAATTGAGACCACAAAGCTCTGTGTCAAAAAGGTGTCTAAATAAGCCGAGCCCCACAGGCAGCTGCGTATTCAGGCCGGCACCTCAGCTCCGCCGGTAAAAGCACTTTATCAGAGCACAAACAATTTCCAATGTTCACATTTAAAAGAACAAATCAAACACATTCAATAATCTTCATCACTGCTAATGTCACAGCTCAACTCTGCCTGCAGCAAACGATCAAATGTATGCTTTCCAAACGGAAGAATGGAGTGAGGATGATTTTGGTCCATTATCAAGTTTTTTTTTTTTTTTTTAGAAGAGCTGACAGCTTTTGTGCATCAATCTACAGAATCAAGGGCTGCATGGGCAACTCTGTAAGAAAGATGATGCTTCCACTACAGAGGAACTTACATCAACTTTAGCTGTAAGAAAGTTCAGCAGCATCTTTATTTTTCAACGACCGAGGAGAGGAAACCTCTGCGTTCAGCTCTGCTTCCAGCTGCAAAGATCTTAGATCATTTAGTCTGATTACAAATAAAAAAAAATCCTCTTTCAGCTCTAAAATTTACAAAAAGAGATAAAAACAGCAGCCGAACAAAAACGCGACGCATCACACATTATTCAACAAAAAACTCAAATCCAGCAGCTCCAGTTTGCATGTTAAATGTCATGCAGGACAGTTAGAAACAGGCAGAATGAGTAAAACTTAAGTATTTAGGTTTGCAAAGGTCCATCTGCATGAAGCTCAAGACTTCTGAGATCCCTGGACATGAAACATGTTTGGAGAAAACCGAACAGCCTCAGGCCAAAGGAAAGCACGGAGGTGGAGGGCTGATGATCTGGGCTTCCACAGCACCTGGACACCTGGCAGCTACATTCACACAGCAGCTCTTCTTACCCATTTATAGTTTTTCTTACTGAAATCCTTTTTTTAATGATTTTTTTTACATGGTTGTTCATGCTACTAATTAAATGCAGCTGCAATCAGACTTCTCTCTGAGCGGTTTATGTCTGCATTTACTGCACCTGCTGCTCTGGTGCAGAATTATGATGCATGTCTCTCAGTCTCAAAGTCGGCTGAAAATCTACATGATCGTTCAAACATCAGACGCTTCGAAATCTATCAGCACATGTACAATTAATCTTCTTTTGTCTTATTGCGTGCACTTGGCAACAACTGAAGGCACTTTTAACTTTGCTGTCCAGGTGACAAAATGTTTCTATTGTGTTCTGCTCTAGTGTCACATATGGAAGAGGCACAAATCAGGTGAAAAGATTGGAATTGTGTTGTTCAGACTGCTGTGAAAAAGTTGGACATGGACAAAAAAAAAAAAAAATCGTATTTGGGTCGAATTCTCTACAGACCAAAGAAACATGGACTCAAATACGCCACATCTGTCCGACACAGCAACAAATCTACAACGGATGAAAAAGAATAGAATCAAGCTGTTGCAACGGCCCAGTCAAAGTCCAGCCTCAGAGTGACTGAAATGATTTGGACAGAGCTGTGCAGAAACTGAAAACTCGATGAACCGAAGCAACGTTGTTAGAAGTGAGCCGAAATTCCTCCACAACAACGAGACAGACAAATATTCTGGTTTATTCTCCCAGCTTACTTCTGGTCTCATCTATAAAAACACACATCCTGTTTGATCTCACTCACTTCCTGCCAACTGGAAACTTAGAAAAGTAGAAGAACAACCAGAAAACTGTTGATCTCTCGAGGCCGGATGACTCCAAACTCAGAGCAGAACACACACACAGTCTCAGGACTGATCTTTCCTTGCGTATCCATTATGAAGTGTTCATGTTTTCTTATATTTAACGTTTTGAACAATGCAAGTTTTGGAACAGCACATCGCTTCCTCTTGTTGCTTTCATCACCGTCCCATTTATCCGCTTTTCATCGCTTTGTGCTGCGTAGCTTCATTCCACTCCAGCAGATAAAGCTGCACGGTGCAGAACCAGCATAAACATACCTTTATGAGTAGCAGATGGCCTGTAGTTTACGAAGTGCCAGTTTGTTTCTGGATCCAGCTCAGAACAATAGAGGGAAAAAACACAACTGTCTACTTACAGTGCAGACAATTGCATTTAAAAGCTGTGAAGTTCTGGAGCTGATGTGTTCTGTAGGACCTGTGACGATGTTTGTTGAGAGGTTTATTCAGACAGAATAAAAGAATCAAGAGTTTTCAAACCCGTCAAGGTTTCTGTTTGTCTAAGTGAGGAATGGTACAAAACATCAACAACACACACAAGCCAGTAACCAGCAAAGATCCCATAAACGGGCGAGGAACCAACCTTTTCCTGAGCTCACTGAAGGCATCACTTCTTCTAATCAAAATCAACAAACGGGTCTCACACCAAATAGATTTTCTGACAGTCATGTGACACAAGTCAAGGTTCACATCAATCAATGTTGCGTCTTTCTCACACAGCAAACTTCCAGTTTACAGGTTGTTTGCTAATTAGCATTTGGCTAAAAATGAAGATGAAAAATTGCAGATTTTTTCAAGAGTTTCAGCTAAAATTGTCTAACATGTCCTGCCGTACGCTTTCTCTAAATCTAGAAGGTTTTGTTTATGAAGTAGTGAAAAATATTGTTTCATTTTGAGACTACTGACCAGCAGTGTCTGCTAATGTTTATTTCTTTAGCATATAACGAGTGTCCAGCACCATGGACAGCAGCACCTCTGATTCAAATCCCTGCTTTCATATTTTTGCTTTAGATTTGGACTTCTCAATATCTGGAGTGAATTGTTTTTCCACAGAGGATTAGCAAATTACTAATGCTGCCTTTAACATTAACTGCGTTTCCAAAGTGTCTCTTCTGGTTGAAATCAGTGACTGATCTTCTGTCAGTCTCTGTACTTTTACTTGGAAGAGGAAACACTCCCGGCTTTGTGCTTTGTTTGTCTCTCTGTTCCCTGGTTGGAGGCATCGATAGAGTATTTGAGGCCATTAACTCGATGAAGTTAGCGTTTCTATATCTAAGTTTGTATCTATCCTGATAGCAATAATAATTATGTCATGGTGGAAACTATTCTCAGGCTCGAGGTTCCAGTTATTTAATGGAGATATTGCTTCTGTAACTCTGTGTATTTTAAAAGTTGCTCCTTTCTACTGTTGCAACATTCTTACAAAAAGGGTTTCTGCAGTGGTTTAAGATCATTTGTTGTGAAATTGTGCCATAAAAATAAACTAGTGGTGGGACTCATTTAAAATGTTTAACCAAACCTTTGCAATCAACAACTGTGGACAAAATAAGTAACAATTTTCAATTCAAAAACCCTTTTTGCTGCTAAATTATTGAGTAAATAGATATATGAGGTCAATACAAAGATATTAGTTAATGTCAGATTGGTGAAAAGTGCCATTACACCCATTCAACGTCGCTGCTGCTGCTACATGTTTAGCATTGAGATGCTATTTTAGGCTTGAATAGCTTAGCTGATAGGCTAATTCCTGTTAGCACAACTTGAACACAACAATAGTTTTTGCTCTTTATTCCATGAGGATGTTGGTTGTGCATCAAATTCACGGTACCAGAAACACGCAACAAAGGTTCCACCTCTGAATTTTGTAACAAAAAAAAATGCTATTAATTGTGTTGAAATCTATAGAATTAGTAAATCAAAACTTATGTATTAAAGTCCCTAAAATAAACTGAATTGTGCCGAATAGCAAATTTAAATACAGTCAATCCTCTGTTCTGTATAAAGTGCTGAGAAACGCAACAGTGTAACTTAACTGTGATCCTCTGCAGCAAACTCGGTAAACTTTCTGAATCCAGACATCCTGCCTCACCAGTTTTAATCTTTAAAAGCAGCATCACTCTGTACAGATCTGTGTCCATTAGCAGCGACGTCTGGGACAATCGGAAGCAGCCAAAATGTGAACAAGCAGCCAGCGATGTCTGCAGAGACCGGTGCAGCTCACAGCGCTGTGGAGGAGGATCTCCACCCGACTCTTTTTACTGCCGTTAACCTTTGCCTGATTAAGTGAGCAGAAGACGCCAGAGCCACTTCACACCAAGATGAGTCGTCAGTCAGTCACGGCTGAACACCGAGACTCCTAACGAGCCGCTGAAATGCCTGCTGCCGCCACGTCAGGTTGGGGTGATTTATCTCCGCCGCTCAGTATTTAGGCAGCATGATAATTTCACCTGTCCCTCACCAGGCGAGACAGATTAGGATAATGAGGTTACACCTTATTGGCATAGGGCAAAAATGAAGCAAATGAGATTAGAATCGAGCGCAGAGGAAAAGTGATCCACCCTTCTCTGGAAAGAAGAGCAGCTCCTGGCCTGTAATAGCAGCGCTGCGGTCACAGTGGAGACCCACTTCTTGGTGCTTAAGCTGAAAAGGCCAGACTGGACCGCCCTTAATTACTATGAACTTATTGATTAGCTCAAGAGTGCAGAATATGTAAGGCTGCAAGGGCTGACAGGTAAAACGATGAGACATAAACAATCCAGACTCGGGTATCTGAGCTGATATGAGTTGAAAAGTTCATTTAAAATATAATAATTTGATTAATTCAAATCAAAACACGCACAGTAGAGTTTATGGAGTCATTACAGGCACTGAGAATGACTCTATGGGACGATTCTTCCAGTTAAAACAGTTTTTTATTTCCACCATCACCATGTTCTTGTTAAGGAGGAGAGATTACTGCAAAGTGAATAAATACCTTTTGACAATTCAGGTAACTCCTGCCTATTTGTGGATTTTTTTGGGCAACTTAACTCCAGACTCACCTATTTCAATCTATTTGTTTTCTTAAATACATCATTTAAAGTGTATATATTTAGACGTGTGTGTTTGGTGAGTCCATGGCAAAAAAACAACAACAGACAAAATGGAAAATTAATTAACTTTTGTCCTTTTTTTTAAATTTAATAACCCATCCATCCATTTTCTTGCACCCTTGTCCCTCAGTGGGGTCAGGAGGGTTGCTGGCGCCCATCTCCAGCTAGTGTACCGGGCGAGAGGCGGGGTCACCCTGGACAGGTCGCCAGTCTGTCGCAGGACAACACAGAGACACACAACCAGGCACACACACACTCACACCTAGGGGCAATTTGGAAAGGCCAGTTAACCTGACAGTCATGTTTTTGGATCGTGGGAGGAAACTAGAGTACCTGGAGAAAATTCACGCATGCACAGGGAGAACATGGAGACTCCATGCAGAAAGACCCCAGGCCGGGAATCGAACCCAGAACCTTCTTGCTGCAAAGCAACAGCTCTACCAACTGCGCCACTGTGCAGCCCAAATTTAATAATAATAATAATAATAATAATCTGAAAACATAGTATAGTATGAGTTTATGGAGTTCATACGTTTATTTTTTGTACTTCCTTTCTCCTTTTTGAGCATGTTAAGATTATTGTGATACGAAAATATCTCTTTTGTATTCTTTGTTTATATCTATGCTATTTTATACTGCTACCATGTTCAAAGTAAATAAATAAAAATCCAGCTTTTGAAGCTGAGTTGCCTATAAAATGCTACGTGACACGACATTGGCTAGTCCAGACCAGCCAATCCAGGAGCTCGATTCATTTTCCCAGATGCTGATTGGCTGAACCCAGAGAGGAAGACTGTGGATGTTTTATTTGTGAGCTCTGTCTTAATGTGTAACAGTTTTAGGATCCCATCAACCGTGTCAAACTTCCTGATCAAAAGTGGATCTTTACTCCAACCTAGCTAAGTGAGAACCAGTTATTGTGCCAGATTTGGTGTCTTACCTCTGGAAACATAAAAAACACCATCAGTAGTTTGGAACAGCAACTGGTTTAAGGGGGAAAAACCCTAAAACAGTATGTGGTTACTGGTTTTACTGGAGATTTTTTCACTTCTTTTAGGGATAAACTAAAATACTGCTACCGTCATCCGAGCAGCAATTTCCTGTTTTTATCAAAATCAGAGCAACACACTCAGACCACCTTTAGAGTTGTCAGTAAGAACTGAAAATAATTTATATTCCACCAAACTGAACATTAAAAGTAAAATGTTCCACTAAGAAGCAGTTTATGTACCTCACTGTTGGACAGCTGGTACCAGGGCTGTTTGCCGTAGGTGAAGATTTCCCAAAGAACGACTCCGAAGCTCCAGATGTCGCTCTCCGTTGTAAACTTCCTGTACATGATGCTCTCCGGGGGCATCCAGCGGATCGGCAGCATCGTACGTCCACCAACCTGAGGATGGAGGACGAACCATCCAACAAAACACTTAACCGCACAGAAGAAATATAAACAGAACCGGCTAAAATGATGGTGGACCTCCAGACACGTACCCGGTAGTAGTCTGTGCTGTAGATGTCCCTGGACATACCGAAGTCTCCGATTTTCACCACCAGGCCTTCTCCCACCAGACAGTTGCGTGTGGCCAGGTCGCGGTGGACGAAGTGCAGCGACGCCAGGTAAACCATGCCTGAGGCGATCTGGGCGGCGATCTGCAGCATCTGGGGCAGAGTCAGCTGCCCCAGCGCGGGCAACTTGGACTCCTCCAGGATCCGAGCGTCCGGCCCGTGAGCTCTGTGGGGGGAAACGCAGAAGACAGGTTATGTTAGTTGTTTAAATCGGCAGAAATGTTTAGTAATGTCAACTGTTAACTTCAGTTGCTATATAAATGCTATTTATATCAAATATGACTAAAAGAAATGTGACTTTGTAATTTAGCGCCTTGAAACTGGGTCTGAAAGTCCGACTTCAGGAAGTCATCACAGCATCGCTCCTATATCAATGTTTTTAATCAGAGTTTCACTGATTAGTAGCTCTGCCATCTTGCTAATTGCTGTCGGCTAGTCTGAAGGAGCTGAATGGGGGAGTTGCTGCTTCATTTCATTTGAAAAAGGTGAGAGGGACAACTTCACTCAGCCTCATGGATGAGTAAAAATAACCGTTTTATTTAAAAGATTTACAATAATTTAGAAAAAGTGAACATTTTTAGATTATTCACATAAAGAATGAAGTTTTAAACCCTTTATTTCCATTATTTTTGATGACTTTCTGCTTATAGCTCAAGAAAACATGACATTTAAAAATATCATAAGAAATATTGCTTAAAGGTTGTTCCTTTCAAAATCTGCCAAACGCACCTCAGCTGTTCTTCAATGCACGTTGGGAACCTGTATATTAAAACACATAATAGCTACTGTTACATGTTTGTATTTTAAGAGCAGAATCTGAGAGCCGTAATAAATACAGACACGGTCATGTGGGCCCACATGGCTGAAGAACCTGCAGGTCCTTGTACTGATTCATCTACTATTGGCTGTTTATGATGATGAAAACACTCAGATTGGCCTCTCAGCGTATTTGTAATTACGGCACCAACCTTGGGTCACCTGAGGGACAATGACCTCAGCGAGCAATCTGCAGATTGAACACTTTTTCAGTCACATCCAGTCCGAGCCCCCGGAGCGCCGCAGACGTGGTCAGCACCGCCGCGCCACAATAAAGCCATTTAAAGCCGACGCTTAATAGAAAACACGAGGCTTGTAATACGCCCACAATTGATTTGCAATAATGTAATTCAGAGATGCAGAGCTCATTAACGCGCCGTTGTTTCTGCGGATCATGAACACCCACTCCGACATCCAACTGGCTAAATGAGCAAATCACAGCTGATGTGTCTCCATGTGTCATCCATCCATCCTAATCTCTCTCCTCTCCATATTACAAAGGAAGTTGTCTATACAATCACTATTAGTTTAACAGGCAGGTGGCAGGGTGGGAAAGCAGCTGCACCGTGGGGGCTCTCAAAGAACTCACCCACTCTGTTTTCTGGAAATGTGATTTCGAACCGTCCCTGAACATACATCTCAGAAAAAGCCTGTGTGAATGCACACACACGTGTGTGTTTTTTTGGACGGAGGGGTGGCGTGTGTTTTCATTTCCAGTCTGTCTCCTGTGCGATCTGTTTTAACCCCGTCTGCTCCGATACGTTCTCAAGGTGCCAACTGAGCTCTGATTGGTTCAAGTCCTTCTGTTGCTTTCTAAACCATTTATCAACATTTAAGCTTTTCTGTCAGTATGTAAAACAGCAAAAAGTCATTTTGTGCATGACCTCTCAGGTAATAAATCAGTTCAGCTACAGCAGACTTTTCTGCTTTTGCTCAAATGTTTTTCTTTTTTTTTATCAGTGTTTCTTAATACAGAAAAATCTTCTGAAGATTAAAGTCTATCATTTATATTAATACCGTTTCGCTAATAATGACGCTGCCTTCAGCCTTGACTTGTTCTGAATCCCAACCTGGAGCTTCAGGTTTATTTAGCTCTCACATTATGCAACCCAACATGAGCCGAGCAGATAAAATGATATTCCATCACTCTATCCTTGAAGCATAAACTGAGTCTAATTATTCAGAGGAGTTGAGATCTTTCTGGGCTCTGACTGACCTTCCTTGTACAGTTCTTGGGTTGAGAAAAAGGCAGATAACATTTCTGCTGATCCCACACATCCTGGACACAGTCTGTTTAGACTTTTAGCTTCAGGCGGCCCTGCAGAGGCAGTTTCTTCCCCCATAAAATGAAACTTAATAAAAACCTGACAGCCTGTGAAGTCAACAGCTCTTCTGGGAAACTAAGAAAAACACTTTTGCACAATCACAACAATTCTTCTCTATTTCTGTCTTTTTAAAAAAAAAAAAGTCTGCAAATACATACACATATTGTCCCTTAGTCCTAATTTTTATGTCGATTAAAGTTTTATATTTTCGCTTTATGGATGTGAACTGAGTGCTTGATAACTGAAGATGCTGATTCATCAAATGCAACAAATGCTTTCATCTATCAATAATCAATCATCTTTTAATATTTTTTTTTCTTTTATGTTACACATTACAAAGAAAAGATTTAAATTGGTTAAAAAAATCAGCAGGTTAGAAAAAAACTCAGAAATGATATTTTTCTAGCTTTATTTTATTGAAATGTGGCCTGAGTTCAGCAGTAAAGTGAATTTTGTTTGAAAACAAATGAAGCAAAATAACACAAAGACATGTGGGAATGTTTTTTCCACAAATGTGCCAAACAAAAGCTTTGTTTTCCCAAAAACATTTCCAAAATTCATAAAGATTAAGCTTCAGAAGAATCACAAATCTGATGAAAACCAAAGAAAAAATGAACTTGCATTTTTTTTTCCTTTCAAAGAATTTTATTTAACAAAACTATTCTGGGTCATCTGAAAAAAAATCAGCCAGTGTTTGGCATGTCTTCATTGCTAAAACACAAAATTGACACAAATTCAGATTCAGACACACATTAGTCTGATTATATATTTTATATATTTGTTAGATTTTCAGTCTAATTATCAGATCAATGCACTCGTTTCCTCAGGACATTCAGATTTAACTAAAAAAATCTGAAAAAGAGCAAAAAATGTCCAGTTTTTCCTCAATCAAATCCAGATGTCAAGAACAAAATAACAATAAATAGATGCTGCTGTTCAAGGACAGAGGTTGTGTCTACTGTTTAAGAAAAATCTGAATATTACAAAAAAACATCACATATTTCTGAGTGGTTTTTTTAGCAACTTTTAAAGCAGCTATTTATGTTGAGAAAAAGACGAAACGCAGAGAGTTTCATTTGAAAGACGCGGTCAGAGGGAACCTGAGTGGATCCACGCCAGCGTGGGGCCTGCCATTACCTGCAG
Organism: Poecilia reticulata; assembly: GCF_904066995.2. Classification (NCBI taxonomy): domain Eukaryota; kingdom Metazoa; phylum Chordata; class Actinopteri; order Cyprinodontiformes; family Poeciliidae; genus Poecilia; species Poecilia reticulata. Next base: position 2,909,041 of record NC_088845.1, on the reverse strand, counting down.
GAGAGTCTCAATGCATGAATCACATACATTAGAGCCGTGAAGGCTTGATATGTTAATGGAGCCGGTGTGTGATACAGTGATAAGTTGACAGGGAAAAATAAGAGAAATAAGAGCTAGAAACCAGGGAGCTTCAACTTTTGAAACGGCAACAAGAGCAAAGAAAACACAATTTATATGAAGCTCCTTTTTGCAATTGTGCCCAAATGAACCTTCAGTAGTAATTAACAAGAAACGAACAGCCTTTGGAAAGTTGCAAAAATTAAACCTCTATTCAGACAAACCTACTTTTAATTTAAAGGTCTTATTTACAGACAGAGCAATCAGCCGTTTGACCGTTTGCAGAGAAGAAAAGAATCAGCTGGAAAACGGAAACAGCCTTCAGTAAAATTTCAAACAATCTCCTCATTTCCTCTAAAATTAAAGTTGTGTATTTATATTTTTTTAACCTGGAAATTTAGAGCAAATATCAAGAGGATTCAAAATAAAAAAATGAACCAATATTTCACTTTATGATTATGTTACAGTATATCAACACGGTTAACCACAATTAACAGACAATGATGATATTTTAGAATCTGTTTTATTATTTTCTTTTTAAACAATAAGACAAATATCTTAATTTTCCATTTAAACATAGATTAAAATTGACAAAACAAGCTTTATTGTTTGGTTTCACTCATTTGGTCTGGATGCACTAGTTTGTTTTCATCTGTAAAATAATGAAATGTTTGATTTTTATTATTTTGCACGCAGAAAAAGAATCCTACTGAATTAAAGTGAAATTAGAAACCACTGACCACAAAGGAAGGACTTCAAAAGCCTGTATTTTATTGAGAAGTGTGGAAACACCTGTATGTCAAAGCTAATGCATGAAATATCAAATTTAAAACGGCAGAAAAAAGTAACTTTATGGTTAAAACTAATTTATTCTGTTTCTTTTCTGCTTCAACGCTTCAAAATGTTAGGACCAAATGATCCACTGTGACTCTATTAGTTATGTTTTGTGTGAAAAAGTCCATTGATCAGACAGAAAACATTCAACCTGCAGCCACAGAAGATTCTTTTGAGCTTTTTTTCCCTAAAGATTACAGTTAGGGGACTAATTTCTTCTTCATTCATTTAGCGACATTATTATTATTCCACCAATCCGCTCAGCCTTACTGTACATGATGAAAGGCATGATGGCTGTGTTCCACTTAGCTGCTTCAGATTCAGGCTCCTGTATTGTGAGAGCAGACTTACTGCTGGGAAACGTCCCTACTGTGCTTTTTCCCTCTCTGACACATTTGCCATGAAGGCGTTGCTGCTGCCTTTCATCCAGTACTTTTAGGGGTCTAACATTAAGCAGCATGAGGACCAACAGTTTGGGCGGCGGAGACTCGGCGGCCCACTGCAGAGGCGGGATGTGTGGCCTTACCGAAGGAAGCGGTTGAGGTCTCCGTGTCTCATGTACTCGAACACCATGGCCAGCGGCTCGCCGTCTGTGCACACGCCGTAGAAACGCACGATGTGTTGATGCTGCAGGACCGTCAGCAGCTCGGCCTCCCGCTGGAAGTCCTGCCGCGTCGACTCGTTGGCATCCTTCAGAGTCTGTGAACAAACAACCACAATAAGACGCTTTCTGTTACATCATAGTATTACTTGACCTTTTGCACTAATAGCATCATTTTTTGAGGGTGTTTTTTCAAATACAATCAAATAACACGAGAGTGTGAATGTGTTTATGTTTTAAGATCATTTAAAAGGTTAGTTTAAGCATTTTTACTTTGTGTTTTTGTGCACTGTCTGAATGAATTATCACAGAAAATACATACACTTATTACCAGGTCATTGGCAGATAAGTTGACTTTTGTGAATTCAATTATGAGAAAGATAAATGAATACATGGCTTCTATCACATTTAGCGTGAATAATACCTATTTTAGGATTAAACTATGTATTTAAAACGCTGCAAGCTAACTTGAAAATTATAATTTTTCAGTGAAATTGCAATAGAAATGTGTAAGAACATGCCACAAATCAGTGATGGAGTTTTAAGGCTAAAGAAAAAGTCTAAAGAAAAAATAAGATAAATTAGCAACACAATCCCCAGTGACAGCTCAGGTGGGGTAAACAGCTCTGGAGAATATTTACTGTTTTGACTTGTTTTACTTTGGGATTCCTCAGGGCTTTATTACTGGAACACTTTGACTTTATTACCTGATCATCAGCAAAACGGTTTGGGAATTAATAAAAGAAACTAAGAAAGTTTAAATTCTGCTGAAAGTTTGTGATCTACGGTCAGAACTGGTGGGAAACTGACATATTTCAATTTCACCACTGCTCGATTAAATTGATATGATTTGTTGAAATGAACTTATTTAAATTTAATCACCTTCTGTTCCTTGCACTGTTTTTCACCATAACTTATCCTGTTTCTGAGCCAAGAAAGCTCTTAAAATATTTTTAAAAAGTAGTTAAAAGATTTATAGGAAGAAACGCAGTCTGAACATTAAGGGAACGTTCCCAGAATGATGCCTTTCAACGCCTTGGCGAAGATGAGTAACGACGTATTGTAAGAGTTTACGTGTGATTAATGCACTGATAAATGAGAGCAGATGCGTATTCCATCATCTCCTTGTATAAATGTTTCCCTGTGTGGTTTTCATTAACCTGGTGTAACATGAGCTGGGTATAAAACCACCTGACAGCCTTTTAACAACGATGGCTCACTCTAAAACCACCAAGTATTATTCCAGCAATGCACTGGAGCAGGAAACAGCTTTAAAAGAAGAAGTTAAAGTCGACTTTTACTGGGTATTATACCTAAAGAAGTTATGTACTTATCTATATATCTGAAGAGATATAAATAAAGCAAGATAAGACTAATTTATGAATTTATTATTGCTAAGTTATCCAGTCTCAACTGGAATTGGGAACTTTTGTTCAAAATGTTCTACAATGCATGATGACTTAAAAAGAAAAAGTTTGCTCAAAATTTACGTGCCACCTGAATGAAAACATAAGACAGTATAAAGTTGTTAACTAATGTCCTGACTGTAAACATGAAGACGTTCAGGTGAGGAGCTTTTCACCTGAAACGAGCCGTTACGTAGCGTCACATTTATACTCCAGGAAAACTGGAAAAGATGGATTACTGTTAAGAAATTGCTAGACATTTTAATCAATTTATTAAAAAATAAAAAAAGGCTTCCATGTATTTTCTTTCAGGTCCGGAAGAAAACAACTGCACTTTTGCTTCAATGATCCTCTGAACCAGGATGCCATTCAGAGACGAATCAGGACTTCTGAACACCAACTGTAACTTTGTTGCAGCAGGAAAAGAAACTTTCTGTTTTCTTTACCACAAACAGCCTCTTTCCCGGCGACTCCTCTGCTCGGACCACATACTAACGGCTGACATTTTCACTGCTGCCGCAGATGTTTAGAGCACATTAGCTGTTAAATTGCCTCTGAAGCGGCGTAGGGGACGACGCAAGATTTCCTCACCTTAATGGCAACCAGCATCTTGTCGCTGTCGGGGCTGAGGTTCGCACACTCTGCCAGGTAGACTTTGCCGAACGCTCCTTCACCTAGCTCCCACTTCAACACAATGTCCTGCCGCTTAATGTGCTGCACACCTGCAACAACAAGAGAGAGACACAGCTGTGAGGGAACCGTTGCTGAGATCTGACGATCCAAGCCAAAGCAAGTTTTCATGAGCTACACTCTGGCTAAAGCCTGGAGCTGATATGTCCGAATGTTTTCAAACTTCCTCATCCTCACGGGGGAAAAGTACCGATGTATCCCCCAACTGTTGTTATACGTTTATCATCGTTAAATGTTTCAGATTATGAAATTCATTCAGATTATGTTTACAATTGATGATTTAATTTATTAGGAGATAAAAACTGATCCCAACCAACCAAGTCCTGTGTGAATAACTTGAATGTTTTTGCCACCAAACCAGCAACAACTTCCTTCAAGCATTTCTGAGACCTGTAAATTAGGGATTTTTTTTAATCTACTCTTCTTTGCAAAATTGTTTCAAGTCAATAACACTGTAGGGTTATTGACTTAATATCACTGATTGGAGCCACATTGGATTTCGTATCTGATCCTGAGGAAGCCAAATGTTACCACTGAAGCAGACAGGTCCGGTCTTTCACTCCCAGTCCAAGTTAAAACATGTTAAAACATACCACATGCAACTAACATTTCTAACTACAGGAACAATAATTAATAGCATAGCAAGCTAAATATCTAGGTTGTAGTTAAGTATTTAGTTAGCAAACTAAATATTTAACCTCAAAATAAATACTTAGTTGGCTCGCTAAATATTTAGTTTCAAACTAAATATGTATTTAGCAAGCTCAATATTTAGTTGATATGCAAAAATAACTTGCCAATAACCAGAAGTGGACTACCAAAGTAAAAGTTGGGTCTTGCGAATCTTTAATTAAACTCCTGCTACTGTGACTGATTCACTTCATCATTGTTTCTTTTCCTCTCAACAATTACAACATCTCAGTTTAAAAAGCAGGATGAGGCGCTTAAATGGCAACACAAACATTTACCAACGGATTTAGAGCAACAGAAGTTTATGCAGAGGTTCATAAAACCCTGCTTTTATTTTGATAGTGCAATTCTGGTTATTGGTATGTTAATTTGCATATTTGTTAAATATTTACCAAATATGCCAGCAGTTAAGTATTTTGTTTGGAGCCAAATGTTTAGTTTGTGAACTAAATATTAGTAGTACTGTAAGCAAACAGGTCCAGCTTCTCTCTGCCCAGCCACTTGGTCAGCTCTCCAGCTCCTGGGTTGATCAAATTTATGTCCACTTCATTATTTCACTCACATATGGCTGCTAATCACCACCCTAAACACATTTTATAACTGATAACTTGGACAAAATGCTAACAAAGGACATCATGAGTAAAAGGGATCAGGATGTTTTTTCGTTTCAAGTCTAAAAGTGATTTTTTTTTACATTTTGACTCATTATTTCTTCTGAAGTATAAGCAGATTGCATTGAGAGTGTTCACACAGTCAGACAAAAACACACCTTGAGAATCCATCTAAACACCTTCAACACATCTCAGAAACTATTTACTAATGAATTAACCAGAGTTCTAATGAGAGCGAATGTATTTAATAGTTATTGAGCATAAATCGCACCGGCACTTACACATGTCTTTGTCCTTGATGATGCCACAGAAGTACTGCGGGTTCTCCACAAAACTTGATAAACCAGAGTCTTCGTCGGAGGAAGGCGGGCTGGTCCCGAAATTCATGAAGCGGAGTGAGACGGCCAGGTCATCCTCCTTACCGAGAACTGATGAGCCTAATGAAGCACAAGAGACAAGCATGGCTGACGGATCCATGACACCTAATCAGTCTCCAACCTCTTTTGATTGCAGCAGCCAACAAAAGAAGCAATTCTGGCCCAATTTTTCCCTTCTGAAGGACAAACATACTCCACTACCAACTTGGCGGCCCAATTGTTGGTGCCATGGTGACAGATGATGACAAGCTCTAATAATCACCATCATCAACCATGCAGCAATCAGGCCACATTGAACTAGGGGAAAAATGACCATACAGGAAGCCTGGATGGTTAGCAACACCTGACTATGGCAAAGTATTAAAAGCCAAACAAGTGGGACCCAAATTGTGAAATCCACTCAGCAAGGCAAACCACAGAACCCCCAGAGTCCAAAACAGAAGAAAATGGAACAACAACGAGGGAGCCCAGAGGAGATGGAGGGAAGGAAAGAGGGAGCACGGTCCACTTAGGCAATCAGGCACACTTAGGAGCTCTGAGTGAGGAGAGAAAAGGGTGGGGTGTCCACACGGAGCTAGCTTTTCCTCCATCCATCCATCCATCCATCCATCAATCCATCCATCCATCGTTTTTAATGGCTCTCACCACGTGGCGGTGGGCAGCGGAGGTCTACGCTGTAATTAAGGCACTTTGCCCAACAAACAAACAGCAGCTGCCTGTGTGCAAAGTTACATCACAGTGCAAGGCTGTATTAGTCCATTATGTCCCAAAAAAACACAACCATCTCTGATTCCAAACTGTAGCTCTGTGGAAACTCTGAGCAAAAACCTGAGGAAAAATTGTAACTTTGAAGAACGAGAACAAATTTCACGGCAACAGAACGAGACATTTGTTTACGTCTAACAAAATGTCATAAATCTGTTCACTGATCAAAAATTAAACATTGAATTTATGAATTATGCATTTCAGGAAATTATAACATTAACTTATTGTAAAAAATATATATATATGTATGTTTTAAAAATGGCTGTGTATTTTTATGTGCTGTGGGCTGTTTTAGTAGAGAAACAAATAGAAGTACATAATGTGAATTTTGCATAACAGATCCCCTATAAGGTGTCAACATGTGGTTTTTACTGTCTTGCAATTTAAAGAACCCACTTACGGTGAATACCAAACTTGGTTTGCTGACCACACTTGTTAATGATCAAAACTGTGATGAGCAGAAAGATGCAGGTGAACACAGCGAGGCCCACAGCAACAGAGACCTGCCAAACACACAAGTTACACAAAATAAACGGGCCTGGTCTAAATCTAAAAAGGCTCTTATGTTCTCAGCGAACATGATGGAGACACATACCACAAACACCCGACTCTCTGAATTCTCTGTAATGTCCACGACCGGTTTGTTTGATGGACCTGAGAGATAAAATACACAGGAAGTTAGTACTGAGAAGATATACAGAAACTTTAAGGAGTCATCGTCAGTTGAGAACTTACTTGGATACCCATTAGAGACTAGCATGAGGGACGCAAGAGAATATAAAACATATTTAATGCAAAATAAACTTAAGATTGGTAGACCAAAAATTAAAAAAAAAACTCAATAAATGGTGTTATAGTTGGAGGCACAAGATTAAAGCAAATCTATGAATATATGTGATGCTGATTATCTAGTTTTTGTTTGACTCCAATACAGCTGTTAGTCCAGATCGATCATCAGTCACATTGTTTTTACAGGAACTCACCAATAATGATCCCCTCAGGATCACCTTTATCAAAAGGATTTTCCATAAACATCCCGAAAGCCGTGGCATTTTCCCCTCCGAGCTCGTTCACCGCAACCAGAGTGTAGTTTCCGTTGTTCACGTGGGTCGGCTTGTTTAAGGTTAGGCAGCCGTGCTTCACTGACCCATCGTTCGAGTCCGGGATGTACTGTATGAAGATGAATTTGTTTTTTCTGTACAGTTCTCCATTGAAGAACCAGGAGATGTGCGTGTTAGGATTCCCGTCCACAGCGAACGGGAAGCACCAGTGGTGGTGTTTCACGGCGTCCTTGAAGAAGATGATTTTGGCTGGAACTGCAGGTTCAGGTGAGGTGGGAGACAGAAATACATTTTTATCAATCAATCTTTATTCCAGACCAAAAAGGTCCATAAAAAAAGGAAATAAGAGAAAAATAATAAAATTAAAATAAAAAATAAATAAAAAAACATGACATTCACTGAGTCACAAATAAATGATGACACCAATGTTTCCACAATCTTGAGAAAAATCTCACTGTACTAAAAACAGGATTTACTAAAATTGCAATTATATTATTGCATGACACAGAAAATCTACCCATACATCTATCTATACATGAGATTCCTGAGCACAGCTGTGCATGTGGGAACATCATTATGTACAAACATATGGCTAGCACTGCTCCATCTAGGCACTCTGAGTAGGAGCCTCATGCCGTCATTGTAGGCCACATAAAGTTTCTGCAGGCTACTTTTGTTGTATCTTCGCCACAGATGGGCCGTGTAAAGTGAAGTGCAAAAAGCTTTAAAAAGAGCCATCTTCACAGAGGATGAACACTCTTACTTTTATCCACTCTTATTTCTTTATACTTTAAGTCATTTTGAGAGAATTTGTTCAACACTTTTCCAGATTTCCTGAAGACGTTTCATGGTTGTTTTTGGACTTAAAATGTTCTGGCTCTTCAGCTGGTGCAAGTTTATTTTAGATTTTCAGAGTTTTCCGTTTGTTAAGCAAAGAGACGCTCAATAAAACTCCTATTCTTATAGTTCAACCACCATTTAAATGAATTAAGACGGTGGAAACAGTCTTAGCAGTAAGCTAATGTACAGTCTTCTTCTTGATATTTATTTGCGGCAAAAAACGTGAAGTAGCACTACCGCCACCTACAGGTACATGTAGTCTTCGGATACAGCTAATCAAAGCTAACAGGGGAGTCGGCAGGTTGAGTGGCATTTTGACTTCCTATATCAGTTACATAAGTTAAATTATCTATTGAATATTTTAAATATGCTATATAAAAAAATGCAAATATGCAACTTTTCTGCAATTAATTTAAAGTTATGTTGGACAGAAAAATATTGAAACATGAATAGGGCGTAAATTGAACTGTATAGCTAAACTAACTGGAGAACAACACATTAAAATATATTAAAATTCAGCATGAGTGTCCTTCCAAATGCCTGAAATCAAATAGTTTACTGACTATTAAGTCAGTAAACTATTTTACTGAACAAACGGATGTAAGTTTGTTTATAGTGATATTACACAAAAATTTGAATTTCATCTTGAGGCAGATTGTTGCAAAAATGTCACAAATACACTTTTTTTTTTTTTTTACCAATTATTACTCAATTAATCTATTTTAAAGTTAAAAAAAAAACACAGTTGAAATCTTGTTGAGTACCTCAGGTTCTGATTCAGGTTTCCAGATATAGCTTTCCAATACTTTTCGTCTGCTGTAAATTTAGTCACTGATAAACAGTTGCACAGAGCTGTAAATGTTTCCATTACTTTATCATCCAGAACACAGTTGCACGCTGTTCGTTCCCTCCGAGTTTCCATGAATCGATGCTCTCCATCTGAACTGCAAACCTTTGACGACCTGCCATGAATAATAAATCCTGGTCGTCGTCGTGCTCCCAACCACAAAATCTACCTGGAAGCTCTATGTCTATGCCTCCTGGACTAGAAGTTACAGGAAATGGCCCCATTTAGATCGAACGCAACCATCAAGTGCAGAGACCCTTCACTCCGCCCTGGAGATTGTGCTGCTCTTAACCTGCAACTCTGACCCGGAAAGTGCTGTTAAAAGGGGGATACTGGCCCATGTGCCCCTTTACTTTACTGCACTGCAGCGGAAATTACTGCTATTTATCATATTTCACTAATCATTCACTGACAGTCTCTTCTGATTTTAAGCTACAGGGGATAAAATAAAGGCTATTATTATATTTAATTTAGCTGCTGCTTGTCACACCTCATTTCATATTTAGACAATGAGCTAATTTAGATGTGCCACAATTAATTTGGGAAAAATTCCTGTCACAGTTAAGCACGACTGACTCACTTCAATCTTTGCTCATGTCAACTTTTCATCACCGTTTTTTTTTTTTTCCTTTTGACATTTACAATATTTCAGCTTAAAACATACATCAACAGTGACTACACCAGCTCACTTTAGGAGTTTATATAGACTCAGCTTTATTTTATCAACAAGTGAATTTTTGTACATCATCTACACATTTACTTCTGAGCTAAATATTTAATTTAAAGCTAAATATGTAGCTTAACAACTGCCCAGAGGGCATTTAGCTCGTCCAGGAGGGCAGATCTTTCTTGGTGGGCAAACCCTCTGACTGAATATCCAGCCAGAGTAGCATCAGAAAGTGCTACAGAAAGCATGTATTGTGAAAGATGTTTGCATATATTTGATCCTGTAAGCATACATTTAACTCTTTATATATATTACAACTAAATCAAACTTATTTTTTTTAAAAATCATGAAAGTTAGGTGCTGCATAATCCTTCCAAAGTGATAAGATGTATAATATATAATTAAAACACTAAAATTATGATATTTGTGTCCGTAGTGAGTTTGTGTTAACTCCATGCTTTGAAAGTGACGCTGCAACTCAGAGCAGGGATGCTATGAAAAGAAAGCCACATGTGTAGCATGAATCAATGGCACGAGGAGCCACTCAGCAATAAACTCCCACTGTTCTGGGAGGTAATTAGAAGTAATTAAAGGGCCAGCGGTTAACGAGTGTCTGTCCACCATTGGGCCTCATGTTGATGGATTAGCAGCACTAACGCATTTACAGACTGCCAATCACCGTGGAAGAAGCGGTTTTCCGGAGTTGGGAGGGAAAAGTCCATTAGCACCAGCTTAAATCAGATCTGAGGGCGGGTTATCCGCCCCATTTTCCTGAAGTTCATTATCTGTCCCTTGATGCTCATACAGCTGATTGGCGCCCCCGTCGTTTTGGCTTTATTTTCTAATGAGTGTCATTGAGTTGGAGATATATGATATTGTTTGGGTCGTATTTGCAGTAATGTATTGCTAATGCACCTGACTGTCTTCTGTGGGGCTACTGGCTGCTGTCGCTCCTTGGTGTTGCTCACCGTCCAGATGCACTAATGCATCTGAAAGTGGAAAGCAGCAGCAGACCCTCAGAGTCAAGCTCCATCTGTAATTTAAAAGTGCAGAATAGATAAGGTGGTGGAGTTCTTAAAGAGCAAGATGAGGTAAGTTCACCTTCCTTTGTCCCCTTATTGGATCCCTACATTAAACGCCAAGCTGTACCTGCAGCACCTTCACTCATATTATTTTAACACTTCTCACCAGTCTCCGGTTTGAGTGGCAGAGGACAGAGAGCTCCATTAGAAGCATGGTGCGTACGTACCCATATTTGTAGAGGAGGCATTTAGAAGAAATCAGCGCAGTGCATTTTTCTTTTCTACAACCGTCCACCCCGCCTGCACAACAAAATGATCCCAGTGTGCTCTCGCCCTCGCCTCCATTAAGGCCGGCGACTTGCATTGAGCTCGTGAGCTTTCAGGAGCGCAGCGCTTTATTTCGCAGGCACTTACACTCAATGTCCAATTGCACCATCCCCTCGTTGGGCCCAGCTTGGTTCTCGGCCTCACATGTCAGGTTGTGCATGTTGTCCTTGAAGGAGACGTTGGTGAGAAGAAGCACCAGAGTTAACGTGGAGCCCGTGATTATCTCCTGCAGTAATCAAATGACACAGAGTCATAAAGACATATGGGTCACAAAGTTGTTCAAGAGAAATATTCATATGGAAGTGGTATGTATAAATATGCATATTTAGTTACTGTGAAATTTATTTTGTTCTGACAGCAGCAGGAGAAAGAAGTTACAATAAAAACATTTTTCTGTAACTGAATTACAAAAGACGAATGTTGCTTTTTGGGTTATACCATGTTTTAATATTACTGATTAATAATTACCTTGAACTTTTAACCTGCACCCTCTGCGATTTAAGCCCCAAAACACGACTTCAAGCAATGTTGTTGTTGTTTTTTTCATTAAAATTTGTACATTTCTATGAATGTAAGTTTAAGTTATTTTCTACATAACAATTTGTTCCAAAGTGTGGATGTACTGCCCATCTGAAGTCTGTTTTCTTTTGCACATTAATGTTGTCTACCAGTGTGCTACTTTGCATAAAATCTTAAATATGTTTATTCAATTATTTGTGATAGTTGTATGTATTTATTGTATTGTTTTGTCTTAGTTGTACTGTATGCAGCCTTGTTCACTTTTCTAAGTCAATTTTCTCCCAATGAGTAACCAATTATCTTACCTTATCTTATTAGAAACAGCTTTAGCAACTAATCTTAAATGCACCATTTTTCATACGATTTAAAATACAAGGTCAAGGTTTTTTGTTTGCAAATTTCTGGAATCAGCTTCACTGAGGGAACATATTTTCTGCACATTGTATTAGCTAAAGCCATTCTGACCAGATTAGGACTGTTCAGGATGATCTAGAGTCCTGATAGCATGTACGAGTTCTCTGAATGTCACTTCTGAAGTCTGTTAGCATAGTTTCTGTGCATCAGGGTTCAGAGTGATGCACAGAAGAAGAGCGGTTGCAGCTGATCCACTGGGCCTCTTTGAGGGCACATGCAAATCTGTGTGGCTTAGACATCAGAGAGCATAAAACTGGACTGGCCACATTGGCCTCATGCCAGGGCTACAACCTCATGAGACCCACAATGGGTTGGCAGCGCCCCAAGTACGTGATTTTACTGCTCTTGGCACCAGAGATGATAAATGCAACATGGCTGGTCAATGCTCTGACTTCCCCTGATAAAGAATCTCATCATGCAGTTACAATAAAAAAAGCTATCATGTTCTTGGTGATAAGTTATGCACCTCGGTCTTTGAACATGGAGTCCGGCATATGATGAAGTCCCTTCAACAGTAGGGCAAAAAAGAGCACAACCCTACAAGTTGCTCCCAGTACTGGATGTGCTGGTTGCTGGGAGACTGAAGCTAAGTTTTCAGGCTAGATATACACGCTACCTGTAGCAGCCAAGCTGAAAGTTGGTAGAGGACCAGAAATGCATTCCACAGATCGCTACAAATTAAAGAAAACATTGCTTCTCCTAGAAGCAGCATTATTCTGGTAGGGCTTGGAAAGCATCACTGAAAAATCTATTGACTAACATGAAAGCAGCTGCATCATAATTGGTTAAAATGACATTTTCAGGTATTTAGCCACATTAAATTGCGTGAAGTTTTCCCTTCCAGTTATTCTCTTCAATATTTCACTCCAAAACTGAATTCAACAAAGCTAGCAGTACCTTGCATAAATACAATGTCCTAAAAATCCTTCCTACCTGGACAGTAAAGTTAGATGCAAGTTCTTTCGTTTGCCACATCACTTTGGGGGTGGGACTTCCTATCACATGGCATTCGAACATGAGGTTTCCTCCTTCTCTGGTCGTCAGTTGTGGTGCGTTAATGGTCACCTCAGGCAAACCTGGGATCAGCACAGGAAGCAGGATGAGCATGGATTAGCACTGTCGTGGCAAACTGGAAAATGTTTTGAAACACAAATAATTAATATTCTGAAGTGTACTGGATTAGGGCTTGTGATTTTACGCAATGAATGATCAAACCCACCATCAAAGGTTAAATAGCTTCATTCCCACATGGTGCGATTACCACAAAGAGAAATGTGAAGCATCAGAATGAAAACACAACTCACTGCAATTATCGATCACCAAAGAGCTGAGGGGAAATTCCTCATCGTTGGACAAGCAAAACAGCATTTGGCTGTCGATGTCGCCACGATCCTCGTTCTGCCATTGCTGCAGCCAGAAGAGGTCACATGAGCAGATGAGAGGGTTGTCCCTTAAAATCCTGAAAAATAAAACCACACAAACAGGTGGTGGCTTCAGATTTGACAAACAAGAGCTCAAACAACTAAATGTTTTCCAGTAACCTCATCCATCCATCCAACCAACCACCCAGATATCCAGTTTCTCCTGGGGAATACCAAGGTGTTTACTGATCTGAAGGTCTTTCCAGGAAGACCTGAGTCTCCACCAGAGTTTACTGCCAACATACTCAAAATAAAGCATTCAGGTAGCATCCTACTCAGAACCTCAAACGAGGCTCCAATCCGACTCACCATCTCCATCCTCCCACCAGTTATATAGCCAAGACGTCAGAATCCTGTTCCTCCGCTTGAAGTAGAGACTCATGTCTAACTAATAAGGAGCATTCTGCCTTCATCACCAGAAAGAAAGATGGACAACAGACTATAATCCACTGACGGAGAAACCATTTTCTCTCTGGACTTGTTTGATCAAAGGTGTTTCAAAGATTTCTCCAAATGACAATTGAACCTCAGATCCAGTAGAAGCAACTATTATCCAATAGTTCAGATCTTTACGTTGCCTTTTTCATGGCAGTTTGCTTGTCCAGTTAAAGAGAGTTTGTGGACTGGTCCTGTGAGTCGGATGCCAGATTTGATTTTACAGGTCATCTTTTTTTTATGACCAAAGCAAGAGCTCTGACGTGTTGGTGGGGTTGGATTCTTTTAGGATTCCCCTTCATCATCAAGCTTTTTGTGGCGTTCATGGACAGGATCTCAGGCTGTAGCTGGTTTGGGAAGTTCTGTGTCTCATTCAGTCTCTTTGCAGATGACATGGTTTTGTTAGCATATTTAAGCCATGACCTTCAACATGCACTAGACTGATCTGAAGTGAGATGCCTTTTTATCACTTAATGATTCAAATGTCTGTGATGAACTGGTGACCTGTGCAGGGTGAACCATGCCTGTGGCCCAAAGGCTACTGGAAACAGGCACCAGCTCTCCTGTGATGCTGCACAGATAAGAAGATATGAAAAATGGATGGATGGAAGAAAGTAAAAAGAAACAACATCTTTGGAAATTTCTCATCAACCAGTAATCCCTTAAAAATTACAAGAATGTCTCACTGTTTGGAGGGAAATTAAAAAAGGCATGGATAGTTTGGTAGAGTCAATTTTACATTCACAAGTAATAAATGTTCTGACACCTTGAGTCAGGTTCAGTTTAACTTTTGCAGAATTTGAAGATGACTCACAGGTTGAGCAGAGGCAGAAAATGAAACACTCTCCAGCTGATGTGCTCCAGAAAGTTCGACGCCAGGTTCCTGCAAAACAAAGCGAAAAAACGCAAAAGCTTGTACAGTTCATTAAACAAAACTGCTGCAAGTTATGATTCTGCCTGCACATATCAGCCATTTCAAAGTGGAGCAAGAAAGAAAAAGATCAACTGAAAGAGCCTTATTTTCCTCTTTTTAATTCTTCAACATTTGCTTCCTTGTGGGTTTCACAAGAAATATAAATTTTTCCAAGAAGACAAACTGAAAGGAGCGAGCTCTGTCATGTTTTTTCAACTCTGGTTCTGTGTAGAAGTCAAGTCAAGCTGGGAGCTGATTGCTTACCTTCAGAACAATGTGTACCTGCTTTGAATTACACTCTGTGGAAAACGTTAATGCATCCAAATTGGTTCTGATCAATTACCCCGGCAAGTACTTCACACCGGCCGGGACCAGCGCTCATGAGCCCACCGCAGCACACCTCCGTTCACTGCTCAGTGCATTAGGTAATTAGTCCTCAGTCACAAACAGTTCTTGGTAGAGTAACGCTGTTCTGCTGCAGAACTGCGTTTGGAAAAAAGTCCATCTCGAACTTTAATCATGACTCAAATATGTCAGCAATAACGCAATGAACTCGGTGCAGTTGATTGTTCCGAGTTTGAACATAAAAATTCAACCTTCTGAATGCAAATGAAATGTAACAGCAATGTTTATACCTAATACAAATTCATAATGCTGACGCTACAGGAGTAAATTCATCACTTCTTACTACTTTACTTCTCAATTTGTTTTGTTAAATCAGTAAAGATACAATTGTTTGATATAAAATAGCAATTTAGCTCCAACTAGGTGATTCCCATGGAGTTACAAACTAGAAACTTGTAACAGAGGATCGACTGAAGGATGACAGGATTCTCTTCATCCTTCAAAACTTGTATCAGTTTTTGTAGGATTTAATTTATTCCTATTTATGAATTTTTAAGCTAGAATCATATAAAAGTATCCAAGAGTTGCTATTTTTCAGCATTGAAAAATATACTAATAATTAAGGCCAAAACATTTGCTTCAAGACTCTTTTTCATATTAGAAATTTTTAAAAACATAAAATCTGATTCTTTTTAAAAATAAATTGTTTTAAAGCAAATTAGGTTAGTTGACTTCATTACTGTAGTTATAACACATTTATCACTGTTTTTGTGACAAAAAAGCACAACATTGTCAGGATGGTCAGTGCTTTAAGTCGATAAAAATAAATGCTGGAACTCCTCTTAAAGTCAGAATATATAAAAATATTATATGAAACTGCTATAAATGTCAAATGAGCTTAAGATTTAATGTTCTTTAGTTCAAGTTCTGAATTTCTCTGATTATTTTCATTATTAAATTTGTCTTCACAAAACAACATTGGGGTCTTTGGGTCAGAACATATTATTAAAATTTAAATGTTAAACATTTTAATTTTTCCACATTCATAAAAATAAACTTTAAAAAATATTTTAAAAAAGACACCATGAACTCATTCACTGGTTACCTGCACTAACCTTTCAGTTTAACAGTTTAGTCATTATTTCTTTTAGTTTCTTACTTTAAAAATCCAAAATACATTTAGGTTCAGTTACTGAATCTTGATTCTTGGAGTATAAAATATAATACAACACTTTATCCTCAAGTGCTTCAATGGCCCAAAGATTGCAGTGTGAGCTTTTGGAAACATCATATTTGAGTCTGAAAACTTTAAAAAGGAAAGTTTGAAGGACTCCTGTAAGTGGAAAAAATAAAAAAGAGAGAGAGAAACACTGAAAAACCAACAGAAAACCTAAAATGTATAAAAAGAAAATCCAGCTGCTTGGGATAAAATTTTTGCCATCTTTTTGTCCTGCATATACATAATTTGTTAATGCGAAGAAAACATTTATTATTGTGCGTCTCTGGTGTTATTACTGACACTATGCCATGTATTTTTTGGGTCAATCCTCTCAGGCCACTTAAATATCATCACAGCAGAGCTCAAATGATCCTCAGACTTCGAGAGGCTGTAAATAAACCTCCCTCAGAAGATGACAGAAAGCCACACTGGGGAGCGCGCATGGAAACCAATACATAATCACTGTGACAGGGCCAAGGGTTCAATTATTTGTTTTCCTTGCTCCCAAAAGTTCATGTCAGACGGGTTAGCCGTTGGGGCTTATCCATTACCGGCTCGATTCCTCCTCCAATCCACAGGGGGAGAGCGGAGCCGGGAATAGCAGCTCCATCTCTTCCTGCAGAAATGTTACCAAATCTGGGAGGTTTGAGTGTAGATCAGCGCAGAAGGAGAAGATGATTTAACCAGCTCAGTGTTTTTAGCTTGGGTTCAGACCTTCCTAATCTTATACATACATCCATCTCAGAAACCCCCACACTTCCAGCCAAGCCTGGCTGGCCCCTCTCCCACAGTGAAATATTGATTAAGTGATAATGGACCCTTAGTGGAGTGTATTTATTATGCATCAGTTGTCGATAATCCGCCAAAGTGAGCGAGTAAAAGGTGACTGGTGGATGTCTTCTCCAATTTCTTGAGCGTCCCAGCCCCTCCCCTGCACCTTTCCGACCATCATCTGAAAACCCGCTTGTCTTTCAGAGGAACAGCACTGGACATGTTGCACACGCTCAGTAAAACGATAAGGACAAGATGGTGCCGATAAGCATCAGCTGTTCATGAATACACCGACCTGGTGGTTTCATCTGATATGTTTCAGTGAAGACGGGAGGCCAGACGGCTCAGAAGGAAAACAAAAGAAGATAATACTGATGTAGGTTCAAATAAACTGATTTCTACTGAAAAATCAGCAGAAAATTATCCAGATTATCAGCCAGCAACTTAATTACCTGTTTATTTATTTAAAGATTAGTAGTGTCCTGCATGTTTATAACCCTTCATTTTATGTGTTTATCAAGTTGAAACATCTGAGCTACATAAGAACGAAGTGAAAGAAAACCGATGCATGAAAAACATGTTTTCCCATTTAGCTCCCTTCACTTTTATAATCCTGGATGAAAACACTGAAGCTCTGAAAGAAATCTTCCTGACAACCTTAAATATCAAGAAACCATTTTTTTAATTAAAGAATTTAAGTTCATAATTTTAGAAGAGCAGACAGACTTAATAAAATGAGCATTTAAGAGGTGACCAGTAGGGATGAACAGCTGCACATCATTTCTCATCATCAGAGGACACTTACACATACTGCAGCTTCTGGTTGTTTTGGAAAGCATTTGCAGAAATGAACCTCAGTTTACATGATGTGACGGTTCTGCAAAGAGAAAAATAAATATGAAAAGATAATACATGAACTTCATTTTGGTTGACCTCATCCAACATTTGTGGTATTTAAGTGAATATAAGAGTAAATGTATAAAACCAGAGTTTTAATAAGAAGCATATATGGTAATATAGAACTGAGAGAATTGAATATAACTCAGAATTTGACCCTCGTTGTTAGTTTGGAAAATAAAACATATACTACTTACAGATTTTTCAGCTCTCTGTAGTTAGCAAGGTTGGCCTCTGTTATGTTCTCCAGACCTGCTTGGTTTTCAATGTAGCTAATTAAATGGAAAAAACACAGGGAGATAGAAAACATGGAGATAAGACACAATTTCTCATGGCCTTAAGCTTTTGTTGTCGTTTGGTTGAACCTTTTGCAAATGGGGAAAAAAGAAAACAAGTAAAAAAAAAAAAGTGCAATTATTACATTTTCTTGAGAAGGACAAAGTACTGTACACACTCAACACAAGAGGCTTTTTGAGTTCAATGTCTAGTTTGGGCAAACAACTGAAAAGGTTCACTTCAGAGTTGGGAGAAAATAGGTCAGAGTATAAAAGATAAAACATCACTCTTCTTGGAGGAAGAAAACATATGCATCAAAACTTTAAAGTAAGAGGTTGTTATAAATTACTTATTTTAGGTTACAGAAGGGGAACAGTATTGAATCTTGAACAGAAAAGTCTTTCTTTCTTGCTCTTTTGCTTAAACTTTTTGAGATATGGACTAATCTGGTGAAAAGCAACATTCTTCATCACACAGGTGTTGGAAGTTGGACAATTATCTCAAAAATAACTTCCAACATCAGCAAGTCCTTTTCAGACTGACAGAATAAGGAAATATCCTGTTGCACATTCCCTATGGGAGGAAGGACTGACCATCTATCCTGTCGTTTTACCCAACATCCAGCCAACTCAGCTCAGCATCACCTTTACAGGTTTCATTAACACTTTTTTCCACCTTTCCCTGCATGAATACTGGAATATGTTGTGAGTAATTCACAGTGCTCTGCTGCTGGTTTCCAATGATTTTAGTTCTTTCACATCAAACTACAATATTCAAATGTTGTGATTAACTGTAATGCTCCATCAGTCCCACCAAAGTGGCCAAACAGTTATCAGTTGAAATGATCACATAATAAGTTTAATGTTCTGTGCTAACATGCTAACAAACAGGACCAAGCTGCTTTTTCTGGTCATTAATTTGTGCTGTAAGGGAATTTTCTTTCTTGTGCCACCATCTCTATCAACGCTGATATACAACAGTGTGATGAAGTTTGTTCTTGTTGTTCTAGTTTGGCTTTTCTAAAAACCAAAATTTTTTTTTTCAGCTAAAGAGATCGGTATTTGTCTTTGAACAGCTTCTTCATCGTTCCATATCTCTCAATTTTCATCCATCAGGGAATGTTTTGTACTCACAGCTTGTAATTTACAGTAATTATCTATTAAACACACATTTATTGTCGGGAAATGTAGTTATTTGACTCCAATAAACATAAAGCATCAGCAGGAAGATCCCAAAATGTATTAGATAGAAAAAATGAGGAGGGAGTTAAACATTAGGGTGATGGCAAAGACGTTTTTGAAACTAAAAGAGTTGTAGCTCATCAACAGAGATAAATCATCACAAAAAAAAAACACAAAATGCTGCTCTGCAGACTCACAAGAAGAGACCAGAGCAAAAAGAAAAGAACACCCGTCACCCAAAAAGGTAAAACACACAGAAACAGGTCAGTCTGATTGGTAACTAGTTATAGCTGACAGGAGAGCAGGCAGCTGCTGAAAGCTGAAGGTTCTGGCTCTCATGAACCAAAAGACTAAAACTAGAACAACAATTTAAACGAAAACCCATGGAAGAACCAAGAAACTCAATCTAAAAGAGAGGACCGAATATGGAACACAGTGACTGACAAAAACCAACAACCCCAAAGAATCAAAACCCAGAAACACCAAGACACAAAGGCATACAGATTACCGGATTATAATTCTAACCCTAAAACTGTCACAGATTTGATTAATTTGGGTTCATTCGTATGAAATCAAATTTTTCGTTTAATTCATGAAAATACTTCATCCCAATGAAAATTTAATTCATGAAATGATTTCAAAAAATGATTTGCTCACAGATGGGAAGAGATACGAGGCTCATGTTTGGCTATAAGATATGAGAACAAATTGGCAAAAAGGTGAAGAAAACTATTGACTCATCAGTCGCTAACAAAAAGTCCAAACCTGCAGTTTTTCATCCCACTGAAACTGTGGTGATTGTTTAGTAGAGAAACTGCACAGAGTGCAGAATGTTTCAATAAAGCTCATAGTGAGAGAGTTAAACAACACAAACTGAATCTTTACCAGAGCTCCTGTCAAGGACACCGACAACTACTGAGAGGAAAGCAGAGAGTTGGAGATGTAAAGTGGTTTTATTCCAGATAACAAAGGAAACATGCAGCAGAACTGAGGAAGGTAAAACTCTAACCAGCTTTGGAAACAGGCCGTGGTTTGAGTCTGACCTCCTGACTCGCAGTGGGACGAGAACTTGAAGCGAACCAATAAAAACTGAACACGGGAAATTATCCTTCAAATTTAAACAGGAAGAATGTAGAAAAAAAAGATAACGACCCAAAACCTGTACAAACCCTTAAATCAGTGGCTTTAGTTTCAATTTCAGCATTTAGTTTCCTGCCTTCCAAATAAGTCCAAGTCATCATAAGCTTTTTTTTGGTTTATAAAGATGCAATTTTAGATTCTGAACAATACTGTCCTATCATGAACTTGAATATATATCTTGCTATGTCAGGTCTGCAGAGCCTCAGATAGTTTGAAGAATACTGAAGCGCAAAAAACTGGCTTTCAAATCTCATTGCTGATGTCTTCCCATCATGGCATTGTGCTCACACACACTTCTTTTCAAACACACCTGTTTTTACAGGGGTGTTTCTGTTGATGGTAATTAAAGTATTTTATCAGTTAGATTAGATTTTCTTCTTAAACCCCATGAAAGGAGCTTTGGGAGAACTGAGTTTTTCACTAATTTCACATTCAAAGCCTCTTTTTTTGTTTTGTTTGCATTAAGTTACTGATAACTAAAATCGGTTGTGGATTAGTTTACATCAGAGGGTAGATTTGTTCATTTTTCTTCTGTCTAGCTTTTGCTGCCAATATTTCATTGCTACACTTAAATGTTGGGTTATTGTTTAGATACTGCCTGTATTCTTCTGGAACCTTTTTTTTGGGATGTGTCCCTGCTTGAAATGATCTATAAATAAAGTTGACTGGAGGTGCAGCCTGCATTTCTCTCACTCTGAAGTGTGGAGAGAGGAAGGCAGATATAAAAGGATTACATGAATACAGATATTTTCTGCAGCGTGCTTGCTATACTTTCAACATGTGGCATTGTTTCAAGTTTCCACTTCCCTGATCGTCAGCTGCCACACACAAAACGTTTATATTCATGTTTGATTGACCCGCGCTGCAGTAATGTGATTACAGGGCAGGTGGGCCCAGGATCGCCCGTCGGCCTTACTTATTGGATTGAGGCAAGTGGGTTGTATATCATCTATTGTTCCTGGGTGGGGGCATTGACTGGCAATTCACAAAATTGAATTTACAACTCTGCGTATGATAAATTTCGGTCTCTGTTTTGCAGCTAATGGGCCCTTGTTTGTTCCACGCATCGCCTTTATTTCCCTGCACTGCCAGTACGCAGAAGTGTTGTTGTTCGCTGGCATGTTGGAGCAGCTCGGTAAACAGAAGCCCGCTCTCTTATTGATTGAACATCTGAGAGAGACTGTCGAGTCTGAGCTCTGCGAAACGGGCTGCAGATACAAGGAAATACCTCCGAGGCAGGAGAGAGAGGAGGAAAGAGGGAAGGAGAGAGGAAGAGAGTGGCATATAGGTGAAAGAAATTGGCAGCAAATTGACTTGCTCTGCCGAAAAAAGCGTTTCACAAATGTAGTTCCTTCTTAACAAGTGCTAATTGCTCCAATCCGGGTCCAGGAACAAAGAGAGAACAGCGTGTCGGTGCAGAGAGTGACATTTAGTTTTCCATGCTGGAGCTGATGGTGGGTTGCTTAATAATACAGCAGCTCTCTCTAAATCACAGGTGGTCACTTTCTGCTGCTTTTTCCGAGCAAAGTTTTAAAAAGCAGACGTTAAATAACAGTCTTCTGCCTGCAGACGTGCTGCTGCTGCTGAGCGAGAAGTCTCCAATCTTAGCCGGGTTTTATTCAAACGCGTTCCCACTGCGGTTAATCTGTCCATCAGGCAGGTAATTATAGAAACACTGACATGTTTGATTGCAAAGATGCACCGACATCAACGTAAACCAGCCTTTACAATGAGAGATCATCCTTTTTCTGCTTAGAAACTTCAAAGATAAAATTCACATTGAAACAATAGAAATATTAAAAATTCTCTTTGGTTTTGGCAAATCACATATTTTAAGACAAAGAGAGTTGTGGTTTGTTAATTTAAGAAACTTAATAGCTTTTAAATACAAAGACGTTGTTTATGAATGCAAATGAAGTTCATTATTTTGTCATAATTCCTGCTAAAAGTCCAAATTTTTACACGTTTACACTTGATAATAGCTACACATTGGTAATATTAAGAAAGTCTGTTCTGAAATACTAAGATAATCCGACAGAGTTAGAGGGGGATTTCTTTGGTAAATTAGAGCTGAAATCTCATTAATATCTAACAGCAACACTTTGAAAAACCCTTCAGGCGAATCATCAGTGACTACAGGTTTGTCCCAACTGCAGAGGGACTAAAGTCCTTCAGGTCAGGACTGAAAACAGAACTGAGCTCAAGGATGATTACAGGTTGTTTTCATCATATCTCAAACTGTTCATGTGTTAAATTCGCAATTTATAATGTCTTTCTTCTTAATTATGCTCAACTTTAATGTTATTGTTCTATTTAACACCTTAAGTGTAATTGTTTTACACTTTTTATTTTACTGTTAATCACATTAACCTTGTCTATAAATGGGTCTATGCAACCAAACTTTCCTTGCATAAACTTCACAGCCATGCATGTTGGGTAACAAAGAGTTTGTGTTACATTGAGGAAACACAACAATACTGGTTTTTAATATGCAGGTTAACCTCCAGTCAGATATAAAGAAGCAGTGTTCTAAATGCAAGTTGATTTTTGAATAATAATGAGGATTTTCTACAATAAAAAGTTACTGGTTAGTGAGAAAAATACACAAAATAAATCTTAAGTCTGACTGAAGAAAAAAGGTTTCTTGGCTGAAACTAGATCATCTTCTGTTTCCATAATCATTCACCAAGAGTTACTTACACATTATCAATCCACTAAGCTACAAAACAATAAGATTCTTCTTTCTTAAACAACTCGAAACGAAAGTATGAGAAACAAATCACAGCTAAAAGTTGCATATACATCTAACTAAGAGAATCTGAGCAACTTGAGAACCAACTAGAAGTCAGAGAGAGGAGAAATCAACTTCAAGCTAACTTTAAATCATGTGGGTGCATGCTCACTCAGGTAGGAGTCAATACTCACATTTCCGTCACGTTCTCACTCTCTTGAAGCGCCAGTGGTGGGATGCTGCTTATCCCATTGGGCTCCAGGCACTGCAGCATGGCAAAAGAGCACCGGCAAGCAGACGGGCATCCTCCCAAGGCGGGTGCAGGCGACAGGCTGAGCAGGGCGAGCAGCGCCAGGGCCCTGGGTGCCACATCCATCTCTTTGAGGGAAGTATCGCCTGAGAGGGGAGCAGGAGTTGGTGTCTGAGGGCTTCACCTAATGAAGAGTTAATGAAGAGTGGTGGAGAGCTTCCCCACACTGCTCTCCAGCTGGTCAGGGTTTGATGGGGAGCCACAGCTGTACTGAGCAGCAGGAGGGGCAGGCACACGAGCAGGCTGAAGGCCCCTGGGGACATGCTGGTGGTGGGCTGGAGCTTCTCCTCTTTACCTCCCTCTCTCCTCGTCTCCTTCGCCATTCAGGGAGGAGCAACATATTAACATGGGCCAAAGTCACCAGACACCTCTGTGAGCGTGATGGGAGGTGGGAGGGGCTGGAGGTGAGGGTGTGTGAGCAGACCCAAGGAGTCAGGGCTCTTCCTCCTGCACCAGCATCGCTCTGCACTGATGATCACTGATTGTTTTAGAGTTCACCGCCACAGATTACAGACAGATCTAATGCATGTGGAAATGGAAGTGCCGCTTTAACGACAAGAAGCACATTTGGACCTAAAGAGAAACGATCAAGAATCAGCGTTCAGCTTCTGTTATTGCAGCTCGAAACTAGAAACCAGGTCTGAAATCTGGATGTAGTGATGGACTCTGACCTGAACCTTCGGAGTCACATAAAGACAGTTACAAAGTCGGCCTTCTGTAACTTGAAGAATATTTATTCTAGAATACGAATATTCTAGACTATTCTAATTCTAGAATATTCTAGAATATTCGTCCCACTGAAACTGTGTCTCAGCAAGATCTGGAGAAATGCGTCCAGTTGCATTAATTACTGCAAAAGTTACTGCCTAAAATCAATCCTCTACCTGCAGCTGATCCAAAACGCTGCTGGTGGCATTCTGACTAAAACCAGGAAGATGGAGCCCATCACCCCAGATCTGAAGTCCCTACACTGGCTCCCTGTAGAATAGACTTTAAAATACTTTTGTTGGTTTTTGAACAGCTTGGCACCACAATACATTACAGACGTATCAACCTTCCTGACCTCTCAGGTCTTCTGGTTCTGGTCAGCTCTGCATGCCCAGAACCAAAACCAAACATGGAGAAGCAGCGATCAGCTTCTATGTACCACAAATCTGGAAAAAAACTTCCAGAAAACTGCAAAACAGCCGAAACACTGAGCTCCTTTAAATCTAGACTAAAACTCACCTGTTTAGAGTTGCTTTGGAAACATTATAAATGAAACATTGATCAACATATTTTATGTGTTTTAATGATTTCAAAATATCATTAATACACATTAATGATGGATAATGGAAATGCCGTTTCCGTTCACATGTTTTCATGATGTAAAGCACGTTGCACTGCCTTGCCGCTGAAATGTGCCATACAAATGAACTTAAAAAGAAAAGGGAAAGACTTCTGTCTTTATCCTCATGTGAAATCATTGAACACATACAATTCACACTCACCAAACTTCATTTGCTGGAAGCCCTGAGGCCTGATATACGAGCACCTCACTACTGTACATTATAAGAAAGCAATCCAACCTGATCAGAGCTCAACCTGTCAGTGAATGTGGCCCAGCGAAGGTGGAGAACTCCAACACAGAGCTGATTGAAAAGGCAGATTTTAAAAAATAAAAAATACTGGCAGCAGTGTAGTGAATCGATAAAACAGAAAGAAACTGAAAACAAAGAAGAAGATAGACAAGGAGCCAATACCAAGACAAAAGAAGAGACAACAATTCAAGAGCGAACAGAGAAAACATGACGCATCAGGTGTGTTCAGTTCAGACTAAAACTCCTGAACTGGACTTCAGTGCAACAGGAAGTACCAGACTTTTTTTAATAGTGTGGCTGGTTCCGCTACTTGTATGTTTTTCCCTCTCCATTTTTTGGGTAGAGAGCCTAAAATCTTACTCAAGAAAGAGTAGCACTACTTCAACATGTCTTTACTCAACAGTAACAGTGAAAAGTATCCATCCAAGAATTTACTCAAATATGAGTAAAAAAAAAAGTATTTCATAAAAAGGCTACTCAATCACTTAATATTTAAAATTGCGCAATCGAACTCTGATGCGGACCAAAAAGTCCTGCAAACCTCGGTTGAGGTTCGGTTGAGGTTAACTCTGGTGCGGTTCGACTGCATGCCACGCGGACCGCAAACCGCTCCAAAACCAGGAAGTGGACTACAGCCAGAGTCGATGGCTCCACGGTGGTTTTTACCAGACAAAACAGACATTTTACAACCGCTGACCTCTGACGTCACTCCGTTTTTGTTTACATTTCGTGAAGGAAGTGGCGCTCATTGTCTTCTTCAGAGGTTTCTATGTGGCTTCTTTTAGTGGTGTTTGGTGCAGCGCCACTACAGGCCAGGAGGGGAACGGTTTGCTCAGAGGATTTGGTTTGCAGCGTGAAAGCGAACCGCAGCAGCTGAAAATGGTTAAAATTATGTGGTCCCGATACCTTACTACTCAAATAATTCTTAACAGCTGTTAAACAAAACGTCAACATCGATGTCAAACTTTATTCAACTGAAAGTTTACAAAATGTCCAAGTAAATTAACACTTTAGAATTTAGGTTTTAGAAAATTCAATTCAGGAAAATCTAAGTGTGATTTTAAAATTAGTTAAAACGTTGGCGTGCTAACCAGAAAGTTAGCGCCATTATTAGCACATTAGTGTATTAGCACAAGTGTTCCTAGCGCTGAATATTCCTAATAAGACAACAATGGCATTAAAAATTAGGTTAATTAGGTTACCCATAGTCCTTATTTAAAATAAATAAAACGAATTGAGACGAGTCCATTTGGAAACCTCTTCTAAATTACGCCTTCATTCTATATTTTATTTGATTTCAATAAATCTCCTTTCCACATTGATATTTGAACTCTGCATGCCTTCACTGACCATCTGTCAATTGCAACTATCAATGTGCTGCAGAGACACGCTACTGTCCGTCTCACATATGCTCTCTGTATGATCAGAGCTGGTTTCCTCCCCCGGGACACACACTGCGCCCCACCCTCATCCCTCTTAGTCACTCTGCACATGAGCAGGGGTCAAAGTGTCCTGACCACAATTACTGACCATAAGCCGAATCCCCCTTTTTTGCTGCTGTCATCAAAATTATCTGCAGGCTTAATTACGTTTCCTTTTACGCCTCCTTCTTCCTCGGTCTTAGCTCAGCAGATATGATGGAGGGACAAGGCACTCATTCACAGGGAAAGTGTGTGAGAGCTGAAGCTCAGCAGATTGAAGCAGAAAAAAACAGCATGGGAAGCAACACACCATGCAACACAAGCACATGCAAACAACATGCAATGAAAGCAGAATACATTATCTGAGGGTACTGATGTTCCTCCCATGTGATCCAGGCTACGTTGGGTAATTTACTGCACTTATTTACTTTCACACATGTTAGCTGATTTATAAATATGTCTTAAGGTTTTACTAGGCCAGAGAAATGGGTCAGGGATTTCAGAGAAAGCCCTAAGTGGTTCAAGAGACAATAATAATAATATCTATCAACTTAATCAAATGATTAAAATATTAGTAATGCATTAAAATTATACAAAGCTTCTTCATAATAACAGTAGCAGTGAAAATTTGGCCTGGTTCTAGGTTTTCTTCCTGTTTCTGGACACTGAAATGTCATAATTTACAGGTGTTTGAACTTTTTCATTTGTGTTTCTGTTCTGATTATTTCTTAATTGTTTTTTATTATTTCTTATCATTGTGTATCAATTCCTTTAGTCTCATTGTTTGTACTTTTGATTTGTTTCCTTAGATAATTTTTTCTTTTTATATTCTTTGCTTGTTTGTCTCTTTCAGCTCACCTTCGGCCTCCTACTCTGCGTGTCTCTCCCAGCTGTTCATCATCTCCTCATTTGGCCCAAGCTGCTGCTCCTCCTCTGCTGCTTCCACTCACCTGTAATTAGCTCTTCTTGTTTCTTTGTCATTTCCACTCCCTCCTCAGTATATCCAAGCCTTCTGTTGTTCACTGACTCCTTACGCTGCACTTCGTTTTGAATCCATGACATCCTGTTACCTTTCTCTTTAATCTGTTTGTAAGTTTTTACACTTCTCTTTCCTTTTCCTGTCTGGAGTTTGGTTGAGCCATAAACGTATCCAACATAATAAAAATGTTTTATTTTCAACAGTATGAATGTGTAAACAGGAACAAATCTGCTTCCTGTGGGTGGCTTTCTGAGAAGACTGTAAAAGAGACAGAATGGTGAGTGACTGGCAGTACAGTCAGGCAGGAAGTGGTGGTTTTCCTGGCAGAGGTGGTTTCTTCAGAGAATCAGACCTTCAGTGACTGGATTTCTTGGAGTTTAAACAAAGAGAGATAAGTGTTTGTTTTCTGGGGATTGTTTCAACAGAACAGGACAATCAATTGATCAAGTTCATTTTCATAGCACCTTTCCCTAACAATGTGCTTTACATCATAAAACCATGGTCAAGAGTTGTGAAAATCAGGAACAGACCTTACATTTTGTCAAGTGTCCTCATTAAAATCATCACTACACATATCTGTACGCTGCAGACCGAGGATGATGATGTCATGGAAACGTTGGTAGCTGGTTCACCGCCACAATGATCTGGTTTCACCAAGAGGAAACCAGATCATCATCCAGAGTTCAGTGGAAAGACACAAAGCGAATCCAAAATCTGAGACAGTGATTCCAGGAACATGAAAGAAAAGCCAGTCAAATTCATCCCTAATGTTTTTATGTGTCATTGTTTTATATGCATGATTGTGTGTGTGTATATGTGTTGCATTACTTTAAATGATTATTTCACTTTCTACTAGTTTGTAGATGTTTAAAAAGCCCATCCAGGAACAAGTGCTGCTAATTAGCTTTTGCTAATACTGTATTGTTCAGTTTGTCTGTCAATGTGTGTCTGTCCCTATCAAATAAACTTAAATCAAATTAATTAAAGCAGTCAGGGAGCATGCAAAGGTGAAAACAGGTCAGGTACACCATCAGGATATCAAACATGAATGTTAAAAGGCTTGACTACAGACGAGGAGCTGATGTAGGCAGTGGCAGCAGTCAGTAGTCAGCAGAGAGCGGTGGAGCAACATGAGAGTTGGCAAAAACAGTGAAGATGTTTACATCTAAGCTATCACTCACTTTGTAGCCATATGGATGGTTTATTAAAAGATTCATTTCAGCCCAGGCTCTTTGTTCAGTAACACAGAAAGATCTTCAAACAAACCAAAAATGTTTAACTGTTGTAGTATTCCACTGCAGCATCTTTGAATAATTATGCGTTCGATCATAACAGGGTTACTACGTTGAGCGTCCAGCACCATGGACAGCAGCAGCTCCGCAGAGGTCAGCTTAAACTGAAAGTCTGTCGATGGATGTCAGCTCTGATTAAACTCAGTTTGAAAGAGTTACTTTGTGTTTGACACATTAAAAGTTTTGTCTCATGTATTATTTGATCTGTGTGTATGTGTATGCTGCAACTGCACAGTAATTTCCTGGTTGGGATGAATAAACTACTTCTATTCTATTCTATTCTATTCTATTCTATTCTATTCTATTCTAAAGAAAATCATAATTGAAAACTATTTTTTTATTATTTTTCAGGAAGAAAAAATCTGGTTGATCTGAAAACTTTCAGTTGGAAAAAAAGGAGCAAAAACTGAAGAAAACTCTGGGATGTAAATAAAAAAAAGTAAAAACTTTTTCATAGTACTATATATCATGCTTCAATGCTTCAATGCTTCAGTAGGAGTGACTGGTGCTACTGGGATGACTTTAAAAAATGTTTTTAAAAATAGCTGTGATAACTTGAGAAACATTCCTGAGGAACTACTGGTTTGTTTGTCTGACTAAAAGTTTTCTTAATTATTAGGAGATTAAAAAGCATTAAAAAATCTGGTGAATTTACATCTTATGTCTCCCTTATAAAAGCACAAAAGTGTCTCAAAAGACAAATTGCCAAACAATAATGAACACTAACAAAACTACTGAAGAATGCAAAAAGCCTAAATTGTACAGCTGATGGTAAGATAATTTATCTGTAAGTACTTCTTTTCCATCTCCTGTCGCTGTCATTATCCTGAGTTTGAACCTTTTTCACCTCCAGCCTTCCAGAAACAGATTCAGCAAAATGAGAGGGGATAAATTTAGTCGCACTCCATTCAGGTGGGAGACAGAGTAAGTCTTGATGAAACAATAACCAATCAGAGAAACTATGTTTACTGCCCACACAAAGTCTTTGTTTCCATGTCCACAGACATAAAGGAACATATTGCAGCACATGTGGTGAAGAAAGCTCTTAACTTCCAGTATTTGGTTTGTGATTTTCATTAAGCCACAATCCATAACATAATCCATACCATTAATTTAACAACAATCTAATTTCCCTCAAGCCGTAACATTCATCCTGTCTTCATTTGAAATCTGTGGACATTTGACAGCACGGTCTCGTATGCCTCTGGGTTTTTAACAGGATTACTGTTTTTATGATCCATGTTGATTGATGGACCCAGCAGGGGTCAAATGCAACACTTGGCTGTCAAATCAGCTTCCGCCCCCCTTCAGGTCAAAGATAAATACACTGGTTATTAATCCACCCAGAGGGAACAGACATCCTGCTGTGTCGACTTCATCATCTTAATGTCTCCTATAGATATGCTCTTCCTCAAACGTCACCAAACTCAACCATTACTTGTTAATTCTTAGAAGTGTTTCTAGACATTTTTGATAACATTTAGATGGTTTTTGTGTGATTATTGTTTTTTTTAATCTGCTGAAGCTGGTAACAGAGAGCCGTTACACACACAGTGAAACAAAACATGGGCTGAAAGGCCACTCAGAGGCAGAGGCCATTCCTCCAAAAGCAACATGAAAAAGAACAGAGAACAGTTTGCAAATGCACTTGGAGACAAATACCTTCATTTCTGGAAGCACATCCTGTGGTTGGATTAAGCTAAAAATCGAAGTGTTTGTCCATAATGTCCACAGAGAGCTAAGTTTGGAAGAAACTAGAGGAAGTTTTAATAGAACATTATCCCAAATGTTCCTGACTCTCCACAGACGAGTCAGGAATTTGAAGTTCAAGTGCAAACGATACAAAGAATAGCATCAAGTTAACTACAAAACATATTAAAGCCAACAAAGTCGGTATTTTAATCAGAACGTATTTTTCCCCGAGGGGCCATTTAAGGACTGAAACAACATGAACACAATCACCTAAAACACGACGACGAACATGCAGAGAAACCAACATAAACTATGTTTGACGAAGCTGCACATATCTTCTTCTGTCTCTCGAAACTAACAGTTTGACTCAAATTCAGAGGAGGAGTATTTACATTTCCACATTTTAAGTTTTCTTTCTCATTATTCTGGAATTTATAAACTAGTAAAAACTTAGATAATCCTGACTGATTTCTTATAATTACTACCAGACAATGAGAAAAAAGTTGTGTAATTTTTACAGTTTCTGCAAATGCGTTACTGTGAGCAGCGTAAAAATGATAGTTTTAAATTTAAAGTAAAGTTTTTAAACTGAATTTATGGAGCATTGGGCTGGAGACTGAAAGAGAAATCTGGATTATATTTCATTTTAATTTGAAAACAGCATAACCACTGAGGGACAAAAAGTTAGAAATTAGGAAAGTAAATTTGCATAAACATGTATTTGATTGTATGATTGTGAAATATTCATATCAAGCATGTTGGAGTAAAATTTATTTTGCTCTTCGGTGGCTTTTAAAAAAATCTTGTATTAATTATTTTATGTTTGGTTTGCATTGTTCTTATTTCTAATGTCCCTTTTGTTGTTGTTGCAGGACTGATTTCTAAATCATTTACACCTCCCAAAATTCATTATTGCTGCTGTTTTTCAAAATAATAATAATTTACTTGAAAAAGATTTAATTCAGGAAAAAACAATTTGCATGAATGTAAATAACTGAAATGTATATTATTTCTGTTTTGGGGTATCAGCTTCAGCCAGAATGGATCTAAATATGTTTTATTTATTTCTTCCACTGCCAGTCCAGTCTACTTATTAAAACCCTCTTTGTATCCATCCTACTTCTGTATGAACTCATGTTGGAAATAAATCAATAAACTAAACTAAAGGATACTATTCTTAAGTGCTTTCCCCCTGTTTTCTTTTAAATCAACATATATAACATTAGTATCTGCAGAGAGGGGCCACATTAAGAGGCTGTGCTCATGCGGACAGGAAGACCATGAGAGGCTGCACTCCTGTCAGATCCTTAAACAATAATCAATCAGTTTCATATTTAAACCCAGCATTGAAGGGAATGAAGGATGAAGGGAGGAGCGGCGGGGGGACAGAGGTGGAGGGAGGGAGTCCAAGAAGAGAACAAACGGGTGAGTAAAAGCTCTTTTGGATCAAGTACAAGGAAAAGCTTTTAGACATGAATTGGTAAATGCATATCGCTCAGGGTTTTTTTTTTTTTGTATGTACCATGTTTTGCTTCTGCCTGCAGTTTGTTAGCTGTACATTGACGCACTAACAGAACAGCAATGGAATAATGTGCAACAATGTGTAAAAGATAGATTTAACAATAACTTTGACAAAAGTAATAAATGTTCCATGAATGACGATTTCCATTTAATTAAAAGAGCAAAAATGTTCTGAGAAAAGTGATTTATTGCCAGATATTCATTAAGCAATTGCTTTTATAAGCAGAACTATAAATATGTTTTGTTTTACAACTGACGGAAATTAATCCGCTTACATTATTTGTTTAATATCTTGAATCATATTTCAGCTTTTCATAACTTCTCTTGTTGTTTTAATGGTAATTAATTTAGTTAAAATTGTATTTTAACTCTGTGTGTGTAAATAAAAGAAATCTTACATGCAGAAAACCACAAGAAACATAAAACAGTTAAGCTAACATTAAGAAAAAATAGCACAACATAAATAGATTACAAAAAGCTTTCAATGACTGATAAATACTAAATATACAGGAAGCTTAAGACATAATATGTGCAGGAGTTGTTTCAGTCTTACCTATTTTTGGGTGCGTTAGACAGACAGACGTGTTTCCCTGTGATTCGTCCTGAAGCAGTTGTTTCTGGTCAGGAATCCTTGCAGACGTTTCAGCTCCTCAACATCCACCTGATTCATGTCTTTTTGGAGTTTGCTTTGTGCAGCTGGACCAGAAAGAGATGCAACATCTTCAGACTAAGCAAAGCTGTGAGCGAAACATGTTCAAACTCTCTTGGTGTGCTGCAGCATCAGGAGTTCCTTTCACCCCACACTGTGATCATCCCTCCACCAAACTTTCCATATGAGTCAATACAGTTAAGCAACAACCAATCTCCTGCTTAGTGCCAATTTGTTTTCACTTCACTACAGCATAAATAATAGTTCACTGTTATATATTTATTGTGAGGAAATTTCCCGTTTCATTGTATCTTAATGTTACTCTTCTAAGAAAGCAGCTTCCATGCCAAGCAGCTGGACCTTCAGCATGTTGTGGTTGGATCACCTGACTCCAATGATGTGAAACCAAATACCATACAATGTAGTGAAGATACTGTGTATAAAATATTCTGGGATTATTTTATTGCTCCACATTAGACTCAGCTATTAATTTCTCCAACTTTCATATGAATATGTGTGGACATGTTGCACAATTAAGCCCAGAATTACACATTATTTTTGTTCAATTAAGAAGTTTGTGTTTGGACACAATTTACTCTTTCAAAAACGAAACATACTGTTAATGTTATACTAAAACATCTTAATACTGAGTTCTATAAATCTTTTTCTGGAGCTGTTTATCTCCAACCTTGTCGTTTCCTGTGGATCTGTAAAGGTGTTGACCAGTTAATGGGTTGGGAAAGTCTCTAGTTCCTGGGGCTTTTACTCCATGGATGATCTGGAGAATATTCTGTTTCAGCTGGTGGCGGGACGACTCGTCCAGTCTCTGACTGCCTACAATCCAAAAGTTATCACCCTTTTCAATTATTAAGACAATGAATCACTTTTGTTAACTGCAGCTCTCTCCCTCATAATAACGAGCACTTGTTGCAGACTTGATAAGTTTTAGTTCCTCGGCTCAAACCCCATGGTGATTATTTACTCATCGCCAAAGAAACTTATGGAGCCACCATATTCCTAGAACCATGCGCATAGACTTTACAATAATCAGAGGAATCAGTCAACTAAATTTTATATATATCGTTATAGCTTTAGCAGGGTTAAGTGACAGAAACTCATTTCAAACAATTTACCGATTACAAACAACAATTTTTAAATGTCAGATTAATCTATCCCTTTCCTATCCTATCTCTAGATTTTCTAAGAGGCTTTGGGGAGCAGTCGGACTCACACCCAGTAGATTTAATGTCCCTTTGCAACAGAAATGTCTTCGTTCTTGGTCAGGATCCTGTCTTGTTGAGACGAAAATCCCCTTAAAATGCACCAAAGCAGATCCAGTCCTGTACATCCGTTAGACTCTTAGATCCCAGTCAATCGGTGACCTTTGTCCTTTCACCAAGTCCATTGCAGCATAGATGGGGTCTTTGGGGCCGAGAGTAGGGCAGCAGGTCAAATCCTGGAACAGTGGGTACACGGATCTTGTCCCTTACTGGGGTGCGGAGCCTTTAGCCGATCCTTGGAGGGCGTCGTCCTCCTCTGCTGTTAATCCTTCTGCATCATGTTAGCTCTACTCTGACACCAGGACTTTGTTTCCCCTTTTTGGAGTTTATAAATCTTTTGTTTACGTGTGTGTGTGTGTGTGTGTGTGTGTGTGTGTGTGTGTGTGTGTGTGTGTGTGTGTGTGTGTGTGTGTGTGTGTGTGTGTGTGTGTGTGTGTGTGTGTGTGTGCGCGTGTGCGCGTGTGTGTGTGTGTGTGGGGATGGTATACGTGACAACTCAACCGTCCACATGGGTGGTTCCTACGTGACCTCTTAACTTTTGAAAAAACATTTACCCACTTTCACTTCTCCCGTCTTCATCCGCTCCTCCTCGAACATCTGTTTACTCTTCTTCTTTTTAATGTTTTTACTCTGCGTCTCAACAGTCAGCATGTCTCACTCACCCAAAAAGCCTCTTTTATTTTTACCTAATACTCTTATCTGATTTATATTGCCAATATCAAAAAATTTACAATTGATTACTAAAAACCATTCCACTGAAATAGACACTGCTATCATTAACATGTCAACCAAAATCAGAATACATGAAATACATGTCAGATGAAATCAGATTATATGTCACATAAATCGGGATATATGATTAAGACTTTCTATATTTAACTACCTTTACTTCTAATTAACACTACTCTTACAATAAATCTTTTTTTTTTCAGTCAAGAGAAATCAAAATTACAACATGACTCCTTCCTCTCAGGCTCTTGTTATCTATTCTGCTTTTCCCTGACCTTTCACCTTCCATCTACCTCCAACACAACATCAGTGATCTTTAGTTACAGCTTTTACACCATCTCAAGTTCAAATGTCAAAATCAGATTAAAAACATTTTAGTTTCTCTCTTTGATTCAACATATATAAAATTATAACCATAATGCCTAAACCCACTCTCAGTTAGTTACTCTCATTATAATCTTAATGTGAGTTTTTACAGACGATGTTCTGAAAAGAAACCAAGAATACTCTGATATTCTAATTATTTCATACCAAAATTATAGTTACTTGTGTTTTACTTACAAGTATTTCAACAAGTGTAAGTTTAAGTGTAAGTATTCTTATAAATAACATAATATTAATATAAGTATTTTACTTTGGGTCTTCTCAAATTACTCAAAATGTTTAGATTTTATTCTTTAAACCTTTAACCCTTTGACACAAGGATTAGTCTGAACTGTTCTTATACTTTTGTAATGTGAAAGTTCACTTCCTCTTTCTTCAGGAAACCTGCCCTTCCTGTTTCATGACTCTCTTTCTGCCTGACTATGATTTTTTATGATTAAATAGAAAAAAGTAGAATTAAAGCAAAGTTCGCAGGACACAATAACAACACACACAACCAGATTAATTTTATTACAGTCTAACTCTACTGTAACCTGTGTAATTAATTTCAGAGATAACTTTATTTATCGTCACCGTTAAACTAAAATCTCCAGCATAGGGAAGTAGGATAATCTCGACTTTTCTCGACACCTCTCAAATTTGTTCATCTATTTAGTTTTTTAAGTTTCCAGCATCGACTTTAACAGAATCTGAGAGCAAAACAACAAGAACATCATTGAAACTTGTGTTGCTCAACCCAAGCAGCTTCGGTTCTGCTTTTGTTCCTTCAAGATTTCTGCAGTGTTTTATGCATCTTTATTGGCCTTAATGTTTGATTTTCAAAAAGTTTTGTGCAGCTACATTAAAGTTTAGAGTGCTGCATGTATACCAATAAGCTGCTTCCCTCATTTAGTTTTAAAAGATGTCCTTTTTTTATTTTTCTGTTTCGGAAAGTGGAAGCCTTGGTCGAGCCGCTGCAAGGTTGAGTGAGCCATTTCTATGAACTCATAATTTCAGCTAAATTTCCCCGTTTCAGTCGGTCTTGAATTCTTTTTCTATCTTATTTTTTAGTGGTACATAAGAGGCATGTGGCCCTGCTACATAATGGGCACTTACTGTATATCATGAAGATGATAGTTTGTCCTCTGTGCTCCTTTGTAAAACTTTTCTATTGAAAAGGCCGAATAATCCGCTCATTTTTTAGGAACTACAAGGGTTTTTTATCCTCTCTGCTCTAATTAGTTGTTATTTTTAGATTGTAAACTGATTGAATCAGTTAAATATTGGCTAAAAAGAAATTCCAGGCCCCTAATGGGCAGGAATAACAAACCTAACAGATTAGATATTGTCTGAAAGCACAAACTTTTCTGGTTTATTGTTGCATTTGAATTACCATTTCCAGTCATTATGGTTTCTATTGTCCTACTTCGTGGTGAAGATTATCTATTGTTGAAAGGAGGGAGTTTTTGAGGTTTTCTTTATTAGGCAAAATAATTTTCCATTACTCAGAAAGTCCAAAATTAAAATCAGCTCTCAATTACAAGCAGATATAATCACTTTTCAATCATAATAAGACTCTAATGACATAACAGAGCAGGTGGCATGAAACTAAGTAAATGAAGAAAAGCACCTAAGAAAGGTTAATGTGTTTAAATATATACATTTAATCTATCAACAATGCAACATTCATAAAAATGATACTGATCACAAAAGATAACAGACATGAGGAAAAGTACCAACAGATGAATAAGGGAATAAAATCTAGATATGCATAGAGATAGCTAATATTATACTCAATATGTTTGACGGATTAAAAGTAAATGTTGAAATCGAGCACCTTTAACTCCCCAGGTATGTTTTTATGACATTACAACATGATGGAAAACTCAAAAAAGGTTATTTCTAGTAATACTCAACTGAAATGATTCACTTTGTGCAGTTTAACTGGTTTTATGTATCTTTAATCTTGTTGCAACCCTGTTAAGGTTTGGAGCAAAGACAGCACCAGTTTCAGTTTTTATAAAACGCACTGGTTTTATCCAAGGACTTCATGTTGCATTGCAACCAAATTTAGGACATTTTTCAATATGACAGGCATTTACTGGCTATTTGAGTTTCAACAAGTGATTTTTCCAGCATTTCACTTCACAACATAAGCAAAATAAAAGTTAAATGAAAAGTTAATTTTTAGCATCAGTATTAGTGTTTTGTCAGATTTGTACATTCAGATGGAACAAGATACAGAGACTCTGTTTGCCAAACATGTTTTAATGTCTTTATCTTTGAATCTGAACGGCCGGACTCTCAGCAGACGCGGTTCTCCCCTCCCTGATCAATACACCACAAAGAAAGAAAAACTGCGTCGGGTGCAGCCGTCTCAAATTCTTCATCACTTCTCATATTTATTTACACCCCTTCACACACTAGTTCCCATGTGTGGCTGGCCCAGTCTGTTCAGCTAATAACAGTCTATGATGGCATCAAATGTTAAACTTAGCTGGAGGTGTTTGTTGAAGGCAGAGCATCACTACGAGAGTCGTTCCAGTTTTGGTTTGTAACGTGAATGTAACCATGGTTATTTGTGCAGATTGTTGAATCGATGGCTGAAGTGGGCTGTAGTAAAAGCTTGATCAGGGTGTGTAACCGGATCGTCCGTCTCTGCCCCTCATTAGCAAGCAGGCTGTGGACACCAGAGGCCTTTGGAGAGGCTCATGCAGATGAGCAGAAACCCGATCGGCCGAGCTGGGAGCTGGGGAGGAGGAGGCCGAGACGGCAGGAATGGAAAAGCTCATCAACCACAACTTTTCTGGCCTTTTTCTCACCGAATAAACACAGAAGAAATGCTCTCTTCATAAACAACTCTGCTTTTTATGAAATATTTCAAATCTCAAGTGAGTTAAGATGACAAAAAAGTTATTTCACATAGTTCTGGATTTAATAGTTTGAGTTGATTTAAAATGTTTTTTTAGAACAAAATAAATGATTTGAGAAAGAGTGACTTAAATTTGTCATGTTAAACCCCCTTATGAATTAAGTTGTAAAAACTTAGCAAACTGAGTTGGATGATCATAATAAATTGAGTTAGTCAGACGTAGGACATGAAATTAGCATTGAACTCAATTGTTTTAAGTCAAAGTGAAAAGTTCTTTAGGTTAAAGATTTGTAAGTTTTGAGTTAAATGAACACAAAAAAGCAAGTTGTCAAAGCAAAAGCAAAAGAATTAAGTGAAATTAATGTAAATAAGTCCATAAGATGAACTGCAGCCCAAATACACTTTTTAGAGTGTAGGGTGAATTTTACAGTTTGAATGTTTGGGCAGAAATACTTAAAAACGGCCAGATGCAATTCAATAGCTACAACACATAATAATGTTTAAAAACACTTATTTTAAAACACTTTTTCTTATTAGATCTCCTAAATCCTGGCTTAGTTGAGGTAAGTTCTCCTGAGTTACTTTTATTTTCATTTTTTATCTCAGAAATCCCATTTTTCTGCTCAGAATCCCTCAAAGCTTTAAAAGGCCTGTTGCACAAGAAGAACTGACTGGGTCAGAACCAGAACTGGCCAGTCTTTGGATCCCCCATGAGGAAATACAAAGACAGATGTCTTGGTTTCCCTCCTGGATCTCTGACCTGCAAGATCCTGCAAGGCAAAAATCAACAGCTAGAGACTGAAGGGATGTTTCATCTGCAACAGTTATTCATATTTCAGTTTTAAGTACAGGTCATTGTATGTGCATTCATTGAAGGACTTCTGTAAACATTTTACAGTGTGCCGAATGCCGAATACAAACCTCCTTACCAGAAAAATCAAGAAAAACGCAGGAGAGTTAAGAGCTGAAGATGCTCTTTGTCCTTCTCTCTGTCTCAGCTGCTGCAGCTCTGCTCATATCCATGTTTAGAAAGAGCTGCGCTCCATTATCCTAATTGAAAAATTAGAGTAAAATGCCACTTTAATAACAACATCTGACTTTAACTCCTTCAGCTTGTCCACTGCTCTGCTGGCCACCTAGAGATATAAAAGGACAATCAATTTCACACCTAATAAATCAGTTTGCTTTATTTAAATATCAACATTCATTCAACTCTCGTTCATATGGAAAACACATGCAGGATGGTGGAGACACAGAGGGGCAGGAAGTGAAGTCCGGATGATTCCCTGGGTGAATTGTTTTGGCCTCTGATCATAAACTTCACTGAACCTTTGAAATGTTTGATAATGTTAACACTGGAAGCATTATTCTGTGATTCATTCAGGGCACAGAACACCCGATGCCCACTCCTCCTACAGAGCTTTATGAAACACTCCTTATGCATGGCCAGAAAAATATGAAGCGGGAACATAATAATTGTGCACCACTCTCGTTCCCTGAAGCTGTGAGTTATTAGAGGAAAATAAAGTACAGATGCAGACGAACAACCTGCACAGCGGTTCAACAACAGCAGCACTTTGTGGCAGTGAGGAGCGATTCTTTACATAAAATCAAAGTTTATAAGTACATGGCTGGGTAAAGGCTATAAAATACACACATTTTCTTCAAGGTTCTAAAGCAATAGATCAGTTCAAGGTTCACCTGGTTGGTTTACCACATCAAATAAATGTTTTAACAAGGTTTTTTTGTTTTTTTTTACAGTTTTCCTGGAATCATCCTAAATAAACAATTCGTAGAAACAGAAAAACAACACAGATTTCCTGTAAAAGCCAGTTTTTTTCTCCAAATCCGTAATTCATCTCTAAAACGTAAACATCTGTGTAAATGAACATGTCAGTGTGACGAGTCCTCGTTTTGCTACAGGTAAGACAGGTAAGATGATTGGTCATGTCCTCCGGAGGGACGTCCTGATGTAAACTGTGGATAACGTTTTAATGACAAGTATTGTACATTTTAATTAAGATCAATGGGAAGAGACACATTCAGTCTGTTTCAGAAAACTGATTTAATGTTTCACACATTTACCTAGACGGGAGAAATTGGAGCAATTTACCAGTTCAGGACATAATTACACTGCAAAACATTTGACAACAACCTAAATGTTTGAGCTTGTAAAAGTAGTAAATTGTTAAGATTTTATTCATTTTGTCAAAGAGTTGAATAAACTAGAATTTTTAGGTTAACGCTTTCAGCATTATTTCCCAGCATGCTTAGCGGCGTGTTTTTGTGCGTTACATTGATCTGACTCTTGCGTTTTATTGAGGTAAATGTTTATTTTAATGCAGCTGACAGCTTGCAAAGCTTGGGGATAATATTGAGGTTGGAGGAGACACTTTAATGACAATGACTCTGGATCACATTAATAAGGCCCGATTGATGCACACGCACATCCGCTGACCTGAAAGCAGGTTTTGTACTTTGGTTTCAATGTAGAGTATTTATTTATGCTGTGTAATAACTGTAAAAACTAAAGGTGACTACTTCACGGATTTTGCCTATCACGGGTTATTTTTTATTTTGACCTGTTCCATTGCGGCTGTGTCCAATCAAGCACAGGTGTGGTGCCAATTGGATATTAAAACAGTGAGCTTTTGGATGCTCAGGTGAGAAGTCAGTGAAAAGATTGAATAAAAAAAGTTATTTGAAGAAACTGAAACCGGTGGCTGGTACTGATTTTCTGTTCACCTTCTGACCCTTGTGCCTAAACTACTTTACACACCTGTGAGGATATTTCTGCTTACTCAGCTTACTAATTCTACACATTTAGCCTAATATTCACAACCGTTTCTATTTAAAGTGGAGATTCAACTCCAATTTTTCAACCGAATCTCCAAATGACGCCGGTTCTGATCCATTTCTCTTGCAGCCGTCTCAATTTAAACTTCTTAAGGATTTATTTTTAAAACCCGGATGTCAACAGAGTGGAGTAGAAAGTGTCAGAGAGCTCAAAGGAAGTGGAAGAAAAGGCAGCATATTGTTTTGGCTCATCAGTTTGTCATGTTGAAGGTCTTTCCAGTGAAGAAAGGATTGTGTTTTTCATCCTCACAAAAGGTCAGAGGGAAGTGGTCACATGTAGTTTCACAAAGAAAGGTCCTTTAACACAGCAGGAAGTGAGAAAAGTTGTTTAAAGTCTCTGTGATTCCTGGACAAACTGGTAAATTTGCTAAAAAGGCCACTTGTGTCAGAGTCAGGTGGAGCTGAAAAATACGAGTTAAGAAAAAAAATCGAGCAGAGAGAAGTTGTAAAGAAGTGAAGCCACTCGACTCCGGTGGTAAGCGACTTATCTCCGCTTGAAGCAAACCGCTCAAAGCTGAAACGAGCACAACTCACAAAAGCCTCTGGTTATGCTTCCACCTTTGTTTTCTTGATGTGAAGCTAACATTTAGTAACTTAATAAGTTGTGGAGACTAAAATTTCAGCTCAAAATAAGAAAGACATTGACTGTTTTGAAACTTCAAAGCTGTTTTTTCCTTTTCACTTATGTTTCTACTCAAGCATTTACCTTTTAACCCTAAATAATTAGCGTTAGACTGATATTAAACAAAAAAGCTCCAACCATTCATCAATATTAAATGAAAACCACATCTTCACTGCTGCTGCATTGAGGTACAGTAGGACATTACAGTTTTTCTTTAGTTTTACATCAAGAAATACTCTCATTTATATTCTCACCTATTAGTCTAATTGATTAATGGACAAAAGAAAATTATTCAATAGCATACTGTGCTATTTGATGTAAAATTGAATTGAAATGCCTTGAGACAA
The DNA here is from genome assembly GCF_904066995.2 of Poecilia reticulata. Lineage (NCBI taxonomy): Eukaryota > Metazoa > Chordata > Actinopteri > Cyprinodontiformes > Poeciliidae > Poecilia > Poecilia reticulata. The sequence continues at coordinate 2,867,471 of NC_088845.1, read as the reverse complement.
CATTTATTGTGAGATATTTCAGCAGCAGAGTGGGGAAAAATCTTTAAGTTTAATTTTAATCGGAGTGTCTTTAACTTGTGGTAGATGAACAGGAAAAGAAGAAGCTGCTGCAGATAATTATTCAGAGTAAACATGATTGAGGAAAGCTGAAAGACAATAACTATTTATTTAATTTTGTAACATTTTCTAAAACTAAAAAAGTAAAACCCCAAGCTGCAGTTTGTGTTTTTGCTGTGGCATTAACTGCTGTGATCTCCACAGATTTGTCTTACGATCCCGAAGTAAGAATGATTTTGGTATGCCAGGGGAAATTTGTTGTTTTTAAATGTTTCACATTTTAATAAAAATCCAATAAGCAGCCACATATCCATCTGACACATCATCATCATTAATGCAACTTTTATTAAATAAATATTTTCTTTCCTGTTTGTTGAAACTGTCACAGTGTCATGACAGTTTGGTATGAGACGGATGATCTGCCTTCTCCCAGTGCTAACTAAAACCAACCAATCAGCTTCTAGAGGGGGATCTTAGTGCTGTCAATCATCCTCCGTGTGGCGCTGCTCATCCCGCTCTCGTAACCCTTTTAGTCTGTTGCTCCTGATAGCAGAGATGCTAAAGTTAGTTAGTTAGCATAGCCACAGACAACAGCGGATAAACGATTATTATCCACCATTAGCGCACTGAGCAGCATCTACTTGAGAGTGATTTACAGCGCTAAGACCCTCCTCCTAGCTCTGATTGGTTGATTTTGGTCAGGAGCTGTGCTTTGCCTCAGATGGCAGGAGATTAATTTTTTCAGGGATTATCATATTCTACTGTCATGTCATGGTGACAGTTTTAACAAATATGATTTGTTAAAACACTTTTATTTTTGTAAAACATTTCTAAATTGTGTCCTTCTGAGATAAATATAAATTGATATATTTATAAAATATCAACCTGATGTTTTTGCACATCAAGGTTGGTTGAGTTTCCTCAGATCTCTGCTTGCTTGTCATGCTCAGTACCGCCCCCTCCTGATCAAAACCCTCAGTCATAAAACGATCCAGTATGTCATGTTTTCATAGTTCATATTAACCTCTGACTGCGACTAACCGTCACCCTGACCCGTGTCCCCTTTCCGCCCTCTGTGGACATGAAGACAGCAGTCCCAGAACTTGACCCAGACGGATCGATGAGCAGCTCAGACCGCCATTGATCAGGGAACGAAGGGAGCGTCGCTCAAAGAGCACGAGCAGCAACAGATGTTATTTCTGGGAAGGTTCTAAATAAGATGCTTGTCCAAAACACGATTGCCTCCTTAAAAATGAACAGAGAGCAAAAACAAAAGCCGTGGTTTCTTAATTGATAAGACGTATGTAAGGGGGTTTGTAAGATGCTCGATCAATACCAATGATTCAGAGGCAGCCAAAACCTTCTTTCTCACCTCTGAACAAAAACTCCACACCTACCTGCACCATTTTAGCCGGGTCTAGTGAGTTTTTTCCTCAAAAGAGCCTGCTGTCTTTAAAAGCAAATCCATTTCTGAACCACAAAGGATTGGAGTGGGGTGAACAACACAAACAGCTGGCTCTCAGGCATTGTGCTATAAGGGTGAGCTAATGGGATTCAGTTCTGCTTGTTTTTCATTGAAGGAAAGTTTAATCAGTTTTTGGCTAACTTGAACATTGTTGCTGGAGTTGGATCTCCATCTTTTTTGTGGTTTGGTTTTTTTTCCCCCATCCTTTGGTTTCCCCTCCGAAGCGACGCATGAGGGATAAGCATCCCTTTCATCAGATATGTTTCCATCATTTTTGGTTTGTCTCTTTCGATTTTCAGCTCCGTCACCATCAACAGATGCCTGACTTTTATTTTTCAATCACCTGAACTGTGTCATTTTCTCTGCCGCTTCTGAGAAAGCCAGCCTTGAGCGACAATAAGTCAGAGGGTTTACATCTGCAGCTTTCACCTTCTCACTCCCTTTTTCTTTATTTCAGCACAGAGTTAAAAGTTTCTTCATTCAGCAGCTCACGGAGGATCTTCTGCCTTCTGCCCAGCCTTTTCTTCCACCACTGCACTGCATTCATGAATTTTCTCTGTTGTTTCCTCTTTTCATCCTCCCTGGCAGCTTCATTTTTAACATCATTTGTTCACTTCCTCACTTCCACACCAGCTCAGCCTTACTTTTAAAACTTTTCCTTTACACTTCACTCTCTTTTCAGTGATTTCTATCAGATAAATAATCATTTTTTTATTTTGTTTTAGGAATTTGGTTAAGGAACAACCATGAAATACAATATTTATTGTATTATTAACTTACACAAGATGCCTAGGTTTGTGCAAGATTTCTGGTTTCTCTCTGCAGGAGGGGTTTTGCATCCTAATTCCACATTTATCTGAGACGGGAATGAAAACAGAAATTTAATTATCAGAATTTAAAGTCTCAGCTTCCTGGACCCATCAGCTTTTATCACCAAAGAAAGGACTGAGCATGTGGATTTTTGCTCATTTGGTTGTGACATGAGGGAAATGTCCTCAAAAACAGCTGCTGCTTTGGCCAGAAGGTCACTCAGGCTGTTGGTTCTGGACCAGGTCCAACCAAACTTCGCTCCAGAAAACAAATTATTAAGGAAAGCAAAACATGTTAAGGAAAAACTTTGCAAAACACTTGCAGGAACTCTACATAAAAATAGACAAAGGTTTTAACCCTTCGATTCCTGAATTAATGTGCAATTGTACAAGAAAATATGTAACTTTTGCTATTTTGTGTACCTACACGCCCATTAACCAGGTGTAGTTCACATTCCGACCACTAGTTGGTATCAAACCCCTTCTAATGGCATCCTCAGTATGGGAGGCATTTGGATCAACCATCATTTTTAATATTTATACATTCTTGGCTGCATTCACAACAAAACAGGTCTGAAGCTAATTATCATCACTCGTCCATAAAGGCAGACGATGCAGAATCTGACGGTTCTGATCCAGAACCTGGATCAGAACCAGGGCTGGTTGATGGGTTCTCAGCTTCTTTCTAATACCCACTACACACCATGACTTACCTGGCTTTTCATTTCATTGATGTAGGATGATATAACGCTACGTTCCAGCAACACGACTGACATAAACAATTTAATTTCCACATAAGCAAAACTGCCACCGATTCATTTGGACATCCTGAATAAATTTGGGGATCAACTCCAGAGCTTCATCACACTGCATGTGCACCACAGAATCTATGACTAGGACATGGAAGCGATGACTCGATGATAACACCATGCAGTCTCATGCTTCGCCATCCATCCACTTCACTCCTGACATCAACCCGACGTCATGGCCAGGTTGATGTCAGCTCCCACAACCCCAGTGGGATTCATTCCACACGTGGTTGGCTGAGAGTTCATAATCAAGCAAACTGATTTCTACATTTTTCATGAGAAATTCCTGCATTTCCCACAATTCCACGAAGCTCGACTCAGCGCCTCGTCCGTACTCTGGGTATAAGACCGTTCCTCCCACCTACTTTTCGTCCTCTGAAAATCCTTACCTTCCGTTTTTAGATTTTCCAATCTCTTCCAAATTTGACTCCATTTTGTCCACAAAATGGCGCCGACTCTCTGCCCTTTCAGCTCGTGTTGCATCCCAAACGGTTCGATGTGATCACTGCGTGAAGTGAAGAGCCTTTACTTTCTGTTTAATTTGAATAATAATTATTTTATCACTTCTGGGACATTCATGGAGCATTTAATTCTCAGCCACAAGTGAACATTTGGTCCATTATGAATGTAAAAATGATTAAAATTTTGTGGCAAAACTTACACACCCTGTCCTGACTCAGCAGAACTCTGTGAATTGCTCACCTTTTATCTCCATTTGGATGAACTGTTCACTATCCAGTCCATCAGGCATCATTATTTATAGCACTTGCAATAACAATATGTCTTTTTTTAAAGTATATTTATTTAAATTCTTGTTGACTTTTTCCTTTTCTTGTAAGGTTTTATGATATCAGCTGTGCTTTGTCAGTTTTTCTATCCATCCATAATTGGATCATTATTATGTTTCTTACTTTAATAAGCAATGCTAGTAATTATAGCTGGACTAATTGTTTTGTTTTCAATCTGAGATACTTTTAAAAATACAGTTTTTGTATTATACTGTGCTCTTTGAAAAAATCACTGTAATCATTACACATTTTAAAGATAATGATCGTTTTTCTAATATTTTTAAATTTCATGGACTGTTCCACACATGCAGCACTCCATGTTAAGATTATTTTTTAATTGAAATGTGTTAAGTAGAGATAGAAGACGAATGCTTCAAATTCACTGGGCTTTTATTTTTTTATCTGGGGTTCACTAAAAGCTTTGAGGAAGGAGTAGGTGTTGAGGAGAGAAACAGAAAAAAATCTGAAATAACAGAAGTGGTGCTAGTGGAAAAAGGTAAAATGAAAGGACCAGAGTCGGAGCGTCCACAGCAGAGCACAGCCGATGATTTGTGACTCTCTCCAGCGTGCTAGCGTTACAGGAATGGCCCTCCAGGGCAGCATGAAAAGCCTCTTGATTGTTCGGAGTGGTAACTGGAGCTCACAGCTCCTTGCCATGATAGATTTATTTACATTTCAGCGCCTGGACCCCTCTCGGAAAAAAATACGACGCAGGGAGGCCGGGGCATCAATATTTTGTAGTAGCGATGATGTTCCACCCCTGATCTATTGTTTCATGACGATGACTTAATGCTGCTGGTGATGATGCACTATTAAGTGTTTGGCTGCAGGGCTGCACATCAGCCGGCCTTTATATCCAGACTGGAGCCTGCCATGATATTTCCTGAAATGGTTGAACAAATGTCACAGGGAGGCTGGGAGTCTTTTTTCTCTCTAATTAACCTTAACTAACACTTAATCAATGACTATTTAATGAACATGATTGCATTATGGTGTGTGACTGAGTGCGTCAGACTTCTCGGTTGTTACACCACTATGATTACTTTTGAGCCGTTCCAAAAAGCCAGGTCATCACTTCATTTCATAAAAGGTCCGAGACATTTGTACAGATCCCCTGCTGAGCCAAATATTAGGCCAAATGTTCAATCTAAAATGGTAAATGGTCCTCAAGGATTTAATTTGTGCCGCTGTGTAATTATTACAAATCAGCCAATGAATGCCACATTCTCTTTGAGCTTTTAGAGTGCGCTTCTGACTGCAGTAGGGCTTTTTCTACTCTGCCTCCCCTTAAGAGAACCCACAGAAACGCTCATGCGGGAAGAGATCAATTTTAAAAACCTTACATTTTCCAAACAGTCGTGGAAAACTCCGTAAGCCTGGCTGAACCTTTAAAATCGGTGACATTCCTCCCAGGATGGTGTCCAGCCTCAGGAATTGACTGAACGTCGGTCTGCAGGTGGAAAATCAAGAGTTTAGGAACTGTTTCTCTAAAGCATTACAGCTTTTTACGGTGCTTAAACTATATTCACTGATGCATTTCGACCAAATATTCAATAGCTTTTGTCAAACAAAGGTAGCGAATACGAGTGGGAGAAGAAAGAAACGTTGCACTTATGCATTTATATTTTTGTTTTCTAAAAACTGTAAACTGCACCACTATCACATTTGCTCCAGTGATGCATATATGGGCTTTAAGCAAACAATAACATATGTAATAACTTATAATTTGCCCCTTTGCCTGTGGCTTACAGCTGCCTTGTAATGAAAGCGGAGCAATAAAATTACAGAGAAGCGCTCTAATAGAAACCCTGGCAGAGAAAAAAAAGCTCAGGTCAGATTAAAACGCCGCAGTTCCATCATTTTAATAACAATATTCCATCCCAGCATTATCTGCTGCCCTTTTAACGAGGAAACCCTTGCATATTTGAAATCCAAAACATACTTTCCTTGGTAAATCGAGTCAGTGCAAAAAAAAAGAAAGAAAAAAAAGAGATGTGGTAAATTTAAAGGAGACTCTTGTTGTAGCTGACAGTATTTCCATCGATATAAACAGAAGAACCATCACAAGTCACAATTACAACCAATGAAAAGCAAAGATAATTAGTGTTGCTACGGTGCGCCTAACAATGGGGCGACGAAAAGAAGAAAGCAGAGACCTACAAAAATAAAACCTCTGCGATGTGTGAGGGAGAAACAAGACGCCTACTGAGATTTTAAATTTACTCAGAGGAAAATATGAAATCAAACCGCATGAAATAAAAAACAAGCAAACAAAATGTTGTAGTGAGACGTCCTGGAAAAGCTTGACGGCACCAGATCATCTCAGGAAGTTTCTTTGTTTTTTATTTGGCTGGACATTAAATATTTGTCATATTTAGTCATCATCTGCTGCCGACAAATTTCTTTCTACCCAAAATACAAATCAAATAAAATTTGTACATTTACTCATTTTTGATTTCATAAAATGCTTTTCATTTTATTGGCTGGTGTTTGATTAAAGTCTCTACATTTACATAAAATCAGTGGCTGAAATGGAAACCCTCGTTAGCTTTTACACAACCCCAAAACTTACTGTAAAGAATTTTAGACATTTTAGAAGAATGAGCAAAAGAAATGACCTCCCCATTACTGGAGAACAAATGTTGAAATATGATTTCATTTAACGTTCATCTTGTGTTTGTAAATCACCAACAGGATTATAAATGCCTATTTTTACAGTTCAAACACCAAATATCTCCTAATATGCATTCATTTACAGTTAGCTCTGCAGAATGTAACATCCATGGTCTTCCTTAGTTGCGCTCTTAGGTGTGCAGCCAATCCAGGAAAATGAAAGACACGCTCTGATTGGCTGCTTTGCAATTAACCAATAGTGTGTCAAGTAGCATAACTACCAGGTTGCATTTTCTTTTGAAAAATTGAGAAAATGGCTACGAATGAAAGAGGTATGGATAAGAATGCAACACTTACATGAATAAGCAACGACGTTGTTAATTAAACAAATGCACACAAAAATTCACATACATTGTTTTGTGTGACATGGCAGGAGGTATCAACAAGCCTGAATTTAGCACTTTAGCTTTCCGCTAAATATCATGTTAGCAAAGCATTTTAGCATCAGTGTAATTAGCATTTATGATTAGTGCTTTAGGCACAGCTAACGTTAGCGATGCACAAAACTTAATATTAAATAACAGCTCATTAGGCTTAAGATGGGAAGAATATGTGATAAAACCAATTCACACATAATAATGATAATTATTCAATGAAGTGCTTTTAAATCATACTCTAATAATGTTAACATTTTCATAAAAAATAATAAAAGCTGTCAGTGTAAGTGTCTCCAATATTAACGGTAAAAAGTATGATTATGTACTTCCTGTAGGATGATTATTCTCGCCTCAGTGACCATCATCGACTGTTTTTTGGACTGTAATGTTTCCATGAGGCGAACAAACAGAAAGGGCCAACAGAAGGAGCAACATCCCTGAGCAGCCGGCAAACATCCACAGGCAGACGACTCTCAGTCTTAAGTGGAAGAGCAGCAGCCTCTCTCCCACTTAGGATAGTGGGCTATTTAGCCTGACAGCCATTAAATATGAATTAAAAACCACACAGGCCTCTTTGCCTTCGAAAATGTCATTACATATCTTTATGGAGGCCGGTTGTTGAATAAGCAGTTTGCAGTGCTCCCCTGGGGGGAAAGCTGGGGATGGGAGTGCAGAGAAGTGAAGTAGATGGAGGAAGAATAGGAAGAGATAGCAGGATGGGACGCGAGGGACAGACGGGTGGAGGACCGAGGGGGAGATAAGAAGAAACGAAGCAGGGATGGCAGAATAAAAAACCCGGATGGCAACAGGGAGGATGAAGAGGAGGACTAACGAACAAGCAGGTCTCCTTTAACGGATGAGGCCTAATAGCAGCTAAAATGGAATCTACATTACTGGTCCTAACTGAGTGCAGTACTTCAGGGGCCGGGCCCCGAAAGGAGCAAATAATAGCGCTGGCTTGAAGTGGTGCTTCAGTTTCTCTCCAGTAGATGAGGGAGATGTGTAGGGGGATATGAGATTGATGGGGGCGGGTGGAAGGGAGTACTTCAGAGATGCTAGCCTTCTTAGTATTTTCAGGGTTGTTAAAAATAATCAGAAAAAGGAAAAAAGGTCAGCGTGTGCTGGGCCACTCATTTTATCGCTCAGTGTTTATGGTGTGACCCCGGACGCTCAAATTGCCCCGCTGTAATTACCCAAGCTGCACCTCCAAATTGTGACGCTATTGTTGAAGAAATAAAGACATTACCATTGGTCTGTTTGTTCTTGAGTACATCATTTGTTGCATTAATAAAGCTAATTTCCCTGAAATGTATCTCATATAGTCGCGCACAATATACATTTAATGATGTTATTTTCACCCACGCGCTCCGTGTTTGACCCGCAGACAAACTCTTCAGGAGGTAACCGCATGGGAGGGAGGGAAAAAAATGACCATAATGCATTCTTTTTATGCTAAATGATCACATTCAGTCAGTCAAACACCTCCTGCCATAGTGTGGCTTTAACAAAAGAACAGTAGAAAAGTGTTGTACAGCAGCAATTCCTTCTCCCCAGAAGAGCTTTTTTTTTTTTCCCCTCAATGCTGCACTGCAATTTGACTTCGGTTTGCTGCTGGGCTCATTGTTTCTGTAGGAGACTGAAGAAAATCACACATTTCTGCTCCGGGCTCTGCAACAAAGAAAATACAAAACCATGTTTAGTTACTGGGAAATGCACACATTTCTCACTCCGTTTCATTTTAATCAATATTGGAATATCTACCAAAATCTTTTTTTTTTTTAATTACAGCAACGACCAATAAAACGATCCAAGAGACTGCAAAAAGAAAACATGTTCATTTTGATGTTCTATTTTAAATGAACAGAGGGAAATTACTGTAAATGTCTGAATTTAAAGCAGCAGGTCTGCTTAATAAGCAGAAAGCTTTACATTGTCATTTTAAAAACACACCTTTTATATTATTACAGAAAGAAAATACAGATTTTGCATGTATGCAAAACATGAAAAATAGTTTTATTGAAAGAAAGCTATTATTCTGAGCATTGTAAACATTTTTAGTCATTATGTTATTGCTAACTGTTGAAATATTAATGAAACAATAAAGAAAATAAACACAGTTTTGTGGGAGAATAATCTGTTTGGAGACTTTATCTTTATTTTACGAGTCAGGAAACACTCCATCCCAGCCACAGCCTTCCTGTCCATGAGTGGAAAATGTGTGCTTGGGACATTCAGTATTTCTCAGATTAAAAAATAAATTATTCGTGTGTGTTTGTAGGCATCACTTCTTCTGTGCATGTTTTCACGTTGAACCACATCTAAGCATACAGAGGCTCTCAAAAGTGTTCAGAAAGGTTATTATGATGCAAGAACACAATAAATTACTTCCTTTTTTGTTTGGTAGAGCTCAAATGAAACAAACTAATGTGTTCAGAGGCAAAATGTAAAAATAAAAAACTGCAGCCTTGTGGCAGGGGTGTGTTTGCTCTCAGAAAAATGTTTTATGCACATTTTGTTTCATTTTCAGCATTCAGTCTTTCTCCATGTCGACTTGGCCAGACTGATCCACTCTAGCTTAAAAAACATTGTGAGAATACAGGCTTCCTCAGGTCATCCGCAGAGTTTCTGTCAAATTATGCACCGAGTCTTTAGTTTTTCCTCTTATAGCGTCATTTATTTGTTTATTAGGATGTTTTCTTTAACTCTCTTTATCTGACTGATATTTGAAACTGCTCAAATTTTTTCTCACTGTGACAGAAACCCCAGATCCATCTGAAGTAAGGCCATGATGCTGCCACCACTGTGCTTCATTGAGGGAGGAGTTTTAGTTTGGTTTCTTCAGAACATGAAACATTCAGTTTTTGTAATATCACCATTTCTCCTCATTCATTTCAAATTATTGCTGATTTGCTTCAGCAAAGTTAAGTCTGGTATCAGTAGTGTGAGGATTTTTTTTAGTTCAAATACTTTAGTACACTTGAAATAAGACAAAACTAACTTAGCAACTTTTCTGCAAGATAAATAAGCTTGCTTAAAGTCAACAATTCTTGAATATAGATTAAAAAGTATTTCCACTGGCAGATTTTTTTTCACATAAATCAGGAAAAATGTCTTGTTATAAGTGAAAAATGTCTTGACCCAAAATGCAGACAGGAGCTGCGGCATGGATTATAGTGATGAAACTGAAAACACAAACTAAAACACAGGGACCAGAAGCAAAACAGGACGAAGAATCCAGAGAAAACTGACAGCAGGAGCAGACAGGAAGCAGAATGAGTTGAATCTGGAGAGGCTGATGGCTGAGCAGAGACAGGCTGCAGGTGTGAGGGGAGAGAGAGAGAAAGTGGCACAGGGGACGAGGGACGGATGGAGAGTCCAACACCAAGGCATAACTAAAGATACGAAACTACAGTATCTAAGAACAACACAAGAAATAAACAAACTGTAAACACTAAGACTGATCCAAAGTAAAACAGAAACACGACTGCCTGATTGAATCAAAGAAAGAAACTAACCAGAAATGAACAAAACCAAAAACCAATTCAAACAACACGAGATCTGGACAAATAAAAATTTACTTATTTATTCAAACGAAATATATATTCAAGAATTACTGGCTAAAAATAACTTTATATATTTTGCTCTAAAGTTTCTTTTAAATTATTTTTTCTTATTAAAAAGGTGATCCATGGACACCAGGTGTTAAGAATATCATTATAAATCATCAGTAGCTCCAAGTGAAACACATTATATAGATTAAAAACAGAATGATGTTTTAAAATGATGTTTCGGTTAATTATGATGATTTTCTGCTTACAGCTAACAAAAACACATTTACAGTTAGAATATCACTTCAGACCAAAAAAATAAAACATTTTAAAGACAGAAATGTGATCCTAATAAAAAGTCTGCTTAATATTTCATTTTTAAAAAGTTTAGTCTGACCAGCTGGGATTGCATATTGAGATTTACTGAGACATACCTGTATTTTTCTTGTTATATTAGAAACTATCTGCTTCTTTCTGTCATTTTCTACCAGTTTCAACATCCCATGGAAGAAAATAACTCGATGTTGACCTAAACTTTTTCAGGAATTTGCTCTCTAAATACATCTATTTTCTCAAAACAGATCCAATTAAACAGCTTGTGAGCTTCCTAAAATAAACTTTTAACAACCCTTTCCATGACTATTAGTATTGTCTATCTGATTCCTTTAACATGATTACACTCTTTGTCCTAAATTCCGAGTGAGTCCTAAAGAAATAGTCGCGGGGGGAAAAGAGCAGTGCCGCCATTATGCAGGCGTAAAGCTAATTAACTCCCCAGCTGCAGCACATTAAGCAGCATGAAAAGTCACCTGCAAATGTCACTTCAATCAGTTAAAACTCTGTTGTGGTGCTGTATGTGACCTCATACTGTCCCATTCATCCGCCTGAAACAACAGCAACTCTGTTAAGCTCAGTTTGTTCCTCTTTCCTGCAGCACGTCTGTTAGCCGCAGAGAAGAAAATGAGCCTTCCCAGCATTTTCATCAGAAATCCAACATTTATTTTTCTTAGAAGGAAAAGCATTAAATAGCTGATAACATAAATGAATAAAAAAATTGTTTTTCTTCACATGGTTGCAGAAGTTAGAAATTAAAAGAACAACTGCAGTACAGCTAGCTGCTGCAGGCAGTTAGAAAAGTGGTGATGAAAACTTCCCTGATTGATTCAGTTGAGACAAGTGTAGCTAAAGTTTGTTTGGTGTTTTGTGATTGGCCGAAGTGATTGATGAAGAGAGTGTTACGTTTTACACATACAGACTAAACTCTTCAAAAATGGAAAATGTTATGCACAACACACAATATTGTCTATTTAATCTTAGTTTAATGGTAAAAAAGGACCCCAAACATTCAGTGACTTTTACTCAAAAGTAAATTATTACATTTACTTTTTTTTTACAGAAAGCATTTTTTGAAGATTTAATGAATGAATATTTTTTTCCAGGCCATAAAAATAAAAATGTATTCATAGGATAAAAGTCAGGAAATTGTATAATTTTATTTCAATTAGGCAGGTATGTAAAACAATAAAATTATTACTTTGTTTTAATAAAATATAACATCCAATTTACTGTTGAGCTGAACAACAAAAAGATGATGAAACTATTTGAAAAAGTTTGTATTTGTCATTGAAACAATAATAATCATGTCAAAGTTTTTGCAGTTCAGAACAATAAAAATATTAATGAAATATTAACTTTTTATATCACTTCATTAACTTTGTAACTCTCAGGATGATTGTGTTTGTTTGGTTATTTTTTAAACTCCTCTCTCCTTTTCACAAGACTAAAATTACACTTAACTTCCTTCTTGCCTGGTTTTTATTATTTGATTTTCAGTGAAAGTTTCAGTCTTTCAGGCCAGATTCTTATTTAGTTTTTGTCTAGTTTTTATGGGGGAAAAAAAAATAGATTGATCACAAAAACAATGACACATTTCTTGTCCAAAAGAATCAAGGCCAGAATGATTCAGACTAATGTGATGTCAACCCAGTCAAACAGCTGAAATATATCCAGATATTTTCAAAAATATCTGCATATTATTGGATCCAGCCAGGTGAATTTATTGCCCTGTGAGATATTTGTAAATTTGGATTTGCAATATTGTATTAATATTGCAATTAACCCACATTTTACAAACTTTTCTGCCATTTTTCTTGTCTTCATGACTCCACCCCTCCAAGCCACCAGCTTCAGCATTTCAGCCACCTGAATCTGGGTCAGGTTGCATGCAGAGTGGTAATGCATTTCATTTAAACTATAACAGAATGCCAAATGTTGCACCTAAGTAATCATTCGCAATTGCAAAATTGCCCACATTGATATTGCTACATCAAGTGTGATTTGATGTATTTGTGCTGCTCTACAGATCAGTAAATATTGACCAATTCTTCAATATCATATTTGTTGTTTTTTGATTGGCTTGTGCAGTTTTTTGAACGTACGGAGGACAGAGATGACGCTGCAGAGAGACAGAGATCAGTGAGAATGTTCCTCCATCTTTAGTCACCGTCGGGTTGACTAAGGGAAAGCTGAATAATCTCCTTAACTTTTGATTTAAACAGATTTAATGAAGATATGCATGCAGATGGAAGAGAAGCTGCTGTTTTCCTTGGAGCCTGCTCTTCATGTCCAGAACAGGCAGCAGGTACGTTTCTGCAGGCGGGGTGCACAGCTTCACTTGCTCCTTTTCCCCTGCATTGCTCTGTTTTGTGAGTTTGTGTATGGATGTATGTATGTGTGTGTGCTTTCTCTCCTGTCAGTCCACTTAAGGGCCTTTGGTTTCAGAGGAGGCCATTGTATTTCCTCCATCGCCTAGCAACCATCACCAAGGCCAGCGGTCCATTGTTGCGGAGGCTGAGCACCTGAATTGCCTGCTGCCTGTTTCTACTTTTCAAAATTGTACTGTAATTTCACAAAGTGGTGTTTCAGCATTAGAGGGAAGCAGCCGTGCTCCAAATTGGAGGGCTATGAAAATTGGGGTAAGCTTCGTTTTTGGTGGTTTCGCCTCAAAAAAAAAAAAAAGAAAGAAAAAGAAACAGCCGCAAAAACAACAGAGAGACAATCAAATTATACGTGGAAGAGGAAAAACGAACACTTATTGATTTGGCATTGGCAGCTAACGCTATATTGTGTTCTTATGAGTCTGTGAGATGAGGAGACAGCAAAACAAGAGAGTTATAAACGGAAATATTGAAATTATCCACAGGTTTGCTGATTGGTAGCTTGTTGAAATGTATTTTATGGCGATATAAGTCTAGAAAGGCAGGAAGACAAAAAGCTTAAGAAAAGCAAGGAGAGAGACAGAGAAGTGGAAAAATGGGGAAAGATATGAACAACATGTAGTGGGCGGGATTTTGGTGCTGGAAAAGGTTTATGGGCCAGATTTTTCTCTGTGACGTCACGTTTACACAGTTTCCTTGAATAGCACCTGTGTGCATGGGGGCTGTCTGTCTGTCAGTCCTGAGTAAAAACATAACCCGTGCCAGCAAAAACACATCTATCAGTTGTTCTCCGCCGACCAGCCGAGACAGAACGTGCTTTTCCTCCGCAGAGGCCATCAGTGGCTGTCAGGTCTGCAGATCTCAGACCCTCAACTCTGAGTCATTTTGTCATCTTCCCTGAGAGAAAGCGTACATTTTTGAAAACATTTTCTTTTTAGATTCAGTTTTTTTCTTCTTCTTTTTTTTTTTTTTTGCAAAGAAAATTGTTCTTTTTGTGCAGCGGCCATCGACCCCCTGCGTGGATGACCCCAGGTGTTCAATTCAGAAGCGGTAAGTGGAAACAATTTCCCCATCAGTGAAACCTCTGCTTCCTGCATCGCTCTGTGCTGCTTCATATATTCCTCTATAGGTTTTTGAATTCTAATGGACATTTTATTCACTTCAACTCGTGTTTGTTTCATCATCTGTCAATGTCGCACACTTTTTCTCACATGAATATTAGGTTTTAACATAAAAAGGCTACAGAATCATCTGACAAATCTGGTTTACCTCTTCATCTCAATTCTAGCTGCACCTAGAACAGAAATGACGATTAAAACCTACATAATAACACTAATCTCCCATCATGCATGCTGGAAAAAGTTACATACTTTGAATTTATGCAGAAGTGCATGTAAAAAAACAAAATCTGTGCAGTTCAGGAGCAGAGTCCAGTGAGTTGGCAGTTTTAAATCATGCTTTCTACAGTAAGTGGAGATGCACCAATCAGACTTTTCCTGGTTGCTGCCAATTTCTGGTTTTCTCTAAGGTCTCTACAACTGATTCATATTTTGGCCGATTCCATGATCTTTTTTATTTCTTTTTGCATGAGAAAAAAGTGTTTCATGTTCCCTAAAAAAAGATAATCTAACAAAAATGAAAAACTTACAAAATTGGACCAATTTCTCCATCAAAGCATGCATCCTGAAGCCTTTATCTGATTTTTATTAGACTCAAAAAGTTGGTTGTTCTTAGTTTTGATGGATTTAATAAATAGGGAAACGATGCGACATTTGTAGCATCCCTTCATCAGCTCACCAATCAGAGCCGATAAAGGGATAATCGGCCAGTTCCGATCACTGGCTGACTGATTGGTGCGTCTCTGCTAAACATTTATTTTGCAGAAAACAGAAGCAAAAAGACTTGAAGGTCACAAAAACTAAGGTTAGACAGCAAACTAAATGCCTGGATCGATTCCAAAGATTCAAATTTATGACAGGATTTAATTGGTTAAAACACTCGAGATTACAGGCTGAGCTTCTGCATAAGCTGCATATATCACAACCTGCTGTACAGCATGTATTCATCAGTGCTGCATGTTCCCATCGGTGTAACATGTCTCCAATGAAAGCATTAACAAAATGGCAAAATGCCAATGAGGAACAATCGCCTGTGCGTCTGCGCTCAGAGGCTGGATTCAGACGTCTGCTGCAATAAATATCCGATAATCGTCGTTATCATTAAACCGAACCATTTCCATCAGATATGTTAAATTAATGCAGCCACTTTTAGAGAGTTAACTGGGAATCTTAAAGGAGGGGATGCAAAATTCTTCTGGTTGAATGGATCATTTTTTAGCCTTGTACGGCTCTTAATGACTAATCTGTGCGATGTTTCTATTCATTTGTGTTTTTCAAATGAACGGCTACCTCTGATCAGCCTAAGCAGAAGAAAAACAGAATATTTGACATGTAATTCCTGAAATATGGACTAATTCATAAAAATTTGCAGATTTTCCTCAGTGGATATAAAATTTGTTAGAAAAATGGAAAAATTGACCTTTAAAATTTGCATAAATGTTTGTTCAGGTGAAGATCTTAGGTGCCGGGTTGATTCCTGCACCGTTTACTCCTGCTGTGTAAAAGGTGGACATCTGAGCTCGGCGCTCGTCAGACGCTGTTTTCTCTCTCTGTTCCAGCTCTCATGGTCACCACCAAACTTGGGATGAGAGCAGCAGATAACCCCGACGCTGACCCATGCTGTCCTTCCTGTCCTCACACACCGGGTCTCTCTGAACCGAGTGTCTGAATCAGAGAAACTGAAGGTCGAGCAGAATTCTGGGGTAAGAGGTGAATGCTGTGAAACTGCTGCTTTGAAGAATGAAAGCTGTTGAGTGAAAGGCTGTCATGTCTGAGCAGAATGTTTCTGAAGTCGGCTGGTTTAATCTCTGCGAGGACAAGGAGAAGGCTGATCAGGACTGCCAGTTCTGCTGCGGCGCTGCAGCCTGCGGCCTTCAGCCGCCACCAAGGTTCCCTCAACATCCGCCCTGTCTTAACACCTATGTTCGCTCCAGGAATGACGTTTAAATTCCTGAAAATTCCAGTAAAATGGGCAGAAATAAAATCTGAAGTCGTGCATGAGGGGTCCAGTTGGTCCGGAGTGGAGTGGAAGACTAGTGATTTTGTTGTTTTGCTTTTAGACAGACAACAAGTCATTGTCTCCCTCCCTGCTTCGAGACACAAGCACACTAAAACAATCCTACCATGAAAAGTCCCTGCCGTGAATTTATACACTTTATAAAACTGGACATGTAATCAGTCACATGGAGGATTTTCTGCAGAAAACTGAACTGTCTTGCTATATAATAATCTGGGTTAAATGTTCAAACACTAAAAATGATTATTTTATGTTCTTTGAATGTGTTAAAGTCTTCACACAGTTGTTTACCATGTTTTGAGAAAACAGATTTGTGTTTTTAAGTTTTCTGATTGGCTGAAGCTGCATGAATTACTGCAGGACTCAGATGAGTTTGATAATCCTTCTGCACTTTGAACCATGAATGAAGGAAACCTGCAGCTTAGAGGAGACGCATCTTATTGCACTGATCTGATCAGATTCACTTTATTTCATCTTTATCATCTAATATTTTTAGTTTCTTAGACATGAACGTGAACAAAAAGCAGGAAAAACTGATGACTTTCAGAGAACTTTAATGATGCAGTTTCTCACTGAAACAGAAAAGTCTTTAGTGTTCAGAGCGGATTCTGTGCTCCAGTCCATTCGGGGTGTTCGTCCAGTCGTAGCGTTCACTGGGGTGGCAGCAGGGCCTTGGACTGCTCCATCACCTGCTGGAGGAACTTCTCCATCATGTCGGTCAGGGGCTTCACCTGGTTCTGGAGGTTGTCGGTCAAGACCTGAGTGTTGAAATCGTCCGTCAGGGGCCGGATGCGCTCCTCGATGTTGGAGATAAGGGGCTTGACCTGCTCCTGCAGCTTGGCCGCCTCGGACTGGACCTGCTCCACCAGAGGCTGGATCTTCGCCCGACTGTCCTCCATGTACGTCCTGTGGTGAACAGAACCAGAGGTCAAACGTAAAAACATGGAGAAAAAATTAGAAATATGATTCATATTGCAGCGTCTTACAAATACTCAAGACTCACACATTAAAATAAAGTCAAATTTGTGAAGTGGGAACTGCCTCTTGGATTCTGAAATTATTCAATTATTTTTTTCTTAAAGTATTTACATTTTGTTTTGTTACGACCTAAAACAATATTGTATTTTCTTGAGATGTTGTGTGGAAAAAAAAAACAATAAAATGTAGTGCACAGTTGTAAGGCTAACTGGGAAAGATTTTTTTTAATAATAAAAATCTGAAAAGTGCGGTGTGCATGTGTTTTCATCCCTCTTTACAACAGCAAATGAAATCCAGGGCAACACGGATTTATTAACTAAGTCATCTTAGTTAATAAAAAACATCTTCTCTGTTTCATGTAATCTGCATTATCCAGATTTTCTATCAAGTCCATTAATCTGAGGAACTGCCAAGTGGCCTGAACCTCTGGAGGAGGTGCAGAGATCCCCAACTCAGGTGGGAAAACCTGCAGCCATTAAATCCTGCACTCCTCAAATCTGATCTTTAGGAAAACAAAACGTTCAGCCAGCAGAAAACATGAGGGTGAAGGTGTTTCCTCAACACATCATATCTATTCTGAGACACTATGGTGGAAGCATCATGCTGTGGGAAGTTGATTGTAATATTGATTCAGCTAAGTAAAGGATAGGTCAATGGTTTCAATCAAGGTATTCATGACCTGGATCTAAATTTAACAGAAAATCTGTGATGAGGCTTGAAAAACTCATTTTCACAAATTCTCCCCATCAGATCCGATTGAGTTTGAGCCGTTATTTAAAAGAGGACAAATATTTTAAAATAAAGTTTCTAGATGTGGAAAGGTGGTAGAGACTGTAGGATTGGTGAATCTTGTTCATCCTGCTTTTCCGGTTTTCTTGGAGCTCACAGGTGGTCACCCTAATGTCTGCTAAAAAGTCAATAAAATGTGACTTTTTCATGTGACACAAATTTGTGATTTAGCAGTAGATCATTAAATAGGTCCCCTATTTTGAGAAAGGAGGAACAAATGCTTGTGCATTAGCATTTCGTGCTGTAATTTCTAGAAATGAAGAACATTTGCACTTTGCATTCCACCTGATGTGTGATTTCTCTCTCTGCAGAAATCTTTTCTGACACATTTGAGGACTGTACTGCAGGTGATTATTAGAAATCTGGTTGTGTTACCAAAGGGCAATCAGCTTAGGGTTTTTACTGTGTTTAATACTGCAGAGGCATACCGCAAAGGAACTGCAGAGAAAGGTGGTTCTCTAAATGATTAACTCTGAAGACAAAGCATGTAAATCATGTTGATTTTTCTCTTCCACTTCACAATCATGCACTACTTTATGCTGGTCTCATGAGATCTCGTTTTATATTATCAGGTGAAACTCTTCCAAAAGTTTGAATATTTTTTGCGAGGCGCTTTCATCAGATGACTTAACAACAGAAACATTCCTGTTGTGTCCAAACTAAAGCTGAAGTTATCTCACTGGGCAGTGTTGGTCATCTCTAGAGCCTTCATCTTCTCCACCATGTCCTGGGTTGCCGTGGTGACGCTGGCGGACACGTCCCTGAGGAGCTGGGTGATCCTGTCCACCTCAGCCTGGACCTCACGCTTCACCAGCGACCTGGCCTCAGAGCCTGGGATTGAAGCAGTTTTCAGGAGACAGTTTACCTTTCAGCTGAAATTAGTTTTCACACTTTTATTTTATTTTATTTTTTAGGGATTTTAATGTAGCAGCATGTGGTTTACACGTAAATATAGTGATGATATTTCTGTAAATATGCCTCCTCACCGTGAGCAACAGCCAGCGCAACAAGAATAGTGGCGACCAGGGAGAACTTCATGGCTGCAGAGGAGAAGCACAAACCTAAAAACAGAGAAAAGATCAGCTCTTTAAGCAGCTCAGGGCATTTTCTGCGGCTGCGCATGTTAAGCTCTCTGATCTATGACTATACAACCAAACGCCTTGAAAAGGAGACTCACCTTCACTCCTGGGGTTCTTGGACTTGATGGTGCCCTATGGCCAAATGTCAGAGGCTTTTATAGCAGTGCAGGATGAGTTAATCACCATTACTCAGACTTTAATCACCTCCGGTGAGAAGATGTGGCATTAAAAGGTCAGATCTAGCACTGTGCTGGCTGAACCTTGATGTTTGACACCGTCCGTGACAAGAGGGGTGCAAAGTCCTCCCTCTGTGATACGAGCTGGAAACACAAGCTCCAGCTTGAGGAAGTCAGGTACACGCAGGATGTTTGACGGGATTGTTTCACTTTTAGGATGCATTTTGGCTTTAGCTTCAAGACATTACAACTGATTTAGCTGAAGTTTCTGGATCTATATCAAGGTTTCAACAGCAAAGCAGCACTTTTTTTTTTTTAAACGCAGAAAAAACAAATCTGCTAATTACAAATTCATTCATTAATTTGTTGGGGTTTTTTTCCATTTCAATTGTTCTTAGACAACTTCAAGAAACTTAAAAGCAACAATTGGGAGAACATGTTTGAATTTATCAGGGATTTTCTCAGAGTTTATGCATATAAACTCTCGAATGTAAAGATAATTAGCAGGTTGCATCACTTGTAGCTGTCAACAAGCTTCTGGCTGATTTTTTGACCCCTCCAGAGTTCTTTTAAATTGATTAGTTTCAGCTTTCGAACAAATATCTACCAGGATGAAGTCAGCCATTCCTGAAGCTTAATGTTTGCGTGGGGTGAAGTCCAAGTATCTACTTTCTGCAAGGCAGCAGTTCTAGTGATTTAGCTCCACTGCGTTATGCTGCCACCTCCGTGCTTTACCTGGCAATTGGTACAGTGACCTTGACTAATCTAAACATACTTCATGTCATGGCAAATTTTAGCAAAATCTTAAAGGTGTAGATTTTGAAGTACAGACATACTTTTTGCTCAGGAATCTGTCAGTTCATGGAAATGTTTAACCAGTTTGAATTCCTCACCTATTTCTTGTTGTTGTTGTTTGTTTTGGTTGGTTCTGAACATCCAAACTTTCTCATGCAGGGATAGTTTGGGTCCTGACCTCTGAAGCAGTGGAGACAAATTCAAAAAAATTAAGAAAAACTTTCACAACGTGTTCAGATCTCCTTCTTAGATCTCTGATAGGTTCTGTTGCCTGTCATGTTCTGAGGTTTGGTCAGCAGCAGTAAGATGAGAAAAAGAAGAAGATCCATGAAACATATGGATTTGTTGCAACATATGTTGTCACTGCAATGTTTTCCAGTAACACTGACATTCCATGAGTTTCTGATGTTATTCAACTCAATTTTATTCAGTTCAGTTCAGTTCTTTTTGAACAGATTCATTCAGTTGAAGGTGAGTTTTTCCTCTCCACTGTCACTGCATGCTTAGGAGGAATAGATATTGCAAGTTAATGACTCCAGGGAATCTGCTGGGTTTTCTTTGATAAATCAATTAATCATTAATAAACTGAACTGGATGATAACTGGGATCAGTTGGAACAGATGTCTGATTGGATTAATTAACTTTTTTGTAAAGCGACGCATTGCAAACTGATTTTAAATTTAATTACCTTCAAAGATAATGGATGCTGATGGTGTTGGCAGGAAGGATCTCCAGTAGCAGTCAGTCTTGCAACAAATCTGAAGACAGTTCTGACTGAAGACTGTTGCCGTAGGACAGGGGTGTCAAACTCCAGTCCTGAAGGGCCTCTGTCCTGCAGTTTTTAGATGTGCCACAGGTACAAAACACCTGAATCAAATGGCTTAATTACCTCCTCAGTTCTCCAGAGCCTTGTTAATTACTTAATTATTCTATTCAGGTGTGGTGCAGCAGAGGCGCTTCTAAAAGTTGCAGGACACCGGCCCTCGAGGACTGGAGTTTGACACCCCTGCTGTAGGAGATTCTCATTTTAACAGCTCGATATCTGAGCATGAAACGTCGTATTTTACATTAACTTCCCCTGGATGACACCATGGGTTTGCATTTGCCACGCCTTTTTACATCTGATTGGGTGTGAGCCTGGAAAACCTATTGATATGTTCAGTAAGTCTGTCCAACGAATTCCTTTTTTTCACTGCAAGGAGAAACTCTCAGCTGCAGTCGGACCAACCCGCAGTAAGCAGGCCTGCTCAGGTTATAAAACCCTCAAGAACCTTCAGCTCCAATTTCGATTAGGATTTGAGGAATTCAACAACCTATAAAAAAAAAAGAAGCTAATAATATCTTGCAGCTTCTCCTCAACAATTGGAGGTAGAATTAATTTTTGTGCCTTTTGATCTGAAATTGTGTCCTGCACTGACAGCTGAGCTCATTTTTATGATGTCGTGGGCTGTTCTGCTGAAACAAGGGTCATCTGATGAAAAACAGCTCAAGATAAAGTCTCACATCCCATTTGCTCCCTTTTATCAGCAGTTACCTAACGATCTGCAGCAGCTCCTGATAAACTCACCACACAGCTTCTCTCCACACATCAACTGTTCACTTTACAAGAACATTTGATCTGCTAGTTTGTCTTTATTTTCCAAGGTTCAGCCCTTATATTTCTAAATAATTCTTTAAGTCTTTTTGAAGGTTTTTTTAGTGCACAAAATTACTCCTCTCGTCTCCTTTTTCACATTCTCACAGCAGTATGCAAGGTTGGACATTCATAGCATCACTATGGCAACCTGCATTTCTGTCTGCTTTTTTTAAAGTCTTGATATTGTGCTGTGCTCCTTCAGGAACAATGAGAGTAATAAAACGATCACAAAGAAAATCTCTGGCTGAGTTCATTTCTGAAACTGTGTTCGGCACCAACAACTGAATGATGCTTGTTTTGAGTCTTTTCTAATCTTTTTTTTTCCTAGATTCTTATTCTTAGCAGAATAAGAATTTCATGTGTTAAGAGGAAAAAGCTTTGCATCCACGCTGTCCTGTAATTGTTGCTGGTAGTCTCATCAATGGCAGTAAGAAACTGCCATCGATTTTGGAAAACCTGACAAGAAGTCTTTTACATCAGGAGGAATTTTGTCTGACTCTTCTTTGCAGAGTTTATTTTATTTTATTTGACTAAATAAAAAACATTTAACCGGTGCAACATGATGTGCAGGTGAACATTGATAACGAGGTTGTGAGCTGACAGATGGCCGATTCTCTTGAAGATTTTCTCCTACAAATTAAAATTCATGATTCTGATAATTAAAGAAAATATTTTGGGTTGTTAAGTAGCAAATCAGGCCCACACCATCACACTACCACCACTCTGTTTTAATGTGGATGACATTCTCTGTCTGAAATGCTGTTAGTTCTACACTCCAGTTAATGAGACAAATACTTTATAAAATTGAATAAACAAAAATAATCATTTATAAACTGCTTTTATGTTACTCAGGTTATATTTTTTATATAATTTGTTTAATGATTTCAAAGGTTGACAGAAAAGGAGGAAATGCCTTTTTCACATTCATCAAAGTGGTCTTAAAAGAACATTTTAAATATATTAGTTTCCTACATTTTAGGGTCAACTTATATGGTTTTTGAATCTTTTGATGTTGTTTTTTTATCATGTAATTATTTTATGAGTTTTAATATTGAAGAATTATGTACATTTAAATCTATATTGTTTTGAATTAAATTACGCTAATTTGTCTTTTTGTCTAAAATGTTATATTTATGTTAATTTCACAGATTATTATTTATATTCTATTATTTACAGTTGTGTTTTAAAAAGTACACACTCTTTAATTACAACAAATATTTATGAGCATACAGGTGTGTATTAAAAATAATGACAAAACAGCAATACCAGCAATACAAAATTCACTTTATTGTCTTCAGCACTTTAAAGACAATGCAGAACTAAATTCAAATAAAACATAAAAATGTCAGTACAGTTTTAAAAAGGGATCTATATAATTAGTAAATATAAAATCAGTAGTATATATTAAAAAATACAAACAATATTTAGCTGCTGAACAAAAGACATGCCGATTGCACTGAAAATGTTTTTGTTAACTTGCATAATATTATAATCTTCAGAGTAGTAACTGTTATTGTATGGATTGTTGTTGCCCAATCAGTTAATGGTCCATGACACTACTACAAGCTGTTTGAAATTTGTCATTCAAAAAAGGGGAGTTATTAATAAAATTTGGAAACTTTCACGGTTGATGTCCCAAACACATGCAGTCCAGTGGATGGCAGTAAAACAGCGCCAAGCCCAGAAAAACACCAGCTAGTTGTTTACAGAAAGACACCCAGTCCACTAGGTGGCAGTAAAGCTGAACCAATACAAAGAAGAACACACGCTAGTGTACACAGAGAGCGGCATCATGGCGGACGTGTTGGATCTTCATGAGGCGGGAGGCGAAGACTTTCCTATGGATGAGGATGGTGATGGTGACTACGTTATTTTGTTGCCGTAGGGTTCGTTTTTTTAATGTACAAGTGATAGGTCAGTTTTTAGGTTTATTTTTCTCGTGGATGTGGAAAACCGATAAAACGGCCACTCTGCGGGTTAGCAGGCCCCAGCTAACGAGCTAAGCTAACAATGCTAACGGTTATTTCGTTCAGTCTCTGCGTGTTAGCTACCAGCCAGGCAGCTATAGTTTGGCTATTTAAAGACTAAATACACTTTTGGGGGATAACGTATCTATTCGTTGTTGTTTTATCTGTAATGTATCTGATCAACAGTGTTGTGAAGTTGTGAAGCTCAGATTACCCGCTGGCTAACAACAAAAACCCTTATAGAAACCGTAAAATCAATTTTCAGTTTTGTGATTTTATCAGTAATGTAAGTAAAAACGCATTATACAGGAGACATATATCACAAACAGCTGATCAGAAGATGACCTAGAAAAACATAAAATATCCGTACAGTAACAACTCATTAAAATAAATTGTTAAAAGATGTACATAATGAAGAATTTTGATCACATCAAAGAGTGTAAATATATATTTTTAATTACAAACTTTTCATATGATTATATAGACGAAGTCTGTAAAAACGTTTCGTCTTAGAGCATCTTCAATCTGCTGTAGTTAAAAAACTAAACTATTTAGACTCAAACATAGACTAGATTATTCTGCACTAAACAGAATAGGTGTCACTGCTTTTAGTTAACTTTCACAAATTAAACTGATTTTGAAGTCTCCACATTTTATTGATTACTTCAAGTATTGATTTGACCTTTGAAACTATGGTTTGTTAAACTTTGTTCTTGTTAAATTGTAGCTTTTCCTCCAGCACTCTGTAGCTTCAGCTATTTTGCAGGAAAATAAAGAAGCTGTAATTTAGGCAACTAGTCATTTCCTCTAATGCCCAAAGAAATCAGAACAACTGGGGGGAAAAAGGGAAACAGACATATTTGCCAAATTAAATATACATAAAATGCTGAGCATAATTTATCTGTATCGGCCAATTAAAATCACCTTTGAAATTTTCCTGACTGACTTTCTCCTCTTCTCCTCAGAGAGCATCCACAAGCTGAAAGAGAAGGCCAAGAAGAGAAAAGGACGAGGCTTCGGCTTGGGTAACTTCCTCTGGTCATTTTCATTACCTCATGATAAAAACCTTCCTGAACTGGTAGAAAATATATTCAGTGATTTAAAAAAAAAAAAAAAACATGTTGTGGATTACAGAGGAGGGATCCAGGTCCAGAGCTAAAGAGGACTATGATACTGTGGAGCAAGATGGGGATGAACCAGGTCCTCAGAGATGTAAGTCCTAAACTAAACTTTCTCTTAGAATTCTTTTAGTATTAATTATTTATTGTTAATCATTTATCCCTTCTTTACTGACTCCATATTTGGCCCCAGGCATGCACTAACAAGCAAATGTCTTCAGTTTTATTTTAACTGTTAATTTATTTAGTTATTAATATTACTACAGATAGTTGGCTGTGTTAAATTTTCTAGGGGATTTGTAGGAAGTGAAAGGATGTGATATATTTTTGATGTTTGCTGCAGCGGTGGAGGGCTGGATCCTGTTTGTGACTGGTGTGCATGAGGAGGCCACAGAGGAGGACATCCATGACAAGTTTTCAGAGTTTGGAGAAATCAAGAACCTGCATCTTAACCTTGATCGAAGAACAGGTTACCTGAAGGTAAGGACGATACTGTCAGTCAGATTATGACTTGCATGCGGTATTAAAACTTTTACATTTTCAAAGCTTCTGACCAACTCGTTCTTGTCCTTTAACAACAAAAAACACCAAAAAACTGGGATTTTCTCTAAAACACTAATAGTTTTAGTTGATTCATTTTGCTCTACAAACCTTCCTCTATTTAATAGTAAAACATTTTCTGGTTAAGATACGTTTAGATCCCTTTACTCTGCAAATATTTCTCATATTTTAATTAAACTGACTTTGTTTGCCTAAAGCCAGTTGTCAGAATATTTGCTAACATGTGTTGACAAACTTTATATGATCTTTATAGATCATTTTCATTTTAATGAAAGTAGTTTGAAATATTTTGTGCATATTTTTTGTTTTTGTGTTGTCCAAATGTATATTCATTTCAAATCCACAAGGTGGCAGCACTGCCTTAGTCAAACAGTAGAAACGGACTGTCTGCTTTGCCGTTGTGTGTCTTTTGTGCCATATTTAATCTGCTAAAATACTTTGTATAAACAGTGGCAGTGTTAAATCCAAAAATAAATAAATGTATGTCTTTTTTTGTAATTTTCTGATGATGCATGTGATATTTTCAATCTTTATCTCAGGGTTACGCACTAGTGGAGTATGAGACGTACAAAGAAGCGCAGGCAGCCATGGAGGGCCTCAATGGTCAGGACATGATGGGCCAGACTATCAGCGTAGACTGGGCGTTTGTCAGAGGACCCCCAAAGAACAAGAGGAGGTGAGGCTTTTGGCCTTATTTTGATTTTATCTGTTGCTTTAAAATATGTGTAGCTTGAAATATTTGTCGCAGTCAACTTCATATGGCTTACCATGCCTTTAAACGTATTCGAACACGCAACCTTGTGTTTAATATGGTTATTCTAATTTTTAGATTTTAATTTAAAAAAAATAAATGAATGTAAGTTAATTTGAGTTAACCAACATGCTAGTTTATTTTGTTAGACCCTCAGGCTAATAATGTGACTTGTGTTGTTATAGGGGAGGCGGACGGAGACGCAGCAGAAGTCCAGACCGGAGACGACGTTGAGTGCTTGTGTGGAAGAGTGAAACCGTATCACAGTTGATTTAAAAAAAAAAATAAAACTTGGTATTTTTTTCCCTAATATTGTTTGAGCAACAGTTAGTCCCAGCATCTGGAGATGAGGAACTCTGCCAGAAGAAGGCGATTTATCTGCATCATCTGCAGCACATTCAAGTCTCTTAGTGAAACTTTGGTCATACATGTTTATAGTTTTCACGATTTCCTCAAATGTTTGTGTTTGAATTTCATTGTGATTGTTTTGTGCTTTTATAACCTGGGGACAAATAAAGTTTTAAAACATAAATGTGTACTTTGTGTTTTATGCCACAACACTAATAGGAAGCAATTAGGATCAAATGGGCAATATCAGCATTTAGAACAAGGTTACAAGTTAAATTATTATTCTCAGCTCAATATGAACATTTGGGCTGATGCTAATATTGCAAATAATATATAATTTTCCCCCCTACCCTTTTGACACCAAAATACACAAAAGTCAACAAGATGGAAATATGTTTTTAGTTTTTAATATTTCACTTATTTGACCTATTTCAGGATATTAATATTAAAGACTGACCAACATCAGCTGACACCAGCTGTAATGTTAATCAGTTAATTGGAGTTTTTCTCCATCAATTCATCCATAGGTTTGATTACGATCTATCCGTTCGGTTAGATGGCTATCAGTCCATCTTTCTGCCCACCTATGTGTTCATTCATCCATATATTTCACTAATCCTTTCATTCACCTATCCATACTATTATCTGTCAATCTGCTGGTCTATCACCCAATCAATCCCTATCACTGTCTACTCTTTACACCCGTCTGGCTTTCCTAAAATCCAGTTTTCATCCTTATCAAAATGACATTCTTTGTGCCCCCCAATTCATCTTTTTGTTTGGTTTTCCATCCATCCATTCATAAATACGCCCCTACATCATTTATTTAAGTCTTACACACTGAAATCTACCACTGCAGACATTTTTTCCATAACTTTTGTTCTATATTTAAAAGTTGAGTAAAATCACTGAAAATTCTGGAAATTTGACTCTTGGAAAAGTACCAGGATAGCGTTAGACAAACAAAAAGGTGCCCTATAAATATCGGCATCAGCCATGGAAAAAGACATCAGTCGGCCTCTGTGACGAAGCGTTTACATCATTCGGGATGATCTCATTCATTGCTTTTTGTCAACTCCACGCCGCCTATAGGGTACTGGGACAAACCCCTCTGGTCCCCTTCTCTTCCAGCAGCCTCTGTTCTCATTTGGTGTTTACTCTACTGGGGAAAATCAGTCAGCTTCTGAGCGTGCTCATTGGTTAGCATCTGCAACCATTAAAGCAGCAGGACGTCGTGATTGGCTCCTCCGCTCACGTGGGCGGGCCCAAACCGTTGCTTGACGTTGTTGTTGTAAGTGGTGGAGAATTACTTTGTCGGTGGTGGTCCGGGTCGGGGTCCTGTGCTCTGTGTAAGCCGTGAATATGCTTAAAAGTTAAAATAAAATTTTTTGAGGGAGATATGTGATACTTACAAGCTGGGAGTTTCTGGAAAACTTAACGGGACGATGAGAAGTACATCTGCGTGGCCGCTGAAGGTAAGCAGTAAGAGGATACTCCAGCTAGCAGCGTTAGCTCGGGTTAGCTCCTGATTAGCGTGAAGTAGCGCCTTGCTAGCTAAATGTAACGGCTTGGAGGAAAAAAAAAAACACTGCTGTTCTCTGTGACTGGCATTCCTGCTCATCTGTATACCAACATATTTATGAATATTGCATTGTGGTCG
The DNA here is from genome assembly GCF_904066995.2 of Poecilia reticulata. Lineage (NCBI taxonomy): Eukaryota > Metazoa > Chordata > Actinopteri > Cyprinodontiformes > Poeciliidae > Poecilia > Poecilia reticulata. The sequence goes on along the minus strand of NC_088845.1, from coordinate 2,839,235 downwards.
GTGAATGTAAAGTTCGGGGGTTGTATGTAAACGGAGCATCAGCCCCAAACGCGTTTATGTAAGCATGTGTATTGTTCGTAGATATTTCAAAGAGTAGTCATGGCTACAATAGCTGACTCACAGTTTAGATTTTGTAACAAACTGCACCTGTTTGCAAATGTAAAGCTTTCTGGGTGTTATTTTTAAAGCATCAGCGATATAACCCCCTAATTTTTTTTGCGCCACACTTACTTTTATTTAATCCCTTAAAAATTAAGACATCATCATCATCTGTGTTGGTCAAAGCTTGCAGTCACGATCCAGAACATCAGACACCGGTGTGTGTGTAAGATGCAGGCGTGATGTAACGCTTATTTAAAGCTGCAGCTTAGCGGGAAATTACCAGAAGTCAGTGTTTACACCTGCTCACGTGCGAGTCCGAACCTACAATTAGAACGAGCCGCTTCTGCAAAGTCAATAAAACTCGGATCGCTTTGGGTCTGTTCACCTACTGGGTTGAAACCACCGCTTGGTTTGTCTGCAGTCATTTCCAGAACCTCCTCGATATGAGAGAGAGGATTGAGTTTCTCTTAGGGATGAATTATTCACCTCTTGTAGTTGTGGAGGCCTGTGTTTTTGGCAGACGTTGGGTTGATGGTCAACAAAAGAAGTAGGCCAGTGGTTTTTACTGGAGTTGGACTCCCATTTGGCTCCAGCATCTGCAGACTGTTTGCAAAATGATGATCTGTCACATCCTGCCATTTCTCCAATCTATTCAGTGGATAATTGCAATGTTGGCAGCATTTTCAGATGAATGTGCCCGACTCTGGAGAACTCCATGTCCAGGCTGTAAGGCACAGAGGTGGAAGACGGTCTCCGTAACTCTAAATAAAATTGACATGAATTCACAAATTCAAAACTCTGCATCATATTTTATTATTGATCTCTACAGAATGAGTTTGTGTTTTATGTGTTTAAAGATAGTTTTAGGTAACCCTTTATGGGACTAATAAGGGGGAATGTTGCATACCAAAAACGATTTAGCTTAAACTTTTAGGAATATCATCTTTCTATACCAGTTTCAGCATTTCTATTTAGAAACCCAACATTTTTCTCAGGCTAAAAATTGCATATGTCATTTCTGTATTTGGAGGAATTGGTCAATTTTTTCCTGGTAATTAGGGAAAAATAATTTTTATCTACGCTATGCATTAAAACTATAATTTTTGTTCTATAAACTACCAGTTTGTGCTTTGGTGCACTTTTTTGAGTCTGAAAAACAAGGTTGGAGATTAATACTCCATTTCATAAACGGGGATAATGTTCATTTTACGTTGGTTTCAAAACTACAGTCTCTTATCGAAGAACCTGCAGCACATTGATTCTCTTTAATGTGTCATAACCCTTAAGGAGAAAATCAGAACTAGTAGTTCAGCTTTAAAAGAAAACTGGAAATTGTAGTTGGCCAATTTAAGTCTGCATCTCTAATATTTGGTTCTAAAAATGAAATATACTGCTTGGTTGCTTGATGACAGCTTAAAAGTTGTTCAGTAGCAGTAAGAATAGTCTGAACTGCTGGTTTAATGCTACAAATTGTCTTGAAATGTCCCAACAACTTTGGAAGTTATCCAGAATGCATCCATGATTTTAACTTGGAGGATTTTATTGAAGAAGTTCGTCGGTTGCAGGTTCCACCCTGAACAGCTGCAGGACAGGAGACGCGTCCACGCCTCCATGTAACGTCCGGGTTCATCAGGAATATTCCCACTGCTTAAGGAAATGTCATCCTGAAGCTTTCAGCAGCACAGGGAACACCTTGAGCAGGCATTCGGAGAGGGGTGTGGCATCCATTCCTTTCAGATGCCAAAATAAACAACAACTTTTGAAAGAAATCGAATACACCCGTTCAGAAATGAGGCAACAGTGATAAGAACAAAAAACAACAAACAACCTGCATGCATTGCCAAAGAACCAAACGCAACACGGAAGCTAATTTGCTTATTGAGCTGTTGCAGTTGTATATTTTTATGAGTCACTTAAATTTGCGGTTCTGATATAAATTTTTGCTTCTGTACAAATTTACATCAGAAATCTGCCCCATTATTCAAAATTACTGTGGTTTGCAGCCTGTAATGACCTGAGCTGAAAAATGCAAACAGAAAACATAAAATGAAACTTTTCTATCCATTTCTTTAACTGGTATTATGCATTTTGCATTAAACACCCTTAGCGGTTGTTGCTTTCTCTTGTGTTTGCACTCGTGCGTCCTCAGCTGCACGCAGGGTATGAAAATTTAACATTCATCTCTCCCTGGCTTCCCCAAACAGCTGTTCGCTGCCTGTGTGTGTATGAGTGTGTCACGGATCCAGTGTCACTGAATGAGCCAGGCCTATTTGGCCACACAGCTATTCCCTTAGGACCCTGAAAGTGTGGTCAGATTAATAAGTAAGTAGATAAGTGCTTCTCCAGGTTAGTGGGACAAATGCATCACATTTATGATGGGTTTACTTGACCTTCTGTAGTGGTCCGCCTGCAACGAGCGTCAGCTAACACTAGAAGCTGCTTCTTTACTGATTAGATAAGTAAAATGATGTGTGATGAATCATAAATACAGGATTAGATGCAGTGTGTGTAAAACACCTTAAAGCTGCAGTATCTAACTAGGCCTGTCGCAATAAATTAATTAATCGCATGATAAATTAAAACGAGCTCAATACTTTTCATTTGCATGATTTATCATTTTGTCTTTTCGCTCTACCAAAAACTAGATGACAAAAGTCTGCTTTGTTCTAACTAGCCCTTTTTTTAAAGTACAGTTTAGTTTACTGAGAATTCACAATTAATCTTGTTTTTTCTGTTGTTTTGTTTACTTATTTTGGATATTTCAAATGTCTTCCAGTTCCCGTGTTAAATGTTAATTAAAATAAAAAATGTATGGAACTTTGAGAGGATGTTCTTTCATTGTTATGCCATCACCATTATTTTACTTGAAATGGTCTCAGAAGAACAATATTATTATCGCAAGAATTTCTGTCTGTCACTAAGTCGTCACAGTGTCATGAGACAGAAAATCTGTGAAAAAAATCTAACTCCTCTGCTTCCTCAGTGCTACAAACAACCAATCAGAGCCAGGAGGCGGGTCTTAGCTCTGTCAATCATGATTATACATGCGCTCCTCACAGCCCCCTGATAGTAGAATCAGATAAATAGTTTTCTTCTTGGAGCCGTTCTTCAATGTGTTCTTTCCACCATTAACACATTGAGTAGCGCCTATATGAGCTTGTTTGACAGCATTAAGACCCTCCTCCTGGCTCTGATTGGTTGTAGATGTCCTGGGAGGACATACATTTTTTCATAGATTATCTGTCTCATATTATTCTGTCACAACATGGTGACAGTTTTAGAAAATATGTAAACTATTTTTGTATAAAAGTTACGTACTGCAGCTTTAAGTGTCAATGTGAGGAAACCAATAGATGGCTTGTGTGGGAACTTTGTGTCCAGACAGCCATTATTAAAGCATCCCAGAGCCCCGCCCTCCCCGCCATGCCTGGTCGCCTGCCAGTCTGTGACACAGCATCTTGCTCCTGCTCCGGGAGGCTTGTCTCACGGCAGAGGCGCTCAGAACCGAGGCACCTGTCTGGATGACGCCGTCTGATTGACGTTCTTACTGCTGCACTTGTTGGCTTCAGATAGCTCTCACCACTTGCCATTAAACTGGAGTAATAAAGTTAATAGGGAAAACGAAATAGAGGAGAGCGAACAGCCATAACTCGGCCCAGCATGATTTTCCACCCGCATAACAGAAGCTGTGGTAATAAGAGCGTGCTGTATCAGTTACTCTCTGCAGTTCACCTTTTCTCTCTCTCCATGGACTACAGGATGAGGATTGGATATTGATCGAGCTTGCTGCTGGGGGCGAGTGATTAAACAAGCTCCAGGTTGTGTTGCAGTTACATTTTTGTTGAATTCTGATGATAAGAGTTACACAGCTTCAGTCTGTTAGTTAGTGGAGACTTCAGCCTTTATCTCATTTAAAACAAGGTTTTCAGCAGCTGAACGATGGTTGCCTGGACTGGAAACGGGAGGACAGGTTTGTTGTCCCACGCTGATTAGGAGAAATATTTCCCATGTTTTTGTCTGAGGAGGGAGATTTTTCCAAACGCTTGGGTTTCCTGTGAACTCATTCACTTCATGTTGAACTAAATCTTACTGCTTTCCGTAGAGTTGGTTGTACTTTTAAACGGTGGTGTGGGACCTCGCATCTAGAAGGTCATCACGGCGTTTCTTAAGGGGCTTGCATGCTCATGAATGGATTTCCTCTGATATTTCAGCTTCCTCTTCCAGTCCAAAAACAAGCTTGGTATTTTAACTAGATACTCCAAATTCCCCTTTTCTGTCTGGGTGTTTGTCTTGGCCCTGGTGACCTGTCCTGGGGGCGCCCCATGGTTTCTGGTATGGGCTCAAGTCCATGATGAATAGAATATTTTTTGTCTCTAATTTTAGTGACATCTCCTGAAATAAAAATAAAATAAGTAAAAAAAAGGCTCAGCAAGATTCAAGCTCTAATTTGACAGTATCATGGTTTCTAGAGGTGCACCAATCGATCAGGAGATCTTCGATCGACCGATGTATTACCTACTCATGAAACTGATCTTATCTACCTTTGAAAAGATCTGAAATTTTGTTGACCTTTCAGACCCCTTTATGTGCTAGACTTCTATTTTGTGCAGTTATTGTGTCATGGGTATTGTTCAGTGTTTAATGAAATAAACTTGGAACATTGAGGATTTATTTTGACCTTATAACAGCTGACGGTGTCGGTTACAAAAAGTCGACATCTGCCATAATCGGAATCGGCAGATCAGACTTTTGAGAGATTTGTGATCAGCCAGAAAACTGCAACCGGTGCCCCCTTAGACAGGAGATACCACCAGGTAAGGGTTTGAGTAAATCTGATGACTAGTCGGTCATCATAGCCGCTTCCTTCTGTTCTTCATGGTTGACGAAGGAATTTGAACCACAAATGGATGTGAAGATGGGTTTTGTTACTACCATAGCAGTGAAAAGACAAAGCAGGAAAAGTAAAGTACTGATACTTTGTGCTCAAAATACATTTGAGGGCAGCAACCATTACGGCTGCACAATATATTCTGAATATAACCTCAATGGCATTGGGTCAGTGGCATTATTTATGTTTATTTGGTGTGCAATACCTGTTGGCTAGTATATTCAAAGTGTTTATAAGTTTGTATTTTACATATTAATATAATATTGGACTCGGTCTAACTTTAACAGATTCTCACATTGAACACTAATGCCTCCAGAATGCCAAGGTCAAGAGATGCAAGAATAAAATGGGCAGCCCTACTAACTTGGCACTATGGAGGTCAGTTGGTGTTCAGTTGCATTTAAATGGGGGAAAATTCAATGTGGTCCTACATTCATCTCCTGATTGCGTAGACAGATAAATTCTTGAAGAACAAACACTTAACGCTGATAAAATGATATTGAGTTGGATAAGAGAGCCTCTCCCATATGGGAACATTTTTGAACCCAGTCCAATACGGCTGATCTTTGTTCCACAGTTGCTTCAAAAGATAAAAACTAATCAGATCAGAAACACGACGGATGGGAAGAGCCAGAATGTGTTGTTATGAGTTCAGTTTTGGCTGAGCTACTCGAGTAGCTTCCGGTTCAGACTTGGAAACATGTCATCCTCAGCCGGGCCCTGTTGAAAGCAGGACAGCAGGAGTAATCCCACACATGGCCTAATGATCAGCCTGTTATCCCTAATGACGTCACTGAGAGCGTGACGTTGGGTCGGTCCTCAGCGTACACGGCCCGGCCGGCAGCACATGGGGATTCACACGAGTTGGTGCTGGCTGCCTGCAGAGAGGGGCGATTCAATCTGGAAGAATCCAGTCGGCTTCACAGAACAAGAGCAGAACTCTAAATATCCATTTCAGCTCATACAAGAGTCTCATGTTTCATTATTAATGTAGTTTTGAAAGCACATTATTCCACCATTAGCCTGTTTGTGCTGCAGAAGTGGAGAAATCCTACAGCTTGTTTGTGTGTAATATAAAAAAGGCTCTATTTGCTTTCTTTATTTCAAACAAATCAATAAACAAATAAAACAAAGCAAAAGTACATGCATACATTTAAACACATACACAAAAACCCTATAAGAATCAGTTACATTAGCTACCGTACTTATCCGAAAAGGAGTGAACTTTAACTTCCCACATCTTTATGATGTTCTTCAAAATAACATGTGACAGTATTTATTCTATCAACATCTTGCGTAGAAAACAATTTCATATTGGGGTGGGCATTTGTCATATCATTTATTGTGATAAATGTCCAAGAATCTAGCTTTCTTGTTGTCCCAGTAAATTCCAATTAATGATGTTTGAAATCATCCTAATTTATTCGTATTGTCTGGATTTTTAGTTTTAGCATTTTCTCTATAGTTTGCTCACTGAGAGTGTCAATAGATGTCAATAAATTTTAAAATATAAAAAAAACAGTTGCTGATGTCCTAAAGAACTATATTAATTAAGTTTTTCAAGAGCAATATTAAAACCTGGCATGTGTAGCTTTGGTAGAAAAATCCCATTAATAATCGTTCATGGTTCAAAGTCATGAACATATTGGGTTATTTGATCGTGAATTTCCCATCTGTGTGCTGATAATTGGGTCAGCATTGTTCAGATGGATGCAGAGGCTCGTATTTCTTCCCTAAGCTGGAGGCCGGTAGGACTGAACCAGGACTTCTCACTCTGTCTGCAGTTTATCTTGGCAGCTGTCCTGAACACCTACTCGTCATCATTTTATCCATCTTTCTTCATCGTTCGAGGCAGAACCGCACAGAAAAAAGGCTCCTTTAACATTCTGGTACTGTTACTGGATTGATGCCAGTTTGACTCCAGCTTTCTCCTATTAACTGCATTGGTAGCTATGCAAAACTAAATTAATCTAGGCAGCTGCACTGCTCAGAATTTTGTAGCCGATCTTTGATCACCATGTTTTTTTCAACATGTAAAATATTTGTTCTAGCCGTTTAAATGTCTAGTTTAAAGTGGACCAAACCAGGTTGATGTGAACGCCCCCTTCCAGAGACCAATTAACTTAACAGTTCTGTTTTTGGACTGTGGGAAGAAGCTGCAGTACCTGGAGAAACATGCATGGAGAACATCCAAACTCCATAAAGAAAGACCAGGAAGGGTTTTGAACCTGTGACCTTCTTACTGTAAGGCAACACTGCTACCAACTGTGCCACAGTTTTTTTTTCTATTTGATACTTTTTGCAACAGAAACAAATAAAGGGACATTTTTCCAGACTTTAACCAGTTTAGGATGACGTTGGATACTTTCTTGGTTATTGTTCGGTTTTTGACTGAAGCCGCGCTCAGCGTGGTGTGGAATGTGGGAAAGCCACTTGTGATTCTTTAAAGCCCTGTCCACAGGAGTCTGCTTCATGTGGCTGTTAATTAGCACTCTGAGCGGTGATTACTGGGCCGGCCGGACTGCGGCGAAGGGCCTGGGGTACACGTTTGGAAACCTCTGAACGCACAAACAACAGCTAAATTGAAGAGAACCAAAACTATAACGAGGTTGCAGTGTTGCGCCTTCTGGGGAACTTATTTACCATTTTTCTTATCAGTTCTTGAGTTCGTCTTGACTGACCACTGAATCATTTCACCGCTAAATTTATCAGCACAATAAAGGAAGTGACACATTGTCAGGTGGTCCCTGTGAAAATAAAGGAACAAAAGCTTTTGGATGACATTCATCCGCTTGAAGATAAGAACATTTTTCTACGATTAAGCCCCCAAAAAACTTGAGTATTGAAATGAAATAGTGCTGTGGTCACAGGATGAAGAGCTTTGTCCGTTAGCCTCATTCAGAACAAGCCCGCTCTTCCCTTTAAAAGGGAGTTTGTTGTTTCCTGCTGTGGCATGCTGTGCAGCGCTTCAGGGAACGGAGGACTCGGACGTCTCTGCTGCTTGCTCTGCTACACCATGACATCAGCTCTCAGGCACCGATAAACACTCGTGCTCCGCAGCTACTGGCCGGTCCACCAGGCTGGATTTAGCACTTATTACTTTGCTCCAGTGAATATTAACAAAAGCACACATTAAGCTTAAGGAAACCAGGACAAAGTACTCGCATAACTTTAGGCACGGTTTGTGGGAAAACGCAGATTTTTTTTTGTCAGATGACGAGAGGTCAAGTTCACCATAAGGAACCAGAAGCTAAACAACATGCAGGGAAGATGTTTATCGAATAACCTGTTAATGTAGCTGTGGTTATGTTTATGAACAAAATGTGATTTAACTGGCCACTGGATATGATTCATGTCCCATGAAATAAACTGACCCTATTCACTCTGGGCATGAATATTGATGTTTGGACATGCAAACAGAGAGAACTAGGCATGAGTTGGTTACCAGTATTAAAATAAACCACAGTTTTACACATTCATGGTTTCAAAACCTCTTATCATTTTTCTATCTGATTAAGTAAAAAAGGGATTAAACAAAAATACTTTAAATGATTGTCCAGAACACACCCTGCATGGAGGGACTGCATGCACAGTGACCCTTCTTACAGCTGGACTGAACCCAGCTTTTACACAATAAATGCTTCCTAAAAATACCTCCGGTATTTATTGCTACCACCTCGTTAGACAGACGTCTGTTGTATACTTAAGCGTATAATTTAGGGTGTTTTGAATCCTTCATTTAATTCTGTTGTTTACCAAAACTGCACAGAACAGAACATTAATCTAAGATAGGAATGCATTCTTCAAGCTACAGAGGCGCTGCAGAATCTGCAGGTCACCGCTTCAGGTTGTTTTGTTAGAATGAACTCTACCCAGCAATGTGAAGGGTTTCTTGGAAAAACAACGTGCGTGCACGCCTACATGCTCGAAATTTCACATGCATGAATTTCACCGGCCTGTTGGCTGGAGGAGGGGTAAACAAATGCCACCTTATCATGCAAGTTCCATAGGAAATGAATAGAGAGGGAGCGACGTCGCCTCCCGTTTTGAGCTCTTTACTTGACGTCCCGCTATACTCAGTGATCAAGTGGTAACAAAAATTTAGCTTTTTAAGCCCTTCAAAGAATAAGAATGTCCTAAAATGCCCAATCTGTCTGCTTATTAACAAGCAGACAGATTTTGGGGGGTGTTTAATGAGGAAAAATATTGCAAATATTTCTAAAGTAGCACCATAAAATCATAAAAACAATCACAAAATCCTAAACCAAAGCCACAAATGAGCTGCACTTCCTTCACACACCCCATCTTTTGTGTTTCATGGATTAGTAGATTATTTTGAAGCGGGATAATAAGCAGATATAATAACTTGCACCTCTTTAAACTACAACCCGACACATACTGCCAAGGTAAAATGATCTTCTTGAGTTATTCATCTTACTCTGTCTTGTCCTGTCATGTGGAGGAGAAAGTGAATTCACACAGATCAGCTTCGATTGTTTCCGAGCCGTCAAGCAGGTTAGCGAGGCCGCAGGAGGGAAATTAGGCCGTGCAGACATTTCTTTGATGACTGAGCAGCTTTTGGACTCCACCAGCTCCAGTAGCATAGCCTCAGAGTTGAGAGGCATGAATGTGGATTCTCTGACATCAGCTGTGTGTGCACAGCGGTGTTGTCTTTCACATTATGTACCGCTGCTCCCCCAGCTGGTGGTTTGGGCCCCCATCAGGGCAGAGAAGTGGCATTTCTGCTGATCTCATCCACCTTGTTTAAGTTGTCGTCTCCTTCCTTCGGAGTATGTGGGACGTTTGACACTTGGAGTGCAGGCTCAGCGAAGCAGTGAGAAAACGGTTCAAGTCCTTATTTGGGAAGAAGATTGGCAGTTGTGACAGCAGCTACATCCAGATTCACTCAAGACACGAAGAAGCTTTTTTTAAACTAATGCTATTAAAACGGTCCATTTGCCATTCTAAATCGACGGTCACTAATAGCTCTCTGGATGTTCTGTTTAACTGCGTTTTACTGGGTTTTTATTGATTTCACTTCAGTGACCAGCCTGCTAGTGTATTTTCTTTTGTCTAGAGAAATGGTCACAGTCCAATTTACTGTATTGATTTCTTCTATGTAAGCAATTACAACAGGAAAGATTGGTTCCTTCCCCATTTTTTTACTTGGTGCTTTGGGGAATTGCTAAGTTTGGAACCTTGGGGTTTGTATATTATTTTTAATTGTACATTTTGTTTTTAAAAACAAGTTACAACAATTCAGAGAGGTTTTGTGTGTTTTAAAGTTCACAAGTTATCAACATTCTTGAAAGTATGAATCGGATACATTCCAGTTAGCCTTCCGATTGTGTTTCCAAGTAGATGAATTGTTTGAAAACTTTTCACTAGGAAATAAGAAAACTTGGTCACACTGTGTAAGATGGGAAGTATTTCAACAGATGCATCATGATGTGACTGTGTAAATCTCTTTCAGTGATCGAAAAACAGAAACAAATTAAATGTTGTCATAACTGAAATATCTTTGGTAACAGCCAGTATTGCAGCAAATCTGTTTTTAATACTTCAAACCCCAAATACACACTAATATGCACCAGTGTGAACAGTGGAAACCACCTTAGCACTAATGCAGTACCTGACATCTACAGTCTTCCTTTGGGGCCAATCATTACCAAGAAAAATGAATGCCTCTCCTGGATGGACTGCTTCTAAAACACCAGCCAATTACGTGTCAAGTAGTGTTGCTCCCAGGTATTTTATCTTCCTAATCTGCATTTTCTTTTGAATATTTTCTTTCAAATCAAGTTTATTTTGTCAAACAGTGAACAATGTTGCTTGTTAAAAACAAAGCAATCGTTTTGTATGAAGGTTTTCTAGCTACAAGCTAATTTACAAACCCAGTCCTTGGTTGGACCTTCTTTTCAAAAGACAGCAACGTTAAAATTAAAGATTCCTCTCACACATTATTTTAGAAATGCTCCATGAAAAGAATGTGAAAATAGGCAAGTTTTCCGCAAATAACTTGGAAGAGAAATCTGCAAATGCTGTCCCTCAAATAGGCAGAGGAGTGGTTGGTCCTGCTTCATTGAATGCTGTAGAAGGTGATGTGCCTACATTATTCCAATAAAACACTTATACACCCTTCGAGATGAATCATCGCACACAAGACGTTGGGATTAGCAGATTTTTCCTGCTTTTTCTTCAGACTTTGCTTTTTTTTTTCCTGTTTGGATTGAACAAAACTATATAACCTGTAAAAGAAACCCTACTCAGTTCTGTGAGAAAAAGTCTTTTGGTTTAGTGACTGGGTTTCTTCTTGCTTTCATCTCTCTGTTATGGAGGATTTTTTTGGTTTCTCTCCTTAGTCAGCCAGCATTGATCCCTCTCCTTTCTTATGTAATGAGTCAGTGTAGGCTGACTGGGCTTGGTCACTTACCCAGGTTTCAACACAGTAAACAAAGTGATTGCTGATGGTCAAATATCTCACCACACATTTATTTCTCATACTTCCTTAGTTCACTTGTCTTTTTTAACTTTTTAAAAACACACTTCTATTTGTAGTTTTCATAGAAATAATGACTTGCTTGTTATTGGAGATATTTCAGCCTTTAGGCTCCTCTATGACTCTGGTGCATAACTTCCCAGGTTTCATTTATTGGTAATATCCAGAATGCTATTTTGTTCTTCAAGTTCTTTAGTTCCCAATAAACGCATTTATAGCTGTTTAACTTTTAATATTTGGTGGTAACGGTCGAAATTCTCCTCATTTATGTATTTCCAATGATTGTGAACTAGCGATGGCACCACATCTTTATTCATAATGGTGGCATAAAGTCAATAAAGGCTCAAATGTTGTTTAACCCAAAATTGATGGACAAAATTTGTAGTTTATTAAATTTTCTTAAACACTTTTTCTTTAGTAAAACAGTCAACGGTTGATGCGTCTTGAGTGCAAAACCAATATTGACCCAAACTTTAATATCGGTGCATAGTTCACCTGTCTGTCCCCTGCCGTCTCTTTCTCCAAACATTGTTGCACTCCAAACTATTTTGCCCAACAAACAGAAACTGAAGCAATCTCACTTGAATTTCTACTAAAGGAATGCAGTTGATGTTTATTGGTCTTGCTGTAGTGCTCACTGCTTCATTCACAGGCTGACAGTTTTGATTTCTATTTCCGGTCTCTGCACTGGAAACGGAGCAGTTGGGTCACCCTTAGCACTCCTGTTACAACTCCCACCAGTCACATTGCCTCTCCATGTTTTCTTCTGTCCTTAATCTCATTACTCATATGGTTTTGCAATTCAGAGAGGGCGTGTAGTATTAGCTGAGATCACAGGAAGGGTTTATGTGATTGAACTAAAATAGAACTGACACATTTATATGGTCATTTAACAGGGCCCAGCCATTAAAGGCGAATGTTGCTCCTCAGTTAGATATGTAGGTAGGTGGATGGATACTTCTGCTGCATATGGAAGGAAAAATAGGTCGGGTCATTGTGGTGTGTGAATACTTCTCATTCCTTAATCGCAGCTCGTTTTACTTCTCATTGTAAAAGAAAGCTCATGTTTCAGATGAATGAAACTCAGTTGGACCAAACGATAAGGGGGAGAACCTTGTCCCAGTACGTGACTGTTTTTGTGTGACAGCATTGACATGTAGCTGTGTTTTAAATCTATGTGGAAGAGCAGGTTCTATGAACATATGACCTCAGCGGTCATAAAAGCCTGACGTGTGACACACAAGGTGGAGCATGTTGCTCCATCCCTTAATTATTGCACAGGAGTTTAATCCAGAGGCATAATCTCACTTTTTTCGTCAAAGAAAAAATGGATATTGTATATTTGAGTTGCTTATATGCTGTATAGTTTTGTTTTATGGTGGTGCTGTGCAGCTAGACAATCTTTACTTTGGTCCCATAAATCAGTTAGACCCAGTTTGTTGACAGAACCACCATTTTTTAAGACAAATATTGATTTATAGAAGTTGTGTTTGTAAGTGACCCACTTAATGAATGATAATAGAAGAGTTGGTGGAAAACAACCTTTTGCATACTGCTGACTTGAGGCCCAGTTTTACAGCGGTGTTGTTGCTTGTTTTTGTTTTCTTTTACGGGTTGCCTATTTATTATTTACATGAAATTTTAGGGTTATTTTCTTTTCTCCATCTTCAGTATGTGATGAAACCATTACTTCAGTCACTGCAGAAAAACAGGCAGTCGTCTATCAAACATTGGCCGGTTTCCAGCAGACAGGAGGAAGGCACGGCTCAGTTTATGGTCAGGTGACTACAAGTTATGTTGTTTGTGTTGTGAAGTGTGGAAAAGAAGTGAAAGGCCTCACGCGATTCTAAGGTACACACATGTTTTTGTAAGGCAGCTTGACAAACTTCAAGACAAATGGTGTGGAAACTTTTAAGTGTTGATTGGCTTTCTTGGTCATATGAAGCCGATGCAACATCTTAGAGCTAATTGCTTTGGAAGTCATAATTTCTTCAGGATTTGTCACAAATTAGACTTAATCCAGGTGTAAACCTTCTATTCAAAGGTTAGGTGTTGATTATTTGGGTAAATTTGGTTTTGGGTATAATTCCGACTGGTCAACAGATGGGAACGGTCGTAACAAGCTTTCGGTTTTCATGTACAGTGGACACCCGGTATTCACGGGGATAAGGGACCAAATTTTTTAGGTCCCCTCAAATTCTTATAGCTGCCCATTTTAATTGTTTATAAACCAAATATTCCTTAATATGCATTGATACACAGTTGAAACAGTGTTAGCACTACTGCAGAAGCTAATATTTACATTGTTAAAGTTAATTATTGGACCAATACCAATATGCTAAAATGTATTTTACATTTGCTGATGCAAATGTGCCAATATGCTGTTTTTCCATTATATTTAAGATGTGCTTTATTAAAAAAAGATATAAAAATATAGCAAATATATAAACTTTCTGCAAATAAATCAGTTATTTTTTACACAAAAATCTGCCAATGTGAATTGGAGGGGGTCTAGTATAATGGAGAATATTGATCTCGTCTAACTCCAAGTCATTACTATAAGAGATCTAATGTAGATGAAAGTAAGAGCTAAAACTACTTAAAATAACTAAAATCTTAAAGTTTTTATTTTTCTTCATTTTTAATTTTTTCTGGAAATCATATCAAACAAGAACTTAGTCTTCTGGGAAAACTTATTAAACAACACAAACTAACAAAACTGATGCAAACATTTATTATTATGGCTACATTGCATCTAATAAATATTAAATAAACAATGCAAAACCTGAAAGCTTTTGTGTTGCAGTATAAGTTGAAAGCAGTGGGAGGTTTGGTGCAAAGATTTCAATAAACATAAAGCAAATCGAGCTCAAACTCTAAAACCAAGACAACCCAGAAGCTACATGTTGGTTTCTTAAAATCAAAATACAGCTTGTTTAAAAATAATCTCTGAATGCCAGAACTTTTGTACTTCCATTTCTTCATCTTCCTTTCTCTTTCTGTTGAATGTTGGCTCAATCAAAACCATATTTTTCATCTGAAGCATGGCAACACAATCTTGCATGCTCACCAGTGAATTGACCCTCCCCATCTCACCAACGGCTGAAGCGGTGGAACGGTGACCTCCCCGTCTCCCTCTGAGATCCAGCCGGTTCTCCCGAGCCCTCAGCTCAGCACCCACGTGTTTTCAGCAGCTCCTCTTATGTAAGCTCTCCTGCCAGACAAAAGCTCAGCCATCGCAGATACAAATCACTGACTGGCCCTTGCTGGCAGCAGAGCTCTTAATGTTAGCCAGTAATCCCACTTACTGATGTTTCTGCTTAGAATGTGTTTTTGCTGGCTGTAATTTTGAATTATACACGTTTATCTGTTCTCACGCGATTGACTTTAAATGGTCTTGACCATACCGTTGTTGTTGGCTTCAGTTTTAGCTCGCTAGACGTCCACTGAGATATAAAAGCAGATTGTTTGACCAAAGCTGCTTTTTGTTTTTAAAGACAAAAACCCACAACCACAAATGTGTAACTTGCTCCTGATTTTTGCCTTTCGTCTTTTTTGATTCATCAATGGTTCCCATTTAAATCTCCCCATCTTGTTCAAATCTATTCCCAATTCCCATCTGAAATCCCTCCATGGTTTCCGACCTCCACGGATTCATTCATGTTTCCCATCACTTCTCATCAAAGTCTATAATTCTTGTCCTTTTCTTTTATATCCAAATCCATCAATAATTACATGCTGTCCATAACCAGGTTTCCATCATGTTCAATCTAAATCTATCCATGATTCCTATTGCATCCCACCCCACCCATGATTTAGTTCCTTATCAGTCTGGAAAGGTATGGCAGGAAACTGTATACCCCTCCATCCAGGAACACTCTCCTGCTTCTCAGGGGGTTTCTGCATTGCGAACCTCAAGAATAAGGTTCCCAATGCCAAAATGTGTTCCAGCCGTGAAATATCTGGTTCTTGAAAATGAACCATGCCGTCACTCTGTATGCTGATGAAGTCGAAGACAAAGCATGGCTTCAAACCTGAGTAGACCAGGTTTGATTAGGGACCAAAATTCCAACATGTAAAATTTTCAGCTGGTGTGGTTCTCTTTCACACTGCTCGGTGTCAAAAGACCCAAACCCTTGGAGCAAACTGTTTACCCCCTCACCAGTGGTGGTGCTGCACCAAGAACCACTAAAGGAAACGACATGAGAACCTCTGAAGAAGACACTGAGCGCAATTTGCTTCTTCATGAAATGTTAACATAAATGGAGTGGTGTCAGATTTTAGCTGTTGATGGATTTCTCTTTTGTCTTTGACAAATTACTGTTCAAAAATGAGCTCAGCTTGGGTTGGAATCCCCTTCATGCTTTTGGAGCAGTTTTGAGTCCAGTTGGTGTTCACATATGCATTTGAACTTCACCAGAGTTTGCTTCAGTCAAACCAAGACCGATGTTGGTAGACCAGAGTTAGCTTTTTTTGGTCCACATCAGAGTTTGATTTTACATTCACACCTCTCCAAATGAACTGGACTTTCTAGGCAATATGTGTAAATGGGACTAAACAGGACTGGTGTGAAAAGCACTTATAGAAACGATAAGCACTGTGGAAAACGGGCCTTTGAGACCTTAGAGGCACACATAACATCTATTATCTTGCTACTACGCTCCTCTGACGCTAAAACGGAAGAAGAGCGAGTTTATGTCGGGTATTTTGATTTCCTATTAAAGGTTTGTCTGAGCTTCAAAATTCACTCACGTTATCAGACTAATAAAGACCAAGTGATTTATGCTTACAGAATGTAACCCCACAAGTCTCCTGGGACAGTGTGCAATTTATACTGGCCTTTTCATTTGAAGATAAGCAGTTATTAAGTGTGTGTGAATCTGGGCCAAATGACGTTACATCAGCTGCTCACAGCAAGAGTTACAGGCCAACTTCAGAACGTTCTGTCCGTAGAGTTTTACCTTCATCACTCTAACATGTTTCACTGCTGTCCCTCACTGCCCTACACTGTCTGCTGGAGGTTTTATTGTTAATCTGTAATAGTGGCGTTTATCCTAGTACCTAAAAAGGCGAAAGTGTGATGGAGTTGCTGAAAGTTTGTTTTGAAGCTGTAGTCTTGTTTAGTTGACTGCCTTTTTTGCAAAGTCTTTGGTTAACTTCACTTTATTTCAATCGAGAGAAACAAAAAGTGGTCAATGGAGAATTGACTATAGATTTGGTTCAGTGTTTTATTACTACAGGGTAAGCATAGATGGATGAATAGATTGAAGCACACCTGAAAATTGGAGATACTCTGATGTAAAATATTGGTTATTAATATTGGCCCAGTCTTACTTATCCAACCAATGCTGCCATGTTAAATAAGGACAAACATGATCTGATGTTATTGCTGATACTGATATATTGTGCACCTCTGTTGAAAATTATTATTGTTTAGAAAAGACAGTGCAGGCATTTCTGAATTAAAAAAAGTTTAAACCACTTTTGCATAAACTGATATTTAGACACTGAGTGTACCAGATGTACTTGAATGCACCATAAAAGTGCATCTTCTGGAAATCCTCTCTGCTCAGACAGTACCAGTGTGTTTTTACAAATCATATGCTGTGCATCATTTTGGACTTGTAAAATCCTGTCGATAGTTGGATTTGGACTTTAGTTAATATTTTCCAGAACCAGAGGTGTTTATGTTCAGTTTGGTTTTTCAGGTGAGTCATTCAGTAAAGAGCAGAGCGAGCCATCTGCCCTACTGCTGTTGAAAAATGCATACCCTGACACATTTTTGTTTCAGTTCTCTCTCCTTTCTACACTGCAGCTGCATGATGAACCTTAATGTTTCCAAATGATTTAATAATAACTGGGAGTCCTGTCTGTTTCGGACAGCGTGTTCAGGTATAAAACAACACTGCAGTTGTTCAGTACATCCAGACTCCAGGCATTTTATTTATTTCTTTTTTTTTGTCTTTCACTCTGTATTTATTATTATTTAAAGTTTAAATTCAAATACAAATGGAATGATTAATATCTTGGCTCTCATATCAGTGCAGATTTTTGATCCGTATTCATTTTAAAGCATCTTTCCTCAAACAATAGAACTTGTGGAAAGTAAACAAATACGTATATGTATAATATTGACGTCTGTTTGCTTTAATATGAAATGTATGTTTTTAATTTCCATGTAATTTGTAGCTAAAGCACCTTAAGCTCCAAAGATAAACACCAAGCACATGAATCCACGGTACACATAGTTACATAATATCAGAGATGCCCCACTTCAGATATTTTTGTTAAATTCCAACTTCGTGCGAGGAACATGTTTAACCTTTGGCACAGTTTGCTGTACAGGAACACCCTGCCACCTCCTCTGCCCCCCTGAGTTTTGAAAGCAGTGTCCTTGATCATTGTCATGAAAGCGTCTCCTCCAACCTGCCCCTCCAGATTCACAGCTGTATCCACGGCAGAGCGATGATCTCGTCAAACGAGCCTCCGCTCCGGTTTTACTGCCTTTGGCCACAGTTTTTTTTTCCCAGCAGGCATTCAAAGTTTCAGTTTCCATCTGCTGAATGACCAATCTACATTGAATACCGTAACGTTATTGGCACTCAGGTAGAGAAGAAGCGCAGAGACTGTTTTTACTAATCAGGACGCAGAACACTGTGGAAAAAAAAACTGCACAAAAAAATCTGCGAAGCAGCAGCGATAATGTGAAAGATGAACCTGGTTATAGCGAGGGATCACTGTATATGAAATAATTTATAAAATGCAACTGAGGAATTTGTAGAATGGCTGCAAGTGAATCTGGCACTTCATTCTCATGCCTCAACATTGAAAAGGTGGATTTATTTAAATAAGACAGTTTAGTCAAACATATGCGACACTTGAGAAGATGAGAACCACTTGTTTAACCTTTGGCACAGTTTGCTGTACAGGAACACCCTGCCACCTCCTCTGCCCCCCTGAGTTTTTATAGCCGTGTCCTTGATGGTAATTATACAGCGTTATCTCTATTTGTCTGAATGAGATCAAAGTTTGTTTCCTCACACCAAAGTGAGTTTAATCAGATAACATCAAAGAGCTCCACTGACTGTGGGAATGCCAGGGCACAGTGGCTGCAGAAATCCAGTTCTGGCTCAGAAAGCCTCCGCCTGCGTGGCTTTTGATAAAGATAAAGAAACCGAGGGAGGCAAGAAGGGATGGTGGAGAAGAGTAAACCGGTGAGTCATCAGACACAGTGGAAAAGAGTTCACTGAGTCACGGCTGAGTTAGGAGCCCTGGGTGGTGGATGAGCTGTGGGACAGAGGGGAAGAGATGACTAGATGGGGTCGGGATCAGATCCAGCAGCTTCTGAACCGGTCATCAGGAATGACTGTGAATCCTGGAAGGTTTATCATGCGTTTGTTGCTAAAAATAGTTGAACATGGGGTAAAACTCATTTGTTATAATATACGTGTATTTAAGATTTGTATTTGATATAAAGTGTGAACCATCTGGGATGCATGCTGGGCCTGTATCTGCCTGCAGAATATTATTTCAGCCCCGACTGAACATCCGTTGATTCAGGGCTGCCTTCTGACTCATCCCTTCTGTCCGGCTGCTGCATCGATTGCCCTCTGCATCCCTCGTGTCAACAGCCCATTGATGCTGACTCTCTTATTCTTTCGGTTTTGATAATGCCTCTACATTGATTTCAGTGGCCGACCGATGCAACCCCACAGTTTCTTTTGAGCCGCCGATGAAATTCGAGGAGTGGAGCTATGTGATCGATTTCAGAGCATCGACAGGGATAATTATTCATTGTGTATTTGATATTATACGCATAATTTAGCTGTAGTGAGATGAAAATATCTAATTTTCCCAGCAAAAAATTAACATATGACATTAGCTGAGATAAAAATGTCTCTGTGATGAGTTTAGATATGATTTATGAGGATATACAGGCCTTTTAAAGTTGTAGTGTTTAATTAACGTGCATTATTATTGTTCGGAAAACGTCATGTTTAGAGGTGAACCGATCAGTCTCCAACTTTTTATTGAGCAGAATATCACAAAGGAGAGGGGAAAATGTGCTGTGGGCTTTTTGTTAGAGGTATTGGTTTTTGAATCCAACAGAAAATGAGTGAATTACAAGATTATCCCCATCAGAGCAGAACAAGCTGAAATCTGCTGATTCTGATCCGTTTGGCGGGTCTGAACGGTTTCTACTGACACACACTGTTCAAGTGGGCCGGCATTGAGAACACAGTGGGGCTAATTAACAGGTATGAGGGCTTTAAAGATGAACAGAGCAGGTGCATATGGCTTATGTAAGTACAAAGGAGAAAAATGTCAAAACAGAAAATACCACAGGTGTTTACTGCCAGATTGGTTTTGCTCTTTTCTTTTTCTTACTGAAATGTATTTATTGCCAATATAGTGGACCCCCAGTATTCACAGGAGCAAAAGGCCATAGTTGTCCCCAAATTGCTAAAATGTTTAAAAAGCTTTACTGCTAATTCTGATACAGAACATATGTATATATATTTAATCGTGTTGGTAGAGATAGTAAGTCGCATGTATAATATGCGCATAATATATTAAAATATATATACAGTCAATAAATAATGTGAGCATGTACCATAAAGTGAAAATTTAAGTGAATGTTAGGAATGAGGTTGCTTGTGGACCGTTTCTTTTCCCCACAGACTTTTATTTTAAAAAAAAGTTTTTACCACATTTTGAAATTTAGTCTGTTACGCTTTTTTGAGGAAACTTCTCCTGCTGTAGGAAAAAAATGAAGTAAACTCTACATTTACAGCGAACCTTTGTTTTTCTTAGGGGTTGCGTTCCGAAAATTACCCGTGATAAGCGAAATCCGTGAAGTAGTTACCTTTAGTTTTTACAGTTATTACGCAGCATAAATAAATACTTTACATTGAAACCAAAGAACAAAACCTGTTTTCACATCAGCGAATGTGCGTGTGCATCAATCGGGCCTTATTGTGATCCGGAGTCATTGTCATGAAAGCGTCTCCTCCAAGCTGCCCCGCCAGATTCACAGCTGTATCCACGGCAGAGCGATGATCTCGTCAAACGAGCCTCCGCTCCGGTTTTACTGCCTTTGGCCAGTTTTTTTTCCCAGCAGGCATTCAAAGTTTCAGTTTCCATCTGCTGAATGACCAATCTGCATTGGATACCGTAACGTTATTGGCACTCAGGTAGAGAAGAAGCGCAGAGACTGTTTTTACCAATCATATGGTCGATCAGGACGCAGAACACTGTGGGGAAAAAAACTGCACAAAAAAATCTGCGAAGCAGCAGCGATACCGTGAAAGATGAACCTGGTTATAGCGAGCATTCACTGTATATGAAATAATTTATAAAAAGCAACTGAGTAATTTGTAGAATGGCTGCAGGTGAATCTGGTACTTCATTCTCATGCCTCAACATTGAAAAGGTGGATTTATTTAAATAAGAGTCAAACATATGCGACACTTAACCTGCAGAACATAATATGAAAGTAAACTAAGAGTCGATTTCAGCTGAATTTGGATTCAGATAGATTAAGTAGAAACTGACAAGAACCGGATGAAACGACAAAAATGAAAACAAATTTATTTTCCAATAAAAGATCAAAATGGTCCCACACAGCGGAACCCTCCGTTTGAAGCTGCTCCATAGTTGACGCTGTTGCGTAAAAGATCAAGAATTAGTTTGGCAAATGCTTTTGCCAGGTTGACAGATTCGCTTCCTTATAAACAGTTTGGCGCGTTAATGTCATTTCCAAACAGTTCCTGTATCTGTCACGTGACTTGCTGAAACCCATAGACATGAATACGACATGAATGTTGATGTCTATGCTGAAACCAATACGCCCACCGACGCATCGGTGTTGCCCCACCCATCGCTAAGCAGATGAATGGAATAAGGTATAAAAGCCATGCTTGACGGAGTTTGGCTACGTCGAGGCTCACTGCAGTAAAAAAGACATACTGAGGATCAGATAGCAGGTAAAGCAGTGCACAGCTGCAAACAGTTTATTGTAATGGATCCTGTATTTGCCTTTGAATGTTTTATTCTTGAATTTTTTGGCAATGTTGAGAGGTTTTATTTTGACTTTTTGCATTATTTAGCCTCTTCGGAGCCTTCATATGTTTTCAGTCTGTTAAAGAAAGTATTACCGATAGCGGTACAATTTGCACAATGCCTGTTTTGTTTTGTTCTCGGAAGAAGTGATCAAAAACAATTTTTTGTCTAAATTAAGGTGAATTCATGGTTCCTTTTTCCACATAATGTAACCGGTAGTGTTTATGATAAAACAAATAATGATCATTATGTGATCGGTATCGGTGATCGGCCGTGATTGGACCTCATGGGTGATCGGAATGGGCAGAAAAAAAACTGATCGGCACATCTCTAATATATATATAATCATAGGCGTAGGAAGCGGGGGGGGGGATATTGGAGAGAGTCACATTCCCCCCCCTCAAATAATTTTTCCTCAGTTTCGAAGAATTTTAAAACCTTCCACTCGCGTGCTTTTATTTTGAAGGCGCACAACAGCGCATTCGGCAGAGCGCTTCCGCCCCCTCCCCCCTCTGAACGGCTCAGAGTAAAGGCAGCAGCAGACAGTCAGAGAAACTCCGTTTGAATGAAGTAAACGACCTGCCTGGAATTTTGCCATGAATATCGCTCGTTTATAACATCTTGTTGTCAGTTTACTTTCATAAATAGAACTAAATCTTTTTGGTTAAGCCGTTTTAATTCTGGGAGAGTCACATGTCCAAAATTTTACTGCTACCTTTGTTTAAAAGTTAGCTAGTCTAGTCATAATGATTTAGAATGAGACTGAAACAGCAGCAAAATTAGCCTTTTTATTATTTAAAGTGAGCAACACCTGATCATACTCGACCACTTAACATATAATATTATATTATTTAGATATTTAGGAGAACAGCAGAGCTAGAATGATGTTGAAGAAACGTTAAGAAGCTCTGGTGAGGTCTTCATTTAGTTTATTGAAATATGTGTTAACTGTTTTTAATTAACTAAACTATTTCATTATGAGAGGAGCAGGTCAGGGAAGACACAGGAGAGCCAGGTGGAGTTTCAGAGTGTGAAGATATAAAATTTATATTAATTAATTATATTAATTACAGGAGACGATAAGAAAAGTGCTCGAGAGGTTTAAAAATAGTGACATTTTTTGCTACACAGTAAATAGAGTTGAGATGTATAATAATGTGTCCATCTGAAAATTAAGTTGTTTAAATTCTCATTCTGTACTTTTTATATTTAGTTCACATTCTGACACTGTACATTACTGTAGTGTCTGTTGTAAATCCATGAATCCATGCAGGAACTTCAGGCTGCAGAGAGTCAGAGGGAGGCAGAGACAGAAACATCTGTAGATATTTCAGTTAAATGTTTGCAGCTGAAAATGACAGGGAATAAAAACATTTAGGTTTTTTGCTTCAGTGTTTTTATGGCTCATGTTTGGTAAGTTACTGAATGCAGAGCTGGAAAGTGAGACTGAGTTAACTGTGAGGAGCTAAAGGTCTGTTAGATGTGAAAAGTATCATTTTTATTTATTTTGTAGATCAAACTGTTGCACTGACGTAGAGAGTTGTTAAGAAGAACAAAACTTGTTTTTTAGATTTTATTTTTGTTCGTCAAACTGATGTATTGAGTTTAAAACTGCTGAGTCTTATTATATGAGCTGTTTTCTACTTTGGTTTTAGAAAGAAGTGGAACCAATTCAATTACCAGTCAATTTATATCAATGCATTTTGACCAATAAGATATTTCAGAATCTGTTAGCCTGTTGTGAGGCAAATGCTAAAGTGAGTATTCATCCTGGATTGACGGTCATTATACTATGCATAACTTTAATCTGATTATTGGATTGTAAATAGTAACATGTTAGAAAACTTGTTACTGAAACCAGGGTCAGACTGACGTGTTGATGGCATAATTGTTTGACATTTCTGCTCAAGGTATTTACTGATCTGTCAGGTTTCCGATATGCGTCCCCCCCAATGACAGACTCGCTCCTACGCCTTTGTATATAATATATTGAATTTCAGGCGTTTGTGGAGTTTTAATCTCTGCTCTGAACTTTCACAACTGTAGCAGGCCCATGTTTACTGCAGGCGATCTCATGTCGGATTTCTGTTCGTTTTGCATTCAACTCGACGTCAGCAAGTAGTGAAACAAATAAGGCAGGACATGGAGCAAAACATCATTTTGAGAAAACACTTCTGTTTAATTTGGTGTTTTGCTTTCCTTGCAGCATGTGAAAAGAGGAGCATAATACCTTCTGGTTCTGTCTGACTGTTTGAAATGCCAATTAGAAACATGAGGTTATGCATAAAGGCCATCGTGACAGTGAGATGAAGCAGTCTGGTTTTTCAGAATTAACTGAAGGTTTTCTGGATTTAGTATTGAGAGTTGACTGACTGAAGGCATTTATATGATTGCCTTGTCTCTGGATAATGCTTTGGCTACAGGGCGTTAAAGCCATGACATTTAAAAGCAGCTTGGACGAAGCATGTACTGTCAGACATCTCTGATCTCTTAACACAAGCTGTAGTGTAATTGTTTAGTATCTGATAACATCTCTGTTTAACCTTTTCCATTTTTTTTCTCAGGTGTGGCCGGTAGAGTAGCTCACCAGAGGACGGCTCCACCTCCTCGTCGGCTGTCCCGTCTCGGAGAGCAGAGTCCGTGTTTGGTTTTTTTTTCTTCTTTTTGTATTTTTATGTTTGGAAGCAACCACTCAACTTGTGAATTCATGATCACATGACCGTGGACATGGACGCAGTCCTGTCCGACTTTGTCCGTTCTACTGGAGCTGAACCGGGATTGGCCAGAGATCTTCTAGAAGGTGAGACTTAGCCCTTATAAACCTCAGGATTTTATTTTAAAAATTTGTTTTTTACATATTTATTAAAACTCACCATGTCATGACAGTATGCTGTCAAACGGATAGTCTGTGAAAATACCAATACTAAAAATGCAACGCTCCCAGTCACAATCAATGAGAGCCAGGAGGCGGGTCTTAGCGCTGTCAATCATCCTCCTGTACGTCGCTCATTGTGTCAATAGTTTTAAAACGATGCACTGTTACAGAAAAACCATTTAACGGCCATCATCAATGGCTATGCTAACTAATATCAACCAGTTGTAGCTTAGCAAAGAGCAACCAGGAGGGGGTGAACATGAGATTGATTGACAACACTAAGACCCTCCTCCTGGCTCTGATTGGTTGATTCTGATCTAGTGGTGCATTTCTGCAGTTAGTACTGGAGTTACCATTCTTGTACAGTCACAACATAATGATAATTGTGAAAAAGATTTATTTATTTAATTTTTTTTTTACATATTTAAGACCTAAAATGTCTTAATTTTTAGGTCATTTTCCCCCCCTCACCCACCTGATCTGCAACTAAACAAAGGTCAGGTGGGTTCAAGTAGACACAGAGCTTCATCACTTGCGATATCTAGTTTCAGTTGCTGTTTGTGTCTTATTGTTATTGTTATTATTGGCTACCAAACACTGAGAGAAGCAAGGTATGGCTAAAGTGAAGAGGATTTCTGTTGCCTAGCAGCAGTGCAAGCTGCCAGCAGATGTATGCTCTGAAAATGTAATGCAGCTGCAGCAGCGAACGCTGGTATTCACCCGAGTGACGGAATGCGCCTTTGCATGAGATAAGACGGCCCATGCTGCCATGACTGGTGGTAAATATTTAAACTCATTAACGACGCGTCATTTGCTCGCCTTGTAAAACAGATCCAGGTTGTCGAGTCCCGTCGTCCAGTTGAGTCACATGAATGTTTTCTCCCCTCTGCCTCCGTCTGTGTAGGTAAGAACTGGGACTTCACGGCGGCGCTCAGTGACTTCGAGCAGCTGCGGCAGGTCCACGCCGGCAGCCTGACGTACTCGTTCCCAGAAGACCGGGTCTATCTGCCATCCGAGAAGGAGATGGCCCGGGTGGGGCGTCCTGTTCTCCACCGGCAAGACGAGGTGGTGCAAGGTGAGGCGCAACGATTAGCAAATATTTGTCTATTTTTCATTAGAGTTCAAAGTCTGTTTATGTGGTCGCTTGATTGTGATTAGATTTGGAAGCCATTTTGAAAAAATGTAAAATATTTAGTTGTTTTTGTTCTGCTTGTCAAAGGTTGTAAGGTGTGTTTGTTGACTTATCTAAAGTTGAACGACTTTTCTTACTTTCCTGGCTACACATCACCTTCACAACAACACAAAGGAGGTTCAAAACAGACCTCTGTACAGTGGAGGTTAAATTTATGTCCAGGCCGGGTCGGACCAAAACTATTCGTTTTTCTGGCACATTTAATCAGCCAGCGATGAAAATACAGAGAAAGTCAAACGAGAATGCTTGACATAAAGGTGTGTGGTAACACTTTATTTGACGGGGCGTGCATAGGAATGACACCACACTGTCATAAACATGACATAACATCTGTCATGAACATGAAGGAGTCTTTATAAATGTGACTGTTGTCTTTAAGTGTCATTTGGTGAATAATGACACTTTTAATGCAAAGTTGCTCTAAAAGTTGCATTGAAAGTCCATTAAAAGTGCCACCTATGCATTATTTACAATTTAATGCAAAGTTGGCACTTCTAATAGACTTTTAATACAACATGTACAGCAACTTTGCATTAAAAGTGTCATTATTTAATAAATGACACTTCATGACAACAGTTATAAACATTCATAAAGACTCCTTCATGGTCATGGCAGGTGTTATGACAGTGTCATGTCATTCTTATGCACGTCAAATAAAGTTTTACCAGGCGGGTTAATCTACTTATTATAGTCTGAATAGAGGAGCACTTCCAGAAAACAGCACAGATGCTGAAACACTGAGTTCCTTTAAATCAAAACTAAAAACCCACCTGTTTAAAGCTGCCTAGTAACTGGGACATTGATCAATGTATTTGATGCATATTTTCTTCATAATTGTGATGATGTTTGACAAGATGTAATGTTTATTTGTTTCATAACTGTTTTGTGTAGTGCAAAGTGCTTTGAGCTGCCCTGTTCTGAAATGTGCTGTACAAATAAATGTAGCTTGTTAAAGAAAGTAAAGAGGCAGAAGTTCATTAGACTGTAACCAGCGCCTCGCCCTGCTCCGCTCCTATCAGTTACACATCTACACCTGTCTGACAACAAGTGACAAAATTGAGTTAAATAAAAGCTAGAAATGGAAGAAGTTACACTACTTATTTAAATTGTAGCCTAAAAACGACACATTATTAAAATAATATGTCGGGTTTACTTCGGCCTCAGGCCTATAATGAAGGTTAATTAGTTGGTTTGCATCGAGCTGAGACTCGATGTCGACTGGCTCAGGTTGGGTTGAAGTTTTTGGGCTCGATCTAAACTACAATACAGTGTAAAACAATCAAAGTTAGAAACAGGGAAGTATTGCAGATTCAGTAAAATAAAATATCATGAAAAAGTTAATTAATTTAGTAATTCAAAAAGCAAAAATTATGTTGCATACATGAATTACACACAGATTTATGCACCTCAGCCAACATATTTCTAGTAACTTTGATGATTATGTTTAACAGTTTATAACAGAAGTAAAAATAAAAAACTATTTTAAAACGGCTATTTTTAGTTTTCACAGTCTGGACCGATGGTAGATCAAAGTCCAGTCTGTTTGAACTATTTCTGTTCCTTTTCTACCCAACTTTTTCCTTCCACTAAACTTTACATCCTTCAATTTTTATTAGAAAACCTGAACAATATAACCCCCACAAAGTTTTTAACCTTTCCATCTTTTAATAAACTGCATTATTAAAAATAATACAGTAAACTGCATATTTAATTGTAAAACTGTAACAGTTTCAAGGTTTACTTCCCATCGTTTCCTCTCTGCCGTTGCGTTTCAGCGGCGTCAGAGAAGCGTCTGTCGAGGGGCATTTCTCACGCCAGTTCCACCATCGTTTCGCTGGCCCGCTCTCACGTCTCCAGCACCGGCGGCAGCAGCAGCGAGCCGCTCCTCGACACGCCGCTCTGCACTTTCCAGCTACCGGACCTCACTGTGTACAGGGACGACTTCCGCAGCTTCATCGAGAGGGACCTGATTGAGCAGTCCATGATGGTGGCCCTGGAGAACGCCGGTCAGACTTTCACTCACGTGACTCATAAAGGTGCACGCTTCCTTAAACACAGGGGTTAAAGTCGAATTCTCTGCCTGCAGGGCGACTGAACTGGTGGACGAAAGTGGTTCCAAACTGTCAGAATCTGTTGCCGCTGGCGACGAGCGGAGACGGAAACTGCCTGTTGCACGCCGCCTCGCTCGGTGAGTCTCAGCCCTTCCAGTAGCGTTCGGGTTCCCTCTCCATTAGCATTCAGCAGGAGAGCTTCGCTGTTGACTGAAGAACTAATTGCAGTGTTGCTGAGCGCATCCACCTCCCCTTTGTGGCCCTCTTAGGAATGCAGTTCAGAGAAATTAATAAGGCCACAGCTGATGTGGACACATCAGTCTAGACCCTGTTCTGCTCACCAGCTTAACGTCTTGTCTGAAAAACATAAATGCAGCCCTACATTTGTAGAATTTCTGATTCTCTTATGTTTTATGTAGGAGAGAAAAACAAAAATGTTGTGCGTTTCTGATCCAGGAATGTGGGGCTTCCATGATCGTGACCTGATGCTGCGGAAGTCTCTGTATGCGCTGATGGATCACGGCCTGGAGAGAGAAGCTCTGAAGCGCAGGTGGAGGTGGCAGCAGACCCAGCAGAACAAAGAGGTGCGTTACCCTGACCGAGACACATTTACTCAGCTATTGTCTGGCTGAAGTCATAGTGAAAAGAAAGCTCAGTTTTTGAGTTACCATAAATAACATCCATTTAGTAAAAAAAAAAACATTGGTTGACTTTTTTTTGTTTGATTTTAGTTGTTCACTTTTGTCTCGACAATTTTGATCCACGTGACCAAAAGTTTGGAAACCCCCACTTTACACAAAACTACAAACTGCGTCAGTAATGAGCCTCAGATAAAAGAATCTGCCTCAACCTGCGAGAGAAAACTGCTCCCGGAGCTTAAAACTGTGTTTTTATGCAATTAAAACCCAAACTTTCAGGTACATTATTCATCACCAGCTGCTTCAGCAATGCAGCATCCATATTTAACAAGGCTTGGCTGCATATCAGGGATTTCAGTAGTTGGGCCAAAGCCCAATAGTTGCTATAAATGTGAGCAGGAATTTAAAGGTAAAGTGTAGAAACACTTTGCAAATCTGAAAAATGGGTAGAACATACATATAGACATAAAATAAAATGTTTTTTTTTTACTTAAGTGCAAAATATATTTTTTGATCAGTTTACTGCTGTGATAATGTTGTTCTTTCAGCAAATGGCCTTTTTTGAGCCTATGCACTCCAGTTAGTGAGTAATCGATTACTAATCTAGCTTATGATTATTTCAATGATTAATTGTTCCGGCCCTGTTAAACTGTATGCAGAACATCAAATCTTTTCTCCTTTTAGACATTCCTGCAGTTATTTTTTAATTTGACCCACATTATTAACATGCTGATGGTTGTTTAACAGTATTCTCGACAGGCGGCTGTAACTCCTGATCCTCTCATAAGGCTGTAAATGTTCTGTACTGTGACTCCAAAACAAAACCAGGCTGTTTGGGGTTGTTTTCAGTTTTTTCTAGACTGTAGTTTTTTTGGTATGAAAGCAAGCTTTGTGGTGCAACAAGTGTGTTATTTAACATGGCGGCAGCCGGCGTGCCGACCAGACGCCCACAGAGCAGAGGCCATACCAATAACTGCTTAATATCTGGTCGTTCTTCAACGGCCGCTGCGGCTCCTGCAGCGTTTATTTTCCATGAGAAACTCTGGCGCTGCTGTCTGAGCAGCACAGGCTCAGTTGTCAGTTTGTAGCCTCGTGGTAAGACGCAGGAACGTCGGCGCATGCTTCTGTGACATTCGACACCGTCTCTCTAAATGACAAAGCTGTGTCCTTCGTTCCCCCCCCCCCCCCATCTCAGTCCGGGCTGGTGTACACGGAGGAGGAGTGGCAGAAAGAGTGGAACGAGCTGTTGAAGCTGGCCTCCAGCGAGCCAAGAATCCACTACAGCACCAACGGCACCAACGGGTAAGGTCTGGCACGGACAATGCACCGACTGTTAACCCACGCCACTTAGTCACACGCTGCTTGTTTTCCACGAACAAACAACTGCGGCGCGTCACTGTGACATGTCCTCTGAGACGCCTAAACAGCCGAGCGGCCATGCTTTTTAATGAATCGCTTTTTTACGCGGTCTGGGTCAGTTCCAGAGTAAACAGCTGTTTGTTTGTGTTTGTTGTTGCTTTCTGCAGGGCGGAATCGTCTGACGAGCCGGTCTATGAGAGCTTAGAGGAGTTTCACGTCTTCGTCCTGGCTCACGTCCTCAGAAGGCCCATCGTGGTGGTGGCCGACACCATGCTGAGGGACTCTGGAGGAGAAGGTTGGTGCAGCAGAACCTCCACCTATTAATGCTTTTTAGCCTGGAGGGAATCAGGCAGGGGGCCGCCACACTTCACTTCCACTCTAGACATGTATGAAATTATCACATGTATGAAATTATCACATGTATGTCACGGTTTCGTCGTTTTGTATTTTTCACACATGACAATTAAGCGATACTGATACCGTTTCCAGCTAATAGGATAACTGTGTTTCCACTGCTGCAGTAGCTTAATGAGGTTATATGACAGTCAGGACACCACCATCAATAACCAATATTTACCAATATTATAATTATTTCCTTACCTTTCAACACACTACTGACCTTGTTTCCACAAAAAAATGGAGGAACATCTGTCTGCTTTCATTTATTATTAATTATTCCTTTTGTTTTGTGTCATCTAATGTTCCCGGTGCCCCTCTCTGTGCCGCAGCCTTTGCTCCCATCCCGTTTGGAGGCATCTACCTACCGCTGGAGGTGCCAGCTGCCAAGTGCCATCGCTCTCCGCTGGTCCTGGCGTACGATCAGGCTCACTTCTCTGCCCTGGTCTCCATGGAGCAGAAGGACACCTCCAAAGATCAAGGTGAGGCCCCTGACGTCTGCAGCGGCTCTGAAACCGGCACAGCTCTGTTCAGATGCCAGGTTTCAAGGTCCAGAGTATAAATTAAAAAATATATATACATTTCCCAATAAAAGCCATTAGTATTGCCTTATGTGATGTCAGGTTCAGGTTCAACACAACCTGAACTCTGCAGATTTACACGTATTATTTTCGTTTGTAAATTCTGTTATTGTATATTAGCTCTTCAATCACATAAAGACATAAAATCAGAGTTGGGGGGGGAAAAAAATTCAGAGTGAAATCCACCAAGATGTCTAACAAATGTTTTTTTAATCATTTATTATACCACTGTATACTGTAAATATCTAAAACTAATAAAAAATACTTGAAACAACACAGTTTTATAAAATTAAAAGCAGGAAGATGAAGGCAAGTCTTCATTTATTTGAATACAACTCCATAGATTACTTTAAAAATCCTAAAAAAGATGCCATAATTGTGCCAAACAAATTAGAATCTTGGCAATTTCCTGTCAGTATATTTGCAAATGCTCATGCTTAGACGTAGACGGGTCCAGAATGTGTGATCAGTGACATGGTTTCTTTATTACGTTGGGATGTGGATGATAAATGGACATAGGCCGGTCACAATAACACATTTTTGCTGGACGGTAAATTGTTCCAGAAGTTATTGTGATAAATTATAATATTGTCGTGGTGAGACCATTTTTTAAGTAATGTAATGCAAGAACGCATTCTCAAAGATCAGTAAACTTTAAATGAACTGGAAGACATTTTAAATAAACAAAATGACAAATAAAATTAATTTGAAGACTTTGTAAACAAAATCACCCCTCAAAAAAGGGCTAGTTGAGACCAAACTACCAAACTGAAGACTTTTATAATCCAAACGATAAATCAGGTCAGTGAAAGTCATTCAGTTTGTTTCTGTTTATAATGCGATTAATTTATTTATTGATTACTGTGAAAGCCCTACCTGCTCATGTTTAATTAGAGGGGGGGTGTTGGTATTTCTGCTCAAAATCTGGTCAAATTTAAATATCCTGGATTAGTGAGGAATAAAACTGCAACACAGTTTTATTCATTTTTTTGTCTTTTTCTACCAGCAGTTGTGATTCCACTCACCGACTCGGAGCACAAAATGCTGCCTCTGCACTTTGCTGTGGATCCTGGGAAGGACTGGGAATGGGGAAAGGATGACACAGACAACGTGATGCTGGCGAGGTAAACGCACAGAATGAACCCGTCCGCTCACATGGTCCTTCTATAGAAAGGTCACAAACGACGCCAACAAAATGCTGCGTCACATGCCAGCGGCTCGGAGGCCCGTAAACAGCGGCGGCGCTTTCAGCAGCAGGCGGAGGCGTGCAGAGATTGGCCGCTGACGCCAGATTACAGATACCCACCGACGGTGACAATGAGATTAGCCGTAAATACTTTGAGTGAATGAACCAGAGGTGCAAGCGCCAAAAATAGCAGCTCTGTGGAAAAAGAACCTTATTAACTCAGCTGCTGGTGGTGACTGTCTCATCTGAGTGTGTTTAAAGGTCATGGAGATGAAGGTTTATTGCAGAATGTGAATCCGAGACATTAGGATCTATTTTCTCTCACTGTGTTTTATTAAATGTATTGAAATGTTAGAAGCTCAGAAACAAACCATTTTACAGAACAAACTAATGCAACTAATGATTAATAGAATAATAAAATTGCCACTTTATGCAGATTTTTCATTCATTTTTTAGAAATACATAAAAGATGCAAACAAATGATTTGATATATTTTTTTATTTTTGGCTAAAATGCCATGACAGCATTTTTTTTCTTTCTCTTTGGCTTGACAACAGTACGGTGTTTTGGCTGTTCAGGGCTGATCTGTTGATTGTTTTTGGTTTACTGGTTTGTAATTGGATAACAAAATGTGCTTAAAGACAGATTTCTTTTATTTTTACAGAACTTAACCCTGAGTAAGCTAAAACTGCCATTTGATTTCTGGGAAGAACATATTTACAAAAGTTTTTTATTGTTGTTTTAAATGGAAAAAAATTATATGTGTATATTTTTTTTACAATTATCTGCTCTGAGTTTGTTGTTCTTTTAACAAAAGGCCTTTTTTTAGAGTCTGTGGACTCCAGTTAAGGATTAATCGATTATTAAATTAGTTGATGATTAGTTTAATAAGCAATTGATCCAATTGTTTGTTTCCTCCCTAAATACTAACAGGTGTAATTTATTTATAGAAATATATAATCAGATCAGCACACTGACTCTGTAGATTCAGATTCAATCCGGATCATTTATTATGTGTTCAGCCAGTTTTATTACGTTTTTTTCTGTAATCTCAGAAGCCCAGCCGGTTGCAGCAGTCGTTCCTCATGTGGTGACGGTGGACATGTAGCAGCAGAATCCGTCTCAGAACTGAACTTGTTTATCTGTTTTTTCCTCCCAGTGTGGCGCTCTCGTTGGAGGCCAAGCTCCAGATGTTACACACCTACCTGACGGTTACCTGGCTGCCGCTGCCATGTGAGGTAAAAACGAGCTGCTTCGTCAAACTCACCTGGTCCTGTTCAAAACAAACCAAAGTAAATCGTTTATGTCAGCAGCTGTGTTTAAGTGTGACAAAATCTTTGAATAAAAAGTCCAAATGTATCGTTTATATGGGCGTAAAATGAATGAATCCAAACATGACGTGCGCTTTCATGCATGTCATGTTTGCAACATGTGCAGTGTTGTAAAATTCCCTTAAAAACACAGAAGTTGCACTTGCGTGTGTGCTGAGTCTAAAAACAATCAAACGTAGTGTTGAGTTTTCTGAGCACTCAGAATGGATCAGCGCCAGGTTCTAATGAGATGTTGCTGCCTCCCTCATTAAGCCACAGGCTCAGCAGTTCGCTGTCGGCCTTCCTGTCTCACAGGATGAGAGATCGACAGACCAGTTCTGCTTCCCTTTCACAGAGCACACCTTCACATGTTTACATGCATTTCCTTTAAATTATCAGCAAAAGCCACACCTCTGATTCAGGACACAAATTAATTCTGATCAAGGTGGATCCGACCTGAAAGAGACGGTGGATTTAAAAACGTCAACATTTTGTTGACCAAATAAAAAACTCCAAAACTTCTGTTTTTGTCTGAGTTCATTCTTCTAAACTTTCAGATTATAGAAAATCTGACGAACGTGAATCGTCAGATTCAGAGAGTGAATCGAGGTTTAGATGTTCTGGTTTGATCTTCTTCATCATTCGTCTCCTTTTTCTAAAGCCAGGGGGTCCAAAGTGTGGCCCGGGGGCCATTTGTGGCTCCTGAACTGATTTTGTGAGGCACACGACTGCAGTTGCAGATGTAGGTTTTTTGTTTTTAATCAGGATAAAATCAGTCTAGACAAATTAAAATCTTTCAATTTAAAATAATGGCTGCAACACAAATGACTAAATAAATACAATTGTTGTATTTACAACAGGGTTTGATGCACCCAGATCTGCTTTTAATAAATTTATTAAACTTGTCTGTAAACGCTAATTGCTTATTGGGACACGGTTATTTAACATGTGTTATTTCTTTACATCTGTTTATTTTTCTTCTCTCACTGAGCTAAAACCAGAGCTAAAGTTAAATTGAAACGTTAATCTGGTGCACTAAGTGTTTTTCTGCTTGGTTTGCCTGCAGCAAGCCCCTCTGGCCCAGCCCGAATCCCCCACAGCGTCCGCTGGAGAGGACGCCCGAACGCCTCCCGACTCCGGAGAGTCGGACAAGGAGTCGGTCAGCAGCAGCTCCAACGGCAACGGAGATGCAACAGCGGGCTCCACCGCCAACGGCAGCAGCTCGTTGGCCAAAAACAGCTCGTCTTCTTCCTCCAGCTCCTCCAGCAGTGGGTCCGCCGGCGCCGGGACAGGCGGGAAGGACAAAACCAAGAAGGATAAAGACAAGGACAAGAAGAGGGCGGACTCTGTGGCAAACAAGCTCGGCAGTTTTGGGAAGACGCTGGGCAGCAAGCTGAAGAAGAACGTCGGCGGACTGATGACGGGGAAGAACGCCGGAGCGGCCGGCGCCAAACCGGAAGGTGGGGAGAAGAAGAAGGGCTCGCTCAAGGGCAGGAAGGGCAGCAAGGACAGTTCGCCGTCCGCCCAGGCCTCGGAGGACTCCGGGAAGGGATCGCCGTCGTCGGGCAGCGAGCGCCTCCTGGGTACCATGAGCAGCATGAGCAGCAGCGGCGGCAGCAGCAGCACAGAGAGTGAGCACTACAAGTACAGCGCCGACGTGAAGGTGAGCCTGGGCATCCTGCGGGCCGCCATGCAGGGCGAGAGGAAGCTCATCTTTGCCAGCCTCCTCACCACCAGCAACCGCCAGCCCTTCCAGGAGGAGATGATCCAGCGCTACCTCTCCGACGCCGAGGACCGCTTCCGCGCTGAGCAGGAGCAGCAGCGGCGCGACGCCGAGCGGAAAGGCGTCGCCAATAACCTCCAGCTGCCGAAGAAGGAGGAGCTGAGCTACCGGCCGTTTGACGCCAAAGAGGAGCTGACGGAGTCCTTACCGCCCTCCTTCAACCCCACGCCGCTGAGCCCCTCCCTCTACTCTGCGGTCATCCCCATCCCTCGCCCGTCGTTCATCGACCAGACCCACGTGCCGACGCCGCTGACTCAGCACCTCCACATGCACGGCCACCTGGACGCACGGCGCCAACTGGCCGGCGGCTCTCCGGCCGCCTCTTACCCGGGCCTCCCCGCCTACGCGACGCTGCCCCGCCACTGCTCCACCGCGCCGGGTCCCTCCCACCCGCAGTACATCCCCTCGTCCCTCAGCCCCTCCCGGCTCGCCCCCTCTTACCCGCCGGAGTTTGACCCGCCCGATTACCCCGGCGCTGAGCCCATCGTCGGCGGCTACACCAACGGTTTCCGGGAGCTGAACGCCGGCCTGGACTGTCAGAGCGGGCAGCCCCCCATCAGACACTACTCTCTGGGCAGCGCGGGCGGCCTGGCCGGCCTGCAGTCCAGCCGCTGTCGGACACCCAGCTGCAACTACTACGGCCACCCGGAGACGGGGAACTACTGCTCATACTGCTACCGAGAGGAGCTGAGGAAGAGGGAGGCGGAGCCAGTCATCCACCGCTTCTGAGCGAAGAGTGGCCTTTTTGTGTTTCAGTTGAACAGAACGGGGAACGACCCCTTACCGTGTCACTTCCTGTTGAAGGCGACGAGAAGAAACTGGGGAATAGACCGTCGAAGAAACTGACTGCAATTCTGTTACGTTTTTGCTCTTTATGCAGCTGTTGAGTGTGTGTGTGTGTGTGTGTGTGTGTGCGTGTGTGTGTGTGTGTATGCGTGTGTGTGAGTGTGTATGGACTTCAACTCTTCACCGGAGTGAAGTTATGCCCAAATCCCACTTCTTCTAATTAAACAAAAATTTGTGTCAAATGTTACATTTTTGTGCAGCACAAATTTCCGTTTGTGCCGCTATCATTTTAAAGATATTAATGAATGTTTCCAGAGGTCATCAAAGGTCAACTAGTCCACATTTACAGAACCAAAGGAAACATGGTGTCAAATCAGCTATGCTACATTTGCTGGTTCGTGCAGCAAAAAGTGTTGTTTTGTCTTTTATTTTTAAGGCTTAAAAAGTTCTGAGATCAACCTGCTGGTTGCTTGTTTGTGCAACTATTTTTATTTATTTTTTTGCCACAGTTGTTTGACACCAAATTAGTTTGATTTTGTAAACCTGGGCAGCCTGGTTGACCTGATGACCCCTGAAAACATTAATATTTCTTTAAACGTTGTGGCATAAATGTTGATCTCTAGTGACTTGTGAGAATTTCTTTTTTAAATCTTAAAAATTGTAATGGCACAAACAAAACTGTGTGCTGCACAAACGTATCACAGTTGATTGACACCATATTAAGTTTGATTTTGTCAATATGATCTGACTGGTTGACCTATGACCTCAGGAAACATTTATTAATGTCTTTAAAATGACGGCTGCACAAACAACCGTTTTGGTGACACTGATTCTGTTTCATTTGAAGAGGTGGTGAGGGGTCAGCTTCACTCGGGTCGACTCTCCTCCTCGGTAAGAGTTAAACACCTGGCTACTGTCTCCTCCTAGTGGAGGGAATGTAAACTGCAGGCATCGTATATAACACTCATGCAGACAACTAGCAGTGATGCAAGCACAACCGGAGAAGGCACAACTGTCTCCGCTTCACATGTTTAGTCCAACATCAGTGTTACGGTTATGACCTTACTGTTACTGGATGCCTCTGTCCTCGTCGGATTGCTTCTACTCAATATTTGCATTATGCAAACTGAAACTACTGTTTATCGCTCGACGTGCAGAAAGACGCTGCTGCGGTGCTAAAACGCAACAATCGGCACCCCTGCAATAAATTCCCCGCCCCCCTTTTTTTTTTCTTATTTTAACTCAATCAGATGAAAACTGGATCTGGAAGATGTCAGCAGGTTCGGCAC
Source organism: Poecilia reticulata (assembly GCF_904066995.2). Lineage (NCBI taxonomy): Eukaryota > Metazoa > Chordata > Actinopteri > Cyprinodontiformes > Poeciliidae > Poecilia > Poecilia reticulata. The sequence continues at coordinate 2,802,238 of NC_088845.1, read as the reverse complement.
AGCCAAGCTGCTTTGCAGAAGTATTGAAGCCCCATGTTTTCTCAGCTTAGAACCACAAACTTTGATTTGTCTTCATTGGGATTTTAGGTCATGGAGCAACAGACGTTAAAAACGGTGCAGGGTTTGAAAAGCGATGCTCATCCTGCAGTTGCGGATTTTCTTTCAGCTTTGCATATCTGGAAACTAAAATTTGCCCGTTGTTGTTCTTTGCAAGGTCAGATGGGATGAAGAGTTTGAGTCAGGTCCAGGCTTTGACTAGGCCATTTTAACACAGGAGTATGTGTTGATTGAGTCTTTCTAGGGTAACTATAAATGCTCTCTCCAGGATTACTTTGTATTTGGCTCCGTTATTTCCATCAGCTTCCTGTTGCTGTTGAAGAAAAGCATTCCCACAGCATCATACCGCAACCATTGTGTTTAACAGTGGCAGTGTTCAGCTGTGTGTGCTTTTTCTTGTTTCTCCATTTGATAAAACGATGACTTTCTTTATGCCACGCTTCCATAAAGGTCACAATTCTCTGTAAACAGAGTTGCCATGTTGCCTCTTGGCCTCTTCTCTGATTAATTATCTCATTTTCTGGGCCATCAGTGGTTAAATGTAATTGTTTGTTGTGTGTTTTAGTTAGGAGTATCACAGTAAAGGAGTGCTGAATACAATACATTGAAAATCATATATTATTTTCCCTCCAGCTCATAATTACATGCTGCTTTCTCTTTCACATAAAATCCCAATAAAATGAACAGAAGTTTCAGGTCTTGGAACCAGTTGAAGGGGTTTGGATACTTTTGCACAAGGCGCTGTAAATAAAAGCAATAGCACCGGCTGAGATCTGTGACGCTACTCACCCACTCTGGAAGTGAAATAGGTAGTTGGTTTTTTTTTCCCTGACTCTTGACAGACGCAACTTTTCCGCGCAGGATAACAGAACAAAAACATGCAAACGGCAGTCCTGAACTTAGACGTGTTGACTTTTAAAGCTGCTGCAGGAGGGAACGGATCGTGTCTGTGTGGAAAGCAGGTTTCAGGTGCTGCAGGTGAATTTCAAAGGTGTGGGAAAGTTTTCCTTCTGTTTTCAGTCTTCTGTCAGCTGCTACACTGGCTGTTTTAAATGCTTTTTGCACCTAATGAAGAACAAACACTAAATAAATCAGACACTGGGTTTATCGAAGCTTAAACTAAAAATATAGCGATTATTTTGAAATAATACAAGATTTCTAAGAATTCCTGTTTCCTCCTTGCTTAGGTCAAATGAAAACCACCTCAGATAATTTACTGAGAGGCTGAAGGCGTTTTATTTACTTTTCCAGATGTTTTCTGGATTTTTTGTTTCCCCCCTCTGTCTCTGCAGACACTGCCGCCTGGAAGTACGGGGCTCAAACTGGAGGCTTTTATTCCTTCCAGTTCACTGCTGACCGCTAAACCAAGCAAATAATTGCACAATTTTAAACTATCATCGATCCCTTTGAAAGCTACACCCTCGTCATGTCTATCAAGCGCTGGAAATAAGCTGATAATTGGGTGGATTTATTTGAGTCTTCCTTGTTACTTTGAGTTCAAGACTGTTGTGGTTCTCACGTCTTGCTGTTTCATCGTTTCACTACAAGAAGCCATGATGTTGGACTCCAGTTGCTCTGCTTATTCAGTCTTCTCTCATTGAGGTTGGTAGAAAAGCACAAAATAGTATGCAATTCACTGCCTTGCCCACTAGAGGGTGCTCCTGTCTTGTTTTCCGTGTGGACTCTGGCCCTGCTGCTCTAACTACAAACACTAAACCCCCCATTAAACGGATAATAAGGTGTGTTTTTATTAGTGTTGTTTAAACACTATTTAATAGCAAGATGTTGCTAAAGCTGCTCAATTTTCAATGAAACGCAACCGTCGTCGGTGTGAATGTGTGTCAGCATGTGTTGGTAATGTAGGATTTTAACTGATACATGAATAAATCTTTTGTTGGGGAGAAAAACTTGCTTTTTTTTCTCTGTTCTCTCCTTTCCTCCAAAGTAATAATTATCTCCCAAACTCAGTTTTTACAGCCTGCAAACCTTTTTTTTTATATATATATATATCTATATATATTTAAGACGACAAACAGAAGCGCTTGTGAGGTTGTATAAATATGTTCCGAGTTATTTTTGTAAGCCCAAAGTTTTACAGTGTTTTTAAAAGGGTAAGAATGTATTTTGTTGGAAACTTCCACAGTTCTGAGAATAAGCTTGGAAAGAGCCTGGATCTGGGGGTGGAAATGTTTGGGCTGTTGAAGGAAACCCCCACATGGGCCTTTTTGATACTTGAGGCTCCTCTCATTGAGAAAAATTTCCTTAATACTGACAAAACAATTTGAGAAAAAATATATCTATATATTTATAGTGAGATTTTTTTTTCTGTTCTTTCAAATTGGTTTCCTTGTAGGAAGTTTAGTTGAGATCATTTAGGATGTTCTTTCTGGCTAATTGTCTAGAAGTCCGGCTTTTGTTTGTTGCTTTCTAAATTTGTGAACGTTTCATTTTTCATGCTGCAGCCATCAGTCCGTGCTTCAGTTTTTTATTTTTATTTTGACTCTGCTCATTTCCTCAGAACAAGAAGAGAAATGGCTCCGCATTAGTTTGCAACACCGTCGACTCGATTATATTTTTCTATGATCTTTTATTTGGGGGCAACGGGAAACACCTCCGAGCTGCATGGGACTGGAACTGTTGCATGTAAATGGCGAACCATTTTACCAAATTCGTGCGTTACTTTAACCTGATTTTTGTTCTTTGTTGTAATTTGTTCTGTTTTGATTTTTCTATCTTTAATTTTTTTTTTGGTTTGTTTTAAAAAAGAGGCACTAAAAGGCTGTGTGAAAGTGCAATCTGGATAGAAAGAACATCAGATTTTATGTTAGGTATTATGATTATTTTTTTTGCACCGTTTGAATAAATTCTCATTGTATTTCAAGGATCTTTTTGTCTCTCTCCTGTTTTTGTTGAGTAGCTCCATTTTGTCATTTTAATCCAAAACAGCAAACCTTGAAATTTGAATTTTGGATAAATAGTAAGTTTAGCTGTAAAGTAAACTTACCAAAGTTTAAAAAAAAAAAAAGTCTTTTTCTACCAGATGTTAAAGCAAACCAGTAAATAAAATAAAATAAATGTAATTTGTGGCTGTAATCCAACTTGTTAAAACATTATAGACTCTCCAGTTTGGCTTTCATCTAAATCCTAAGATATTTCTGAAGAAATTGATCTAAATTGATCTAAATTGATCTAAATCCTAAGATATTTCTGAAGAAATTGATCACCTGGAAGTGTTTCTATTGCTAAACTTTTCTCTTATTTGCTCTCCTTGTCGTTCTGTTTTATCTTAACCTTCCTGCATAATACATTAGTGAATATCTCCCAGCTCAGATAATCCACGCTCCTGTGTCTGTAACTGTTTTATGTATTAGAGAAATCGGAAACCCTGATGCAATATTAAACAGCTTCCCATGTGGTTTAAAAAAAAAAATCCAGACCTCTATATTAGTTGACTGGGACGCCGACTCCTCACCTGCTCAGCAGAGCCCAGGATTACTCAAACTTTCCCTTTTCTTCCTGGGAAGGATTTCCTGAAACGCCTGCAGTCTTGGTTCCTTGCACTGCTGTGAATGAGAGGGAAAAGATTCCTGCACGGATTTGTCTGAGGATCACAGTAAGGTAAGAAAACAGGCTGCAGATGGAACATTATCATAATTATTTGGTTGTTTTTTCATACAGAATGTCATACAGAAATGAATTGACATTCATTCCTGTATAACAACAATGGCTTCCTTTAGATACCAGTTGTGGCTGCGTCTGATTTTACATAAAGCAGAATATGTTGAAAAACGAAAACTTGGACATCCTGTACAAAGGGAATCTAGCTGAAGCTTATTTGGTCAGCTTTTTGAAAAGTACTGTTTATGGTTTTAACAACAAAACATTCTGTAAATGTATCCTCGCCTCTCTCTTCAGGGAACGTTGCACATTTTCTGTTATCCTTCTGCTGGATGCAAACAGGCCCAAACCATCCGAACGCCACCGCTGTGCTCCACAGCTGGTATAATGCTCAAACTATGTTAACTCATATTTTAAAATGGCTAACTCACCAGTTTTAGCTATTAAATTGGTGGAAATAACAAATTTTAATCAAGTAATTAATTAAAAGATGAAAAAATAAAGACATGATCCCAAGCAAACCAAATCTATTGGCTGACTCTGGATTGGAATCAAGTTGAGTTTGAAAGTTGTCTTTTAATTTTTATTTTGTTTTGCTGTTTGTCACAGATGCAAACACAAACTCAAGTGTTGCTGCTTCACTGAGAGACACGGAGAACAGGCTAAAGGGGAGGGTCAGAAAATGTGTTATTTAGTCGTCATCTCAACTTTATTTTCTTCTAGTACATAACTGAGAAGAAAACGGTAAATTTAATTTGAAGTGAGTGGCTGGTGACTCAAAGAAAACGCAACAAAATCTGAAAGTATTTTCTGATAATAGGGAATGTTTATAAATGAATGCGTATAATACATTAAGATCTTCAAATAAGTATTGAATATTAAATGTTCAAGTGAATTTTAATCAATATTTTTAGAATAATTCAAAGTCAGACATCCCACCAGGTGGATATGTAGCTAAACCCAAAATTATTTACACCCCTGCAGATTTAATGTAAAAGTATCTTCATTAAACCAAGAACTTTATGATGGGAAACAAGTCAGAGATCTCCAAAAGAAAATAAAACTATGTAAAAGGAAGGAGTACACATCTATTTTAAAATTTCATTGAATTTATTAAATTGTACCGCAAGTTATTTATATCATCCTCAATAACCAAGTATTCCATATAACCAAATAAATCAAATATTAACATTGTGTATATAATTAAAAGGCTACTTTTCATATAAGTCATATAAGTGTTAAGTAATAACACCTGATATTTGGAGATGATGTGATTATGTGACAAATACTGAGTTATGTGCAACTTCTGATATTTTAAAGACTAAATTGAATAACAAAGAAAAACAAATTCAAGCAAAATAAACTTTACTAAGCTTTTTTTTCAACAAAAAAATTATGAAACATTTTTTTTTTACTCAGTTTTATTCAACAGTAGCCATATTACTACTGCAAATATTACTCAAGTGAAAGTAAAATGTGCAGTGTAGTAAAATGACTAATTTTTTCAAAATAGTTACTTGAGTAAATGTAGCCACCAGTTACTACCCGCCTTTAGCTATTAACTTCTGTGGTGACTGATGGTGAGTTCAGGGAGTCTATAAAAATCAGGAAAGACTGCTAACCTCCCCCGAAAGCGTGATTTTCGTTCCAAACAGAAGCGAGACCAGAGCATATCCAGTCTCCTGCGGGTTTTTCTGTGAATGCTGACTGAAGACTGTCCCCGAGTCCAGCCTCACTGTCTCTTTAAGAGCCCGCTCTCCTTCAGTCCTCCCTGCTTCACTATGGCGAAGGAACAAACAAACAAAACGGAACGGGTCCCGGCCGGAACCCGTGAACACATCTCTCGGTTTGAGTGACTAAGCTCAGTGAGTTGTGGCCGCTCTCAGGCAGGGTGTGCTCTTGTTTTCTTTATTTTTCTCTCTGTGCGGGGTTGAGAGGCAGATGCTGTCCGCACAGAAAGCGATGAAAAGAGCTGGAACAGTTGGCTTGTTCACACCGAAAACCTCAGCTGGAGGAGGAGGAGGCGGAGAAGAAGAAGAAGAAGAAGAAGCCGGGCTGCTGCTGCTGCTACTGCTGGTGGCCGCCGCTGTTCAACGCCGTTTTAACGGTTTTCCTCCGCTGGAAACAGATGGACGAAACAGGACGCTAACCCGTAACCATTAGCCTCAGACAGAACACGTTTTCCCTCCTGGATTCTTCCTGGTTGTCGGTTCTGAAACAGCCCAGAAAGATGTTGACAGGATCCAGAACGACGTTCAAAGTGAGGCAGATGCTCCCAGATATTAAGGTGAGGTTACGGGACAGGCTAACTGTCGCTAACTAGTCCCTCTGACCTACTTTCTGCCTATTCTAGTTTATCCACAGCAGATGTGAGACCCATAAACAGCTCATGGTTGTTTTAAGATTTTTTTTTAAAATTATTTTTGCTTGTCAGACAACCATCCAGTTCTCATTTCAAACCCATCTGATCATATTTGGAAGCTTTATTTTTTATCTCGTATGTATTTCCTGCCTCATATTTAATTTAAGAGACTTTAAATATTTATCTAAGCATTTGATTGGGCTGTCAGAGCCACAGCCCGTCTTCATAACTCTGCTTGTGACCATAAAGCACAGGAGGAGGCAGGAACAGGGCAGTGTTATGATGCAGGAAGCACCAGCCATCATTCAGCAGGCTGAGCTATAAATGTCCAACCAGACCGGCAGGATTCCTGCACACTCCCTTAAAAATACTCCTGTTTCAAAGCACCGATCGGTCTTTTTCACGCCAGTACCAATTTCCTAATTAAAGCTGCACAGTAGATGAATCACAAGCGTTTCTACAACTGGGTTTAATGACAGAGATGCTAAAGTTGACACAGAGGTGAATGTGGATTCATCACAACCATTACCATCATTACCAAAATGCTCAGCTGCATATTTTCCTGCAGCTCCAGTTGTTAACCTTTGATTCTTCCTGAAAATCAAACAAAGTCCTTGTTGATGCATTTATTGTCAGGACGGCACTCCCTAGCTTTTCATGGAAAAGTGGCAAGATTTTATAGTTGGACAACAGAGTGACGCATAACTAGTTATTGGCATTTTTTTTTTTTAGATCTGATTAAGTCAGTTAAATAGCGAGAGAGAGAGAGAAAAAAAAACAACCTTATTATGTTTAATGGAAAACCCAAATTGCACACTGGATTAGTTGCAAGCAGGTGTTGGGTTTGAATCCTGGCTGTTCTCCCAATGCGTTCATTGGTTCTCTGCTTCCTCCAGCAGCCCAACAACATGCATGTTGGGTTAATTAGCCATTTGTGTTGCTCTCCGTTGGACTCATCTGGTGTTCTGCCAGTTTTACATGTGTTTCTGCTCCAGCACAGCTGATTCAAATGGGCCAACTACCTCCTCAGGATGTCATAAAGTTCTGTACAGGTTCTGCTAATGAACCATCATTTGGATCAGGCTTGTTGAATGGAAAACATGCAGTATACCGACCCTTGAGGACTAAATTTGGACCCCACTGCGGTGGTCTCCTGTCTGTTAAGCACCATCCTGCTTCCCTAAACCAGCAGGATGGCCTGTTTGGAAAGGAAAACCAAACAGGCCAGTAACGAACTTGATCAGACTTTAAGTCCAGACTTGTCAGATTTTACAAAGTACACACGAAGACCTTTGTTTTGTTTTGTTTGTCGTTATTTATTTACTATGATGAAGATGCAGTCTAGGCATTAACTATAAACATGTTAAACATGAAAACTTGTCTTTAAATGGAAATAAGGGAGAGACGCTGCGTTCCTCTGGGACGTTCTCCGTCCATCCTGGATTCCCTCTTGTTCTTTCAGTTCCCTGCTCTCTACTTGCTTTAAAGGATAAAGACTTGCATGTTGAGAGAGAGAGAGAGGGGGTACATATAATCACTGTTACTGCTTGGAAGCCTAATTACAGTCCACAAAGGGGAATGTTAATCATGTCTCTCAGCAGGGTGGGAATAAACTGCAGCCTGTGATTCATCATCTGGACAGATGTGTGCTGAACAATTTCAGCTCCTTTTTATTTGCACGAGCAATTACGGAGAATCGACGAACTGCTCTGAAAGGTGTGCGTCATTATGCACACCTGACGGGAGAAACATTTGGTCGATGCGTGATTAGACGGAAAGCACAGGGTTTCCTGTGTTCTTGGCCGTGTTGTCGCGCAGCCTGGCTTTGTGTCTCCTCGGATATTTTCTGCAGCCGCGGGGGGAACTGGGACCAGATGCCTCCCTTTGCTCCCCCTCAGGCGAGGCTTGCATGTGAAGGGTGGTGGTGGTGGTGGTGGGGGGTGACGTGCTGTGCTCAACATCTGGCTGTCGTCATGGAGACGGGGGCTGGATAGGTCAGGACTTGGGAGTTTTTACTACCTCAGAATGAGACGTTGGGAAGTCATCAGCGTGCGGGCTTGTGGCTCAGGCAGAGATATGGTAATGCAGTGTGGACGGTAGATTATACGCCGAGGCCACCCACACACTCTTTTGTTTCACTTTTCTGAGCGAGTGGTGAAGCTGAGTCTAAATCTGGGACCAGATGGTCTCTCCGTTTGGACGTGCCGCTGAATCTTCCTTTCTTCATTACAGTTGAAGCCCGTTTTGATCGGCTCAAACAACAGCGGGTTACCAATTCATTCATTTTCCTAGTCATAATCAAAAAGTGTGTGTTTTCTCAGCTGTCCAGGCGGAAACTGAAATGTTCATTTTGGAAAACTTTCAAGATAAATTTTTTTATAAGCATGAGTAAGTTTGGGGACATAAAAGGAAACGGAGTGTGGAAAAACACTTGTTTTCCATTTTCTGAACTCAAAACAACAACCCAAACAAGCAGAGTGTTGTCTGCGTTCTCCCTCCATGCTCTTCGCGATGTTCTGATTCATCGGCCACATCAGGCCGTGAGTATCCATGACTTTGGAGTCTCTGTTGGACAAGCAGAGAAAACAAAACTGCAATTTTGCTACTGCATAACATTTAGCTGGTAAATCACAGCTGCAGCACAAAGCCCAAACCACCAGCTTCCACCACCGTGCTTTGCAGTTGCTATGGGCTGATTTTACTGATATGCTGTTTCTGTTGTATCGTCAAACCTCTACGCTTTGTTCCCATCTGCTCAAAGAAAATTGCTCAAAGTCTTGAGCAATTTTCCAAACCCATGTTGTGCTGCTATATTTGTTTCTGGTAAAAGAGCTTTCTCCATTGACATTTCCATACTTGTTCAGTCTGTTTCAAACCATCATGAACTTGGAGACCAGCGCAAAGTTTCCGGCGCAAATTCACTGACATCCAAGATGCATGGAGAGGGACACAGATCTGGTGAGGTAAAGACTCAACACCAGGAAGTTCAGGGGAACTCAAGGGAACAACTTCATTAGCAGACCATCATGGTCATGAACTCTGCCACTTAGCATGCTAACTGAGGCCTGCAGAGTCTGAGATGAAACTCCTGCAGTCTTTTGGCATATCTTTGAGCATTGCATGCTCTGACCTTTAGGATGAATCTGCTGGGTTGTCCACTTCAGTGAAGATTGGAAAAAACACATTTTTCACTTGTTAACACACAGACTGCAAGAGCTAGCATATACTAATGATTAATTATTCTGTGGAGTATGATCAGCAGTAGCTAGCTGCTACTTTTTCATGCATTTATTAAGCACATTACTGCTTTTTCCATCTCACTCTAGACGGGTATGGTGCATTTCTTGGCATTACTGTAAAACTCAGTCCTTGGAAAAAGTAACACTCCATCAAAATTCCAATATGACATTGTTACGGGTTCCTTGCAGTCAGCAGATATGAAGCCAAGGATTCATTGTGTTGTGTAGCTACTGACAGTGGGGAAAAAAGTCATGAACCCGTCAACGTTTTTCTCAGTCAATATGTTTCTAATATTTCAACTGACAAGAAATTCATACCAGATGTCGTCAACAGCTCAAGTAATCCGCTCTTACAGACAAATCAAAGGAATTTAATCCACAATGAAGCTATGGCTTACAAAAATGTGTGACAATGCAGCCTAGAAAATACTTTTTTGGTACGTTAAGATTTATTATGTATGTTGCATGCAGTCACTGTTCCAATGTGATGTTGACTCATTCTTCCTCACAAACTGTTTTTAAACCTGAAAGCTTCTTGGGGTGCTTTGCACTCTGATCTTCATCTTTTTTCCAAGTTAGATGACTGACTGGGATATTCAAACATATAAAGTTCTTTAATTTTACGTGGTCTACCAGAACCAGAACCTGTAGGACTGCAGGTGGAAACACCAGGGCTTGAACCAGAACCTGTCCTACAGGTTCTGGTTCAAGCCCTGGTGTTTCCACCTGCAGTCTTTAACATTAGCATGGTGTTTTTGGGTTGGTGTTCAGAGCCATTCTTCCTCCAAACACGGTGTGTACAGTGACATTCATACCCTCCGACTGTCCGACCAAGATAGACCTGAGGACTGTTTTCATCAAAACTACGAAGCAATTTGAGGGGAATATCAAAAGCGAGACAGGAAATGAGACGTGGAGGCCAACTAAAACACATTCGACAGGCACATGCACTTGTGAATACTCGATCTTGAAGGTCCAGTGGTCGATGGAGGGACCCTCCAGTCGGAGCCTGTACTCCAGGAAAACATTCGATTGGAGCGTGAAGAGTCAGACACAATCTTGAATATTAAACCAGCTGATTTTGATTTGGACCAGCAGGAATGTTTTCTAAATACTGGCATATTCTAGATGGTTCTTGGCTTTTTATGGCTTTTTCATACATATTGCCTGTACCATTTCACTTCCTATCACATTACTTAATTTATGGAACAATTAGTTTTCTTATAGATTACTTGATTTGTTGGTGACATCTGGAGGGTTTTTCTTTATAAATATATTTACAGAGATCCACATGTTAAATTCTAATCTGCCAGATTTTATGTTTTGTTCCTCTATCGCCTGATACCAGACATGCCAGATTGAAAACAATCAAAATAGACCTTAGAGTTGTTTCTGTGCTGCTTTTCTCACGTATACTTGGGAAAATAAATCACCTTCAGTAGAACTTGAAACAACTTCAGCCTCCTCCTACATCTCACAATGTACAAAGAAAGCTCTACAAATTGTGTTTTTAAATCGATGTGTTTTTAAATCGATGTGTAAGAATCCTAAATGCTACATAGAGAAGGCAAAGGCCTCTTTTTGACAAGACGGTATGCATGTTGGGGCCCCATTATGGCTGGACTTTTCTCTGGAGTTGGCTCTGCTGGCACCAGCCCTCCAGCTTTGAAGCAGCCAGTTGAAAGGCAAACAGCTCAGTAGAAGCAGAAATGCCAGACGATGGATCATCAGAGCGGCTGCAGATTAAAGGCTGATAACAACGTGCCATTCCAGCATGGGCGCACCCTCCACCCCCTCCCACAGCAGCCAAATACCACCTCTACTGCCAGGCCCCCAGCTGGCTGCAGCTCCTCCAGCTTGACGGAGCCAGACAAAGAGCTTCTTCTCAACCTCTGGCCAGGGCCGCGTTCCTCTGAAGGTCTGTTGGTCAAATCGAAAAGTTGAGTCTTTCTGAGGATTGGAAGTCAGGATGGAGTCTAATTATCTGGCTTTCGGAGAGAGGAGACGTGAAAATAACACTTGACCAATGTGCAACACTGGATTTTTGTTTTTAGCCATTGCTAAATGCAAAATCTCTTTGCAGAGATTCTTAGTGATGAACAAATCTCACTTCAGCGTAGAGCATCACTAGGTAGAAATATTCAGAATATTTTGGTAAAAAGGATTAAAGCTAGATCAGAATTTGGAAAAAGTTTAATAGGAATTGCATGTATGCAAAGCAGCAAGTACACTTTACTTGGAAGACCTAGTTTGACTATTTCTGCTTCTGTTTGAGGCAGTCTTGTTCTTTGCCCTTTGGCTTTTTTTGTTTAGTGCATGAATAAATTAGATGCTGGGTCTTCTGCTGTCTTTGTAGTAAATTCAGTATACTGAGCAAAAAGTGTTTTTTTTCTGCTGAAAAAAGTCCTGTTTCTGCTGAGAACATAGTGATTTTCTTCTTTTTGTTCAGCCGCAAAGATTTTATTTGCTTGTCGATTCTTAGTCACCATGGGAATATTTGAAACCTTTTTTTGTTTTCTAAGAAATTATAACTATGTGATTCAAATAAATAAAATTCCCAGTCAGAAGGTCACTCAACCTTACTTTGATTTGATTAATACTCATAATCTGCTATTTTCTTATAACCTAGGCAAGAATTTTATCCATAACCAGTGGAAACGGGTTGTTATACAAGAACGAAAGAAATTAATATGCCATTAAATAAAATCGTATGATGGTTTTCGTCATTAAGAATCCTTCTGGATGCCTAACTACATACTGTGCACATGGATATGGAATGATTTGTTTGTGGACAGAAAATGGCAGATATTTGGGGCGAAATGTCAACGTGTGGTTAGGACAGAACAACCTAGTATTGTTAATATGCTGCTCCCTTCAAAATGGGACAGAACAGATGTGTTTAATTTCTTCATTAGAGGAATTTTGGATTTCGCTCCACTTTTCTTTCCGACTTTGCTTCAATTCAAGTAGGCCTGCAGACATTTATTTCTCCACAGCCGTCTTAAGGTCCCGCCGCACCATTTCAATCAGACTTGGGTCTGGACTTGACATCACTTTGATTCTTTTGCACTTTCATCTCAGTTCTGCAGAGCTGTTCAGACTCAAATAACCTTTTCACATGTTAGTCCTGAGAAATTAAATGATACAAAAAACTGCATTTTCCACACGTCACTTATGACGTCTGTGAGCTCAACTGAAATGTAACTGAAGCTGCCAGTGATGGTTCATGTAGTTAATAGTATAGAGTCCATAACACTGACTCTCCTCCACTTCACACCTACTCACCATCTCACAGTTCGGCTTCTTGACTCTGCAGCTTAGGCTTCGGTCACACAGCCGAGGTTGATACTTTTTTTTTTAATTGTTTTTTTTGCGTGCTTGTTAATACTTTAATTAAATGTGACCACAGTCAGACTTCTGTGAAGGGTTTAAACCATCTGCATGCTGTGAAGAAGAACGTAGACGTCGCACAGCAGCGCTCCGTTTAATGAAGTAATAATGTACGGCACTGTTTATAGTTGGATTTTAATGTTGTCTATGAGAGCTAACAGTGTTGTCAGACGGTTACAAGATGAAGGCTTCATTGTTTGTTTCTGGCTTTTTCTGGTGTAGAATCGACCCATTTCTCCATCAACGTTCCTTTTGAAGAATCGCTTTTAAAGAGGTTGATTAAAAATACATTCAAAATACAAGGTTTTCCCGCAGAAATTTTGCTAAGCCCATTGGTTGGGCCCTTGGGCAGACATTCATCCAGCAGCCCGTCATCTTTGAGTTGAAAAATGTTTAAAGTTGACAGGAAATTTGAAAATATCACTTGATAATTATGTGCTATTAAAAGATTGGGAGATTCATACCTGAACACCAACGATTAAGTCTGAAAAAATGCAATCATTTTTAAAAGACTTAAAAAAATAAACAATGCTTAGCCTGGTGGGGGAACAAGTAAAGTCTGGTGGCCCGCCAGGCTTATAATACACTGGGGGAAATGCTGAAATAACTTCCTCAATTTTGCAAAACGTTTTTGCCCCTGCTTGAGGTGTACTTTTGGTTTTCTGAAAAAGAGTTTATGTGCTAAAGGGGAGATGGAAACGCATTTGTTAAATAAGTCCTGACTTCACTGGTGGGTCTGTGCCGAACCAGAGGCACAACATTTCTCAATCTAAAACTCCATGAGTGGAAGACTCTCTATTTTTTTCCAGATGTGTGGTTTAATTTAGTTTGCAACCTCTACCTCCTGTTTATTACAGTCTTAGATGGCGTCAAAATCTGACCGAATTGCGCTGGTTGATTAACTCCAAACATGGCTAATTCACATTTTCTTTATTGTAACATTTGGAAAGTTCACTCATAATTTGCAGGAGGATTGGATGGAAACAAAGCTGCAGTCAATGACGCAAAAGTCTGAAATTCAACATTCTGTCTGTAAACGGTTTGAAAACTAACTGATATGAATCTGATTTAGTTTCACAAATGAAAGTGGCACAAACTGGATTCTTTTGGAGAGTGAAAAGATCAAAGTCAGGCCATTCAGGCTGCCCTGAAAAGTCAGATATGGATCTGCAGAGGATGTTCGACACCGTCTAAGTAGACGACTAGCAAACCTGACATATCAATAAAAAAGGACATCCAATGTTCAGAGAGGTGAGCTTTTATCCTTCAGTCCTCTGAACATGCGATGCTTGTTTAGTCTTCCAAGTCCCACTTAACATGCTAACTTTTGTTCTAGTTCTGTAATTCTGTATCAAAGCCAGTGGAGCACGGATGGAAAATAGTTTTTTTCTTTTGGACCTTTTCTTTGCCGATTTTGTTTGGGAAAAGAAGCGTGTTCCTTCCAAAGCCAGGAACAAGCAGAGCGTCTGCAGTAGCATGAGGAATGGAAACTGCAGTCAGGCTTGGCCTGCGTCCCTGGAAATGAATGGAGCGGCGAAGAAGTGGAGCAGCGAGGCAGCGCGTGGGGGGAGGAGGCGACGCTCATAATGGCACTTCAGAAGCCAGTTAATGTGAAAGTGAAGTGTTGAGAAAAACAACCACAGGAATATAGATTTTGAGTTTTATGACTGAGACCTCGGCCAGCATTTGTGTGACCACTATGTTATTAATTTAAAGCCATTGTTATTAACGGTAAAACCTTTTTGTTGAGCACATGATCAGAGTTTAGCTGCAGCGTTGGCTGTTGTGGTCACTTGTGCTGCTTCTTTCAGAGAGCTGACTCAGTCGACCCAGCTCCAACAACAAAACAAGAAAAGAATGGCTTTTGATCCACTTAAAAGAAGCCGAGGAATTCGGCTGTGGGTTTTCTGTGGGTGTGGATGCAGAGAGCTGGCATGTCGAGGCCTTACTGTGGGAGAAAGGAACAATGAAGTTGAATTTTATTGTGCTGCCTTGTAATAAAAGCTGTTTTTCCGTGCAGAAGACTTTCTGGCTGCTAACGAGCCTGTTGCAGAAGCTCGGAGCGCATTTGGACTTGATTCTGTTCCGATTATCTGAGTAAACATGTTAAACAATCATTCACTCTCCTACCGTGTCATTCAGAAAGCGTTTAGTTAATATTTTCAGTGCATGTGTAAGCAGTTTTTACAGAACCTGTTTTCTGTTAAACAGTCAGAAACTCTCCGCTTCAAAGATCACAAGCAGCTATGAATAAGTGTGACTTTTTTGCAACCTTTTCATGGAGCAGTGTTGTTTTTGTCTCTACCGTGAAGCAGAGAGTGTCCAGTTTTTCGCAGCAGCCTGCTAACAGACCCCGCCGCCCTGCAGACTGACTGGATTCATTGTTATTGTTCACACATCCTTGCTGACTCAAAGGCCTGCTTGTGTTTCACGATAGAGCCGGTGCCTTTAATGAAACGGTAATAAATTGTTTCATTGTGGGCCTGAGCTCAGTCAGAACTGCTGAGGTTCTGCTGTCAGGACTTTTCTTGGATTTCCCTGTTCTCGCTCCGTTCTATTTAAGAGCTTCAACACCACCTGTGTAATCACCCCACCCTATCAAATTGCACCCCTCCTAGCTTGTTATGAGTGTTCAGCCTGTAAATGTAGATTGCCTCTATAGGGGGGTTGAATTTTAGGGGGCAGTTAGGAGCAAAGCTAAGTGAAAGCATATGGTGCCAGTAAGCTCTTACTGGTTAGGAAAAGTCTTTGTGGCTCTGCTGGATTCTGCTTGAACTCGACTTCCTGAGATTTTGGGAAGATCAGGGGGGAAGCCGGAAAAAACAGAGCGACGGCATGGAAACTGGGAGTCTTTAAGGACTGGGTGGTGGGGGGTGTTGTTCTTGAGTTTATAAATGACTCCACTGGGACACGTCCAGCTCAGAGGTGACTTAACCTTCTGTCCCCATGTGCTGACTGTGATGCTTAGTCTCTATTTTTGTGTCACTCAGAAATAATTTGACAGGAAGAAAACAAAATAACTGTCTTAAAAGGTTTTCATAAAAATGCCTTCTGTCATCTTAATCTATTAAATGAAATACATTTAAAGGGTATTTAAGGAATAATTATCTTCAGTAAATCACATAGGACCAAATAAGTAAGCGCCAAGATGTAGTCTTCCATTTTGGATGTAGTTTGTTCACCAACAATGGTAAATAATACAATTTACAAGCAGCTGTGGTTTCTAGAACAGGCACAGAGGGGATTAAGGGATAGATTCAAGTCTCATGAACAATCTATCTGTCCGGTTTGTAAGCTTCAGACCTCACATCCCACAGGTAATCTGCTGCAAGCTCATATTGTCCTGTGAAAAGGTGCAATTGATTTATTAGCCATCCATGAAGTGTGGGTGTTTAATGGTTTATAGGAAGCTGTTTGTGTTGGCTCCAGTTTCATATTATGCCTCGTTTCCACTGAGTGTTACCGTATGGATCAGTCCGAGTCACTACGGCGTTTTCAGGAGAGCATTTCCACCTACAGTTGGGCTTTGACTGGACAGTTACGGTTAGACCTGAATGCCTAACATGGCGTCATACTAATGATACTGTCTTGTGCTTCTTGCAAGCAGGGACATTTTCTCTGACCCCCAATCAGTGGACTGTGTTGTGTGACGCCAGTAGCTCCATGCTAACCATATTATTGTCCAACGACCTGCAACTTAAGGTGGCTCAGTAATGGTTGAGTGCAGATTGCTCTACAATGGAAACAGAAAATGACGTACCACACAAACTCGTGCCGGTCCACTCAGTGGAAACAAGACAATAGTGACCACATTTATGTCTCCAACCAAACTCTGTCTTAAACGAATAAAATAAGCTTAAGTCAGCTCCACCATGTGAAGGTGTCTGTGTCATTACAAAGGCACTTCCTGTTTATCAAGATAAAAGCATTTCCTGTTCCATTCATTAAGAAGTTCAACATTCTGCTGCACTGAGTTTCATTCATTACATGGTCATTTACAGCACATGGGAAGCTGTTCACCACTTTAACTCAACAAGTTAAAGTGTCAGTGTAAATGGTTCCCTATTTATGTTAAATGTGGTCCAACATGGAGTGAAGTGATGAAAAATGTTCATGTTTATGATCTCCCATGAGTTTAATTGTTTCTGATCACAACTCGTAAGCCTAATACTTTCAAAAGTTAGTTGTTTATAAGATTAAATTATTTAGA
The DNA here is from genome assembly GCF_904066995.2 of Poecilia reticulata. NCBI lineage: Eukaryota > Metazoa > Chordata > Actinopteri > Cyprinodontiformes > Poeciliidae > Poecilia > Poecilia reticulata. The sequence continues at coordinate 2,785,362 of NC_088845.1, read as the reverse complement.
ACAATAATAAACTGTTTGTGTAAATCAAGCATTAAAAGCCATTAGTATTTTTCTGAAACATGACTTGGGATTGAGGAAATGGGAACAATGTGAAAAAGTCAAGTCTGTACAACATTAAAACAATAATTAAACATGGTTATATTTGTCTGTGTTGCATGTTTGAATTTAATGACGAATACGTTTCCAACGCCACGTTTCATTATGGAATACGATGTGATGTTTAAAGATTATATTTTCACCTTTTTAATAAACGAATGTGGAAACTATGCACACATGTTCATAAGGTATTTCATTCTTGTTGTAACGCAAATCTAATAATCTATATAAAAGTTTTTTCTGTATTTCTATTATTGAACTCTACTGTTTTATTGGTCTTTGTTCAGAGTTGACGTCTCAGTCCAGCAGCATTTGAAGGGTTAAAATTCTGATCATCTTCTTCTGTGGTTTTTATTTAGGAGAGGATGCTGAGCCAGAGCAGCATCGGCGCCAGGAGTCGAGACGTGTTTGGACTCCGGTGTTTACCAGGTGGGACCTCAATTAGATTTAAATTCAAGAAGATGCAAGAGAATGATTTATTTGGTTAACTTTACCTCCACACAGCATCATACTGGATGACGTCATCAGTTGTTGTCAAACTCTGCTAATCCAGCTCATTTGCTTTTGCTGCTCCTCTTTAACTCTCAGTGCCTTTATGATCCTCCCATTGGGGTGGATGGAAGAGATGGTCTGAACTTCCTCATCCTCTCTTTGCATCCATGAAGCCTCCTTTTCAACTCCTTTGGGATTCGAGATGCTAATCAGCTGCTCCTAATCGTAAAAACAATGCCTTGTTGCCGTGGTTACTCCTACCTTGGGAAACATTTTCTTGCTCCTTTCAAGGTAGAAGATAAAGAAAATTTAAACACAGAAACAACAACATTGGCAAAACAGTAAAAAGTCAGTGTACAAATATCAATAAAACAGTCTGAATGGCAAAATCAAACCTGATTACTTGATTGATCGACGCCTTAGCGGAAAAGTGATGAAGAAAAGTCTACAAAAAGAAGCACTATTTTGCTATTCTGTTGTTATATTTGGATGTTTTTCTGTTAAATATTGATGTTCTTGGTCTCCTCTTATTTTTCCTGTCCTGGCATCAACCTTTCTTTCTCCTCTCCTGTAAAACCCTCTGACTGTTCTCTTTCTCCATTTCTTCTTCACCTTCGTTCCAGTAAAAGTACAGCTGTCCTCGAAGAGAAGGGCAAATGATAAACGTCATATATAATTTATTTTCTGATCCCTGTCATGACCTGGTTTGACTTCCCTCCGAGCTAAAGCTGCATGTAAATGCTGCCGATTCTGATTCAGGCAGAGGAGTCCATCTTTTAAACGTTACCTTGCACGCTCCCTCCTGTCTAAGTGTTGAGGTCGTTTGTAAGGGCAAGTTCTCTTTCAGACGCAGCGGAGTCAGGAGTCGGTGTAACTGCACCAAGTGAAAGGGCTCATGTTGCACCTGCAGACTCTTACTTTCTCCCCGTCGGCCCGTTCTGCAGCTTCATGCAAACACTTTGCACAAAATTAATATGTGCCATCTCTCCTTGTGCTAAAATATGATGCAACATGTCACTGGAGCATCAATAACATTTTGAAAAGTGACCTAAATGGGTTTCCTTTCATATCAGAGGGAGATTAAAATTAAAAATGCTTCACAGATGAAAAAATGCTTGCAGAAGCCGTTCTGTTGTGTCAGTAGTTACCGGTATTCTCAGGTGACGGCGGGACACAGGACCTCAGAAACGGAGCTGGCCTGCAGGAGGTCAGACGGGTCAGCGCAGCTCCAGCAGCCGTGGGTAGATCATGTACCGTTTCATTGCTGCTAGTAAAGGAGGAGGGGGTTTACTGTCCATCCGCACACAAAGCCGGGGGCCGAACCCCCTTCAGAGCATCGCCACAATCATTCTCCTCTCAGGCTAAAGTTACTGCCTGTCTCTAAAGCTGTCAGTCAGCTGACTGATGAACAACAGAGTGATGATCTTTGGATTCTCTGGTTTCATTTGGCAAATAATTCTTTGTTTTATGTCTAAAGATTGAAGATTTCAAACTGGAGAAACTTGAAGACATCTTTATGTTTTGATTTGAAATTTAATCCAGTTGATTCTGGTTATTTTAGACTATTTAGACTGCGGTTCTGCAGAAAGTAAATACAGAATAACTAGTTTTACTCACTGAGGTTTTCATGTGTCGATTCTTTAATCAGTTTAGCTTTTTTCTTCTTGCACCTCGGTAGAAAATTCAAAATGCGTGGGGGAAAAAACTGAAGTTGTTTCTGAGCATTTGGTTCTGGTTTTACTCAGATTTGTTTTCTTAAACTGGTCATTTAATTAAAAATGTCCTTTTAAATCCCACTGGCATGTAGTGGTTCAGACCAAAATTATTCATACGTCTTGCAGATTTACCTTCGTGTTCTTCTAAGGATGCTGAAGATTGGGGTTATGGCATGGAGGCATTTCTACCAGAAACACACAGTTATACAAATGATTTGATCTGCTGTAATATCAGTAAATGTTTTTTTCCATTTATTATTTAGAAGTTGATTCAGGGAATTTTTTTTTAAAGAAAAAGTTAAATGTTAAAGCAAATCAATCAAAGAAATTCCAGGGTGATAACTAGTTTTTATTACCTGCATCATGTGAATGAATATTATCTTTGTTTAGATCTTTTACTGCTTTTTGTGTTCGTCTGTGAAACATAAAACTTCATGGATGTAAAAACAAAAACAGAAGTTGGGCGTAAAAGTATAAATTTGAAATGGATATGTTCAATGAAAGGGCTGCACAGTGGAGCAGTTGGTAGAGCTGTTGCTTTGCAGCAAGAAGGTTCTGGGTTCGATTCCCGGCCCGGGTCTTTCTGCATGGAGTTTGCATGTTCTCCCTGTGCATGGTGGGTTTTCTCCGGGTACTCCGGTTTCCTCCCACAGTCCAAAAACATGACTGTCAGGTTAATTGGCCTCTCTAAATTGTCCCTAGGTGTGAGTGTGTGTGTTCATGGTTGTGTGTCCTGTGTGTCTCTGTGTTGCCCTGTGACAGACTGGCGACCTGTCCAGGGTGACCCCACCTCTCTCCCAGAACGTTAGCTGGAGATGGGCACCAGCAACCCTCCTGACCCCACTGAGGGACAAGGGTGCAAGAAAATGGATGGATGTTCAATGAAAGCATCATTAAATGGCAATAAATTTGATAATATGATTAAGTGCAGATACAGATTTTCAGCTTAAAGATACAAATATCACTTTTTATGTGACTGGTGTCCTAAAGAAGATTACAAACGGGAATCTATCAGTAGCAGCATTTGTTTTTGTGGGACTACAAGCCACAATAATACAGTTACTTAAAAACAAAAAGTAATAAATTGTTATTGATTACCAGCAGAACCACATCATCTGCAGAAAGCAGAGACCAAATCCAGACGCCACCAGAATGGATTACCTCAACACTTTGGACAAAATCCATCAATTCTGTCCATGAAGGAGGTTATGAACAGAAGTTTAATAGTAACTTTCCCAATAATAAAAGATATTTATGGAAAGCAGAGTGTTGTGAGATTTTGTTGTTTTAATTGGTGAGTAAATGTGGAACAGCTCAGTGTTGGAACAGCAAGGGCTTGTTATGCAATTGGAGCGCTACAGGAAGGCCGTAAAAAAGCATTTATTGGATTAAAGGGCGACATAAACACCTTCACCTGTCCTGCTGAGTCACGCTGGAATGAATCAAAGTTTGTAGTCTAATCTTAACTTGAGACGCCGTGTTCCCTGTGTTTGCTTGGAGGAGTGTTTCCAGCTCCGCCGCTCCCTGAGGAGACTTTAAAAAGAGCCACACTGCAAACCCTCTGTGCTCAGACGCTGCAATCTCTGCTGCTGGATCCTTTTTAAAGCTTAATAACTGTTTATGCTGCTTGATGTAAACTTCTCTTCTGCAATCAGAAAAATGATGGAGGCTAAAAAGTGATTTTCAGCAGCAGAAGGAAGTGTAATATCTGTAAAAATGGCAGTTTCCTGTTTATGTGTTGGTTTCCTCCTGAAAGAAAGACTGGGCCGAGCCCAAGACTGAAAGGCTGTCCCAGTTCCTTTTCACATCGGCACCAAAGGAATTTAGTTCCTCCTCAGGAGACTTATTGTGACAGCAGCCTCTCCTCTGCTGATCCTTTCAGTGAAACAGAAGCGTTTTCTTGACAGTTTTCTCCCAGTCCTGGTCTCTGTTGCCATGGAAGCTCTGAGTCTTCCTGGCAGGGATTTAATATTCCTGGGGGAGGCTTGGAAATGTGCTGCCTCACTAAACTAAACAGCTTTCTTTTTCTTTCTTTTACGATCATGTTTACACACATCTGTGTTTATGAGTTCTGGAATTTCAGCTACGCCTTCCTCTTTTACAAACGTCACAGGTTTACAAACCCTCCATGTTTGTTTCTAAGTGAGATTGTTGACTCACATTTGTCGATCTCACTATAGTAACTTGGTGTGATGTGTGGAAGACAGCTGATAGTGTGTGTACAGCGCGCTGCGCTCATCGGAGTGACGATCTGGAACAATGCGAGGACATACCTTTAGATGGGAGGATGTTGTTCCACCCACTCCCAGCTGCTTACTCCTTTCAGTTCCTGTTGTTGCCCCTCTCTGAAGCCGACGTGTTGTTGGAAAGTTTGTTGAATTTCAGCAGATGGTCTGTGTGTCTCCCAGGTGAATGTGTCCTCCAGAGGACGGTCATGGTGAGGAAGAAGCTGACTGCCAGGGAAGGAAGAGGATGGCTCTCTGGTACCCTCTTCTGCACCCACTTCAGAGTGGCGTTTGTTCCCCAGGACAGTCCCAAAGCTGATGTGAGTCTTCACCTAACTGATGATTAAAAATGGAGTTGTGGTAAGAAAAAAGAGCCACCAGTTTTCAGCGTGGATATATTCAGGAAGTTATGAAAAAAATGATCCCCGACATAAAGAAGACTTGTGCGTATTTAGTTTTTTCTTTGAAAAATGGTGGAATACTCTATCAAAGTCGACCAATCCTTTATTACTTCGTTCGTACAAGATTAAAAGCTATTTGTCCTCAGTAATGGCCTTAGATAAGCAGCTGTTGCTACCCATCAATCTGGAGTTGACGTCCCAGCAGATTGATCCCAGGGTCAGATAAATGCTAACAACTCAAAACCTCAGCGTGCCTGTTAAAGGGATAGTATTGTGTTCATTCCAGGCACACAGAGCCATTTTAAAGAACAATAAAGAAACATCAATTGTTATAAAAATACAGAATATGACTTAAAAAATGTCTTTGGTTCTGGTTCTGGAGCTGCAGAGCAGAACAAAACCAGAAGACCTGAGTGGTCTGGAAGGTTGATGCAACAGTTGATCTTTAATGTATTTCAGTGATTTATAAACTAGCAGAAGTATTTTAAAGTCTATTCTTTGAGCTCCAGTGAGTAGTTGTAAGGACTTTAGAACTGGGTGATGTTCTCCATCTCCCTGGTTTTAGTGAGAACAGCAGCAGCAGCAGCGTTCTGGATCATCTGCAGCTGGAGGATTGATCTTTTTCAGGCAGACCTGTGAAGACGCTGTTGCAGTAATCAATGTAACTACAGTTAAACACATGGATGAGATTTACTGAGACGCCGGTCCTTTAATCCTGGAAATGTTCTTCAGGTGATGGAAGACTGACTTTATAACTGTATTTGTGTGTCTCTGAAGGCTCGGGTCTGAGTCCACCACTATATCAATAACGCTATAACAATTAATTATTGGTGCTAAGTGCCAAGTCGTCCAATCGTGACGTCTTTAAACCCGGAGGGATGGTTGACTTTTCCTTTTTTTTAAAACAATCTAAAAGCCAACATATTGAGAGTAAATATCTTAGCAACCCGTTAAGATGCACCAACCATCTAAATCTGGCTTCCTGTGTGATTTCTGATGCAGGACAACGCAGATCCGATCCTCCTGGGAGATCATGACATAGCTCTGGCGTCTATAGAGAAAGTGGTGGCTGGTGAGTAACACCTCAAACCCACTCTGTGGTTCCGCTCACTGTCACCTGCTTTTAGCATCTGCTGCCATGCTGCAGCGCTGGTTGTGTTTTATAATAGGTATGGTGATGAATCTCTTTTAGCTTATCTCTGCTTTACTTAATTTAACGTTTAACAGTTTTGTTGTCCTGCTTTGCGTTTCAGTCGGACCAAACAGAACCAAGCTGGTGACTCCGAACTCGTCCCTGAAGTTCACTCCAGAGGAGCTGGTGCTCTACTGTCGGGACATGAGAGTCATGTGCTTCCTGTTTGACCGCCTGACCCCCGATGCGCAGGTCATAGAGGTGTGTCCTGATCTCATTGGTTTATGACAGCAGTAATACACACACTGGGACATGACGCACATTCTGCAGGTCCAGAGTCTCATCAGAATCAAAGAGTTGATGTTTACATCAGCTGTTAGCTCAAATTTAATATCTGTATTGGTCCGGATATCGAAAAAAAATCTAGATCGGGTATCAGTGACAACGTGCCCAATCCATAAAGGCAGATCTATGCAGTCTAACTCTATGCTTTCTGCTCTGAGTGATGTCATACTTTATTTATTTTTGCATTGTATTTAAAATTCCTAATTATACTTCCTGGACCATTTTAAAGAAAGTTTGCTGCATTTTATTTATTGCATATTTGACCGAGGTAGTGAACCTGTTGTTTTTGTCAGTTTCAGTTTTAGAAACATTTAAAGTGAATTGCTTTTCTGTATCGGCCGATACTAAACCTCAGATATTGGTATCGGAAGTGTAAAAAGTGGATTGATGCATTCCTAATCTTTTCCTTTTTTACTATTCAGCACTGATAAATCAATACTTTCGGTGTTTTCTAGAACAGTTTCATAGCCCAGCCTCTTCCTGTGTGTGTTTGTGCACCAGATTGAAAGCGCAGGTTTCTTACCACTCTGTACATCAGCCATATCAGAGCCGCAGCATGAAGCAGCTCATCAGTGTCGTAGCCCCTCTGATTTGCCTCAGGTCTTCCTGACGACCTTTTGTCCTCCTGACCGGCTCTCTTGGTTCCCCTCCTCAGATAACTTACACCATCGCCAAGACCTACCAGCCTCTCAAACCCGGCTCCGTTTTAGCCTTCCAGAACGCTGCCCTGGGGAGTGTAGGTGAGTGGTTTACTGCCCGCAACCGCTCCAGGTCCTTCCTGGAGCCAGTCCTGTCCATTTACAGCTCAAGGATGAATGTATTGATGTTATATTCATTTGGTCTTTTTAATGATTCATTTGAGCCATCATTCTTCTGGGGTGAAATAGTTGCACAACTACAGAGAAAAACAAGAAACGTCTGGGTCCACAAGTGGGAATTTAATTGGGTTTTCTTTCTTTAATCCACACAGAGTTAAAGTTCACAGTTAAAGTTATACCATTAGTTTCAAAAGTATTCATGCAGCCCCCCCTAATATGTGCTTAAATATCCCTTTTGCATTCTTTTTGTAGCCATTTTGGTGTAGCTGCTTTCATATTTGATCATGCTTCTTGGCAGAAATTACACAAATTATCATGGCATCGATGTCTAAAACGTTTAATGTTGAGGCTGGAGCTTTGAATAGATCTAATTTTTTGTCTATTTCTAACTCATATCATGCATGTATGCTTAAAGAGTCATCATGAATGGTGATGCTGTAGGCAGGAATATTTTCTGTTTCTGTTTCTGTTGATTACATTTTTACAACATTTAAATTTTCACCATTGCACACCTTGGGGTTTCCATAGCGATGCTAGCCCAGCCAACAACTACCATCTTGTTTGACAATTGTGTTTTACATCTTCTTTTTACTTTGACTTTGAATCCAAGTCATCTCACAGAACAAATGATTCAAATAAAAAGCAGTTTTTAAAAAACATATTTCCAGTCATTATAATTGTTTAAGAACAAAAAGTGAAGGATAAAAATCACCTGAAATCAAATTTGGTATAAAAAAAAAATCTGAGCTTTTATTTTTGACCATTTTGTTGCCATGGCTACACATCATGACAGCTGTCTAAATAGCTCTGTCATGTGACTACAGATGACTTTTACTTCCTGGTTGAGTGTGAAGGTGCTGATTTTCGAGTTCATGTTTCTCCTTTATCTTTTATGGTTTTTCCCTTTCATCCACATTTGAGCTTAAATCTGTAATCATGGATATTGAAATTCAGTTAACAAACTAACAAAATAATAAATCATGTTTTTATTCCGTTTCAACGTCTCATTCGGTCTCTTTGAAGCATTTTATAGTTTTCTCACTTTGGGTCTAAAGACAGAATGTACAAAAATCTGTGATCGCGGTTCGTCATCCGTCTGCGTGTCATTCCCACCATCTGCAGCACCGCCTGGATGCGATGCTGCAACTCTCCAACTTGTGGAGAATGTAAAATTGGAAACATCAGAAAATCTGTGCAGACCATAATAACACACAAAGCTCACATCGTCTCAAGTTGCAGATATTGGAAACGTTCTCTTAGGAGGCGGGACAATGAAAACATTGGCTTTGAAACCGTAACCATGTGGAGGAGATCTGTTGAAACTGACATCGATTTGAAGATTAAACCAACATAACTAACTATATAATCATGCTATCAAAGAGCAGGGGTTATTTTAATATAGACCTCAGAAGTTTGTTGCAGTTAAAGACATTTTTAAACACGCTGCTGAGTGCAGCCGCATATGGAAACATGAGCCCCTCCCTCTGTGCTGTATATCAGGGTATGCTAAAGCTACGCTACTCTGGCCGCTCTGGCTGACTGTCAGCTCTTGGATTAATAATGCAAGCCCCCTTCAGCAGCAAGTAGTTAAATGACCTGGAGTTCAACTCTGCCCTAAGGGGTCAACTGTGTCCATTCCAAGTCTGATACAATATTCAAGAAACATTAAATGGTGGTCTGACATTGAGAAAGTAATATTTGAACAGTTTGTTTCCTCCACATTTTACTGGATAACCCAAATAGTTTGTGGCACATTTCATTGCAACACTTTTGTATCAGGAGGATCTGATGTCCTGTCAATGACTCGGCACAAGCCCAAATCATCAGCCAGCCTCCACCGTGCCGATGTGCTGTTTGGGTTCCTCCAAACACGGTGCTGTGCATCACGGCCAAACTTCAGTCTAATGTGTCCAAAAGATGTTTTTCCTGAAGTTTTATTGTTCATTCAGATGCAGGTTTGTGAATTTAAATCACCGGCAAACTTAAAATATTAATATCGGCCCAGTTTTACTTATTCTACATCCCTAAGAAGCTTGTGTGTGTGTGTGTGTGTGTGTGTGTGTGTGTGTGTGTGTGTGTGTGTGTGTGTGTGTGTGTGTGTGTGTGTGTGTGTGTGTGTGTGTGTGTGTGTGTGTGTGCGTGTGTGTGTGTTTTTTTTGTTTGTTTTGTATGTTGGAATGCTTTCTTCTAGGAAGATTAAAAATCTTTTGTAAATAATATTTTTCTCAGTAGAGATTCTTTAAATTGTTCCTCCTTTAAAGCAGAACTAAGCCCCAAATCAACTTCTTTTTTTTCCTTTGGAGAAATTATCCAAGTTGAACCATGGGGGAGATTTTTATGTTTCTGCCCAATTTTTGACATTTTCGTGTAAATTTGTTAAATTCTTCAGTATTTAACATAAAACCGTTTCAGTGCTGCCCTCTGCGGGTTGATCAGTGGCTACTGCAGTTAAATTTTTTATTGGTTTCAAACGGAGCCGCTTGGTTGATGTCTGAGCTACTGAGCTCTGGATTCTGGTATAAAACTAACTCACTCAGATATGCCCCCCGGTGGCGAGTCAGGAGCTGGTACAGCGACTGTGACGATCATTGATGCATTAGCACTGAATTATAAACTTTGAATTTAAATTATGAAAAAAGGCCCACGTATTTCAAGTAATATTTTAATTAGTGTAAATAAATATTTTACACTTTGATGAACGTTTTAAGAATAATTCAGAAGTATTTCTTGAGCGCTGGAACAGATCGTTCAGTAACGATCCCTGCGCTTAGCCACGCCCCTGAGCGTCTCTTGGCTCCGCCCTCTCTGGCGTTTATCAAAATGTTGCCGGGGGCGGGGCACATTTTGAGCTCATTGCTGCAAAGTCATTGCTGTTGCGTTTCTTATTGTGTCAACTCACTCAGCAAACTCCTAAAATCCCTTTTTATTATGAAATAAGCCAAATTTTACACAGAAACTCCAGACATGTAAAGTTGTGTACTTTCTTATCACAACTGTATAAAACTGAGAAACAGAAAATGGTGATGTAATCTAATTTAAATACTATATCTGCTCTCCTCTTCAAAGTGTCACAGATAATATTTGAATAAAAAAAATCCAAACCTTGTGTTTGCATCGCTTTTCCTCCTCCAGAAATGAAGCAGTTCCTAAGCAACCGCCGCCGAGACTCCCACATGAACTGGTTTGAATCCGCCTCGGACTGGGAGCAGGAGCTGGAACGCTGCGGCGCCACGAGCTGGAGGGTCAGCTCCGTCAACGACCGCTTCGAAATGTCGAACAGGTAAAACCTCAGGTTGTACAAACGAGCTGAACACAGGGAAAACGAAGCAGAGACAGACAGACGGACGGCGCCTCAGGCTCTGCTGATGTGTTTTTAACATGAATCAACCGAAGCCGTTCTCTCTGCTTCCTGACAGCCTGTCGAAGTTCATCGTCGTTCCTCAGAAGGTTTTGGACACAGAGCTGAAGAAGAGTTTCGCCCACTTCAATGAAGGCCGGATACCTGTAGGCTTCACAAACACCCTTTGATTCACAACGCCGCTTCTGAACATGTTGTGTTTTTAACGTTGTGATGTGTTGAAGTGGTTTGCTGACGTTCCAGCTTCTCGTTAACATTCTTTCAGGATGAATTAATTGTTTTTGTGGAAAGTGTTACGAGCCAGGGTGACGCTCTGGTTTTGGTTTGTTGCAGCGATGGTGCTGGAGGCATCCCAGAGGCAGCGACCTGCTGCGCATGTCCAGCTTCCAGAACAACATCTACCACGAGAAAGACGACATCAGGTCTGGGAACGCAGCGCCATCTGTTTAATCAGGACTGTTTGATCACAATAAACTCTGGCTTGGCTGTAGGTTGGGTAACGTTTAGGTTTGTTCGCCTCTTGTCTTGGTTTGGGAGGTTTTGCTTTAAATATCTACTCTGAAAAATAGAATGGAGCTCCAACTTAAAAATTACAGGCAATCGAATTAAGGTTGTCCAACTTACTTTATTTACGCTTGTTTAACATGACAACTTAATAAACTTAGTATATTTACTTGGATAAACTTAATTTGATTAGTTGAAACAAACGAACACAGTTCTTTTTAAGCTGGATCACCTGTTTTTTATGTGTATTAAAAGTCTAAAAATGGCTGTTTAGCCTCCAGGAAACTATTCATTCAGTGAAGATGAGTGTTTTTGTTCTGAACAACAATTTAAATCGAAGCACAAGCTTTTATTTCAGCTAAATAAGCAATCAGATCAAATAAATCTCTGATTTGAACTGTCTGTAACAACCACATTCCTTTTGCTAAAAGCTATCAGCATTTTATAACATATAACTGATTATTACACAACAATATTTAAAATGGTAGACGTTGCTTTATCTACTGATGATGCTGTCAAACATGAGTGAAATGGAAAATCACCTCACCACAGATTACAGCTTCTTTAATTTAGTTTTTTAAAGTCTTTTAGCTGATCTCTATCTTCCTTTCTGTCAGGTTTACTGCTGACTGTCGTGTTTTTACTCTGCAGCTGGAGTTTATTTCTGTCCCCGTGTTTAGAAGAAGCTCAGATAAATTTTATCTGAACAGGAAACACATTGGAACAGCTGAAAGCCACAAGCTACTTATTAAAGCCGTAGATTAAAAGCTGCTTAGAGTCACAGCAGCAGAATCTAGTTTAGACGCTCTCTTCTTATGTCCCTATTTATGAACAACTTCCTGCTGTGACTGGAGACACCACAGAAGAAGAAATTACACAGAATTTTAAAAAAATCATTACTTATAAGCCAGGTGAGGAAAAACTGAGTCCACCTCATGATTGCAGAACCACTTTAACCCACGATGGCTCTGATTGGCCTCCTTCTGTGTGAGGTTGTTGAGCTTTTCTCGTCATTTTGCTGGTATTTTGACCCTGATGTTCAATCTGACTTTGCTTCAGGTCAGCAACGTTCCCAGATATTAGTTTCTGTCCAGCTTTTCGGTCAAGTTTAGGTCATTGATTATTTTTTTCTCAAGGATTCTGCCATGTTTGGCATCATTGTCAGCTGACCTCAGATTTGAGGAAACTTAAGTTTTATAAAAAGAAGTTTTCTCCTTCAATACTTAATCTTTTTCTTCTGTCCTGTCACTAATTTTAACATTTATGTTCATTATGTCTAAAATCTCAGAATTTACAGAGGGTGTACTTTCTTTATTTCTCTTGTAACACACCAAAGGTGAGCTGCTTGTAAAGTAACCCAGTGTGGCGTTGTGCTCTGCAGGAACCTGGAGATGGTTCTGTTTGGTTGTCAGTCGTCTCTGTGTGTGGTGGTGGAGCTGGGCGACGAGCTGCCGTCACCCGCCGACATCCAGCTGGCTCACAGCCGCCTGCGGGCCCTTTGTCTGGGAGGTGGGCTCAGACACACACACTCACATCCACACACACTTGGCTTTCTATTGACCTCCATTCATTTCTACTGCACCAAAACTCAATTCACACCTTAGTCCTAAACCTGACCCATGAGCCAAAAACACCATTTGTCCCCACAACGTAATATGCGTCAGGAAAATTGTCCCCATAAAGTATTAAATACATGTTACACCTGAACCAACATGTGTGCAGATGGCGCAGAAAACCAAATCCATAAATCTGTGTGATGGAAGTTAACCAATTTTCCAAAGCTCTTACATTTCAGGACGATTTCAATAAAACTGATAAAACTAGAAGGTTCCTGAGGTATATTTACAACATAAATGTACGTTTTTTTAAATTTTTTTATTTTAATGTAAAAGAGTAAAAGAAATTCTACACAAACTACACAAGTTCACTTATGTGATTCAAACCGAACAGGTGGGAGTCATTAGCTTGTTGGGGGCGATAAACTATGTTCTACCACATGTTGATGTTCATACATGGTGAGTAACAACATATTGGAAGCTAGTTCTGTGTTAGCATTAGCATTAGCTTCTGCTTATTAGCATGTTCAGTGTTAGTGAAACTGTCTATGTTAGCTCTTTATGGTTAGCGGTACATTGCTAATGACGTTATTGGAAGTAACTTTATTAAGAAAAAAATGTTTGAATATCGCTTTAATTTGCATTTCTGAAACAAATTTCCAGTTATGCAAATTGCGTTATCCCAAAAAGTTCATTCAGATAGCAGAAAAATAAAGTCAAATAGACCTTTCCCTTTTCCTTCTTTGGCAGATATGATTTATTGGAGTCATATACAGTAATCTTGTCTTCCTGCAGCAGATTAGGAAGACAATTGTTGTTAAAGTATGTATGAAACGCACCCAAGAACAGTATGAAAGGACAAAATGGTTTAAGGCAGAAAGATGACTGAATTTATCTGGTACAAAAAGAGCAAAAGTGCAAAATGGTCTGTGTGACCTTCAACCCTTCGTACAGCTGTTAGATTTGAGTTCACAAGTTGACAGAGTAACAAAGAGCCCAGCAGTGTGTTCCTCCTCAGCTTCACATTCTCAACTGCCATCCGTACTCTCACAGAAACGGTGTGTGAAGGTCGCTCTTTATCGCAGCTCACACATTTATCAGCTCTGTGTTTTGTCTTGTTTCACAGCACACAGCTCTCTGCTGTGGGAAAAAAAAAAACACCCACACATGATTTCAGTCGGTTACCGGGAGGATTTAGTCGTACATAATGAAACTAGATGCTCTGATTGGCTCAGCTTTATGTGGGTTTTATTCCTCGTATAACTGTTGATGAAGTGGGATCAGATCTGAATGTTTTCGTGTGTGTGTGTGTGTGTGTAGTTTCTGGGTTCTGAGGTCATGTTTGGGTTTCAGATATCTCCTCGTCTGTGTCGGTGCCTGATGATAAATGGTTATCCACGCTGGAGGGAACGCACTGGCTGGACTACATCAGGTAAAACCTCACAGTCTGCAGATTCTTTCAGCTTTCAGAAGCTTTTTGCTCGTTTGGGTGTCATTATGTAAAAAAAAAAACTACAGCTCCCATAATGCACCAGGCATGCAGCATGACAGCAGTTAATCTTCCAGACATTCGGCTCGCCTGCTACACTGTGAAGAGATTCGGATATTTTTCTCCTGGAAGGAAAATCAAACTTTTAGATTCAGTATCAGACCTTCAAGCTTCCTTCCTTTTCATCCTTTCATCCTGTCTTCCCTCTTTTCTTCCTTCTCCCTTTTTTCCTCCTTTTCATTGATCAAAATGTTCTGTTTCTTTCCAGTTCTCCTTTCATCTGTTCATTGCTTCCTTCCTTCTTTCCAAACTTCCTTCCTTTTGTCAATATTTCCTTCTTCCATCTGCCCTTCCTTCAGTCTTTCTTCTCTCCTTTCTTCTGGTAAGGTTTCTTTCTTTCCTTCCTTCTTCTCCTCTTTTAGTCTGCTGCTGCATCTTATCGCTGCCGTTGCATTTTAGGAAAATAAAATTTAATTATATATAACTACTGACAACATATGGATGAGAGATATGAGGCAGCATCTCTATTATTATTATTATTATAGAGATAAAAAACACACAGATTTAGTCTGTTTGGTTGTTTTGGTTGAGGTTTACGTTCAGACCAGCAGAACCAGAGGCAGAATATTTCCTGCCTACTGAACGGCTCCAGGGTTCGGTTTTCGCTCTGGAAGCTTCTTAGAGAAGCAGAACCAGACAGAAATCCTCCAGGAACCTCAGGAGAGAGCAGCTGCTCAGTCAGCATCGTTTCACTCAAAGCTGCAAATATTTCCTTTTTACTCCAACATAAACACTCTGGGGAATGTCGCTCCTTCACCTTTCTGTCTCTGTGTGTGTGCGTGCGTGCGTGTGTGTGTGTGTGTCTCCAGGTCGTGTCTGAGGAAGGCGTCAGAGGTTTCCTGTTTGCTGCGCAGCGGTCACCTGACTGTGGCCCTGCAGGGTGAGTCACATGACGCCGGACCCCGGCTCACATCATTCAGTCCATTCATTATTCACGCCAGTCCTCCTCATTAAAGCCACATTAGGGCTCGGAGTGAAGTAGCGCGTTAGCAGGAACAACCACACTCCACTGGACCTACATGCACAGTTAAAGGCCTCCAAACAAAAGATACGCAGCGACCGCTGCTTCACCTGGCAGGTAAATCCACACCACGGCGTCTTACTGCAGGCTTTATCATTTGATGTGACTTAGTTTAGCTTCTGAAGGAGACACTCAGAGTTAATTTAATTTAAGCTTCACTGGTTCAGATAAAAAATCTCCTATTTAACCACCTTCTGCTGTTAATCAAAATGTTAATCAAATTTTTCATGTGTTGATGTGAAAATTATTGTTTTAGCTGCAGATGCTTCCTTTGCTAGCGTTCACTAAAGGAATGCTGTTACTGCATTTTAGGCAAGAACATTTTTTATTATTATTTTAAAAGGGACTGAATTGTTTATTTGTATTTTATAAAATAAGTGTAAGTGGTTAAATGAAATATCAGTAGAATGTGCCAATTTATTTTATCCAATTAATCGACAGAATAATCGATTAGTAGAATAATTGTTAGCTGGAGTTCGAGTTTAGATTCACAGACTTTACAAACACTGAGCTGCTTGGTCAGAATGGAGAGAAGAGCATTTACATGGATCGACGCTCTGAAAACACTGTGTTAGCTGTTGAGCATGGTGGTGGCTACGTCATGATGCGGGGCTGTTTTACTGAACTGATGCTTTTCTCAAAATGGATTAAACGACAAAAGAAGAGGGCCGCCTCAAATCAACATTTCCTAAAACCTGGATCCGCATCAACAAACCAACCAGAGCCATTTAATTGAAAGTTCTTCCTTAGAAGGTTTTGTTTGTGTTTCATTATAATCCAAAGTGATCAGAGGTGTCTGCTGATGACAGCGTCCGCATGCATCTGTCCTTGGAGCATTTTTCTGGATCTCTGGAGGTTTTTCTTCACTGCTTGTGATCACTGCTTGTACTTCACATGCTTTGAAAATGAAGACATAGAGTGACCATTACGGCTTTGTGAGATCATGTTGGAACTCGTTAGACAAACATGTTTGCTCATTTCTCACCATCTGCTGTGGCAGAACAAAAACACCCAGTGACACAGACGCAGTTTGTCATCCTGCAGACCTGTGATCAGCTGTTTTCCCCCTCTGGTGTTTGTTCCTCTAATGCTGCTTTTTGGAGAAACTGGCTTTAAGCTAAACCTTTATGCTGTGCTGTGTTTCACACCAGAGGTGGAGGACCGGGACATGAGCTGCGTGGTGTCCAGCCTGGTCCAGGTGATGTGCGACCCCCACTATCGGACCCAGCAAGGCTTCCAGGGCCTGGTGCAGAAGGAGTGGGTGATGGCCGGCCACCGCTTCTACAGCCGCATCAACTACCACCGAGAGAGCGACAAGGAGGAGGTGAGGCTCCACAACTGAAAGCAAGTTGGGGATCCCAACATCACCTCGACTCTCCATATTCTCTCTCCTCTTATGGCGTTTTAGTCCGATTCACTGGGTTTGATTGGGAACCAAAACTGTAATGTTTGTTAGATTTTCAGCTCCTGCTGTTCTCATTCAGACATCAAACCCTTTAAAAAACCTGTTCACTCCCCTCGCCTGCGGGGGCGCTGCTCCAAGAACTACTGAAGGAAATGACACAAAAACCTCTGAAGAAGAGAAGACACTGTTTTGGTCCACATCAGAGTTTGATTCACAGAAAACGAAGCGAACCAGATTTGTATTAAAGCGGACTAAACGGGGCTGATGTGAACGCATCCTGATTCTCTCCCTGTCCTGCAGTCTCCGGTCTTCCTGCTCTTTCTGGACTGCGTCTGGCACCTGTGGTTCCAGTTCCCGTCCCGTTTCCAGCTGACAGACGACTTCCTGTTGGCCCTGCACGACAGCGTCCACCTGCCGCTCTTCTCCACCTTCCTGTCAAACTGCCAGCGGGAAAGATGCAAACGCTCCCAGGTACTGAACACGTGGGACAAACTCCTCCATCCTGCCCAGAACTACGTTTTGACTTTTTTTTTAACTCTTGGCAGAACGTCGGCCAGTTGTACACGCCTGTTAACGGCTGGAGGGACATGCTGGGTCCGGACTCTTCCTCGGACACGTCGGACCCGCCGCTGCCTCCGGTTTGGGACTGGGCCCTGCAGTACAGTCGGGAGAGGCGGGACGGCTTCGTCCAACCCGTCGCCCCGACGCCGCCGCTCCAGCCGCTGCTGAATGGAAACCTCAACACCAACCTGGACACACACAGGGTAAAGGCTCTGAGCACCGACACCTGAACAAGAGCTGCTAACATGTAGCTTTATCACAATATTTTGTGGTATTGTTGTGATAACAATAAAAGCAGCAAAACTAGTTTTTTAGGTAACTTTATAACTGTGACTACATGACACAGCAAACACAAATCCTGCTCTAGAGAAACATTCCCATCTATAAAGCTCTTCTTTAGGACACCAGGCAAAGAAAGAAATGTGATTTATGTCGCTACACGCTTCAAGGACAGCCTTTTGAACAAAATCTACAACAACTAATGAAAACTAAACTATAATAAAAACTAGCAAACACACTAAAAACTGATTAAAGCTAACTGAATTCGACAAACAAATTCAACGGTGTGATAAATTCTCAGCCCCAGCTGCTGGCAGCAGCACATCCTGTTCTTGAGACCACAGCTCCCTCTAGTGGTGGACGTAAAACAGCCACTGTGCTTCACCGAGCTGCAGCTGAGCTCCACAGCATCAATGTTCACTGAGACACATGAACTGTTTCTAAAATGGACCTTGGATTTATATCAACCTTTATTTATTCAGCCAGGATCAAAGCGCATACTTAGAGTAACTACTTATCAGCAACTCTTCAACAACAGCATATTTTTGAAGTAGGATATATTTATTGGTTTATTTATTGTTCACCTTTCTTACCACCATCTGAATGATTTTGTGTTTTTAACCTCCACTGGTTGAAGCAGGAGAATTTAGTGCCATAACCTCTGATTAATTATGAATTGCTGTTATTTAGTTGTTTTTTATTGTGACTGACTGTAAAATTATGAGCCCATTTGAACACGAATAAAGATCTGAATCTGATGGACAATAAACTAAAAAAGGAGAAATAAAAAATCTGCTTTTTTATGTGTAACATGTAGTTGATGGAAGATTATTAATCTGAATGGAATGAAATATTGTTTCGATTTGATTAAATTAATGTCATTTGCTAAGATTAAACTATTAAACATCACCAGAAAAAAAGAATGAAGCAGAATGCATCATGGGTAGTATCTGCAAAGATACATAGCAGTTAATGTTGTTTTATGTATCATTCCGTAGTGTTTTTTTTATTATGTGTTTATTATTGTGCTTTAACATCAGCCTAACAAATCACTGTAATCTCATGTACATTTTTATAAATACGTATTTATGCGTTTTTAACAATGACCTTGAAGTTGAAAATGTAAAGTTTTTACATTGTCCTGCTCAGAGTTGCTGCTGCTGTTGCTCTTCTCTGTCAAATCTTTAAACTTTCCTGTGTGTTTGTGTCGCGGCCCCCCCAGCTGGCCGACGCCGGCCCCGGCTCCGTGTTCCTGCTCTCCCGCGGCGCCTTCACCTGCCCCGCCAACCTGCCGCCCTGGCGCAGCGGCGGCTCGGGCGCCTACAGAAAGAGCCACCGGAGGGCGCTGTCCTGTGAGAACGTGCCTGGCCTGGAGCGGCTGCTGAAGGCGTGGGCCCTGACTGAGCTGCCCCAGAACACGGCCGCCGCCTCGGGGCCCAAGGGGCCCCTGGATCCGTACGAGCCGCTGCTGCCCCTCCTGATGGGTCCCTGCATGAGCCTGTGGAGGGAGTGCTACCTGCGGGGGGCGCTGCACGCTCAGGTACGTGCAGGACTCTGTGAGAAATCCAGCAGATGACGTCGCCTCTTATAAATGCAGATGAGTCGGACCTGCTGGTCAGTAACTGCCAGAGCAGAGCGGAGGCTTCGTGGTGCGTCTAACGCCGTTTCCATGGCGATGATAAGAATAGTCCAGGCCCATGTGGGCGGATGCCGTCACCTACTGCACACAAGCTGCAGAGGGAAGCTATTAAACTGCAGAGGGATCCACTTCATGTTACAGGAAGTGATTATGAAACGTTTTGGAGCCTTTTAGAGATTTTCCTGAAGTTATGAGAGGAACACAAATCATCAGTGACACAAGAAATGGACCGAATGGTCTGTGTGTGTTAGGTTTAGGTTCTGGATGATTCACAGGATGAACATCACTCTGAAAACTCGGCTAATCCACTGAAAAGGAGGTAAAGCCTGGAAACGTCTAAACTCAGGGTCTAGCACCTTTAGCTCTGATTCTCCTTCTAATCACAAAAACATAAAAATATGCAACAGGATTTTTGACAAGGGAAGTGATTTTGAAAATGAAGAGATTTGAAAATCTCTTCATGAATCCATAAAATCCATGACTTCCTTTTTGTTTGTTTTTGTTTTTCTGAACAGAAATTTTTGTCCTAGAACTTGTAAAGTTCTGTTTTCAGTCTGAGTAAAATCAGTTTTATGTTTAAATCTCAGAGATGCAAAATGAAAAGGAACTTTTCACTTTTTTTAGAGGTTGAGCTCAATAAGATCAAATAAATTTCATAAATTTTCAAAGGTTCTTTGTTTACTGCCAACCAGATTTAAAAGAAGTTTTTATTTGCCTTGTTGGAGCAAACCAAACCACGATGCTCCTGAACTGCTTACTAATAATTAGCAAGAGAGCTAATGATGAAGCTAATAATGATTAGCTTCTCTAACGGCGTTAGAGAAGCTAATCTGCTAATGCTGCAGGTGTCTTAACTGTTTCCTTTATCAGGGTGAAATCAGTCTTCGTCTTCGTTGGGTTTGAAATGAAAAAAGCCTGGTGGGTGTGAAAAGCTGCTCTGACTGTCTGCTGGTGCTACACACTGTTATCTTTATCCAGCTGCACTGATGCATGCAGCATTTCTATACATAAATATGAGAGCTGTGGTAATTAATATTGCCTGTGTGGTGAGGGCGAAGAATTTAAAGCAGCTGCTGTTTAAAGCTATAAGCTGTTTCTGGCCTGAGATGAAATGATAAACTCAGATCTCTGCTGTCCATAGAAACGACCATTAGAGCTCCTCAGTGATCTTAATCTAAACTAATATTTTAGTTTTTTCACCCTGGATTTAATGCAGATTATCTTTGTTGCTGTTTTTTGCAGAATCAAACCATTCTCAGTGCGTTTTATTCCATTTTTTTGTGTCAAACCAACACCAAGCAGAGCATAAATGTCAAAAGGAGGAACAAATTACACATAATAATCAAAAATATGATGTGCATTAGTATCCAGTTCTATGCTGGAACCCTATTATTCACGTTTCTGGTACACATATAAATCTGACACATGAGCTACATCTGCTAACAGCAGCGATGAACAACAAAGCTGCTTCTCTGAGGGTTAATGTCGCTTCAGAAAATGATCTGATGGGCTCTGGGAAAGATCACTGTCGTATTAAAGTTGTGCTAAAAGGAGCTACCTTATCGACGAAGCTTTTCCAGCCTAAAATAGCAGCAGGACAGATGTCCACAATGCTGACGTCAGCATCCGCAGTTCACATTTATAATAAAGTTCCATGAATGATCAGCGGTTCACAGGAAAGCTGAACTTTGCACCAATCTGATGGTTGAATAATTTAAAAAACAGATTAAAAACAGTAAATATCTTTGCTGTTGAGCTCAGGTGTCTGTAATTTAGCTGCAAAGTGTTTTTGAATTGGAAATGTTATCAATGTATGGTTTTCGATTAAAATGCTATTAGTTTATTACAGGTCCTGTAATAAATTGGTTTTATTTCGGGGTATCGGGACGGACTGACCCTCTCTCTGTTCTCAGGCCTTCTCCCACCCGGTGTCGGCCAACCGGCCCCACCCGGTGGACCGTCTGGCCCAGGAGGTGCAGCAGCTCCGGGACCAGCTGGCCCAGCTCTCCCCCCGCGCTGCTCCCGACACTCTCACCGTGACCCCTGACCCCCGGCGACCCGACACCAACCTGAACCAGAGCGCCAACAACAGCACCTTCCTTTACTCGGCGCTCCGGCCCAAATCCACCCCCCCGCCTACCTCCACCAACCAGCACACCTCCAGGGGCCCGCCCTCCGCCTCGGCGCCGCCACCCAGGCCCACCAGGGACGGCCCCAAACACTCCTTCCTGTTCGGACACTCGGCGGTAGCAGAAACGCGGTCGGACCCTCGCTACCATCCGCCGCCCGGCGCCACCAAGCTGCCTAAAAGCAACGGCTCGTCGCTCACTTCCTGAGATCCAGGAGCCTGTGAAACCAGTATGAGACCCATGTGGTCCCGTTACGTGTGACAAACGGGCCTGGAAGGAGAACTCTGCTCTGTGCTGTACAGACACACATCCGTTTTCTACTTTTTCTTTCAAATGAAATCAGACTCAACAGACATGCAAAAAAAGACCCAGAAATGAAGCCGAGGAACAGCCGGCGGTTTATCTTCAAAGTGACTCGGTTCTGTTCCCACACTGCTTACATGAACTGGGAGGCTGCTGGACTGGACCGGACCGGACCTGTTCAGTACAGTCAACCTCTACGCTGTGTGATTACTCAATATGCAAACAGATTTGTTCCTGTCGACGGTTTCTGAAAGCCCCCGGTGCTTCAACCTCTGGCTTCAATGAGGAATTTAGGACATGAGATCTATTTTTGGTCTCGTATCCCTCCGCCGCTGCAGCGACGGGACCTACTTTCACTCCACAGTATTAAATGTGTCTGCAGGCAGAGCTCGGATCGTCTCACAGCCAGAAGAGTCCGATTTAGCTTCTCTCGTCGCATCATGTTGTAGAAATCTGCCTCCAGGACTTTTTCGTTTTTCTAAAACTGAAGTCTGAATTTTTATATTTAAATTTCGTCCTTTATCTATCATTTTCCACAATTCATCTTGATCACTTTACTGCTATTTTTTTTTTGTAAGTATTTTCTGGTTTTGAGTTCCAGCCTGGTTCATTCTAGGCTTCATACATCTACATTACCACCTACATAATCAGCTGCCTCGCTCATCCAGATAAAACCAGATGATTGCACAAGTATTTGGAGGCAAATCTTGTAAAATTGTCTGGAAAATTATGGAATTTCATACTGAAAGATGTTGGTGATATAGTTCTGAGTGTTAATTAGCAATTCTAGATGTTTCATGTGGAAAGGAGTAATTTCTGATCAGGTTAGTGTTTTTCTTATAAGAGGCCAGTATTGGGAGCAAAGGGAAGCTTTGTTTACATTTTAATTTTTCTGTTTGTTTCAATTTGAAGTCGGAAACGTTCCACCAATAATTAAAAAAAAAGTTTCTTAATTTGAAAGCGGGATAACAGCCATCAGTCCTGATCTCCTGCCGGACGGTACCTCAGTTAATTACTGTAAATATTCATCAACACAAAAGCACTCAGCTTGCCAACCTGTTTGTCTTCCCTAGAAACGCGTCGCTCCCGTCATGGAAAGTTTCACCCCTGCTGCTCTGTTTTCATCTGTTATTTAAAGTTTTTGGTACGGACGTTGTTAAAAATTTGCCAGATGTAAATATTATTTTTGGGGGTTTTTTTGTACCAGCATGTTTTGCTTGTGATGAACAAAGCGTTTCTCATTTCTGCTCATGAAAACATGAATCTCCCCGAATAAACACGTTGTCGTACACAGGCTCACGAACTTTATTTTTTAACAAAATAAATACGTACAAAATGATCTGGAACACTTTAAAGTAGCATGGCGCCTTTACAGTAAAATCAGGATTAAAAACCGACACGCAGGATAAAACCGCTTTAAGAGTTCATGTGCAAATGAAAAAGGTGAATACTGACAGTAAACATCCACTTCAGCTCATGTGACGTCTCCAGGAACGACTCGCGAGGCGTTTCGTTGAACACTTTGGGATGAAATGAACGCCTTCTTCCACTTTTATCGTGCTGAACTCTCCACCCGTCTCTGGAAAAGCATCCTGGTACTTGCCGAGCATTCTCATTCGATTCAGCAGGTTACCGTAAAAAAACAAGCAAGACAGACGACATAATGTGGAATGACCGACTTTAGTCCGAAGTGAGCTTAATGGCAGAGGCAGTGCATTCAGAGCTGAGGAAATCTGAAGTCCAGCATGTGAGGAAAGACTTTCACCCCCACCGACTCCCGGTGCACGGCTCCTGCAGGATCCCGCAGGGCCCGTAGAAGTACCCAGAGGAGGACGGGGCCAGGCTGCCCAGCTGCCGGATGGACTTGCACATTGGGCAGGGGTACTCGGACAGACCCTCAATGTCCTCAAAGGCCATGTTGACGATCTGGTCGCAGCAGGGGCTGCAGTAGAGGTGTCCGCACGAGAGGCGCTTGAGCCGCACCTCGTAGGTGATGCAGCACTGACAGTGCGGCAGGTCGGGCCCCAGCGACAGGGAGCCGGTCAGGGAGCTGCTCTCCAAGCTGCCAGCCTGGCTGGAGCTGAGCTTAGCGGGAGACCTGGGGGGAGACGGGAGAGACGGGGTTAACGCTCATTCATGGAGTCCCTCAGGGATGTGTCCTCAGTCCCATAACGATCTCACTTCGAATGGCCTGCTGATATAAATGATCAACAGTTAAAGTTTAATTCAGCTGTTTTCTCAGAACATAAGAATCGGCTTTTTGAAGGTTATTATGGACTGTTATTTAAAATATTTTTTGTTTTAAAGTCTTGAGGTTATAGGTCTGAATAACCCAGTTACCATCACTTAACCTACAGCTGTGATCCTAAAATTTCCTCCTTGTGACGCTTTCAGAGCTGGTTTATTCCAGCTGAGAGTCAATGTGAGGTAAAATGTTTTCAGTTATCAACAGATTACGAAAATCAATGTGTGCCTGGAAGTCATTCAGCTGGAAGCGAGATGAAATCTTACCTTATGGTTTCCGGCTCATTCTGGGTCATTTTCAGGATTTTATTATGTGTTTTAAAGGTATTAAATGGCTATGCAGTGGATAAAAGTATCATAAAAACCTCACAAAAGCTTGATTCCCAAACCCATCTATACATTTGTTTTGTTCCTTTACCCTGACTGACTGAATGAATGATGACCTCTTTGTTTTCCCAACTTTGTTGCAACATTCTTTCATTCTATTTTTCCACAAAATCTTTAGACAAAATATTATTTTGTTCCCTTAGCCATTATTAACCTGGGTTATGTGGGGTTCCTCCAGGCTCTGTTATCGGACCGCTATTATTCTACATCAAGAAGAAACTCTGATCCCCCAGCCAATCAAAGCTCTTAACACATATTGTCTATTAAATAAAACAAATAAGTGGTTCATAACGTCAAATTTGTCTTCAACAATGGGAGCGCTCTCCTAATCTTACCATGCGACCACTTGTGTTTTGCCATCTTGATGCGTTAAATTTATTTTAATGACATTCTGTAATTTTTACAATAATTGCATTGTAGATTGTTTTGTTTTCTGTTTATATTTGACCAAATGTGTAGAGTTAAGTTCACTTTAACTTTGCTGAGTTTTTATAACCTTTTGTTTCTTTTCAGCAAAACAAATTTTAAATTGATCCAATAAAAACAGCCAGTAGGAAAATTCTGCAGCAATGTTGATTAATATAAAAAACAAAGCTTCATATCATCTGTTTATCATTTTAATGTCTCAGGTAACTAAATGGAAAAATTTTGCACAGATTCCCCAAAGCTGTTGTCACACAGCTTCACGTTTCTGTGCTTCAGTCCTTTAGGGTCATAATATCCAGGATGAGTCGCTGACGTCTCAGACGTACGACTTTAAGGACATTACTAGAGGTAAATTAGGAAATATTTTACAGATGGTCACATATCATCCTTTAAGTAACGGCTGCATTCATCTACAGAGACGGGAGTTTTCTGCAGCAGTTCACCTGCTGATGTCGCCTCATCACTGATACCAAACATCTGTTAATGTTTGAGACGACGAGGCAGAAACTGCTGAGCAGAACCAGATTTTCCATCTCAGTTTCCCAGAATAACAGGTTCACTTGATGTTAGCACAAAGGTAACTCTGGGAGCAAATGTGTTCCTGCATTTTCAATAGATATCAGATGTTCTGATTGATCAAAAATTGATTTTTGAAGCATAACTTTAAGGTGGGCTGCTGAAACGACTACGATACCTTTTAATTTCTTGATACAAATGTAGAGTTATTAGAAGATTTCTGGTGGAGAACTGATTCCCTGCTTTAAAACAGAATAAATCCATTTGGACGATGAGGTGTGTGGTAAATTTTATTAATCACCAACAGAATCCTTGAAGCGAGCTGAACGCGTCTTCTCTCGTATTTAAATTCCTCTAACATTTTGGTCGATGTCGTCTTATATAAAAGGACGTTGAATCATAGAATCAGCCTGCAGGAGAGAAAACCTAACTGGTCAGACCTGAAATGAGCCCAGTCTGGGTGGAGTTAAAGGCAGATTGCACAACCGTGAACAGACTGTTGACAGTTCTGTGCGTTTAGGTGTGGAACTGGATGTTTCTGTGCGTTTCATCCATGAAGGGCTGCAGCAACAACCTGTTAGAAACAACACCTGAACATTCTGGGTCATTGTTTCTGTGCAGGATTAAGGCTAAATGTGAATATTTCTGGCTGGATTTCTGCATGATGCAGACCGTAATTTAAGATTTGATTGAATTTAGAGGCAGAAAGTGGCTCCATGATGCAGAGCTGGAGAAAATGAGAGCATCCTCTGACTTAGGAAACCTGTTGTCACTGCAGCTGAGAAGCGGGGGCCATATTTCCTCTAAGTGTTTAAGAAGTGAATCATTGTGCACGTCCTGTACTGACATTTAAATGATTCAATGGTTATTTTTAAGCAGTGAAATATGGTCATTTAAAGCTCTATGCATGTGGTGGACAGAGTTACGCAATAAAGGATTATCTTAAAATGACGGAACAAGTGGCTGAATATCCATATATGGGAATAAAAATATGAGCGAGCACTTTGGAAGCGACCAGAAACTGGTTTTTGTTTTTGCTTTTTTTTTTAGCTGCAAACGCCACCAGCTGCAGCCAGCTGATGGTTCCGGCCATTTCAGCCCGAATCCAAAGGAAGAATCAGGTGGATTACTGATGATGATGATGATGATGGGTAGGGATCTCACCGGGATGAAGAGGAGTCTTTGAAGCAGTCGAAGCTGAGCGCAGTGAGGATCCTCCACAGCAGATCCATGCCGGTTGCTCTCATGGTAACATCCAGGATCCAGCGAGCTGCTTTCCGACGAGCGTCATGTTGGACAAAAACAGCGCCGAGCCTCTTTAAAGGAGGACGCACGGCGGCGGAGCCCCACCTCCCCCCGTCCTGAGGAGGAAACGACCCGATCCGCCCCCCCGAACCCCCCTCCCCTTCCTAATGTTTCCGCTGAGAGGGATGAAGAGGATGTGCGCTCATCTTCATCATCATCTGCTGGTATTTCAGGAGAGGAACACAAAGCGTCGCTTTCTTTCTCGACCTCTCTGGCGCCTCTCAACACTTTTCTTCTGGCGTCTTCTTCCTCCTCCTCCTCCTCTTCCTCCTGCTCCTCCTCTTCCTCAGCAACAGCAGGGGGAGGAGGCGAAACTGAGGTGCTTCAGCTGCATCACGCGTCTCTTTTACCAATGAGCTCAAAGAGCAGCAGGAAGCCCATAAAATACACAAAGACCCTCATGTGCCTTTTTTTTTTTTTTTACTTAATAATTTTAGACTCATTTTTCACAGCTGCGCACATTTTAGCCAAACCATTTTTTTTCTTCAACTAAAACTGATCCCGGCTCTATAGTGTAATATATTACAATGAAATTGAATCTAAAAATTCCTAAAAATAAATAAATAAAATAAGAAAAGAAAAGAAGACAAGAAGCTTATTGGGATGAATAAATAAACATCCATCTGAGTGAACTTAAAAAGAGAACAAATAAACAAACAATATTCATTTTAATTTTTTTGGTTAAAATGTACACTGATCCTTTAAATTAATTAAAGTGCAATTGATTAAATATTTATTTAAAACTCCAGTTTATTTACTTTTGCTAAATTATTATCGGATAATTTAAGTGGAGAGAAAATTGCGTAACATTTTTAACTATAGTTATTAATATTCAGAACATGAATAAAGTGTCGGATAAGATGTGAATTAAATGGGGATTAAAATTAAAAGAGTAAGAGGAGAAAGATTCAATCTGAGCCCGAACAGACTCCAGCCAATTATTAGCGCTTTCTCTAATCTGACCACTAGATGGCGACAAACTCAAAGTAAATTTAAAGCGAGTTAGTTTCTCAAACGTTTCTTCTTCTCTGTGTCGGAGCAGAAAACCTCCGACTCGCTGCGCAGCGGAGCTGGGCCTGATTGTGTTACTTTGTACAGGAAATTAAAGTGAGCCTCAGAGAGACACGATGGTGAGCTAAACAGGAAGCCGCTGTAACACAGAGAATCACTGCATGGAAATAAACCAGAGCAATGAAACTTCACAGAACCCGGATGCTGATAATTAATCACCAACCTGTAGATGTGCTGTAAGTAATTGTTTGTTCTGTTTTACAATTATTTACCTGTAAAGAAAAAATAAATAAATTCAACTAAAATGGCCATTTGCTTTTGTTCATTTCCACCATCAGCAGCCTGCAGAGTTCTGCTAACTACAGAAATAACTTGCATAGACACAAAATAGGCTAAAAGATCTGAAAAAGCAACGGCATGAAGCTCAGAGGTCAAAGTTCAACAAGAGGAAAAAACAGCAACGAAACCCAAATCCAAGCAGAATCTTCTGATCAAAGCCTTCAGCAGTTCTTCTCTGTTTGGATCATCTCCATTGATTGTTACTGATCAAACTGTCTGTAATGAGCAGGAGAACCAGAACCACCAACCCGAGTTCTGATCAGACTGGCTGAGGTTACTGGTGTGGAACTGACTAAAGAGGCTTTTGGTGACATTTACATCTTGTGTTGTTTGCAGTGTTATAAGAGTTTCTTTGGTCATTATGGTCCACTGACTTCAGGCTGGACAGTTAGAAAACCAAAATGTGTTTTCTACATGTTCTGCATTCTTATGCGTTTTTCTGTCAACATATTTTTGTAGATGTTTGTTTGGTTGACAAAGGCAAAAAATAAAAATGTTGATTACCTCCTTAAGATAGAGACATAACACCAGTTTTAAAGTCCCTCCTCTGGCTCCCTGTAGCTCAGAGAATAGACTTTAAAATACTGATGTTAGTTTATAAATCTCTGAACGGTTTAGCACCACAATACATTAAAGATCTGTTATTACTGTACCAACCGTCTGGACCCCTCAGGTCTTCTGGTTCTGCTCTGCATCCCCAGAACCAGAACCAGACGAGGAGAAGCAGCATTCAGTTTCTATGCACCACAAATTTGGAACAAACTTCCAGAAAACTGTAAAACAGCTGAAACACTGAGTGCTTTTAAATCTCAACTTAAAACCACCTGGTTAGAGTTGCTTATGGCTAAATTAGGGTTAGAGTGCAGGTTTTGATGTCTTCCATGTTTTTATGTCTTTAATATTTTTAATTTCTTTTTCTTTCTTTTTGACGTTTCAATGATGTAATGCTTTTATTGTTTTTTTTTATTTTATTTTTTTTAATCTCTCTCTCTTTCTCACTGATTATTTCTGTTTTTATTTTAATTATGTAAAGCACTTTGAAATGCCTTGCTGCTGAAATGTGCTATACAAATAAAATTTGATTGATTGTTTGATTATTGCCCAGATTTTCCAAAGTGAGATGTGCATTTTCAATAAAGGCAAAAGAAGCAATAAAAACATAAAAGAAAAAAAAGTAAGTGTAAATTTCTGGTGTAGTATTGATTTTATTTTTACATTCATATTAAGAACGTAATAAAACATAAATAAATAAATCTGGGATATTTTTATTCATTTTTATTTGTATTACGGATGTAAATAAACAAATTAGATATTATTTTTGTCCATTTTACAAACAGTTTAGTCACAAAAAACCTATGAAAAAAATCTATTGTGATTTTGCTGCAGTTATCGATTCACTGAGACATCAGTGGATAGTCAGGGATGAAGATCTGGCTCCTCTTCATCTCCTCCTCATGAAACGAACAGGTTTCCGTTTTCCTTTCATCTCTAACGGAGCCAATTACAGGCACGAGCCCAGGCACGTGCCAGGGGAGCCTCGCTGAGATTGCATCACCAAACATTTGCAGCTGAAGCCCGGAGTCTCTTCATTTGTCTGAATAAGAAGATCTGGACTCTTTAGTGGTTGAGCAACCAGGCCGGGAGAGAAAAGAAGCGTCTTCACACATCCGGCCGCTCTGCTCGGTTCTGGTTCTGGTTTGTCGCTGAAACGAGCAGGAGGAGAGGAGGGTGTGTGTGTGTGTGTGTGTGTGTGTGTGTGTGTGTGTGTGTGTGTGTGTGTGTGTGTGTGTGTGTGTGTGTAGGTGTGTGTGTGTGTGTGTGTGTGTGTGTCCATGCAGGAAGGATGCTGTGTAGTAGAAAGGGAAGCGGGCGGGAGGGGGAGGAGTGAGCGGTCTCTACGTCAGGAGCCATCACAGGAGCCTCTCTCTGCTGAAGGATCCGGGTGACTCCCTGCGCCGATATCAGCCCAGTCGCCCTAAAATGCGCTGACCTCCTCATCCCAAAGGTAAGATTATTTAATCCAGCATCTCCCCTCCCCCCTCCACTTTCCCCCTCCGGATTTTCTTGCTCTGCGTCCGTTTATAATCGGTTCTGTGATCATTTCACAGCCAAGATTCCTGACAGCCTCCTGATAAAAATGGTTCTTCGATGACCCTAAAGCCCTTAAATGATTATAATTGATAATAATAAATGGTAAATGAAGCTGGAAATCGGTTTGAAATGTGTTTGTGGGGGCATTTTGCTGCCTGTTCTGTTCTGGTTCCTGCAGAGAACAAACATCTTCTCACAGATGACATTATGTTCTGTTTAGCGGTTTTAAGCAGCGCTAACCCGCAGCTCCAGGTTTCTAAACCATGTCTGCTAATTAGCGCTGGTTTCGGCTCCGGTGCCCTTGCCTCTCTCCTCTCCGCCTCGTTTCTAGATTCCGCCTCGTTTCTCCTTCCTCTCAGATGAAATCCCCACAGCCTGCCTGGTTATCTGGGGTTTTATCTGCTGTGAATCGTGAAGGAGGTTGTAAATGTGCACCCTTGGTGTCCTGCGTCGTGCGCAAAAATGACCTTGTGGAAACCCGGCGGGGAGGATAAGATGGAGAACGAGTGATGAGCAGTTTTTCTTTTTTTTTTCCGGTGTTGTTTCGGGTCTTTCTGTTTGCTCTGCTCGGATCCTGCTCTGCAGACCTGCTCTGGTTTGCTCATGGTGTGAGGCAGAGTGCATCCTCAGAGCTGCTGGCTGATTAATTCATGCTCCACCGTCACCATGAGATGCATTTTACAACTCTGCATGTGTGATGTGTTGCGTCCCTGCGTGGCAGCCATCCTGCAGCTCAGTCGGCCTGTGGGATGAGACGCTGCATGCAGCGACCCGTCACCAAGCAGGACGCGGGACTGAAAACGGGTTTTATTCTGACTCGGGAAGCAGATTAAAGAGCTCCAGCCCAGTTGGTTTGTTTTCAGTTCATGCATTCATTTGGTCCCCTCCTGGTCCGTTGAACAGTTTGGGTGTTTCCCCTCATGCTCTCACAGGAGATTTGTTTTTATTTCTCACTGAGCCGCCATCGCAGAATTCAGCGTCGATTTTCAGCAACATGGAAAACTGAACACTAAAAAAAAAAACTGAAATAAAAAAAGTCGGCCCATTTGGATGGACCGTCTCGTCACTCATGTCCAGAAAAGATCCTAAAGGTCAGAGGTCAGAGTGGTGGGAATGAAAGACTTGCTGTTTTACTAGGACACTCAGATCAGGACATTTTGTCTGTCCTGCGGTAAAATACAGAGCCAATTTAGTGTCAACATATAGGACCAATATATGGCCAATACAGGACCAATATATGGCCAATACAGGACCAATACAGGACCAATATATGGCCAATACAGGACCAATATATGGCCAATACAGGACCAATACAGGACCAATATATGGCCAATACAGGACCAATATATGGCCAATACAGGACCAATACAGGACCAATATATGGCCAATACAGGACCAATACAGGACCAATACAAGACCAATACAGAACCAATACAGGACCAATATATGGCCAATACAGGACCAATACAGGACCAATACAGGACCAATACAGAACCAATACAGGACCAATATATGGCCAATACAGGACCAATAAAGAACCAATATATGGCCAATACAGGACCAATACAGGACCAATACAGGACCAATACAGAACCAATACAGGACCAATACAGGACCAATACAGAACCAATATATGGCCAATACAGGACCAATAAAGAACCAATATATGGCCAATACAGGACCAATACAGGACCAATATATGGCCAATACAGGACCAATAAAGAACCAATACAGGACCAATATATGGCCAATACAGGACCAATACAGAACCAATACAGGACCAATATATGGCCAATACAGGACCAATAAAGAACCAATACAGGACCAATATATGGCCAATACAGGACCAATAAAGAACCAATACAGGGCCAATGTATGGCCAATACAGGACCAATACAGGACCAATATATGGCCAATACAGGACCAATAAAGAACCAATACATGACCAATATATGGCCAATACAGGACCAATATATGGCCAATACAGGACCAATAAAGAACAAATACAGGGCCAATGTATGGCCAATACAGGACCAATAAAGAACCAATACAGGGCCAATGTATGGCCAATACAGGACCAATAAAGAACCAATACAGGACCAATAAAGAACCAATACAGGACCAATGTATGGCCAATACAGGACCAATAAAGAACCAATACAGGACCAATAAAGAACCAATACAGGACCAATATATGGCCAATCCAACCTGGCATTGATGCAGAGCGTCTAATGAACTCAGCCTGTTTGTCTTTGTGCTCTGGAAGGAAACTGGAGTTAAAAACTAATGTTGCAGCTGCTGCAGCTTCTGGATTTTCTTTTTTATTGAATCATTTAGTCTCCAGGTTTGTTCATAATAATTCTGATAAAGAAGTGAACTGAGCTGGATGAGGATCTGCTGTGTGAAGCTGACTTCTCACCAGATTCCTCCTGTCAGGCTGTTTGGACTCTTTGCTTCTTTTCTCCCTGTATTAATTACTTATTTTCATGTTTTTTCTTTTATCTGTGTTTATTTCCTCTGCTAGTTCAGTTATGCTTATTTTAATTTAGTTATCCTTGTTCTGTTTTACTCAGCTTAGTGTGCCTTTTATTTATTGTTTGTGTTTAGTTAATAATTTCTCTTGGATTCATTTTTCTCCAGTTTTTTGCTCCTCCCTTGTGTTTCTCTCTCTCTCCCTCCTCAGTCTTTGGTTTCGTCTCACAGCTGCAGCCTGTTACCAGTCAGCCACTGGTTGTCCAGCAATCAGCTCACCAGCATTTAAGCTCCTCATAGCTGCATTTCCATTACAAATGTGTGCAAAACGTTGTCTATATTCTGATCATATCAAAAAAACAACTTAATTTTGCAGTTGCTGTTTCCATTAAATAAGAAATGAAATTAAAATCACACATGAATGAACTTGTTCACAAACTTGAGGCCACATCCGTCCCACCGTAGTTTTTTTATGTGACCTGCTGGTCGTTTGCTTAAATATTATTTTATCTGCTTATTGCCAAATTACATCAGTCAGTTCCTCCAACTGTTTGCAATTCTGTGATCATGGAAATTAACATAAAATCATGAGATACTTGCACTTTTTTGCGGTAATGTATAATTTCAATTTCATTATAAGTTTTTTCTCAAAAATGGCCGAAAACACTGGGTTCAAGTTGAGCTGACTTCCATCTCCAGGTGGAAGTATCTCTCTGTTGTACAGCTCTGTCATGTTATCATCCATGATCGATACGGCGAGTAAGAAAAAGTCCCATTTACCCTCATATATAAATATACAAATGATTCTTGCAAATATTTCTAATTTTAGTCCCACAAAATCAATGATTTTAACTGTGGAAAATTTGTTAATGTGTTTTATCAATACTTTCTGGCACAACTGGCCCTTTGAGAAAATTCCTAATCTTGATATGGAACGAAATGAAGATGAGTTTTCCACCCAGAAACGAGCAGCTCCAGTTCAGATCCATCCTTCTGTTCTGTCGGCTCCGGTTTTCTCTGGACTTTGTTCACATTGAAGCTGTTAGTTTTGGTGGATGTTGTGAGAAGAACTTGATTTTTGCCAAAATCCATTAAACTGAGCTTGTTCTGATTTTCTTTCTTATTCTACACATGTTTAAAAAACCCAAACAACCCAGATTTAAGCTAATTTAATGATCAGTGTTGACTCCGTGGCCCCTGGCTCGGCCTGCAGCACAGTATTTGCATTGACAATGAGCAGCAGCTGCAGCATCTCTGTTTGCTGTTCCTATTTTCTTCCTGCTGCCCCGCTGATTGGGCCGCGCTCCCGTCTGTCCTCAGAGATTATCCCGTCACGTTCCAGCTCGCCTCTCCGAGTCGGATACAGTAGCAGAACATCTTAAAACACGGTGGAGCGCGGCTACGCTCAGCCATCAGCGCCGCTCTGTGAACATCAAGGTGGCTTTTACGGATCGAAGCGCCTCGTTTGTGCTTGTGGAGACATCTGTTTGGACCTCACACCCGCCATGTCTCTGCTCTGCTGCAAGGCAGAGGAATAATCAATGGCCTTTTTCTGTCAGCTGCAGATGAACGAGGGTTGGAGCAGCAATTAGAGTGGAGCGCACCATAAATAACTCGCAGTGCATCTTATTTCTGCCAGAGGTGACTTCATGCTGTCCTCTGGTTCAGGATGGCAGGAGGATGTTTGATGAAACATCAGGGTGTCCGAATTGCTGATTCAAAAGTTCTCACAGGCCAAGAAAATAAAACTAAAACTAAAATAAAGCAAATAAAGCAGTCCAGTTTTTTGTTTTTGTAGGAAAGAGGCTTTATTGATCATAGATCCAAAAGGATTTTGCCTAATTTTTATACACTTCTTTAGGACACCAGTCACATAAATAAGTGTGTTTGTAAGTGACTGTATTTTTACATTTACTGGTATTTATTGATGCTTTCATTCAACAATCCATCGTCAGTCCCGACCATAAGGCCAGTTTTGGGAAGTTTTAAACGCCATTAATTGGAATTTATGGTGACAACGATAAATCATAATCCTTATGACAAGAAATTAATCATGATAAATGATAAGTGATACAATAAATGCCCTGCTGCAGGTTTTGGGTCACTTTCTTTCAAAATGTTTGCTACATTTACTAAATTTTAATACATTTAATAAAAGCTGAATTTGGTGCAGCTTTTCAGTTAAAACCTCTGGACAGACGTGGTTCTAGTTATTAAAGCTTGGTTATTAAAAGATGAATACTTTGTGCTAAGCTTAACTGTTTCCATGTTTATAATAATTTGACCCTGATTTAAGAATAAAAAGGTCAGTAGATAAACATTTTCAGTATTTTGGTACTGAATTATAAATCTGCTCGTGTGAACTTGTTCTTTCTTCTGAATGAACATGATGCAAACAGAACGATGAGCAGAGCTGGAATCGCACGACCATGAAAACGACGCTGCGCTCGTTGCTCTGAGCGCCGGACTGCAGACTGCGTGCTGATATCTGCAGCATGAGTTTGGCTTTCACAGGTTTTATAATCACCTTTTTCAATCCCTGCGGGAGGTTTCTGACTGTCACGAAGAGTTTAGTCTTTCTGTTGCAGGAGTTGAAGCTCAGTCTGTTTCTTTAGGCTAAACTACAAACTCAGCTAGCGAGGTTTGTGGAGGCAGATTGAGCTGCTGATCTCTCCAAGCTAAATTTGGTTCTGGTTTGGTCGAGTACTTTGAATTGACTTTGGGTTAAAACAGCAGAGAGCAGCAGCTCAGGTGGGAGAAATAATAGTTACTCTTTCTGGAGGAGGCTTAGAGGAGACCAAAACGGAGGTCTGCACATTACCGTGAACATGCTGTTAGCTTGGGTTGCTAGGTGACAGGCTGGGGTTGCTAGATGATGGAGCAGTACCTGCTGATTTGTGATGTTACATTCTGGAGGTTTTGAAATGGCTCATTTTTCAGACACCAAAAAACATTAATTTATTACCAAAACTGGCTGGATGTTTTGTTTTCTTTCTCTTTTTTTAACAGTCGGGTTGTTTTTAGAATCAGTAGAAACCCAAATGGAAGTACAAAAATGGGCAGATTGTGAATTTGCACTTAATTAAATCTTTGAAAAGTCACAAAAAAACTTCCAGTAGAATTTCTGCAGAAGTTGTCTCGACTGTGACTTGACTAGAGGGGCTTTTTGTTGGCTTAAAAGAAGGTGGAGCGGTTGAAGAGGTGTAAGTGCTTGTGCTGCTCATTGCAGTTGTGCATGGAGGACACGTTAGGTGTAAACATCTGCAGCAGGAGGTGTCCTCATTAACTGCTGAGTGGATCCAGAGATCTGACGATGTCTGCATCCGTGGCCGTCCTGCTTTCAACAGCTTTCAGTTCCAGTTCCTCTCCTGCTGGAAATTGGTGTAAAAATGCTTCATTATTGAAATGCATCTCTGCCTTTTGTGATGTATTGGTTCTCAGCAGAATGATAGATAAACAATTAGCTGCACTACAGTTCCAAAGCTTGTGGAGACATTTCTCTATTAGTGGAAGCTAATGGGCCTGAATGAGAACATGACAAATGCAGTCCATTTATCCCTCACAATGTTTACATGCTTCCCTCAGCTTGGCTCCGTCTGACTGCCGTTCAGCCCGTTTAGCAGAGACCAAAGCCAAAATGGATGCAGGGGCCTGACGTCACGCTGTTTGACATGGTGTTGCTATCCGACCTGGTGCCACCGTGGATGCAGAGCCTCCCAGAGGAGACCTGCGTGTTGAGGCTGAGCTCTGGCCTGGTTGAGCTGAAAACAGCCAATGGTCGCCGGCGTGTGTGCAGCTCTGGGTTGGACGTGATGCAGCTGGAAGAGCTGTGTGACTTTGTGCAGATGAGGGAGTGTGAACTGGAGCGCGGCTGCTTTATTGCAACAATGCATCCGCGCGGGGGGAGGTCCAGTCGATGCTCACACCGCTGTCCCTTTGGCCAGAGAAGAGCCATGAATTATTGAAGGAACGGAAAAAATCGCTCACTCAACATCAGCAGGGGTCGGTTTTTATTTACCAGGCATTATTTGGACTGAAAATAAAGAAATGTTGACTTGTACACTTTTCGCTCACACAATTTGCTGCTCCTTTCTGTCTGAATTGGGTAAAAAGCTTTCGTTCATTCTGCTCCCTGCTCTTGGAAATTACTACAAGAAACTTTGAAGTTGACTGAATAAATCTCATTTGTGTTTTTACATCCAAACTAAAAGTTCTCGAGACAAATTCGATGGCTGTTTTTTTATGGCTTGACCTTTTCCTTTGTGTTGTATTTGTTGGTGCCTCTTGACCAGGACTCCCTTGAAATCGAGGGTTGTATTCTCAATGGGTTAAAATTTTAAAATAAATAAGATATACTTGGTGTTGAGAGACAAGGTGAAGGAAAAAATGTAACAGAAGAAATAACAGACATAAGGAGGAGGCCTGGCATGAAATCGACTTTATTTGTGGTATTTTTAAGTGCTGTGTGCACCCAGCTGCCAAACCTTACACA
This sequence comes from Poecilia reticulata, assembly GCF_904066995.2. Classification (NCBI taxonomy): domain Eukaryota; kingdom Metazoa; phylum Chordata; class Actinopteri; order Cyprinodontiformes; family Poeciliidae; genus Poecilia; species Poecilia reticulata. Next base: position 2,748,551 of record NC_088845.1, on the reverse strand, counting down.
CTTTAACAATTCTTTCCTAACCTGAAGTAATCTAAAAGATGCCCAACTTATATTGAAACATGGTTGGAGCACATCCTGCTCCAATCTAAAGAAATTCAGATGAGAAACAAAAGTCCATCCATCCATGTTGACACTCTTGTCCCTCAGTGGGGTCAGGAGGGTTGTTGGTGCCTATCTCCAGCTAGCGTACCGGGCGAGAGGCGGGGTCACCTGGACAGGTCGCCAGTCTGTCGCAGGGCAACACAGAGACACACAACCACACACACACACACTCACACCTAGGGGCAATTTGGAGAGACCAATTAACCTGACAGTCATGTTTTTGGACTGTGGGAGGAAACCGGAGTACCCGGAGAAAACCAGAAACAAAAGTTACTGACATCATTCAGTCTGGAAAAGGAAACTATTTCTGAGGCTTTTGGACTCCAGAGAACCGCAGTGAGACGTTAAGTGGACAAAACATGGAACAGTGGTGAACCTTCCCAGAAGAGGCTAATCTACCAAAATTATCCCAAGAGCGCATCGACGACTCATCCAGGAGGTCACAAAAGAAGCTAAAACACATTGGCCTAGTCAAATCATGGACTGAAATCTGAGTGAAACGCTGTGGAATGATCTTTATGAGGTTCTTTACATTTTAAAATATGAATTAAAGCAATTCTGCAAAGATATAAAAATGAATGGAAGTTGTTCGGCACAATCAGTTATGAAGTTTAGGAGGAAATTACATTTATGGGTCAGTTTGTGTCGATTATTCACCTTTGAAATTAATAATCTGAAATGTGGATTTGTATTTCTCAGGTTATCTGTGTGCGATATTAAAATTTGTTTGATGATCTGAAACATTTTTTGCATTAGAAAAAAGCTAAAACAGAAGAAATGGGACAGGTGTTGTTGGTTTCAGGTGGGTCTGCTGCTCCGTCCTTCACATTCTGACTCCAACAGAACCAGAATGATGACAAGCAGTAAACATAAAGCTTTAAACTTACATTGTCCAGGTAATTTGCTGTATATATTATTATCAGCTGCTTCCTCTCTTTGGAGCACTGATGTGAAAAGAGCTGCATAATTTCCTCTAGCGGCTGGTTATTGCAGGCGTGGGTGTTTGTTTAATGAGTCTGCTGGAGGCGCTGGCTGAGATTGAGATTTCCAAACAGAAGAAGTTTTATGTAACATTTTAAATGTTCTTAAGAAATATCTGAGTTACTGAGGCAGGAGAAGGAGCAGACAGATTTTACTGATTCTCACATCGCTGAGCCGTCAGGGGGAATGATGCATTCATGATCACTACTTCTGAAGTAATCCCTGAGCCACATAAATCACTAGAAATGTCTGTATCTTCTTCTTTTTAGAGGGTGTTCCTGAAAAATAGCTTCAGCTTCAGTTGTAAGCTGCAGCATTTCTGATCGGGAGAAAAAAAAAACATCATCTCTGCATGTGAGAAATGAATCCTGCGCTGCATGACATTACCAGCCATCTGCAGCTAGGAAAGGAATCACCACTTCCCCACCACACACACACGCGCACGCACGCGCACACACACACACACACACACACACGCGCGCGCGCACACACACACACACACACAGTAAATGGATGACATGAGAGGCAGGTGTGCAAAAACAAAACCGGGAGGCTGGATGAAAACTCTCTATGCAGAACTGGATAAAGTGGCAGCATAAGGGAATCCAAACATTACTGAAAATGAAAGATTATAAGGTATGTAAATAACCAAAACACAGGAATACGACGGGGAAACTGAGCAGATGGAAGAGAGAGAAGGAGAGCAAAACAATATGTTCAGTTAAAGTCGATGAAGCACAGTTAAGATAAAAAAAACACACAAAGTCTTTTGAGATGGAACAAAATCTAAAATCTCCTCACATTGAAAACTTGCTGCGTGTTTGAAGAGATTTCAAAGACAAAAAAATGAAAAAATCTACAGCACTGTTTTTTAGATATCCTCTGCTGCAACATTCTTTATGCTGCTGCTGCTGCTGGATAACAAATATTAACAATAAAGCTAAAAAAAAGGTGCATTTAAATAATCATTCTGTTGTCTCTGACCCCTGAGGATAACGGGATTCACAACGAGGTCAATCTGAGGTGAACCAAACACTGTTATAAATATTAATATGATAACGTAGAAAACACCAGCAAAATGTCTGTGTTCGCATCATTTTGCTCGTATGCCTGAAACAAATTGAGCCGAGTGTGTTTTACAGAGTGGATGTTAATGGTGTTGTGTTTTAGCTCTTTTATTAGTTTCTTCCCTCTCCATCCGTCTTCTCTGGTGCCTAACCGCCCGGCCGTTTCCCTGCCAAAAGCTGCCTGCCGCTAAATGGATCGTTTACGTCCCTGAAGTAAAATATCCTGCTTCCATCAGAGAGCGCCAACACCTGATGAAGAGGGAGAAACCTGTTCTAGGAGATAAAAGACATGCAGTAAATGTAGCTGTTTTAATGCCGAAGGATAAAATGAGACGCGTTGAATGGGCTGAAGGTTCTGTCTTCTGGTTACGACTTCTTCAGGAAGCCGATGGGAATCTCCAGAATCTCCAGAGCTTCTTCCTGACATCAGATTAAAGTCATAGCTTTCTGATTCAGGGCATAAAGGTTTTTCTTTCTATTTTCACCCAGAAGCCCACCACCGGCTCTGGGCTCCACTTGAATAATCTTTTCCAGTTTATGAAGGTTATAGATACGTTTACTGCCTCCACTAGTGCAGGATTCATGGTAACTGATATAAAAGGTTTGTTTGGTCTTTTGCTAAATGTTGTGGTTGTTGATGAACTAAATATATTGTTTCAGGTAAAGAGAAGTGGGGTGTATCCTGTTGTATCTGACCATGTTTTACCCCAACAGCAGAGTCCAGTTACAGCTGTCTGTTTGTTTTGGTGTCACTTTATAAAGCTGCCCTACAAAACGATGCATCTCACACTTAGTTCCTCACACATACATTCTCATTGCAGGCTATCTTACCATTTAAACTCATTGCATACCGAGTTGTCTTTTGGTACAGTCCAGAACTTACTGGGTTGTATCATATTATATAACACTGATTGCTACTACACACAGTTGTATGATGCATCTGAGTGCAGTTCTGATCTTTTTCTTGGTTTTGAGAGGCTTATTGGACATGTTATCTACTGGAACAGAGGAAATAAAACAGCATTCACTGTGTTTTCCTGTCTGTCTCCTCTGCTCTTTGCTGCATCTGTTAAGCAGTTGCCTGAGATCGTGCTTCCCATCCCTACAGTATCATCTTTGCTCAGTAGAAGAAAATGAAATTACTTGATTAAATCTTTCATAAACTGCCTGCAACAGCTTTTAGTCTGTCCCTCGGCCTAACCGCGATTAAATTACCAACTCACACTTCATTAGAGATGTCAGAAGCATTTAGAAAATGACTCAGTTTCACAATAAACTTTTGCTTTGCTTTAACTCTTAAGATGTACTGCAGATCAGATTTAGGTAATGTAATTTTTAACAGTTTATTTAATGGGTGTTGTCAAATGCTCTCCATCTCCAACTCTTGCTTGGGAAACGCTTCATCGTTATATTGATAATAATGTCAAAAGTACTGGGTGAGAAGTTCTTACAGTGCTTCCATTGTATGAAAACATTGTTCATCACTAAAATATTTAGCACAATTTAGTGATTTCTGATGAACAAATAACTTCTCCTCCTTTATATAGTTGTGAAGTAAAATAAGACCAGGCTGATATCCACCCAGTACTGCATCTAGTAATGCAGGTCTGGTTTTAGGTGAAGCTGCTGATTTTTATTTGCAAGCCTCGACATGAAGGGGTTTACAGAGTTTAGCCCCAGTCGCCCCTCAAACAGGGTTGAGCTCATCAAGCTGGTTTCTAAACTTGTATCCAAGATGTTGGTTATCTTTCCAGGACCTTTGGACAGCACTGGGCTCACTTTCACTAATCAGCTAACATGCTAGTAGCGGAGCACATACTTCGTTTAGGACTGTAGCATTTTTGCTAACTCTGAAAACATTTGGCGCAGTTAGCTTCGTCTAGGTTATTTTTTCCAGATAAATTCTGAAACGCTACTTTACTCGGCTGTTTTGTGTTGAAGTTTTTGTTTTTGACTGTTAGGAATTCTTCCAATTAGATTTTTATATCCATGCTCTTGTTTTGAAGTCTGTAAACGCAACAGTTCAGTTTCCTCTCCTCACGTTATGTTTTTTTTTAAAAGAAACTTTCTTGAGCAACTATGCTACAAATGAACAAATGAGTTGCTTGAGTCCGCAATACTCAGCTATGGAGCTTTTGCTAATTAAAAAGTTGGTATAGCGCTGTAGTTAGCAAAGCTAGTAGTGTTCGTAATGTCCACTACTGTTGGACAGACTAGGCGACATGGATGCTCTTCATGGCTTAATTCACCTTCAAATGTTAGAAACAGGGTTTCCTGGAGAAGTTCCAGGACACACAACCAGGTAGACTTTGGACTGGACTTATGTCTGGTCATGCTGCTGGATAATTTTAGTTTGGATTTGTTTGAGGATCGGGTGATGGATGGATGGATGGATGGATGGATGGATGGATGGATGGATGGATGGATGGATGCTCTGGAAGCTTCCTCTCCACACAGTTAATTGAACCTGTAGCTTTAGTCTTTCTCCTGGACTACTTAGAGTCCACCAGCTGCTGCTGACATCCCGTCTCCTTTGCTTCCCTGCAGGGTTTGGTGTCTGAGTGGTGACCAGCAGCAGAGCAGGGAGCTGTCCACGGTCCTGCCTGGATCAGTCCACAGAAATCCACAGCAGACACTCATGTGCTGATCTCCCCCCGTCCTCTCCAGCATCTCTCCGCCACCTCCAAGCATCCAAGATGGACGACGACGGGCGCTACCGAGACGGCCGCTCAGACTTCATCCGCGGCGCCAAAGACATTGCCAAAGTTGCCAAGAAGCAGGTCGGCAAAAAGGTCGGACGCGGCGTGGACAAGATGGCCGATGAGTACGTCAAACGCTCCTACAAGCGCTTCGAAGAGGAAGACGACGACGACGATTACGCGGGCGTGCCGAGCAATGATGGCGGATATTACCGGAACGACAGCCGAGCCAACGACGATGAAGGTCACAGCGACTCCACCGAAGGTCACGACGAGGACGATGAGATTTATGAGGGTGAGTACCAGGGCATTCCTCGGGGTGACTCTGGGAAAACCGGCGGCATGGATGGCATGGCAGTCGCCGAGGCGCAGCAGTTCAGGGACCTGTCGGCGTTTGAGGGCGAGGTGCGGAAGGACCGGGAGGAGCTGGCCCAGCAGTACGAGAGCATCCTGCAGGAATGCGGCCACGGAAAGTTCCAGTGGACCCTCTACTTTGTTCTGGGACTGGCGCTGATGGCCGACGGCGTGGAGATCTTTGTGGTCGGCTTCGTGCTTCCCAGTGCGGAGAAGGACATGTGCCTGTCAGAGCCGAACAAAGGCATGCTGGGTAAGTCAGCCGAGTTTTGGGTATGGCAAGCCATTTTAACATAAAATCGATTTCACTACACAGGTATCTGAAATCCGTTTATGAATAGACATATTAGTACATTAACGTATTTCTAGTTATGTTTTGACTAGACCAAGTACCTGTTTGAGATATCTGACTAGCAGGCCTGCACAACAACTAATTTTTCTGGGTCATAATTTGGCCCAATTGTTGTTGAGAATAAACATTTTTCAAGTGATATAATGCTAATAGCATGATAAAGCAAGAACACATCCTGAAAGATCAATAAAGTTTAAATTCTAATGAACATTTAATACTGGAACATTTTAATATTTTAACATTTTAAATATCCCAAATAAATAAACAAAATATCATAAACAACAAATAAAATTAATTACAAAGCCTCTGTGAACAAAATTGTCCTTCAAAAAAAGGGATAATTCAGTTTTTGGTGAAAAGAAAGAGAGAAAAGAGAAAAATGATAATTAATTCATCCATTTTCTTGCACCCTTGTCCCTCAGTGGGGTTGGGAGGGTTGCTGGTGCCTCTCCAGCTAACGTACCGGGCGAGAGGCGGGGTCACCCTGGACAGGTCGCCAGTCTGTCGCAGGGCAACACAGAGACACACAGGACACACAACTATGCACACACACACTCACACCTAGGGGAATTTAGAGAGGCCAATTAACCTGACAGTCATGTTTTTGGACTGTGGGAGGAAACCGGAGTACCCGGAGAAAACCCACGCATGCACAGGGAGAACATGCAAACTCCATGCAGAAAGACCAGGGCCGGGAATCGAACCCAGAACCTTCTTGCTGCAAGGCAACAGCTCTACCAACTACACCACTGTGCAGCCCGCCGATAATTAATTCAATTGAGCTCATTTTAATTTCTCATTCAGTTAATTAATTTATTGCTTATTGTTTATCTTTGAGTTGTATTGAGGTTTCCATAAATTACTGACTATCTGAAACACTTATTTCAGATAGCTTCAATTCACTTCTGACTTGTCATAATTCTAATTAAAGATATATTGAATGACACCATAACTCAACATAACTTTATGTATTTTCAGATAGTAGGAAAATAGATTTGACTTGTTCAAACATATCTTGAAATCAAATTATGACCAGGCACATTTAAATTGGAGATATGTAGAAGCATAATTCTGACTAGTCGTAATTATATTCGAGATATCTTAAATTGTAATTACGGATGTTTGACCCATCAAATGACAAATCTGGCGACGTCATTTGAGGTATTTTGAAATGAATTTTGACTCGTCAAAATGTAATAGTGTAATTTAATTCAACATAATGAATTATTATTCTCACTGGTCAGAATGTAAATGCAGATATCTTAAATTACCAATAGCAAGTAGCTTTACTTGTGTCTGGTCAAAATGTGTTGTTTTAGAATGTAGTTACAGAAAGTCAGATGAAACTGATTTTATGTTGAACAAAACCTGCCATATTTTGTTTCTAGTTTGAAATCACTGTGCTTTTTATTGACTCTTTTTTTAAATTTCAGTTCCTTTTCTGGCATTAGCTGCTTCCACTTCTCTTGTCTCCCCTCGTTATCTAAGATAATATCCTTGCTGGAGTTTACATTTTGTGAGGCTGCAGCTGTTTAGGACCCAGTTAGCCGTGCATGAGCCCAACAGCCTGACTGAACTCTCAGGCTCACGGTTTTATCATCAGCCTGGCTTCACCTGTGTGTCTGAGTGTTTGTTTGTGTCTGTGGATGTGAAAGGCAGCGCTGGCTTTGTGCTTCCTTTGTGTGTGCTGTTTGTCTTTCTCGCACTGCGTGCAGCGCGACTGGCTCTCTGTTTGCACTGAGTGGAAGCTGAAGACTCCGGGATTGTTTTTCCTACCCTGCGGGTTTATGTTTAATCAGCGTCCAGAACCACATGATGGTCTGTCGTTAGCTGCACAGGGTGGACACACAGCAGGGACCAGATGTATATCAAGGGCTAATATATTAATAATTACATACATGAGTTTAGAAAACACAATTATTTACAGCAGATAATTTGATAACATCTTATTTTTGAACCCTTTTTAAGTTAAACAATCTTTACCATCGACTTCCATTCAAAATACATTACTTACAAACATTACTATTGGCATTTGATTTAAATTTTTTATTTGTTTCTATTCTCAGATAGTAAAATTCTCTTCAGTTTCTTGATTTATTACTTTCCACTTTAGGTTTCTTATGTTGGTACATATAAAAAACTGAATATTATGAAGAAATTCAATATTTTTTATCTCATGTCAGAATGTAAAAGAAAGCGACACTCATATTGATTTATTAAACATAGAGTGAATATTTCAAGCCTTTATTTCGTTTCATTTCTATGAATATGGCTTACAGTGTTTATGATATACTCTATGAAAACCCAAAATTACGTGTCTCAAAACTTCATGACAGCTGCGTCACAATTATCCCAAAGCTGGAGGATAGATGAGAAATTCAGGTGCAATATGGAGGTGTGTGCTCCGGCGCTGCAGGGAGCAGCACTGCAGCAGTGGCCTGAGAGAAAACCAGTTTTAATGGGATCAATTATTGTTTGCAGTTGAACGGTGGAACTCTGTTAATCAAAAACAGATGCAATACGAACAGCAGCTAAATGCAAAACAGAATTACAACAACTTACCACCACGTTTGAGTCAGAAATAATAAATGACAATACACTGTCAAAAAAAGTGCCTTAGTTAATTAGTTAGGTTTGAGGGCGTTGAGGCGCCTCCTAGAGGGCCACAGCTGCAACAGGTAATGACACGAGTGGGATGTTGTCTGTACAGACGGAGGAGAGCACAAACATTTTTTTTAGTCAATTAGACATTGTTGATAGAGCATTTTAAAAGTAGGACTCTTACCAGCTGAACTAAACTAGTAAGATGATGGTGATTCATATCAATGAAAGGGTTAGAAGACCAAACAAACAAAAAATAATAATCAGAGGAAGAAAAAAAAAGAAACACAAACATTGCAACATAAGTACAGCCCAGAGATTGTTTTAGTTTTTGTCCACATTTGCACATTTTGTTCTGCAGGGAGCTTTAAAATGCAGCTGATCTCTCCATGATGTTTAGCATTAATGTCAGCTCCTACAGCACGCTGCAGGGGAGGCAACCTGCTGCAGTCAGTAAAATAATACAATAAAAACTGAACATTTCACCCAGAGGAAGCACCAAAAACTCTAAATGTTTAAATCATGAAAATACTTATGGGTGAAGGCTTCAGTTAGGAGTCATGAGCGGCCTCCATTCTCTCCTTCACTTGTTATGCAACACGTCTGACTCACAGCCGAAGAGGCTTTTTTTTTTTGCTCCAACTTCTCTGCATCCCCTGATTTCCGACTGCTCCCTCCACTCCGCCCGCCCCGCTGCGCTCCATCAGCTGCAGTCTAAACAGTCTTTAACCTGGAGCACTGGGCTGGGATCAGGCGCTGTTTGCATGCGACACCCAGCGCACGTAGCGGAGGAGTCTCTGCAGAATGTTAACATTTCAGAGAGGACGCTGTGACAGCTCATTTCACAAAACACCGCTTCGTTTTTTTTTTTTACGAAGGGTTCCAGAGGCGTGTTGCTGAGGAACATTTGATCAAGTAAGAAAACTAACAGCCGGGAATTCAGAGTGACACAAATCGTGATGCAGCGTTGATGCTCAGTGAGCCGCAGGAGAAACACACTGGCTGTCATTGACTTGTCCTTCTCATGAAGCTGCAGCGGTTGCAGCTGCTGCAGCCAGTTTATTAGAAACACACAAAGAAGGAGTTGTGCAGAGAAAAGAGATGACTTCTGGAACGAGCTGAGCTTAAATGCTTTTGATGTGAGAAATTTCACGCCGTATTTCTGCCCTGCTGGCTGCGCTGCGTTGTGCATTGCGGTGCTGCTGCGCCGTTTTCCTGCAGCATCCAGGAACCTTTCTGTATTACAATAAGTGTTTGGCCTTTTGGTGGATTTTCATTGTCCTGGTTGAGGGGAAACAGATGGAACAAAGACAAGATGGCAGCTCTAATCAGGCCTGTCTGATTTACTGGTTCCTGTGGGACAGACTGGCAGAGGAAACTGGAAGCTTTATACCTGGCTATAATTAGCATCAAATCTTTGCTGCACATAAGTGTAAGTGGAAATGAGGGTCTTTTATGTTTAATGATGTGTTTTTATTGGCAGTAGTATTATGTTAAACCCCCATCTCTCCCACTCATCCCACGCAGACTCAACAGTCCTGCAGTGTTGCACAGTTTTTTTCTTTCTTTTCCCTCCCCACACACATCCACATGCATCCACTATCCCTGTGCCTCAGGGAGCTCTGCCACAGCGTTGACTCCGCTGTCCGCTCCTCCCTTTTTCTCTCTTTTTACTCCTCTCTTCATGCTCTTCATCTCCTCCTCCCACCACTTCCGCCTCAGATGCCCAGCGTTGCTACTTCTCTCCAGCACCTTTTCCAGCTCGTCTCTCCTCCTTTCTGCATCGCTGCTATTTTGTGAAATGTTTCAGATCATCCGACAAATTTAAACATTAGACAAAGAAAACCTGAGAAGATATTAAAAAGGCAGTTTTCAAATAATAATTTCATTTATTAGGAGTAAAAAGCTTTCCAAAATGACATGGTGCGTTTTAAAAAGTGCTTCGTTGTGGAATCGTAAATTTATTTTGAGCTGCAGAATCAAGAAATGATCAAAACAGGACCAGTCTGTCAACAGGAATCACTTCATCATGCTGCAGTCCGAGGAAATTCAAGAACAGAAAAGAAACAAAGTCAATTTTCATCTGACCCTTATTTTGGACAGATGAAGCTAAAAGTAGATCCAGGACTTGTTTTTGTGCTGCGTTTCTTTCCTGTTTTAATCAAACGTATAGATCTTAAATGTTCCAAATGACAGCAGACCTGAAGCATTTAATGCCTCATTTATGTTATTTGAGACATAACAGGCTGAGACTGTACTCCTGGCTTTAACTCTGAGGGCTGTTAACACATCTAGCTGATGTATTATCTTGATGCTGTGACGCCAGCAGGACAGATGGTGATCTGGTTCCACTGATTGGTGAAAGGTCGACAGGTCGGCGCTGCAGCCCACAGCGATATCCAATCAGAGATCTTTACTGAATGACCCGGTCACTCACTGTGATTGATTCGCCGGTACTCTGTCATCACAGAAAGCACAACCATCGTGTTTCCATCATATCTACAGATCATTTTTAATTTGATCTTAAATGCGTGAATCATGTGCGGCAGTCGTAGTTTTCACTCAGAGACATGAAATAACTTTGAAAATGACTCATTTTTGTTCATAAATGCAGAGTTTCCTGCAGTTAATTGGACAAAGAAGAGAAAAGTCACCTTCTTTCTGAGAACAGAGCTGCAGTTTTTCTCAGAGATTCACTGAATGAGTCACACGATTCAGATGAAGCAGAAAACGACGATCTGAGAAGCAACGACGTTCCTTTAGATTTCATTTAGGTCAACAGCTTCCATCCTTGGTGCTCGGATATAATCAGAGTCGTTGGCCTGACACACGAATGCCAGCGTGAACAGTGGATGATCTTCCTTTATCTAGTCGATGTGTTTTACAGCTCTTAGCAGGATGTTTTATTTCCCTTCGTTTTTTCATGTTACAATCAAAGATTTCCATGTATTTTAACTGAGCACATCTCTACCAATCTTTTTTCAGTCTGGAGAGTTGAAGATTCAGTCTTTTTTCAGGAACTGTTCAGTTCCAGTCAAAACGATTGAAATTTTTCTGTGATTAAAAAGATTGAAGTCTCTGGTTGTGATCTGGAAAGGTTTTGTAGGAGCCGTAAGTTGTGGCTTCTTCCTAAATGACCTCTGATTTACATCGTTTTTCCATGTTTTTATTCACGAGTCTTGATTTAGTATTTTCACCACTTTATTGCTCAACTTTGCCTTCTGATAGTTAGTTTCTCTTTTATTTTTCATGCTCAATTAATCACAGTTATAGTAATGTTTCTCTTCTTTGCATAAGGTGTGTATTTTTAGAAAATACCAAAATGCTGATGGACTAATGTCTCAATGCGGCTGCATTTCAATGTGTTTGAGGTCGTTGACTGGAGTAGATTTGCCTTTTGCAGATATAATTCGACGTAAGTTTAAGTCTTCATGGCTAATCCCTGAGTTACCAGCTTTTTTGAGCTTTTTTGAGGTTTTTTGAGGTTTAAGATCAGAATTTGCGCCTGATCAACATCCGTCTACACATTTAGAGCACAAGAGCGTATCTGAATGTGTAACAGCCTGATGACGTTGCATGAACACAGCAGATCCAAATCCATCTCCACAGACAGAACAAGTCTCTCGAAATGGAGACATCAGTTTTGTCTTTTGCACACATCTTCTTAAATAAATAAAATGTCATGGACATTGATTTATTTGGATTGTTCGTATAGTTACACAGAGTTACACAATCAAAAATGGAGCTGCAAGCTATATATTTAGCTAGAGAGCTACATATTTAGCTCCAAAAAAGTATTTAGTTAGCAAGTTAAATATTTAGCTTTCAAATAAATATTTTGTTTGGAGTTAAATATATAGATTAGAGTCAAACAATAAGCTCCAAGCTACATATTTAGTTAGCAAGCTTAATATTTAGCTCCAAAATAAATTTTTTGTAAGCAAGCTAAATACAGTGTTAACTTGGGAGGCTAAGTATTTAGCCCCTAATATTTAGCCTGCTAACAAACTACAGATGTTAAGCAAGCTAAATATTTTCTGTGGAGTTAACTCTTTATCTCCACAACAAAGGTCAGCAAGTGAAATACTTAGTTCCAGACTGAATATTTAGTTCCATCCATCCATTTTTTACACTCTTGTCCCCTAATGGGGTCGGGAGGGTTTGCTGGTGCCCATCTCCAGCTGACGTTCCAGGTGAGAGGCGGGGTCACCCTGGACAGGTCGCCAGTCTGTCGCAGGGCAACACAGAGACACACAGGTCAAACATCCATGCACACACACACACACACACACACACACACTCACACCTAGGGAGAATTTAGACAGACCAATTAACCTGACAGTCATGTTTTTGGACTGTGGGAGGAAACCGGAGTACCCGGAGAAAACCCACCATGCACAGGGAGAACATGTAAACTCCATGCAGAAAGACCAGGGCCGGGAATCAAACCCAGAACCTTCTTGCTGCAAGGCAACAGCTCTACCAACTGCGCCACTGTGCAGCCCAATATTTAGTTCCAAACTACATATTTAGCCACCAAGCTCAGTAATTAGCTGAATGCTAAGTAAGGAGCAGGTTGTGAGTGAGTGTCTGGATCAGTGGAAGGGATGTGGCTCATGTTAGCACCTGGACTCCCAGCTCTGATTCTGTTGTTCACCTTCTTGATCATCATTTAAAGAGTCCAGAATCTTCCATCTCTAACGTCTAATTGCTAAACTTTTAAATCTAGTGTTATCAGCAGCAATTATTATTTCAACATTTTTTTTGCCATTATGAATAAAATAGTTTGTTTTTGGTCTAACCAAGCTCACCGCGTTCCTCCCTCCCTCCCAAACTGATTCCTTTCTGTGATCAATCAACGTGGCGTTGAGTTATTGCTGAACGCTTGCATTCATGTTCACAGCTGGGTTCGGTGCTCCAAGCAAAAGGTTTTAATTACGGAGATTCACACAAACATAAAAACCCAGAACAACAGAGGATTTCCAGTTCAGTCCTGCACAACGGGCCTGTTTGACTCCTGCAAAACATCCAGTTGTTTCAATCTGTGACGTATCAATTTCAGTAATAACAAGTCGAAAGGGGCAAATCACTACCTATTATACTGGATAGTCTATAAATCAATCCTTCTCCCCTGCTTAGTTGGAAAATGGCAGTATTCCCATTAAATGGCTTGTTCTACTAAAACTGACTCGGCTCGGCAACGGCGTGAAAGACACAATGAGTAATTGCCGCCTGGGAAACGATCTATTCAACTTCATTGACTCCATTGTAGACGTTAGTGTATCTTAATTGAAACACAAAGCCTAGTTTAGACTGCAACTAGAAATGATACTTTGGCTCTCAGTGTTTCTTTCTGCAGGTTGTGTCATTTTGAAGCTGAGGATGAACATGCTGGTTCTTCCACAGGGAGATAAAAACACTATCACACTTCTGTCTGTATCGTCATGTATGAAATACAGTCGACTAATTTAGTAGTTTGAGATCAACAAAGTGAGCAGCACTCGATAGAAAAGCTGCTAAATATATTTCAGTGCATAACTTGTACTAGAAATGCACCAAATGTTAATTTAATTTAACCATTTTCAAGCTTTGGATGAAAAATGAGCATGAAATGTTTGATTTTCTAGACTTTCTTGCTGATTAAAGTATATATATCTCTAATAATGCTTAATAATTACATAAATTTCTACATAGACTTACATTAAAATTATTTTAGCTTTCATATTAGCTTAATTTTAAATTTTTCTTTTGGTTTTTGACTTAATGACTCAATGCACACAAATCAGACAAATCAGATAATTGAAGAATCTGAAAAATCTGGATTTGTTGAACCTAATTTGACATGCAGAGCCACAGATTTTAAAATATAAATTAAATTTGAGTTATTCTGGATGCCAAAACATCCAGAAAAATGACCCGATACTTTACACTCTGCAGTCTCATCTGCAGGTTGTTTGTTAAATCTGCAGATAGTTGTTAAAGGTAAATATTTTGACTGAAACGTCCAGAAAAATTATACCTTTAGGTTTGGAAAGATAAGGAATTTAGAAATGAACGTTGTTTTTACGCTTCTCGCTGCGTTCTAACTTTACAAGAAGAATATTTCATACCAACTTGAGAAAAAAATCTGTCTTTTTCCCCCCAAGTGCAAATTATCAAACTAATAAAATGCAGGAATATTTCCAGCTACCCTCCTGCCAATATTTCAATTAGTTAAAGAGATAAACCTACTTCAACTAATGAAACACAACTAAAACTGATTAAATAAATATTTTTCTAGATTTGAACATTGCAAGCAAACAAAATAACACTTTAGATTGGCCTTTAACTAAGCATTATGTAAATGTATGCAGTAACCTTTTTCCTCTTTTGTCACGCAAAACAATACTCTCTGCTCCATATTTGAATGTTGAGAGTAAACAGAGTAAATTTTCAACTTGATTTAAATAAAAACCTTCACTTAAGCATAAAAAAATCATCCCTGATAACACTCAACTGTTAAAAACTCAGCTTTTTATAACCGTCAGCTGAGAAGAGAGTTTTTTCTAAACAACTGATGCTCCGTTTTTTTTTGTTGTTTCATGAAACATCTCAGAGGATTCTGCTTCAATTCTCCCATAACGTTTCATCTTTAATGCAAATCTTTTCAGAAGTCCAATAAGATTTCCCAGGGAAGTAATTTACAGCAAATTAGAAATATAATGAGAGGGAAAGTGGAGCCTTGAAGTGCCAGACGTGAGTTTATTGGAGAATAATAACTCATTATCATCCTGTCTGCCTTTCTACTTCATCTCTTCCAATCATTTCACGCTGCTGATGGGCCGACTCGTCCCTGTCCGCTCCTCTTCCTCGCAGGTCTGATCGTGTACCTGGGGATGATGGTTGGCGCCTTCGTCTGGGGCGGCCTGGCTGATCGGATCGGTCGGAGACAGACCCTGCTCATTTCGCTCTCCATAAACAGCGTGTTCGCCTTCTTCTCGTCCTTCGTCCAGGGATACAGCTCCTTCCTTTTCTGCCGTTTGGCCTCTGGCGTCGGGTAAGCAGGCAGATGAATCACGCAGGGAGTCACGGCCACTGTGACGCATAAACAGCAGCTGATGTGACGAGCGGTGAAATGGGCAAAATCGCAAAAATACATCGAGGGAAATGCACCGAAAATGCAGCAAAAGAGCAAATTGAGTCCAAAGTGATCAGTTCATGTCTTCAAAAATATATTTAAAGTATAGAAAGAGACATAAAAATTTACATTTGTACTTATCGGGAGTAAAAAAAATCCAAACCAGCCTGGCACTGTGTGGAAGCACAATGATTCCCATAGATTAGGGTTGGACAATAAATCAATAACAATGTTTAACAATGCGATACATATTCAATATATAGAATATTGACTGAATTCTGATCCAGACCCGCACTGCATGCTGGGAGATGTAGGCAGAGCCAAGGAAGCCATTGGCGGCACCTGCTAACTCACTCAATCTTTGGTTACCTAGCAACTCGCGCACTCTTTGGTTACCTAGCAACAGCCTGTGGCGTAACACAGGCAGCAGCAGTTTAAAGTTTCACCGCCACGATTCCTAACTGCTTAAAATTAAAAAAAACAAACGGAGCAGATAAAACAGGACAGGTCGCGTCATCAGTTTGGCTGTATTTTATATATTTAAAACAAAAAACTAATCAATAACTATCCATATTGATAGATATCAGCTCATTTTCCTTGATGAAAAGTTAGTTGTAAGTTAGTTTTGTCTTATTTCAGGTGAACTAAAATATTTGCTCCAGAATCTGGATGAAAAAACAAGGTAAGGTTTTGTGGTTTTGCAGTGAAGTGTGTGGATTCATTTATTCGTTTGCTTATTTTGCAGATTAAAGATATGGGGCACTACAGCTTTTCCACTGGAATTATAAAAAAAAAAATAAAAATAGTTGATGTGGCCTAGTCAAAGTGTGATCCTAATACCAGCCAATCATGCCTGAAAATCCTCCATATGACTGAATGAAGGCATTTCTGCAGAGAAGATAAGCAAAAGACTCATTGCAAGGAGTTGTAAATGCTGAATATCCATCCATCCATTTTCTTCCGCTTATCCGGGGTCGGGTCGTGGGGGCAGCAGCTTCAGAAGGGAGGCCCAGACTTCCCTCCCCAGCCACTTCTTCCAGCTCCTCCAGGAATCCCAAGGTGTTCCCAGGCCAGCCGAGAGACATGGTCCCTCCAGCGTGTCCTGGGTCTCCCCTCCTCCCAGTGGGACGTGCCCAGAACTCCTCACCAGGGAGGCGTCCATCCTGACCAGATGCCCGAGCCTCAACTGGCTCCTCTCGACGTGGAGGAGCAGCAGCTCTACTCTGAGTCCCTCCCGGATGACCGAGCTTCTCTCTCTAAGGGAGAGCCCAGCCACCCTGCGGAGGAAACCCATTTCGGCCGCTTGTACCCGTGATCTCGTTCTTTCGGTCATGACCCAAAGCTCATGACCATAGATGAGGGTGGGAACGTAGATCGACCGGTAAATCGAGAGCTTCGCTTTTTGGCTCAGCTCTCTCTTCACCACGACGGACCGGTACAGCGCCCGCTTCACAGTAGACGCTGCCCCAATCCGCCTGTCGATCTCCCGCTCCCTTCTTTCCTCATTCGTGAACAAGATCCCCAGATACTTAAACTCCTCCACTTGAGGCAGGACGACCCCCCTGACCCGGAGAAGGCACTCTACCCTTTTCCGGCTCTTTTAATGTCTGCTAAATGCTAAATACCAGTTGAATATTCAGCCTTTTACATCAGAACAATGTAGAAAATCCAAAAATTGGGTTTAATTCAAACCCCTTCCTAAGAGCTTCAACACAAAAATCCCACTTTGAATGTTTTCTCTGCTTACTTATGTCTCAACGCTGGCCTTCCTTTTCTCTCATCTTCCTCTCAAGAGCACAATCCATCTTTTGATCGCCTCTTTCTCTGCTTTTCTGCCTCTCTCTGTAACTCTGCAGCATCGGAGGCTCCATCCCGATCGTGTTTTCTTATTACTCTGAGTTCCTGGCCCAGGAGAAGCGTGGAGAGCACCTGAGCTGGCTCTGCATGTTCTGGATGATCGGCGGTATCTACGCCTCCGCCATGGCCTGGGCCATCATCCCACACTACGGTGAGAAAATCAAACGGGTCTCGGAGTCAGGCTCTGTTTGGAACGTCATTTCAGGACATAATGAATGAAAATAAGGCGTTAAAAGAACCGGAACCGTGTGCGTTTGGCCAGATGGGACTATTTTGATTGTCTGTCCTTGTGCAGGCTGGAGCTTTCAGATGGGCTCGGCCTACCAGTTCCACAGCTGGAGGGTTTTTGTTCTGGTGTGCGCCTTCCCGTCTGTGGCCGCCATCTCTGCCCTCTCCACCATGCCTGAGAGCCCCCGCTTCTACCTGGAGGTGAGCTGCCAGCTTCCTCCCCCGATGCTTCAAGCTTATCAATCAAGTTCATTTGTAGCGTCGGAGTCCATCACTCCAGCCACATTTCGGACCTTATCTCTAGTTCCCAGCTGTAGTACCTGAAGCTGTGCGTTGACTCTGGTTCGCTCCTCTTTAGGTCCAAAGATAATAACTTCAGTTTTGTTTCTGTTCAGCTGGAGAAAGTTTTGGCACATAGATTTAATGCAGAAATAATATTTGATCCTCAGAGACCCTTCAGCAGTGCTCCAGTTATTTGTCTTGTTTTCCTTTTGCAGAATGGGAAGCATGACGAGGCGTGGATGATTCTGAAGCAGGTCCACGACACCAACATGAGGGCCAAAGGTTACCCAGAAAGGGTCTTCTCTGTAAGTCGCACACAGCACAGGTGATACTGAGCATCAGTGAAAATGAAGGACTGAAGATGAGCTCTCTTGCCGCCAGGTGACCACCATTAAAACGGTGAAGCAGATAGATGAGCTTGTGAACATGAGCGACAGTGCGGCCTGGCATGAGAAATGGAGGCTAAAACTCTCCTCGCTTTTCCACCAGGTTGGTTTCAGAGATGCCTCTGACTGATTGCTCTCTTCTTGCCTTTGTTCCTTAAATGTAATAAGTGTCTCTGTGGTTTTGTGCTCTTTCAGGTGTGGAATAATTTCCAAACCGTTTTCTCCCCTGAGTACCGCCGCACCACCTACATGATGATGGCCGTGTGGTTCTCCATGTCCTTCAGGTAAGACCAGGCTGATGCTGTTAGCCTGACTTTCTAACAGAGAGTTAAAGGATTCAGAGTTTACAGTTATTCACTTTCTGTAAAATAAGTGGGAGAGAGTAAATCAAATTTAAATTAAAGGTGCACAATATTTCCGTACCACTTGTATCACATGTGTCAAACTCAAGGCCCGGGGGCCAAATCTGGCCCGCCGTAGCTTTTTATGTGGCCCTCCAGACTCCAGATTACATCAATAAGTCCCTCCAGTTTTTCACAAATACACAAAATTCACACAAAATCAACAGATCCCCACATTTTTTCTGATTTTACTGACATTTTTTCTCAAAACTGGCCAAAAACATTAATTTAACCTCACTTGATGTCAAGTTATATATGTGACTGATGCAGCAATTAATAAAAAGTCACATTTAACATCATATATTAGCGCAAATATCGTAAAAAATCCTGACAAATATTCCTATATTATCACTACAAAATCTATGATTTTGATTGCAAAAAAACACAAAAACAATCACCAAGTACTGGTTGGACTAATTAGTGTGAATTATCAATATAATTTCACTTTAAGAAACACTTATTGGATGAAACATCTATTTATTAATATTTTAATAATTTAATGGTTTTTATCAATATATTCTTGAACAACCGGCCCTTTGAGAACATTCAGATTTTTGATACGGCCCAAAATGAAAATGAGTTCGACACCGCTGACTTATATGATGCTATTGTCAAAAATCAGCGACCTGTGAAGCCATTTAAAAACAATCAATTTTCCACAGTTTGGCTTTTTGGGACTGATTTTCTTTTTCTTCCTGCAGCTACTACGGCCTGACCGTGTGGTTCCCTGACATGATCAAGTACCTGCAGAAGCAGGAGTATGCCTCGCGCACCAAGGTGTTTGTCAAGGAGAAAGTGGAGCATGTCACCTTTAACTTCACTCTGGAGAACCAGGTCCACCGTCAGGGGCAGTACTTCAACGACAAGTGAGTCTGCTGCAGTCCCTCGTTACAGGCTGACGGAAAAATGGTTTCTGCCACCAGTGCTGTCATTTTTATCATAGGTTATGTTTTGTTACTGTCAGATTAAATTTCGTTTAGAACCACTGTTTGACTTGCAGGTTATTTTATTTGCTCATGTACTTGTTTGCAGGTTCATGAATGTGAAAATGAGATCTATGGTGTTCGAAGACTCGCTGTTTGAAGAGTGTTACTTTGAGGATATCACCTCCAGCAACACTTTTTTCAAGAACTGCACATTTATTGCCACCCTCTTTTACAACACTGGTGAGGAATTCACACACAGGCTTACTGGAAACTGTAGTGCAAAATCTAAAAGCATTAAACGGCTCTGGAAAAAATGAAGAGTCCACTGAAAACCGGATGGTTATGATTTCTGAATTCTTCCCGAGTTAAAACATTAGTGTTGTTTTCTTTGCATTACTTGAGGTCTGAAAGCAATGCATCTTTCTCATTATTTTGACCATTTCTTAGTTCATAGAATAAAAGAACAATGTTCATTTTACTCAGACATTTACCTATAAGAAGTTAAATCACAGAAACTGATCATTTCAAGTGGTATGTTTATTCCAGTGCTGTATGGATGCCATCATTGTGTTTTTAGGCTGCGATCAGTAACGATGATAGAATCTGTTGCATGTTGGTTAGATTTAAATAGCTGAAGTTGCTTTTTTTATGATTATTTTCTGATACATAAGTTCTTTTTATCCCAGTGACCGTGCTGCTTTTTACCGACACCCGTTCTGCCTTCGCAGATCTTTTTAAATACCGTCTGATCAACTGTAAGCTCATAAACAGCACTTTCCTGCACAACAAAGAAGGCTGCCTGCTCAGTGATGTCAGTGATGAAAATAACGCCTACATGGTCTACTTCGTCAGCTTCCTGGGTACCTTGGCAGTGTTGCCAGGTAACATTGTGTCTGCGCTCCTCATGGACAAGATTGGGCGTTTGAGGATGCTTGGTAAGACAGAGAGCGGGACAACAATATGGAGCATTTGCTCAGATGAAAGTACTGGAGAAGGAGAGAGAGATAGTGTAAATAAATCTTTGGCTTTTGACATTTTAAATCATAAACGTCACAGTCCCAAACAAGTGTTTGAACATTTTGCAGTTTTCTTGTGTTTTGCTAAATTCATGCAACACAAAATGTTGTAAAATAACTTAAAAACAGCATAAATGTGTCAAATTGTCCTAAAACTGTCAAATTGTGCACTAAAATTCAGATCTGAGGCCAAATGTTTAAAATGTTGTGGGAGTGACCAAAAAATACGACCCATAAATTATCACCATGTTTGGTGCTAATTTATGGTGTCAGTCAGTCTCTGAACGCTCACAGCTGCGTGTTGGTCCTTTTTTCAGGCTCCTAACAGAAGAAGAAGTTTTATTTATGTAGCACTTTTTCAGCAGCTCAAAGAGTAGATGCCCAATTTATATGACATTTTATGCATTTCAAGAAAAAACAGCCCATGAATAAAACGGCAGTCAGTGATGCATGAACGCTTCTGGTTTTTTGTTGATTCAGAACTGTGTTTATAATTACTGATTGTTTATTAGGCATTATTTTCTGCTTTTTAACTTCACAATAAATATAATCACAGTCAGATTTTACGAAATATGGCATCAAATTGAAAAGTACTTTGTTTTTTCTTAGGGGCGTAATGGGTCATCTCATTCAGGAGGAGCTATAGCACCCCCTAGTGTCTGCTTGTCAAACTACATTTGGTCGATCTTCCCCAAAGATGCATACAAATATAAACAGCATTTTCTGATCAAAATCAACAATGATTAGATTAGATTTATGTACATACTTGCCATTTTTCTTATGTTTGAACAAAACATAAAAATCTTTTGTTAGCAAAAATAGCTGAAGTCCTACAGGAAATCACGTTTGCAATTTCATACCATCCTGCTTCCTTCCTGTACTCCTAGGTAAATGTACCTGTTGTTTATTTTGAGTTTGTTGACTCATATATAATGTAAAATGATGACCCCTAATCAAACTATAATAATCAACATCCTGCTTGTAAATACCATTTTTTGGAATTACATAATCACATTTCCCTGCGACAGACTGGCGACCTGTCCAGGGTGACCCGTCCAGGTGACCCCGCCTCTCGCCCGAAACGTTAGCTGGAGAGGAACCAGCAACCCTCCCGACCCCACTAAGGGACAAGGGTGTGAGAAAATGGATGGATGGATGGATAATCACATTTCCTGTCTTTAAATAATGGGTAGAAAAAAAATTGCATCCAATCATTCAGGTGTCAAAGCAGGTACAAAATGTCCTCTGCATCCACACTGATGCATGATGGGTACAAAATGTTCTGATGGCTCCATTACTAGACAGAAAACATATTAGGACTACAATCAGTTAAGCTTGAATCAGTTGAAAACATCAGTTATTTTGACGTCTTTAAAAACACGTTACCCTACAGTGAAGATTCGAAACCATTAATGAAAATAGTTCTTGTTAATTCAAGTAACTCTGGTTTAACTCTCAGGTTAAAAATATACAGTAATCACGCTGCGTCTTCTGCTTGCTTGCCTCCTTTTTTCACAGCCGGCTCCAGCGTCATCTCTTGCGTCAGCTGTTTCTTCCTGTCTTTCGGCAACAGCGAGTCAGCCATGATCGCTCTGCTGTGCCTGTTCGGTGGGATCAGCATCGCCTCCTGGAACTCCCTGGACGTGCTGACCGTCGAGCTCTATCCGTCTCACAAGAGGTGGGTGGTCTAGGCGTGCTCTGACGTCCTGAAGGCAGCAGCACTGGGTGATGTCAGAGGAGCTGCCCGTCTGTGATTGGTTGGCTTTCGGGGACGGATGACATTGTGGGGTGAAAAATTACTGCAAAGCTCATTTTGGCATTGAATGGTTTTCATAAAGCAGATTTCATTATTACATATATGGATCTAAAACTGATTTTAAAATAGAATAATTTAGGTAAAGAGGAGCAAAATTATGTATTTTTTCCCAAGACTATCAGAGATCAGCTTTTAGATTTGATTGAAGGGAAATACCATCATCATCATCAGGTAATGACATAAAAAATCCTGAGATGTTCTTCAGTTTATTTGATTTATAGATTGGAAATCAATTAAGGAGCAGTATCTCGTTTAAACGAGAAAACATTCATGAGTTCTTTAATGAGTTTTAAATCTCTTTAAGACTAAGACATCTTCTCTTTTAACAGTAGAACAGAATCACATCTTAGGATTTTAGATGTCGTCTAGAAGATTTCAGACATTTTATATGTCTAAAATTGACGATTTTAGATCTGATTAGAGGGAATCAGGAGTTATTTCTTTTTAACAAGTCATATTCTGTCAGAGGAGCATATTTTCACATTTCTTTAAAACAAAGAAAACTCTTTGCATCCCGTTATAATGATAAACTTTCTTTTTTTAGCAACTTTTACTAAAAGTGTGAAAGTTTCTCGTCATAACCAGAAACTTCTACTGAATTTATTTCCAAGCTTTGACGGTTAGATGCTTCAGTTGTTGGATTTGTGTTGAATTTCCACCATTGTAACTCTTGTTCTCTCCTCTTTCCTCAGAACCACAGCTTTTGGCTTCCTCAACGCTCTGTGTAAATTAGCGGCCGTGCTCGGCATCAGCATCTTCACGTCATTCGTTGGCATAACCAAGGCCGTGCCCATCCTGTTTGCCTCCGGCGCGCTGGCAGCGGGCAGTTTTCTCGCCCTCAAACTACCAGAGACGCGGGGTCAAGTGCTCCAATAGTGCGGCGCCAGCAGCTCTGCAGAGGGCAGCAGAGCTTTAGCCACACTGCAGAGGAATCGGCTCAAAGGTTCATCAAATCGTGCCCTCTGACCCCACCCCACACTCACCTACATCCTACAGTAAAACAGTAAACTACAACATGAATTTGTTAAGGTGCAACATTCAGCCATGAGAGTAAAGGTTAGTGCTGTTGCTGCATCCTGATAATTCCAGAAAAAGATGATGTTTGTTGATGTTTACTAAAATCTGGAGATGAAAAAAAACGGTAAACCAATGTAGATGTAACTCCACTAAGTTTTGTCCCCCTCAGTGTAAAAGCATCCAGGGTTGGAGGTCAGTGACTCTGATAGTTAGCAACAGACTCATAGAAATGACCACTAGCCATCATTGCAGAGTTGTCCGTATTCACCTCCATTCTTTTGAGCGACATCAACTCACCTTTGAAGTTGTGAGTTCTTCATCTCTGTTGGACATCTGCTCAAAAATGCAACAATTCCTGCCTTGATTGGAAGCATTTTTGACTCTGCGGGGGAACACCAAGACGTGTCCGTCTTGGCCTTCCTTGCTCCGTCTCTCCTGAGGTCTTGTGTTGGTGTCTAGACTAACTGCCATTTTGTAGATGATAGAACATTCCGGGTTTGCTTTTGTTATCGTTACGAATCGGAGATGAATCTCCCTCCCTTTATGGCATCACTTTGGATCGCACCAGAACAGGGATGAGTTCGAGACGAGCTTTCTGTGTCTGTCCATCTAAAGCACAACCATTTGTCATGAGAACATTTTCCCAAGGAAAATGTTCAGAATCTCCCAGTTAGCCATTATTCCAGTCAAACTGTATGTCCCTTTGTGAGAACTGCCTTTTCCCTTCTCCTTTATGAATATACAGGATGTGTGTCTTTAAGATGTTTCAGAGGGTGTTATGCATGTCACAAAGTATGAACTGTGTGTAAACTTGAAAATCCAGACTATAACATGTAAGCAGAGTTTTACTACATTTGCTCATTTATTGTTCTCTATCAGATTTCTGTAGTATTTTGACAGGACACTAGTTCTATATTTCTTGGTACCTTTAACAGACCTGCCCAGGTGTTTTAGAGCACACTGCACGAAACGTTGCAAAACTTGAAATGTCTGAAAGAAGTTAGCTAATCGCAGTCACGTTTAAGTTTTCACCGAGAACTCAAAATATTAAACATTGTGGGTCATCTTTGCAGCTGAAACCTGGCAAATGGTTGTTTATTTATTAAGTCTGTAATCATTCCATAAAAGCACCTTTATTTTTTACAGTGACGGCGGTGGGGCGGTTTGGAAAATCCATGCTTCAGTCAGGTTAGCGCAACATGAATACCAGCCTACAGAAAAAATCATCTTTAGATGTTCAGCACACCAAACTTCAATTTATTGAAACTGACTTTCTATGTTTGGTGAATTCACCAACTCCCTCACAATTACTTATATTAGCTTATTCCTTCCTGCCTGATTCTTTTTTTTTTATTTGTGTTAGTAAATATTCAGTGGCTGCATAGATGAGCTAGCATATGGGCTGTGCAGCTGCTAGCATTAGCAACATGTGTTGCTAAGTGTTTCACTCTGGTCTCAGTTTATCCATTTTAAACACTTGCTCAATAGTTACGGAAAAACTAAAAAACATTGTAGCTGGTGTCTCCTTTCAGTTTGATCAATACGCTTCACATCCTGTGCAGCAATTCATCATGAGTAGCTACCAGAACCAATCATCTAAATCCTCTCATTTAACCAAACAATATTTCTGCTGGTACTCTGAATCTGGTTTCTGCAACTTCAAGATGTTGATGCTCCTGGACTTTTAGTTGTTAATGACTCACAAGTCCTGAACCGAAACATTTTTGCAGTTTACCTTCATCCCGATTAACCGATATAGGATAACAAGCTTTATTTGCCTTTTATGACTTAAATACATTAAATTCAACACCATCAGGGCTACACTTTTAACCTGATTTTTGTTGGAACACAGAACTGATCGGGACATTAATTTAACATGCAGGATAATTCTGTCTTTTCCTGAACTTTAGCGTATGATAGGAGCAAGAGATAAAAGCACACTTATCAGAAAGAGATCACTAACAATTATTATATTTTCCATACAGGTCACATGCATTCCCACTTATATTCACAGCTGCTTTCCAGAATCTGGAAAAGTTATCATGTCTGACCAGTTTTTCTTGTCCAAACTGCCATTTTGTAGGATAGCAGCCATACTGTATGTAGTTTCAATTGAATATATAGCCAAACCACTGCACTAAGACTGCATTGTGCACAATTCTGAGAGCCTTGTGTTGTTTGACACTCATCCTGATGCGCATTAGGCTGGACAAGTAATGAAGAACCAGGGGAACATTTACTGAAAGCACAACCTTAATCGACCAAATGATGATGTTGTGAACATGCTGTAGGTTTACACAGTTCTGCAAAAAGAAAACGACCCCTCGTTTATTTGCATTTACTTTACGCTGATCTAGATTTATCACCCGATCCATCATCTATTCGTGTGCCATGAGTACCACCTCTCATGAATTATTGCCAAATATTTTCTGTGGCCTGAGTTTACACATTATGACAAGAGATCTGCTATAGATATAAATATATGTAAATAAAATAAACTATAATAGAACTAATAGGATTTGTAAATGATTTCCCCCCATGGACTTTACAACACTAAAGTCGTTTTTTCCTGTTTGCTCATGTGGAGCAGAAACACTTTTATTTTCTCTCTGAAACTGATTCAAAACGCCGAGTTTGACACTTCAGAAAAAAAACTAATCTCTTTGACTTGCAAAAAAGCTTGAGAAGCCAGAATAATTAGCAGACTACATTGCAAAAAGTCCATCACACCCTTTCAGAAGCACCGATAGATCCTGAAAAAACAGAAACTACACGTGTAAGAAATAAATTCTCTGCAGACCGGCCCGTGTCACACATCAAGATTCCTCTGTTTTAGCAGAGAGTGCTGTTAAAACGCTAACACGCTTCTCTCATACATATCTATATGTTACAGGGTGTTTTTGTATAATTAACTTGTTGCCTAGGCAACAGTCAGTTGTGAGTGCAAAAAGTTAACAAAGCAATAAGTGTTTGGGTGTTTGTCTCTTACAAAGTTGTTGGCAGTGGAAGCACATTACTACACGCCGGCCTTTTTCCACATAAGGGATTGTTTAGCGTTATTTGAATTGTGGCTGTGTGGAGTAGTGTTGAGCTGTTAGCGTCTTACCTGCAGTAGACAGCTGCTCTGAGCAGGGAAGATTAAAAGAGAATTCCCACCTAAAATAAAAAAAATAATAATTCTAAACTTTTCTAAAAGTTTGGCTTGTTGAAGATGGAGAAAATTCACTCCTTTACATGTCTGTTCCTTAAAGTTTTAACTCCACCTCTCTGTGAGATTTCCTTTCTGAATCATCAATCTGAAATCGCTCCGACTGCTGTTGTTTTTCATGTAAGAGACTGACTGCTCAGAACTACTCCGCACAACATTACATCAAAAATAAACTCTCCCACTAATGAAGACATGGAATAAAAAAGCTAACATTTGTGTGTGACTCTCTAAAACCACTCTTGGTCTTGAGGCTTCTGTCGATACAAGTGCATCACAATAAATTAAATGTAACAAAGAATTATCACCTTTGTCACTGTACTGTGCTGTAGAAAATGTAGTTGATTGTTTGTAAGTATAGAAACTGTGGAATCAAATATAAAAAAGTGATAAAAAAAAGTGTAAATGAACAACGCTGTATGTTGTCTTTTGATTTTGTGTATTTTGTAAATGAGAATGAGATAATAGAGTAAAATCATCAATGTCAAACACCAGTTATGGATCATAGTTAGATTAAAAGTGCAGATGCAGTTTTGTTTAGAGGTGTGTGAGATTCCTCCATGTTGATTTTTGATCAGGATCGCACTTTGATGCGATCCTTTGGAACTATAACAAAACGTTATGAAAATAATGAACAATAAACAAGTGGAAAAGATAGCTGGAAAGTCCATTTATTTAAATTGTCAAATATATGTATAAGTACACATAATGACCTCTGTGCCCACTCACTGCGCTAGACTCCCCTGCTGAAGGAAAACATGTTGTAGCTCGTTTAAATTTTGCTGCAGAAGATAAAAATAAGCAATAAGTAAAGTTCTTGGTTTACTGGTCCATCTGTGTTCCAGCCATCATGGTGGTCATGTGATCCTGAACCAATCTTCCTCTGTGCGTTGTCTGGGGGTAAAAATCTGCAGATTGCCATTATGCAGCAAGGAGTTTGATTAGATCTGCTGATTTCTGCATCAAATGGAGCTACAGTGATTCAGATAATTACTTTTTCACAAAGGGCAAGTTAGTAGATAGATTCATCCCGTAATTGAAGTCATCTCCTGAAAATTATATTTTGTGTTTACTTAGGTCATCTTAGTCTGATTTTTAACATATTTATCAGCAGGGGAGCTTTAGTTGTATATATATATTTTAAAAAATATTGCGTATTTATCTTATTAGGGCTTAATTATATGGAAAAACGTGAACCTTCAGGTCTCCTTTCCCCTGCGTTTTCATTTCTGCGCGGCTCACACACCGGTGAGCTGTAAAGGAGCGGACCCGCTGGAGGAAGCCAGCAGATGGCGGCCGAGCAGCTAAAGGCGCTAACCGTCATAAAACTTAAAAGAAGAAGTCACTCCGTCTTTCCTTTGAAAGGTGAGTTTTTTTAAATTGTTGGGGAATTTTATCAAACAGAGTTTGATCAACATGATCTGTTTCTTCATGTCAGTGGTTTATATATTTATGTTCTGCTGTGTTTAGCTTACAAGCTAAGTAGCAGCGGCTGGTAGCGAGCAGCTAAACAAGCTAAGCTAACACTATAAAACAATCAGGACCCTGTTTCTGGATGTTGTCTCCTTTTTACAGTATCAAATACACATAAACTATCTGTGGCTGTAAATCGGCTTAAAAGAGTTGGATGCTATTTTCAGTCCATCCTGATTTTATAAAATAAAATCAAAGTTAAAGAGTTTCTTACATTTCATGTAATCAATGCCAGTCCTGCGTGTTTTCGTCAGTGCTTTGCTTCTATTTTTAATTTGAGATGCTTAAATGGAGCAGATGATTTTGTTTTAAGATGTCCTGCGTTATAAAACAGAGAAATGCTAACTGTAATCAGCCTGAGACCTTCTTGGTGCAAAGCAGGTTTGTTTGGGCAACGAGGCAATTCAGAATGCTTTACATGGTGAAAACGTAAAACATGGCATAATCAAGGAAAACGTGAAATATAGACTCGTATCAACATTATAGTTATTAATCTAAGGGAACTTTAAACAAACTGGTTTTTAGCTCCCATTTAAAGGATCTCAGGGTTTCAGCAGCTTTGCAGTTGAGTTTCTCTAGATCTTGCTGGGACCTTTTGTCCTTTAATAAATGTTCTTCAGGTGATAGAAGGCCGACTTTGTAACTGTCTTTATGTGTCTCTGAAGGTTTATGTCTGAATGCATCAATAATTTTGCAATCGACAAAATGACCAACATATTTGATGTGTTCTGATGATTCTAACAATAAAACTTCACAAAATGAAACGTCTGTTACTGGTTTTCACAAGTACCGACTAAATGAGGTGTTTGATGTTTCTGTAAAGTTAAGCACTTTGAACTGCCTTGTTGCTGAAATGTGCTATACAAATAACCTTCATTGGTAGCTAATCTTATAATTTGCTTTAATCTGAGTTTGCAGATTAAACTAGTGGGGATCCAAGATATAACCTTGTGGAACTCCACACTTGATTTCTGCCCACTCCTTTGAAAAGTTACCCACTGAAGTCTCTGTTCTTTAGGTAAGACTTGAACCGGTCCAGTACGCTCTGGTCCAGTACCAGAGCGTCTGACCCAGCTGGATGGAAATGAAACATTCCTCATGATCAGATGAATGAATCTGTTTTTGTTCTCCACAGTGGCTGATGCTTCCCAGTGTCTCCCGCTGCACTCGGCCCATCTGCCTTTCTGTAGCTCGGCCTCTGGCTCACTTAAGACCGCCCATGGACCCGGACCCTAGCCGGCCCGTTGAAACAACCATCAGAACCAAACTGACAGAAAAGTTCAAGCCCGACCACCTGGAGGTCCACAACGAAAGCCACATGCACGCGGTTCCCCCCGGATCCGAGTCCCACTTCCGAGTCCTGGTGGTCAGCTCGCAGTTTGTGGGTCTGCCGCTGATTCAGCGCCACCGTCGGGTCAATGAGGCGCTGAAGGAGGAACTGAGTAGCTGTGTTCATGCGTTGGCCATCCAGGCGAAGACCCCTGAGCAGTGGGGCGTGGACCCCGCCCTGGGCAAGAGCCCGTCCTGCATGGGGGGTTCGAAAAACGACCGCACCGTCGAGGAGAAGCTGAAGGCCGGGCGGGAATGAAGCGCTGGACTCTCACAGCCGGCGCTTTGGTTTTATCTGCCAGTTTTAAGGTAAAATGATGGAAGAATAAACCATTACGGTGATTTCCCTGATGTTGGTGTGAAACTGAGTACAGATCAGAATAATCAGGTTGGTTTTCTGTGCTTTTCTGCTGCTGAATGTAAATAAAAGTGATTTCTGAGATTCATTTCCATTTTGAAGGAGATTTATTTGCATAAATGTCGGCTTATTATGTTAGGAGGGAAATTATTAGCTATTGGATTTATTTCTAGTTGAAGTCAAAACAATGTTTCAGTTCAGACATTTTGCTGTTTGCAGTGATGCTGATTTCAAACCCAAAGCTTTTATATCAATTAAATAATCCCTTTAGCTTTTTTTCTCAGTGTTTTATGTTTGTCGCATGTTATTTTGTTAAATGAAACCTTTAAGTCGGATAGTATTTTTTTATTTTAGGTCAAACTGAGGATAAAGTTAAGCTGGTTTACTGTTGGTTCTTGTATTGGACGTTAATTAGGGGTGTCAGTGTAAAGGGGGCTGACTGTTAATTTCTGTTTCACTTTTTAGATTTTTATTTCCTTCCACTTCATTATTATGCACCAGTTTGTGTTGGTTTGTCATATAAATCCAAATAAAATATGCAAATATGTAAAGTTTTTGAAATGACAAATATGAGTAAAGTCCAAAGGGTCTTCTCAAAAATCACTTGTTAATATTTTATTTTCTATATCAGGAAACTGTGCTACAAACATCCAGTGACTTTTTACTGTAAATCAGAAACAGTCTCACTCATTTATTAGACTTTGCTAAATAATAGACTCACAAAATGGAAAATAATTGGCTCAAAAAGTGAAATAACTGTAAAGATTAAGGGAAATGTAAGATTTTACATGTCAGAGGTAAAAGAGAATTCAGGTAGTTTTGACACCACTGGGTTTCTGTATATTATCGACAATCGATCTGGCTTATTGATGGTTCTATGTCAGTCCTGCTGGCTCGACACAAGGGGGCGCTATGTGCTCACAAAACAACCAACTGTGACGGATGTTTAAAAATATTTTAATCTCCTTTAAAGACAATAACAATCATCTCAATATTTACAAATCTGAGATAAAATCAGAAACTAGATGTTAAAATGGGTCAACCTAAGGTCACACAAAGATAAATTAAACTTTTAGGAGGAAAAGTTTAAACATTTTTCACGTCATTAAGTAAAAATCAGATTTAAAGAAGCAGAAAGTTTGTTCTGGTTTCCAGTTGGACCCAGTTCTGAAGTTGTTAACTTTACAACGAGATGACGGGTAAAAATCCGCTCCTCAGCAGACGAGGAAGATGAGACAACAGCTAAAGTGTCAGCTGGAGTCTGGCGTGAGGAAAACGGGCCTCAGAGGTTTAAATCAACTCAACTTTGGCTGATGACGACCGGCCTCCAGAGGAGCCGAGCGTCGACTTCTACCACCATCCTGGGCCTGGACCCGGCGGCCTGTCAGGCCGAGCAAAAGGTTCTGGTGAGCAGGGAGAACAACTGGTGTCACTGGTCTAGAAGAAGGCAAACACCAACACAACCAGTTTACGACCCCTGGCACTCATTAGAGCCAGGAGGGGCCCCCCGCGGATCGACCCGGGGCCCGGAGCGCCTGCAGACCTGCACTCTGCTGCTGGGGAGATTTATGCCCTACGAGTCCAGGTGGCGTTATGATCCGGCAGAGGGGACGGTGAGGTGGAGTGCTGGGACTTGTCTCTGCACTTAACAGGTTGGCTTGTTTTCTCTGTGAGCAGTACATCACCCGTTCATTAGAGGCGGTTCTGCAGCGAAATGACAAGTTCTGTCGGGTCAGAGCAGTAGATGGTGACCCAGAGGGGCTCCGCTTGAAAATACCTTTCACTTTGGAGACAAACTGTCCAGAAAACCCGTATTTATATCCCCTAAGAAGGTAAATAATTCACACTTTACACTCAGAAAACTGAGAGAGAAATGTTCAGGATTTTCTTTAAGTTTTTAAATCAACAGATTAAATATTTCAGACTTTCTGTGTTTTTCATAAAAAGGTTGTTTCAAAATGGAGTTTTGGTCGTTTGGTAAAAAAAATAATTACTAAAAATGGCACACAAAAAACAACAATAGAGGCCATTCAGTGGATAAAATATCAAACTTTTCCAAGTTAAACTTCATGCCAAAAGGTGAAAATTAATAGTTTATAAATAAAAGTGAATTATTTTTCTTAAAGGAAATTTTATTGTTTCTCCTTATACAATTTTAAACAGAAGACAAATGATAGCATTGATGTCATTAAAAAAGCAATTAAATCTTTTTTTAAAAATAAATTCTAAACATTTTTAGCCGTTAATTTTTAATTCTTGACTAAATTTGACTCCAGAGATTTGCAGTCATTTCAATATTTTGAATTACAAAATGTTTATTTCAGGTCATTCTTACACACATTCGGCCCACCGACGCTCCTTCACTGCAAAAACACAAAATCTTACCGGGTATTTTTTACCTTGTTTCTGCCGCAAATATCTCAGTGCACAACAAATAAGGCAGAACTAACTTAACAAGTAACTTTTCTGTCAGATGTAGCAGCTGGTTTTAAGGCAATAACTCCTTAATATTAATAAAAAAATAACTGGCAGATTATTTCACTTATGGAAAATAATTTATTTTTATTAGTGAGTAAATCTGCCAGTTGAACTAGTACTTTTTATTAATATTAAGCAATTATTTATGTAAAAGCAGATCTTATAGTTTGCTGAAAAGTTTCTTGTTTTCTTATTCCAGGTGTATTTAGTTATTTGCACTAGAAACTAAAACTACTTGGTTGGTGTTTTTGCAGTGTTTTCCTCCAGAGTCCGGCTCCAGCAGTGATGGATCTGTGTCCGGTTCTGGCTCTGGCCCGTCAGGTCAGTGGGAACCCACCTTGGCGGTTCTGGTTCTGCGTCACCGGTCCGGGACAGATGGTGCCAGGCTGGTGCTGGGACCCTGAACGGGGCAGGGTTCCCGCGTACCAGAGCGGCCGCTGATTTATGCCGCGGCTCCTTCTGCACAGTTGACCTCTGCTGGTTGAGGGGTCATCCACCAGTGGGATGGCTGAAGGGAGGTCGGGTGGGGTTCTGGGAGGTCGGGTGGGGTTCTGGACGCAACAAATGGGTGCCTGAGAAAGGGTGGCTGTGCCGTCCCAGGGGACTGGCGTCGTCTTGTGGCCCTCAGAGCAGCTGCAGGATCTGTGCAGCACATGTGTGTGCAGAAAGCAACGCGTCTCATTTAAACCGTCGGTGTTCAAAGTGAGGCCTGGGGGCCATTTGTGGCCCTGAACTTGTTTTCTTTGGACAAATTAGGAGAAAGTACGGCTTTTAAATTAAACTATACTTACAAAATGTTAGATGCAACACAGAGAAACCATCTTTCCCAAACTTTCTGGTTTCCTTCTGTTGTCATGGTAACGTATACTCTAAAGCATAATTCTGCTAGTTGTAATGTAATTTATTGGTAAAATCCCCCAAAAATCTATTTAAATATTTATTATTACCCGTCTCTGCATTTGATATTTACCTTTTAAAATAATATTGAATATTTTTCACATTGACGTAATTTGGTAGTACGCAGATAAAAACAGCTTGTGTTTGATTTATAAATATTATTTAAGTGCATAACTGTTTCCTTGAAGGCTCCAAGTTTGTGTCCTTTCAGGATCACATAAAAACCTTATTGCACCCAAATCTGCTTTTAATTAATGTATTAAAACTTTGCAAAACGCAGCTATTAAATGTGCTTCTATTGACCATATAATTGCAGAATTTGACTTTTTGAAAATAAGTTTGTTTAATTGAAACACGCCATTTTCCAGAAGACTCTTTTTGATGAAAGTTTTTTTGATGTTTTGGTTTTCTGGCTGTATCAAAATTGGTTTATTTCACAAAACTCCACTGGAAACTATTTTTTGACACGAGTCACACAAGTAATAACCGGATGTTGCTACTGAGGGAAACCACAAAGAAGACGACAACAGGAAGTGGTTTTAATGACATCACATGAGCAAACTTATTCCTGTGTGATTTTATTTGGTTTTTTTTATTTAATGAAAACAGAAATTACAAAATTATGTTGCTGTTTTTTTTTACATTAGCAGAATATTGGTGTGTTTTTGCTGAAATTCGTAATGGAAGCGCAGCTGGTGTTTTCAAATGAAGACCCACTTGGATCCTGACCGCATTTTCTGACAAGCAAACTGGACGCCTTTGATTTAACAAGAAAAATGTGCAAAAACCATTTGTAGCTTTGGATCTACAATCCCTGTTTTAAAAATTATTTCTCATTACTCTATTTTTAAAAATAAAAATTCCAATTTATTGTTGAGTAGATAAAAAAAAAAAACTAAAAACAACATATTGGGTGATTTTAGTTTCTGAAACTTATATTTTCTTGGCCCACTTTTGAGCTGACTTGAAAAGAAGTTTGGACACCCCTAAATTAAACCCACCTTTATCTTACTAACAGACAAAAGCAGCAATTTGCAATTCAGAAAATCACTAAAACTAAAACTAAAATTCATATTTATCATCAGAGACTCTGTGAGCTTCTCCCACGCAGCTCTGACAATTAATCTTCAGCTGGTTTCATGTTTTAGAAACAGTTGAGTTAAACCTGAGGTGATGGTAATAGGCTATTAAAGCCCTTTAATTGGAAAGCCCCTCTGCCTGCACCCCTCCGCCCCCCAGCCCACCACACAGCTGACTAATGAAATCAGTGAATAGCAGCCTTGAAAGAGCGGGACAAAAGCAGAGATAGAGGAAAGACAATATCCTTGTGTGGGAGAATTAGTTACACTCAGTAGTCTAAGTGTTCAAAGCACGGAGCAAAATAAAAAAAAAATGAGGTTGGGGGTAGAAGAGGGGATTAAAGGAGAAGTCCACACAGGTGGGAGTGAGATGGAGGGAGGGGGGAGGTCACATGACAGGACGTTACCTCGTTTGATAAACAGCAGCCGCGGCTCACAGGAAGGAGGAAGGGAGGAATTTTATAGGCGGAATTAACTGCTTCAGCACATCAGGTATTCATTAGGGTAAATCTCCCAGGTGTGCTGTACGTGTGAGAAAATCAGTCACGCGGCTCTGATGCACGACGGCGACATGGCAGCAAGGCGCGGGGCAGTTAGGCGCTTTTAATTGTTTCTCACTGAAAGGATCACAGCTCAGCTGGAAACACCGAGATCAGAGCCGCAGCTACAGATGATAATGTTCTGGTTCTGAAACAGTTAATCTGGGGGTCCAGAACCTTCTGGATATGAGAGGAAGCATAAAGAAACAAAACAGGAAATCCGCTTTCATACGTCCGAATCAACATCAGCTGATTAAAATGTAGATAATCAAAGTTATTAAGCTAAAATTATACAAGAGTTAAGATTAATATAACAACGCAAATAGCTAAAATCCAGAGTACTTAAAACCCTCTCTAAAAATACTCATAACTAAACCGGAAGTGGAGATTTGAAAGGTTAAATTTTGAAAAATAAACAGTAAAGTTAGAATTTTAATCTGGAAAGTGGATGATCGTAAATCCAATATGGCCGCCCTGCCTTTAAAACTTTACATCAATGAAAGTAAACATTATTTTATCTGTGTTTCTCAAAGCTATCTTGGTGTTAGCATGCACTGCTAATAGCTACTAGCCGGGTGCTAAGTACAGCAGACCCATGTATTCACTGGGGCTTGGAGCAGCTAAAACCAAATGAATGACTCTTATAACTGTGTTTTTAAAAGTTCCTATGTCAAATATGCCTTGATATGCATTAATACGCGCTGTGGAAACTGGCTTAGCATTAGCGCACATGCTAACATCTACAGTCTTCTCATCTCCATTCTTGGTTACAGTCAATCCCAATAAATCAATGATGATCTTTGATCAGTGTGTCAGGAAGCAGTCAGCTTCCCAGGTTTCATTTTCTCCAGAATATTTTAAATATCTACAAATAAATCCTGAAAAGGACAAATTTCCCTTGTATAATTATATTCCACAAAAAAACATGTAAATACTGACCTGCAAATCCTGAACTTTATAACAAATTTGATTGATTTGTCTTCCTGTAGCAGAGTACTTAGTGTTAACAATGTGTTTGCTTGTTTGAAAATGTAAGAATTTAAAGTTATGCTCACCTTTTAAACCCGACTGCTCATCCAGTTTGGACAAATCTCTGTACAGTGACGTCACTGTATTTTGAACTACTGCTGCTGCTTTACACAGTCATCTCTAACTCACCGGGTTTATTTTGGGAATCAAAACTTCTTTTTGCTGCTTTTCAGGCACATAGTCATCAAATAAGTGACGTATTTGCATGTCTTTTGTTTTCTCTCTTGGTGAAATGTATGAAATAAATGAATCAAATCAATAAAAAGCTTGATATGTTGTTAAAGGTGTGATTGAACTAATGAGACATCGCTGACAAATCTGCTGACACATGAGATGATAAATGAATGGAGAAAGTGACATCTGTATTGCTGCAACTGCCTTTCTTGTTACTGTGATTTTCTTTCTCCCAATCAGTCGATCACAGCTGGAAGTCCTGGGAGTTTTTCCTCAGGGTGTGAGGGAGTCTGGATGGACTGGTTTCTGGGCCAGAGAGCAGCACAGGCCAAGGCCCAGAGCCCAGAGCCCTGAGCCCTGAGCCCTGCGTTCGTCATGCAGCTCCTGTTCGCTCCCCTCCAGGGCTCTGAGTGTGCATGTCAGGACAGATAGGTCACAGATAAGTCTCTTTCAAGGCTTCTTCTTTCAACCTTTTTGCTCCGCAGCGTTGTGATTACGAGCTTTGAACCTGTGCCTCATTCCTGCAGCGTGTCCTTCGTCCTCCCTCGCTGTCAGTCACAGCAGCTTCTCTGCTACTCTGGGCTCAGTTTGCACATCTTGGCCGACTCTCCTGAACTCCAAGCTTTCTGGTAACTTCTTTTCTACTCAAGTAACATCTAAGTTTAGCCAAGCTGTTCCATGTGGCATCGCTCTGTGTAATTCTTTCAAATCTTCTCAGTGTTACCCATGACTGAACCTAAACAGATAGTTTTCTTTTCCTTCATTTCTTTCAATAGCCCTGGTTCTTCAGGAGGATTAGATCCACTTAACCCCCCCGATGAGCTCAAACGCCCTTCAGATCATGTTTATATCTCCACCACAGCCTGAAGCTATTATCATATCACCATTTCACATTATCACTTTTCCTCCTCGGCGTTGCTCAGCCCTCATGTTTTGAGTCCAGAGGTTGTAAGTTATTTAAACATCGGTGTTTAGAATATTTCTGAGGATCTGAGAACCCTGAAAATCTCATAATATCCATAGAGACAAAGCAACACTCAGAAACGTCCACAAAATGTTTGTTAATGCAGACGCAGGATTGTTATGGGTCAAATTTACTGGCTGAGCCTTGAATAAAGTCAAACAACTGATACCATCTGCTTTTAATGTCGGTCATGGTGTCCTTTTGCACCTGTTGTGTCCCAGTTTTACTTTATTCTCTAAAAGACTCTTCAATGTAAAATCTAATTTATGAGTTTCCTGGCCAAGATGAGCTCAGAGGGGATGTAGAAATACAAAACTTAGGAAGTTTGTAACTTACTGTGTAGCTTCAAATGGATTATTACCACAAAGATGAGAAAGTTTGAAGAGATTAACAAAAATCTCTTTATAGCTAGCACCAGTGATAAATAAGAAGTAGGGCTGTAGATTAACCAAATTCAGATTTCAACAACAAAAAAAAGATTATTTTTAGATCTTATT
The DNA here is from genome assembly GCF_904066995.2 of Poecilia reticulata. Taxonomy (NCBI): domain Eukaryota; kingdom Metazoa; phylum Chordata; class Actinopteri; order Cyprinodontiformes; family Poeciliidae; genus Poecilia; species Poecilia reticulata. Next base: position 2,711,327 of record NC_088845.1, on the reverse strand, counting down.
GGTTTGGAAAGTTAATCTCTGCAACTATGTTTTTATTTTGTAAAGTCTCAGACTCCTGACTAGGAGTAAAATGTCACGGTTCGATTTTAAAAGGGGTGGTTTTGTGTATTTTCTTGGAAGTTGCACACTATGCTATTCTTTAGCACAGTGAAATATATATATAAAAAATTAACTTTGCATCATAGCATATCTGACGCCTTGAAATTGGCCTCTGTCTCTTTAAGAACCTCCAATCATTTCCAGCTTGTTTTTGATGAGGGAAAAACATTATAACATGATTCAAAGATGAGAAAAATAACACGTTTTCAAAATATCCTCTTCACAGTTTGTTTCGTTCTGTAATGAAGAGACGCAGGAAGAGTCGACAGCTTCAGTTATTACAACTAAAAACCAGCGATCAGCCCGAAACCTGGGAGTAGTGATGACCTCTGACCTGAACCTTCAGAGCCACATTAAGACAGTCACAAAGTCGGCCTTCTATCACCTGAAGAACATAGGATTAGAGGACTGATGTCTCAGCGCGATCTAGACAAACTCATCAATGCGTTTATCTTTAGCCGCATTGATTACTGCAACAGCGTCTTCACAGGTCTGACTAATAAATCAATCAAATAGCTGCAGCTGATCCAGATGCTGCTGCTCGGGTTCTGACTAAAACCAGGAAGATAGAGACATAACACCAGGTTTAAAGTCCCTACACTGGCTCCCTGTAGCTCAAAGAATAGACTTTAAAATACTGATGTTAGTTTATAAATCACTGAATGGTTTAGCACCACAATACCTTAAAGATCTGTTATTACTGTACCAACCGTCTAGACCCCTCAGATCTTCTGGATCTGGTTCTGCTCTGCATCCCCAGAACCAGAACCAGACGAGGAGAAGCAGCATTCAGTTTCTATGCACCACAAATTTGGAACAAACTTCCAGAAAACTGTAAAACAGCTGAAACACTGAGTGCCTTTAAATCTCAACTTAAAACCCACCTGTTTAGAGTTGCTTATGGCTAAATTAGGGTTATAGTGCGGGTTTTGATGTCTTTGATGTTTTTATGTCTTTAATGTTTTTAATTTCTTCTTCTTTCTTTTCGACGTTTTAATGATGTAATGTTTTTATTGTTTTTTTTATTTTTATTTATTTATTTTTAATCTCTCTCTTTCTCACTGATTATTTCTATTTTTATTTTAATTATGTAAAGCACTTTGAAATGCCTTGCTGCTGAAATGTGCTATACAAATAAAATTTGATTGATTGATTGATTGATGGACGGATGATCAGACTAAACGGCTGAAAAGGGGTCATGTTGTTTAGGTTCAGACATTTAGAAATAAAAAAGGTTGAAGTCACTTTGGAGTTGTTGATGTGAATCCAGTGAACCTCAGTGGGTTACAGTAATCGCCTTGCAATCAGAAGGTTTGATTGCAGCTTCTTTATGCTGATGTTCCTCTGGCCAAGACACAGAACCGTAAGCTGATCTGCGTCTGTTTGGGTCAGTGTTTGGGTCGGCCCTCAGGAAAAGCACCAGAGCCGTTTTCTTTCCCACATGCTGTGCAGCGTTTTGAACCAGCTGAATGCTGCAGGCGGCTGGATTTGGACTTCTGTGATGTTTACATTCAGCTTGATGTTGTTTCAGGTGAATCTTTAAGCTGGACACACAATGAGCTTTGTGCCTTACTGATGTGATACGTTGACATAAAGTTCTGGTTTGGTCCACCTTTCTCTCCTCATTGAGAAACCTCAATGTTCCCCAAATATTAGAGATCAGGGGTCCTGAATGCTTCGCTTTGTTGCCTTAGAGAACCAGATAATTAGCATAACTAATGTATCACAGCACAAAAATGCAGCGACTAATTGATAAAAGCATCATGCATTGTTTTATACTGTCCTTGAGTGCAAACATAAAGTGTGAAATATGAAACTGCAGGATGTTTTTGTTTTTTCACGCTAAGCTCTCCCCTTTTGGTAATCCTTAAACTTGCAGCACCTTTATTTTATTTAGCTGATTTCCTCCCACTTCCTCCTAAGAGGATGATTCACTCAGACTCGCTCCATCCTTTATGAAACCCATAAATGATATTGTTGGGACTTCTGTTCAGGCCAGAGAGGTCAGCCATGAGCGAGGCCAGTAAACGCGGGGTTAATCTGGTCTCTTCCAGATGTACTGGCCGAGTCAAAGGACGTCCGAAGGCTCCGCTCTGACTTCCACAGAGCGTGATCTATTGTTCATCTGTCAGCAGCGCCGTGATATATTCTATCCTACCCTGGTGGACAAAACGGACCCCGGCGATTATACAAGCGGGGCCATTGGGCCGCAGCATCGCCGGGCCGCTGACTCTGACACCAGGCAGCTTGACCTCCAGGTCTCGCGCTTCTTTGTTTTCCGCTGACCTCTGTTTCTTTTACCCCCCCTCTGAACCTTAAACCTCAATCCTCCCCTCTCCTCCCTCTCTCTGTGCCTAGCCTTCTTCTCCCACACGCTTTTCACACTCATACAAATAAAGAGCCGGGGCCCCTTCAGTTTATTTTATTAGCAGTTTGAAGGCCCGGCTCTTTACAGATGAGAGGAGGGAAAAATAATAGGAAGGAGCTTTAATTATGGGAGTTATTTGGACTCAAATAAAACAACAGGGTCAACTGGGAGCGCTGGGTCAACTGGGAGAGTTTGGTCTTTGATATGAGGACTTTGTCATCTTTGGGTTTGACCCTCATATCCATATAATAGAGGATGAAGAGCTCAGAGTGCTGCTAAGGAATGGAGTGATGCTTTTATCAATAATCACATGGATGAGTGAGATCAGCTCTGAGCTCCAGCTCCAGCTGTGTGTCTATGCACACACACACGTGTTTGTTCAGTGCCAGGTGTGACCCCCCTCCCCCCCCCCCTTCCTCTGTGATCAGCCCGTCTTCGGATTGTGACATGCAATTTCCCTCTCCTTCACTTCCCCTCTTCCTCTCATCTGGCGTCGGCCGCTCCCTTCGGCTTTCACGCTGTTTACCAAACATCCCCCCTCCTCTATCCTCCCCTCCTTTTATTTCTGCTTCTGCACATGCATGTCTTTGTTTGCTCTCATCGGAGTACAAAAGGGTTCCCAGCCATCGCCAGCGCTGCAGTGTGAGACAGGAGGCCTCAAGTGCTGCTTTCTGGGGGGAGAAACGGGTCCTGGGTGCTGGATGGACCGTCGCTCCAGCAGGAAACAGGAAAACAGAAGATCCTGGGTGTTCATCTGGAGGAAACCTGCAGCTCTGCCTCAGAGTTTACAGACTGGAGTTTCATCCTTCAGATTCATACCGTTCGGCCACCTTAAAGCTTTTTATGAAAAATGTTTAAAAAAAAAAAAAGTTTAGCTGCACAGTGGCGCAGTTGGTAGAACTGTTGCCTTGCAGCCAGAAGATTCTGGGTTCAATTCCCGGCCAGGGTCTTTCTGCATGGAGTTTGCATGTTCTCCCTGTGCATGCATGGGTTTTCTCCGGGTACTCCGGTTTCTTCCCACAGTCCAAAAACATGACTGTCAGGTTAATTGGTCTGTCTAAATTGCCCCTAGGTGTGAGTGTGTGTGCATGGTTGTGTGTCTCTGTGTTGCCCTGCGACAGACTGGCGACCTGTCCAGGGTGACCCCGCCTCTCGCCCGGAACGTTAGCTGGAGATGGGCACCAGCAACCCTCCCGACCCCACTGAGGGACAAGGGTGAAAGAAAATGGATGGATGGATGGAAGTTTAGCTAAAACTGTTACTACAGGATAATATGAGACAGATAATGTGTGAAGAACATAAAACTCCTCTGCCTTCATCCAGTGGTCCTACTGCCATCTGCAGAAATTCACAGAAATAACCAATCGGAGCCAGTAGGAGGATCTTAGCGCTATCAATAATCCTTGTGTACACACTCATGCTCACACTCTTCCCCTTTGCTCTCGCTGCGCTGCAGCTCCTCCACCACAGCAGAGCCTGCTGTGAACCCGTAGGCTAGTTAGCATTAAACAGTTTTCCTGTATTAGCTTGTTTCTCTCATGTTTTTCGCAACTGCAGCAAAACAGCAAAAGTGGGTTTGAATATGCTGTATGGGGAGGGTGTGAGCAGCGTGTACATGAGCATGATTGACAGTGGTAAGAACTTACTAAAGGTCTGTACTGCTTCTAAAAAGACGCCCAGCTCTTTTGGTAATAAGTTGTTTTATGTTGTCTGATATTTGTTGCCATTTCAAATATCTCCCAGCTATTAAGTCACATTCAGTGTGCTCTACGCTGTTACCTAGCAACCCCAGGCAGCCCAGCCTTGTTACCTAGCAACCCAAGTGAAGCTCCAGCATGCTTGGTCAGCTGGATTTCCCGCTGTTTGTGTTGCACAATGGCTGCTGGAAAACAGTGTTTTATTGCTGACTTTCCCTCCAGAAACCACTTGCTGCATTCTTGTTGGTTTTCGCAGGAGGCTCTACTAATGCTTTTCAAAGATGTTTTCAGCCATTTTCATGTGTGACTGTAACTGTTGAGTTGGGGGTGCGTGGCCTGCAGGAGCTTATTTGGATTTAAAGTGACAGGAGGCCTCAAAATAGCTAATTCTGAAAGGAGCTCAAAACAGGCAGAACTGACCAGACTAAGATGTCATTATCCAAGAATGATTTTGTGTAAAAACTGTAATAAATATATTTTGTATAGCCCATAGACCTATCCTAACCTGTACAAGGAAGCATGAAGGCCACCTTCAGAGGTGGTACAACTTTAAAATGAATATTTGAGATGTATCCTGTCTCTGAGCTAAAAGATGGCAACAGCTGAACCATCATTTCCAACTAAATCTGCTCTGCTACACCCAGCTGGTCATTCACTTAGGCCACTGAATGTTGAACTTCCATAACACTGAAGTCAACAAACTGCTCCGTCACCCAACTTTATTCCACTGTTCCTACAGAGGCGGCCATCTTTATGAGCCGATTTGAGCTTTGCAGCCCTCCTGCCCTGTAAAATCATACGGCCGACTCAAAGAGATTTGGATTAAAAATCAAGTAAAAAGGATTTACAACCTGGGCAGATGTATTTCTGCCGGTTTCTACGAGGGGTCAGCACGAATTTATGACACAAAGGGATTAACTCTTTATCTGTAAACTTTTGCAGCAGTCACAGTCAAAGGGGAGGAGCCGTGCAGATGTGGTGATGGGCGTGCTGCTGGCTGAGATGGAGGTATTATAAGTGGCTTGCTCCAGGATGACCAAGTAGGTCAAGAGAATCAAGGCGGGAGTGAAGGGGCTCACAAAGCTGTGAGGGGAAGGTCAAGCGTGAAATCCCTGCCCCCCTCCCACTGCTCTGACCCCCCAGGGAGGATCTCCGGACAGGTTGTCAGTGTTTGGTGCACTGCTGCATGGCGGCCATGTGTGGTGCTGGAAAATTCATGATTAAGATGTAAAAGCATCTGAAATGCAAATTTGGGGTTTGAAAAGCTCCAACTTTTAAATACAGAATATCAGCTAATCACGTCTTAATCTGCATGAGTGAAACATATGATTTAGTCTATGAAAGTCCTTCTCAGATAGATATAAAAAAGATGTTACTGTAAATGTACCCAAACTGCTTCACTTCAGGACAGTTTTACAATCAGCACATGTGAAGCAGTGAGAGCATCCAGCTGAAATCACTCAATGTCTTTATGGCTGATTGCTGTAAACGAGACGTTTGTGCTGGAAATGATTGTTTTCTTGTGTCGTGATTACCTCCAAAGGAAAGCCGTCGTCGCTTTGCATCAAAAAAACTGCAGCTAAGAATCAGAGAAGTCGACTTCACAACAACCAAGACGGTCCAGAAAAGGCCACAACAATGAGACATCAATGGAAAATCCACAATGAAATATGGATAAACCTGCATGCATATTTTAATACTTTTACTTTGGAAAAAAAAACCCCAATATATTTGATGTGATGGCTAATTAGGACGACAATGTTCCCACATCAATATTCATCATTCTGGACGCTGTTTTACTGCAGTTGATGCCACAACTGATGCACATATGACCCATGATGCTAAAGGTCCCACATGGGGAAGCAGTAATATAATGATTAAATTTCCAATATGATGCATTTACACTTATAAGTGATCATTTATTGAAGTCAAGCTGAAGAGACTCTTTGTGGAGACTAACTCTATACGGCTGAACATCCTGCATATTATAGGAAGTAAATTAATTTAAAGTTTCAGGAATCAGTTTGGATGTTGCATTTATTGTTCGGTTGCAGTTGATAATGTTACCAGCAGCCGAATTTAATATTTACTGTTTATGAACAACTTGATTAATAAACATCTCTTAATAAAAGTTTCCAGATTTTCCAAAATGTTTCTTAAAAACTCAAATCATTTAGGGTAGAGTAAACCAAAGCCTAAAGGTTTTGGTTTACTGAATCTAGACAGAAACTACACAAAGATCAGTCATCTTCATGGAAAAAAAAAAGATTTGTTTAGTCAAATTTAAGGAATTAACAACTTTCAAGTACTTCAGCATTTTAAACGACATAAAATACTGGATGAAAATCGACCAATGATGTAATTTTTTGGATCTTTGGTGAGAATCTGACTGATAAATGAGACAAATCTCACCAAACTTCTTGAATTGTGCTCTTTGTGCACATTCCTGTCACACCCTGTCGACTTCACGTCACCTCTCCTTTCTCGCCCTCGCTCCACCTCAGCGCCCCCCAGCGACCCTCCCACACCCACCCACACCCTCCCACACCCACCCACACCCACCCACACCCACCCACCTCTGGTAAACACTAACCACGGCACCTCAAAGGCTCAAATGGCATCACTAATACAAGCGCTGGTGCCCGTCGTGTTAACTCTTGTTGGTTTTAGGGTGTTTCACCTGTTCAGACGTTAATCACTGAAACATAACATTAAATCAGGAAAAGCTGGAAACTTTGGTAAAAGTGCAGGTGATTTATTTTGCAAATTGGAAATGGGATGTTATGTTCTGCTTAGATAATGAATCATTTTAGGTATTTTGAACCAAAAGTTTGGATTCTGAAGAGGAAAGTTTGAATCTGACCAGAATTTATTGACTGGAATGTGTCAGAGAAAAGTTATTTAGTTTTGTCCATTTAAATAATTGAATAATTTGATTAGCATTTCCTTAGAGGTCAATCAATTTTTCAAACTGTACGTCTGTTTCCATGTTATTCACTACTTCTGTGGGTTTTGGTGAAATGTGACTTTGCTGCAGGTACCTGCAGAGTTTCCGTCCTCGTTTTGGTTTCCAAGCACAATCAGTAAAAACATTTAGCATGTTTAGGTGCTAAAAAAAACCCATTGGTTCATTAATCACTCTTATCTTCAATAGTCAATGATTGATCAGAAGTTACTAAAATCTGATTGATCAGTTCTGAGCTTTAAAAATAATTGCAGCAACATCAAAATTTTGCCTGATTTTGACTGTTAAAGTCAAATGTGTGGCTGACTTAGTTTCATTTCTCGATGCTGCATGATCTCACCCTGTGCTGTAAATTTAGACCCTCCTAAGTTCACAGGATAAAATCTGTGCAACACTCAACAAAGGAAATAATCACTCAGGATTAGAACAGGATCATGACTCCCAGTCATGGGACCAGGATGAATTAGGAAGCGAACGCTGCAGCTGTGAATAGAGGGAAGGAAGTTTCTTGTGTCTTTTATAGATCTGCAGAGTGAGAATGACCAACTTTCTTTGCTACTGTTTAGTCACACTGAAAATCATTGAGAAACTGAGTATAATGAACTACTTTCTTTGCTGATGATGCAGTTTTATGACTGAGAAAGACATAAAGCTGCAGAGACAGCGGTTCACGCTGAGGTTGGGCTGCAGCCCTGAGTAATGAGCGACCAGGAACTTCTTTGAACCTGTCAGTGACCACTTGTATGTGATGACAGAGAGGTGGCCGTCACTGACGAAGGTCCAGCATAGTTTTGACGTTTCTTTGCCTGAAGTTTGACTTTGCAGGACTGGTTGTGTTTTGGAAGTATTTCATGACCTCTCAGGTACAGGAAGGTCAACGAATCAACCTGGAATCAAGTCCAGATCACGGGTTGCGTTTTATCCGTCACACCAAGATGAACTTTTAGGTTTGAGTTGGAATGAGGTGAAACGTTTAGAGCAGTGGTTCTTAACCTTTTTTGAGGTACCGAACCCCGGAGTTGCATATACGCATTCACCAAACCCTTCTTATTCCAGCACACAAAATACTTTGCGATATTCTGATTCAGTAATGTAATTATATTTGCTGTGTTACCACCCCCACGCCACTAGAGGCAGTACCAACCCTGAAAAGATGCGACTAAGGAGCAGATTTAGACTATAGGATTTGGTAAAAACTGTGAGTTTTGCTGAAGAAATTAAAGACACAAGTTCAAATCCATGCTGAGAGTGGAGCTCCTTCAATCAGGGCTCCTCTGCAGCTCTGTTTGGCTAAGCAATGTAACGTGATCCTCTGATTGGCTAAACAATGTAACGTGATCCTCTGATTGGCTAAGCAATGTAACGTGACCCTCTGATTGGCTAAGCAATGTAACGTGATCCTCTGATTGGCTAAGCAATGTAACGTGACCCTCTGATTGGCTAAGCAATGTAACGTGACCCTCTGATTGGCTAAGCAATGTAACATGATCCTCTGATTGGCTAAACAATGCAACGTGATCCTCTGATTGGCTAAACAATGCAACGTGATCCTCTGCAGCAAGCGATGGCAAAGCGGGGTGTCATCACGACTTTACACAGGTGTGTCTTTACCTGCGGGGCAGAGGCTCCGCCGAACCCCTGGGGTTCGAACGAACCCAGGTTAAGAGCCACTGGTTTAGAGTCTGTGTTGGAGTCACCTGGTGGATGCAGTTTGTTGTTTTTAACTGTCCACAGAGATAAAATGTAACTAAACTGTAACTATTATACGGACCTTGGTTTTATTTAGATGAGTGGTGCACTGTAAAACATTTAAGGTGGTTTAACTTTGAAAATAAAAGTCCACCTGCTGCCTTAAAAAAGCAATTTAAATCAACAAGAGCATCGTTTTGGTTTTAACTCAGAAACAAAAGTTCATGAAGTTGATTTAACAACAAGAGACAATTTGTCCAAACTTATAAATTTCATTAATCTTGAATTAAGATAAATTAAATTTAATTAATTAATGCTTTCGTGTATTAACGCTTTACCTGAAAGCATTAATATTAACTTAATGTTGAAATTTAAACCAAATAATTATTTCACAATATGCAAAATCAACTGGTCTCCCCCAGTTAAAGAGCACATATTTCTCTACTGCTTTCACTCACATTAAAAAGCTAAAATAACAACTTATTTTACTTTGGAATAATTTAAATTCATGCATGAACAAAATTTCTGATTTTATAATGAATTTAGTTAAACATCACAATGAATTCATCTCAAAAACATTTAGTTTTGTAGAACATTATCCTCAAGATTTGCGAACATTAAAATGAATATTTTCCTTAATAAAACAAGAGTCAGATCAAGGTAACACTCTTCCATGTCAGGATACAAAAACATGCCGCTAAGCATTCTGGGAAATAGTTCCCACTCTTGTCTTTTTCTTCTTTCAGTTTTTTTAAGTGCTAACCTACAAACTCTAGTTTATTCTACTTTGGACAAAATGAATAAAAAAGTGAACAAAACTTGCTACTGAAAGTTTATCTTCCACAAACTCAAACATTTAGGTTCAAAATCTAAAACCTGCCAAATTTATTTGACTTAAAGCGTAAAACTCAAGTATGTTTTACAGTGCATATAGAGAGGAGTGGGACCCATCACAGCTTCCTACATCCATGCAGCCGCTGTAGGAAAGTGAAAGTGTGTTTATTAGCGGGTAGGAGGAAGGTCTGCTGGCAGAGCGGGCCGAGCCGGGAGCCGCTGCCCCTCCCGGGGGTTCGAGCAAAGAGGATGAAACCTGTCATTAGGGAGGTGAGAGGAAGAAAGCTCTCGGTGGGGGGGGCATTGTCCTGGGGGCGGGAGGGTGGGATGGCTCTTTAGTGCATCAAATAACACGGCCCCTGGCAGCCTTTGTTGCAGAGTGAAAGGGTCCAGTGGTGGCGGCGGTGGGGGTCACAGGGGTGAGGGGGCAATCCTGAACATTGGTCAGCGGGAGAAAGGACTCTGTGGGTGAGGAGGGGAGAAGGATGGGGGAGGACGGGGGTGGAGGGCTTTTATACAGTTGTTTTCCTCTTCTTTGTCGACAGGTCATGCAGAAAAAGCTTGTTTGTGTTCGGAAACTGTCTTCCCAAACCACCGAACATCAACGCGTTTAATTCGCTTCAAACATGCATCAGCTTTTCATTTCTGTGTCGATTGCAGTTGTTCTTCCGGCTGCAGTGAGGTGAAAAGAAAAAAGTTGACATGTATACTGAAGCTCAGCGTAGAGTCAGGACCTTTCGCTCATTCAGGGCATTTTAAGGGGACAGGTCACATACATAATGGGAAACGGACAAAAAGGACCAAAAGCTTTCCTCTGTGCTGGAGGTCGTGCATGGAGACTGGATGACAAATCCGCCACAGTATATCTGGATGACAGCTTCAGTTGGGAAACTCACTGGCTCCAGGACCAAATCAAAGAAATTCCTGCAGGTATCGCTACGGATTACCTTGTTTCATTAGTTGAAGTTCTAACAAAATTCTCTCCACCCCAAGCATCATTCAGCCACTCCTTTGCTAACGGTGCATGTTCGACTTAATACGTCAAAGCTGTTCTCACAGCCAGAGCAGCTAATAAACTGATCAACCGGAGCAATTACTGACTTCATTAGCGGCTTTTCATCCGATCCCAAAGCGCTGATGACTTTAGAGCGCCAATAAAACCGCCAGGTTGCGACCTTAACGTTAAGGGACCTCTGCAGAGCGAGAGGGGACAGACGAGGGTCAACATCTCACACTTGTCACACCCTGGTGTCAAAGTGTGTTTACATCACTCTGCTTCATGATAACAGACAGAAACCAATCTATGAGAATCCCAAGTCAAGTCCAATTAGACCAGTTTGGGTCTTTTGATTTGCTGGATGAAAACAAAATGAAAGCTGATAATCAGACCATAGAAAATGTTTGCTTCATTTAGAGTCATTAAAATGATCCTGCAAGAGGCAAAAACAATTTACCTGAGCAATAAAGTCTGAGTATTAATATCTGACTAGTGACAAAATTATGCCACACATCCTTAAAGCAGGGAATCAAGATATGTAACATGTAATTTTATTTTTATTTTATTATATTGCAAGTTTGTGCGAAATGCAGTACATGTTGGGCTAGAAACGTTGCTAGCTCTAGCTAGCTCTAGCAGCTAGAGCTAGCAACATAGCTAGCTCTTGCTCTTGCTCGAGCTAACAACGTTGCTAGCTCTGCTGCTGTGCTACAAGGGGTCCCTGTGTTCAAATCCCAGCAGGATTTCTTACATTACACACAAAAAACTGTTACTATAATCTGCCTTTGGTCAGATTACCTACCTCACTGAAACTCATTTTTACTAATTCATATGGAGACAATTCATATTTTTTGCTCCCATCTTTAATCATTAGCAAGTTGTGGCAAATTTGCAATGAGAGGGGTTTTAATATTTTATGCATCATATTTTCAAAATTTTTATTTATACAGAAAGTTTGCACAGATTTGAAGCAGAAGGAGTTTTTTTTTTTTTTACCCACATCAAACGTGTCAGAATGCTGTTAAAATGGAGTTTTAATTAATTTTTTCCTCAAAATTAATTTTGAGGAAACTAAATAAAATTAATCTAATATGGAGTCCAACATCTAAATCACATTTAAATTAGCCGTTTGGAACGTTACTGAGACTAATCTTTTTTATTATTATTTGTTAATGTGTGAATATTGGAGTGTTTTAGATACAGAAAAACAGGACGTTGTGCTCCGAGGCAGAAATCTGAATCGGACCAAACAGAAACGTGACGCCCGTCTCCTCCTGCAGTTATTAGTTGGTACAAACACTAAATCTTCCACTAAAATCCTGGTTAAAAACCAGCAAGTGAGTCTGGAGCTCATTATCAGCCAGTTACTTTCTATTGCTTTAGAAAGTAGCTTGTTTAAAAAAAAAAATGAAACTAGGGATAAATTCAAATTGAAGTCTGAAGTTATGTTTTCACAGTTGGAATATTGAAATATTGATTTAGTTAATGCCAGAACAACTCTGAGTTCAAACTTACCTTCAGGAGCCCAGTCTGTATAAAACCGACGTCCTACTGGTCAGATTGAATAAGTGTGTCCATACACTTCTAGCAATCAGTTTCTAATTAAAACACAAAGCTGGATAAAAGTTACAAAAGTGTATTTTTATTAACTTCTGTGCCTGATGTTTCTCTGAAGTTGTGCTCTTGATGTTTTCTCCTTGGCAAAACCATAATTAGCGGCTCCTGGTGGGAAACATCAATTAGCTTTTTTAGCAGGTTTGCATGGAGCTGTAAAAAGAAAACTGGACATATACACGGCTTTTAAGTGTAAAAGGGCATTACAGAGGTGAGCAAATTAGCCCCAGGTCTCAGTGTGGCGGAGAAAAAACTGTTACAAGCTGCTTTCAGGGGAAAACGGAGGGAAATATGAAGAGGAGGAGGAGACAGGGAGGGCAAACCACTTTCCCTGCTGACTTCTCAGGAGGGAGGAGGTAAAGATCACAGCTCCAGCAGCCGTCCGCCTGTCCTCCAGGGGTGCCTGGGTCCCTCCTTTAACCCTCTGGCTGTTACGGCGCTGATGGATGACTTAATAAAACCAAATCCAACATTCATTCACTCCACTTCTCACTTCTAGGAGTTTAGTTTATCCGCCGGTATCTCTTTAAAACCAGAATGCTGATTAGATGCTTTGGTTCTGATTTTTTCTGTCTCTGCGTCCATCAGGGGACAGATGTGGAGGCCTTCCTTTCCCAGGACTCCCCAGGGAGGGCGTGGACAGGTTTTACACCCTGCAGCAGGAGGGAGGAGGCAGCGGGACGCCGGCTCGCTGTCCGAAGGGTCAAGTATTAGGAGTTAAGTGATGCATAAGTAACGCTTTGTTTGGACTGATCTGAGGGAAGGAAATTTACTTCGTTTGTCTGTAACGAAGTTATTTTTTTCCCTTTGAAACTGGATTTTTAAATAAATATTAAAGGCAGAAAAGGCTGAGGGTTCATGGGAAACGAGCTGAAAGTCATAAAGACAAAAAAAATCTCCAGATGGAAGTGAAACAATCAGCAGATTAACGTGGAACATTGTTTTAATGACAGAACCTGAGAGAGTGAGAACATCGGAGGGAAGCTGGAGAAACCAGGTCAGGCAGAAAATCAGACATGAATGAGGTCATCAGTCAAACTTCAGACCTCATTTTTGGACACTTTGTTGTCCATCTTCATGTTAGTCATGCAGATTTCTAAAGGTTCACTTTCTGCTCAGGAGGTTTATTCAATGTTCCTCAGAAAATAACACATTTTTTACTAGACGTTAAGTGAAAAAGTCCATCTTTAAAATGAGAAATAAATTCACAACATTTACATTTATTGTAGAAATAAAAAAATATTTGTATTCTTAAGTTGAAATGAGCTGAACATGCCTAAAAATATACTTAGTTTTTTTTTGTCTAGCTCTCTGGAGGTTCATTACCCAAATATTTTCAACTATTTGAAGCATTTTACTCACTCAGAGAAACAAACTGATTCTATTTTTGTTGAACTGTTTGTAAAATACAAAATGATTCCTAAAGAAAAATGTTGAGCTGAAGCGTCTCCCAGGTCCTTCCAGGTCTTTGTTTCATTTCTTTGCTTTTTGTCAGACTTTTACTCGCTTTGTCCACTGTAAATAGATTTATTGCCCCGATTTTCCTTTTTGTTGCTTCTTTCAACACAGTGTTGTCATGGTAACAGGTAAAAATGTAGAGCTTGGCCTTTCCTGGACTATCAGCTTACCTGCAGCGTCCCTCACTGACACAAACATTTTTATTAGAATCAGTCATAATTTGGACGTTTCTTGACTGTTCAGATATCATAATGAGTTTTTTAATGCATAAATACACATGCATATTTAAAAAAAACCCTGATCACATTCCTTTTTGCTCATAGCATCATAATGTAATTTTGCCTTTACTGTACAGCTTGTCGTTCTTTACTGCGTTTGTTTTTCGTATATTTTAATAGTTTTTTTTTGTGTGAACCTACACGTCTTGATTCCTGTCAGCTGAATTTCCCTCCCAGTCTGTGGGACAACAAAGCGTATTTATATTACTTTTTATTACATTTCTTTGTTTTTTTTAGAACTAACTATTTATTGCAATGATGGAAAATGTCGCCTGATCTTCGATTCTTCAGTCAAAACCAGCTGAAAGAAAAAGTTTTCTTTGGAGAAAACTTTCCAAATATAGTTTCAAATCCAGAGATACTGACTTATAGTGATAAAAATTGCTGCAACAAAACGTCACAATGAATGTTTATCAAATATTTATTTGTCTTCCAGGATTGATGACAGATTCCCCAGTTGATCACTTTTTATTTCTCCTGCATTCAGCTTTTCTTTTGTTTTGGACAGAAGTTTCCTGGTCTACATGAGGAGTTTAAAACATTTACCTCCCAGCTGCTAAACTCGGAGAAACCTGCTGGTCATTAGCTCTCTCCCTCGTCCGCCTGCTGGAGTGGCGGCTCTCTGCGGTCGCGCTCTCAGAGGCCTTTCAGACCTTGTGGCTTCCATAGCACAGGCGTGAAAATCGGCTACATTTAATCAGCCATGGTGGAGAATTTGAAGAAAAGGATCAAGAGAGCTTTGTCCTAATGGATTGGCTACAGTTTGGGGGTCCAGCACTCCAAGTTATACCTTGTTAAAGGCACATCACTGCGGCAGTGTAACTCAAAACACATGGTGTTGCCTTTAAGCGCTCTCTCTCTCTCTCACTCGCTCTCTGGATAAAGGAAGAAATTGATTTTGATATGTTTTTGTGGTTCTTTTTGACATTTGAGGGCCAAATTTGTGCAACAGTGATTTCGATTGACTGTCAAGGCAATCACTTCATCCGCGCTCCAAAAAAACAGAAAATGAAAGAATAAGTCTGCTTTTGTGTTTAGGAAGTACATCAAGTGACTCACGTATACAGAGGGTCAATTCTTCCAGGCTGTCTGTACATTAAAATTTCAAGCTTACGGCCATGGCAATTCTTACCACTACAGTAAGGCCATAGAGGACGTAGGCGACATTCAGAAAAGGCCCGCGCAGTCAAACAAAGCAGTAAATCAAGTGCCTTGACACATGCTCACCAGACAGTTTGCCGTTTGTCACAGAGCCTGAATGGAACTAAAAGCAAAGTTGTGGACGCATCGGGGTGATCGGCATTGCTCAGATGCAGCACAAGGGGCCTTTTCAGACAGCTGCAACACTGATTACATTGTGTGAAGGCCAATCAAAGGGGAAAATGACGAGAGCAGCCATGCCGGACACACACAATGCACAAATGGCAGCGGTCAGATGGTGGCAGGGAGAGGTACGTTTTGGGATGCAGAGTCTCACAAATGGGAAACTCTCAGGAAGCCGTAGCAGCTTGGTAAAGTTGAATTCAACATGTTTTATAGAAAAGGTGACGGATAACAACCTCTTGCTGAATCAATGAGCAATAAATCAATTACATAATAAATTAAACTCAATAATTTCCATTTGCATGATTTGTCATTTTTCTCTTTTTATCTCTTAGTTTCTACCAAAAACAATCTTTTTACAGAGATCATTAATCTTATTTGTTGCTTCGGTTGTTTTGTTTATTTGTTTTGGATATTTAAAATGTCTTCCAGTTCCAGTGTTAAATGTTTATTTTAATTTAAAGTTTATTGATCTCTGGGAATCTGTTCTTGCATTATTACACTCATTACATGCATTATTCAGCTCAAAACAACAACATTATTATTTATTCCAATAACTTCTGCACAATTTATCATCCAGGAAAATGTGTTATTGTGACACATTCCTTTTTATCAGCAAAAATATTCACTACTGCTTAATAAAAAAGATCCTCATGTGTGCTTGTCATTATATTTAATGGTTTTTTATCAGTCAGTCTGCTGTGCTACAAAAAAAAAAAAAAGATTTGCATGGAAGTTATCGTTTTAATAAAATAAAACATAAAACAGTGGAGAATCGACTGGCCAACCAAAATTACTCCAAGAGAGCATCAGTGCCTCATATTGGAGGTCACAAGAGCCCAGGTAG
This sequence comes from Poecilia reticulata, assembly GCF_904066995.2. Lineage (NCBI taxonomy): Eukaryota > Metazoa > Chordata > Actinopteri > Cyprinodontiformes > Poeciliidae > Poecilia > Poecilia reticulata. The sequence goes on along the minus strand of NC_088845.1, from coordinate 2,695,158 downwards.
TTTTATCTGAGGTGCGGCAGGTCTCAGTTGCCTCAGTTAGGGTCAAAGGTCAAGCTTCAACAGAAAGAGAGACTGTGCAGAGAAAGCAATGGGGCGTCTCACACCCATCAAATAACATCTTGATAATTCTTCATTTGGTGAAGGTGGAACATTTTGGAAGCTGTTTCGTCTGGAGTAAAACTAATGGAGCATTTCAGACCAACAGTCAGACATGGTGATAACGGTGCTGTGATCCGGATCCGGTTTGTTCCTTCAGCACTCAGATCAGCTTCAGGTTGAATCAGTGAGCAGAACGCAAAACAGGAGAAGTAATCAAAACGGCCACATGCATGTTGAGAACCGATGTAAATACAACATTAGGAGAATCTGTAGTTATCCAACCCAAAACAAAGAACAAATAAATAAGAAGAAAATTAAATGAGTCTCAGTCTCAATAACAAAGTGCCGCAAGAATCAGCCACTTTAAGTATTTTATGATTTTGAGATTACATTGTATGCAGATGACATTCGTTTATATTTAAGAAAACATGCACAGACCTCTGTTTGCCCAAAGACTTCATATATTTTTTTATTAATACTTAAATGTTATCTAACAGCAGATCAACAGCTTGGGGAGATTCTCGAGTTTGGAAATGTCTCATTAGAGACTCGTCAACCTTAAACTATTAGTTATTGTTACATTTTTAATTTCTTTTTGTTAATTTCTGACATTTTTTTTCTTTTACTTGTATTAAACTAAAGCTGAGCAGTCAACCTGAACCAAAGAGTTTGGGGAATTTTTAAAGAAAATTGGAGAAGCGTCACTGGATGTCTGTTCCTGTTCTTCATGGTTTATCTCTATTGTCTTTGATTTCAGTTTATGTGTTTGGTAATGAACCAGAACCAAACATGGAGAAGCAGCATCCAGTTTTTATGCTTTAATCTGGAACAAACTGCCAGAAAACTGCAAAACAGCTGGAAGAATTAAACCCCACATGTGTAGATTTGCCTTTCAGAACATTGATCAATATATTTGATCTATATTTGATGATGAATGGTCTTGATGACATTAATAGCGGTTTTTGTCTTATGATTTTATTGTTTAAAGCATTTTGAACTTCTAAAATGTGCTTTACAAATAAACCATTTTACACTTGTATAAAATGACTGTAGTCTCTTTTAGCATATTATTGTTTTGCATATTTCAGCAGGTTGCTCTTGAAAACGATACCTGTTGTCTCAATGAGGTGAAATAAAAACAAAAGTTGCATAAATAACCATAATTCATGGATTTCTGATGAGAAACAGCAGCGCGTCGTTCTGTGTTGGGATTTATCGGCGTTGAGGAAATTAGCCAGTGGCTAAATCTGCCGCAGTGTTTTTCTAATGAGACTGATGCTCCTACATGTTACTCAAGATAAACTCAAACTTTGATTAAATGAGTCTTAAACTCTGAGATGATTGTCTGTGCCAAAAAAAGATCTGTTTTCTGTGAAACAGTTTTTTTTAATCCAGTAAGATTTTGGTTAAAATGCTCCAGCAACAAACTCAACAGCAAAACTTCAGGGAGTGATAAAATGTGCACAACCATGAGAAAAGTTAGAAAAAGGAGAACAAAACCATCCTGAATGGCCAGTAATGAGGACCAGACATCAGATTGTCACTGAAACATTGAAGCCTCCTTTCAATGGTGCAGATTTAAAGCGAGTGTTATTTACAGAGATGCCAAACACACGCTGACACCACATTAAACAGAGTCAAGGGGCAAACGACAAAAACACATGGCACTGACAATCTGTCACTGTCACACTCTTCCGTCTCTTCTTTTCTGTCGCTGACGACGACGATGACGACAACGCTGACAAAAGCATCTTGTTGCTTTCTGAGGCCGAACAGAGGCTGTGAAAGCTTCGCCAGCTGGGTCGGATCTCTGCGAGCGAAGGCTTTTAAAAGTCAAAGTTCCTCTGCAGAACTCACCGTCTCTCAGTGTGGGTCTCCCTGTAACACAGAAACACGCACACGTATCTGGTACCTACGTATCAAGGGGTCGGTTTGATCGTGTGCCCCACGGGAACCGGAGAGAGTGTTTGGCCTCAAGGCGTCCTAAATGTGAATCAGTGTGTGTGTGTGTGTGCGTGTGTGTGCGTGTGCTTTTGTGTGTGCCCGTCCGTGTGTGGGAGGGCTGCTGGAACAGGGGATTTTTTGTGTTGGGGAAGAGAGAGGCTTGGGCACTTCATCTTCTCTTCTGTGCACTGCCAAAAAGGCCATAGGTCAAAAGTCAGGGCGATTGGAGAATTCCGTGCTGCATGCCGACAGATCGGGTTTCAGAGCGGGGGGAGGGTCGCGGAACACCCTGGAGGGTTAGGTGCTTGTGTGTGCATGTGTACATGAATGCATTTGTGCATGCTTGGCCTGCATGCGCATGTAAGCGTGTTTATGTGCAAAGCTTGTTTGGGCAGCCTTTTTTTTTTTTTTTTTTTTTACATCTCATTGCAGGTTTAACACTTGGAGACATTTGGAGGTTTCTGTTGATGTTCGGAGACATTTGGAGGCAACACCTACCTTCCCCGACCCAAAGGTCCCGGAGGCTGCAGCTGTAAGACGTCTAGCTGGAAAGTTTTAGCTCCAATTTTGGTTGATTGTCTTTAAGAGGATTTAAATCCTTTCACGAGGGCTGAAAATAAAAGTTGCTTTTTACTCTTTTACAATAACCAGTAGATTGGACCGACAATCCTGTATTGTTTGTGACTAAGCAGAATTATCCTTATTGCAGATTAAACCTCCTGTCTAAATTTGCACTAAGATTCTTTTTTACATCAAAGTTGATAGAAAAAACCTCCAAAGCTTTCCTGTCAATAGAACGCAACAAAGGACCTCCAGAGGAATCGCTGGCTGCAGAAGTCTCTTTATAACTAACTGGGACCTTTAAAGCTTCGCTCTGTAAAGGTTTAACTGTCAGCTCTGCTGCAATCAATCCACAGCTCCAGCTTAAACATTTAGCAGAAAGTGAAGTGGTTCCAGTGCAGACCTCAGCAAGCGGCAGCTCCCATTGTAGCCTTTTGTAAGTGATCATTAACGAACATGTGCTCCGGGGCCTCCGGTGGCTCCCGGGGAGCCCGGACTGATCACCACAGCTGTGTATCCATTGTGCTCGCCCGCAGAGACAAAAAATAACACAGGACCGGGCTATGTGCTGGAATTTATTGTATTTATTTTCCGGGGTGTAAACATGTAAAGGTAGAAGTGAACAGCATGGTGAGGAGGCAGAAGGAGGCGCGAGGAGAGACGTTTTAAATCTGAAAAACAGGTTTCTGATTCTTTAAAGGTTGTTTTAGGGCAAACATGTGAACAATGAATCAGTTCAGAGAGAAAACATTGTCTTTTTCAGGTCTACAATAATTGAAGTTAACCCTAAATGCACAAAACTTTATACTGTCTTAACATAATACTGTGTTGAAAGTGTTTTAATCTGGTTATACGCGGCTTTCATCTTTTTTTCAGCGTGTTTTTATGTTTCTGTGTGTTTTGGTCCTTCTCTGGCTGTTGTGTTTTGTAAACTTATGGAGGCCATTTTCTGCTTTCTGCTGCAAAACAAAATCTGTGTAAAGGTCCAAACAGAGGAGCCGCAAACCTCCACAAGAACCGCGACAACATGGACAACACTGAGCAGAACCAGCTTCCTGGAACATGCTTCTGCCTTCTGCTTTATGCTGCTTGTCATTTATCTACATTTTAATAACAATTCTGTTCTTAAGTCAAGTTTTTTTTTCTTTTTTTAGTTTACAAGGGCCGTGTCCTGCAACATTCAGATATTTTTTGGTTCCTGTTTTCTCATGAAGTTCTGCAGTGTCGATAACAACCTAATTATTTATCGTTAGATCCAGGAATCATACAAGTTGCAGGATTCTGTCTGCAGGATTGAGATCTGTGACGAATAAAGTCATTTTGTTGCACTTTTAACAGCTTTTGCTACTTGTTAAGAGTTGATGGTTGTGATTCTGAACTGGTGTCAGTAAAAATTAGATAATTTTTCCTCAGTGAGAAGTGAAATGATGGAAACTCCATGTTTTCTGTTTGCTTCCTGTCCAGTGAAGCTGACATTAGAGTCATTTCCTGTTTTGATCTGAAACTCTGTGAACTTTTGCTCTTTGTATATTTTAAATTTTTTCCACATCTGGGTTCTTGTATCTCACCTGTTCTTCACCGACTTTAACTTTACCTGTATAGACTCTGCTAGTCTGCATGCAGTCAGAGGAGAAGAAAGAGTTCATGGACGTTCAGGTAAGCATAGTAAAATATAAGGGCAGTGAACTCCTTTCAAATACAAGACACCCCCTGTAAAATAACCACCTATTTTAATAGTTCACTGACTAATAACACCTTAATATGCATTAATTCATTACAGTATTAATAGTCTTGGCATTAGCCCAGAAGCTAATGGTCTTTGTCATCTTCACTTTTGGAGAAGATCAACAGATTTATGTTCAGGCACAGAGAATTATGGCTTTTGCTGTAACTAAAACATCCATCCATCCATTTTCTTTACATCCTTGTTCCTTAGTGGGGTCTGGAAGGTTGTTGGTGCCTCTCCAGCTAACGTTCCGGGCGAGAGGTGGGGTCACCTGGACAGGTCGCCAGTCTGTTGCAGGGCAACACAGAGACACACAGGACAAACAACCATGCACACACACACTCACACCTAGGAGCAATTTAGAGAGACCAATTAACCTGACAGTCATGTTTTTGGACTGTGGGAGGAAACCGGAGTACCCAGAGAAAACCCACCATGCACAGGGAGAACATGCAAACTCCATGCAGAAAGACCGGGGCTGGGAATCGAACCCAGAACCTTCTTGCTGCAAGGCAACAGCTCTATCAACTGCGCCACTGTGCAGCCCGTAACTAAAACATTTTACTAGAAATTGGTTTGGGTTTAAATGAACTATAATGGGTGCAGGGATGGAAAAGAAAGCAAAAAAGTAAAAAAAAAAAGAAAGAAAAAGGAGCAAAAAGTTAAAAGGAAAGGAGACAAGAGTGGAGGAGAGAAAGAAAGATAAAAAGAATACAAAGATAAAAATAGTTACTTCTACACTTGCAGAAAGAGAGAGAAAACCCAAAGAAACCACAGCGACAAACATCTGCATGTATATCAACAGCAACATCACAGAAAGAGCAGCAGGAAAACGTGTCGCTCCTGGACCGGCTGCTCTGCTGACGCCAGCCAACAGAGAGCCAAGCAGCGTTTCAGCTTCCAAGTTACATTTTCTCCTGAATATATTACTTATGTTCTAAGAAACAAAGAAAATCTGTAGAAAACAGCAGACAGGTGAGGATGGATACCTGTCCTTTGATAGACATGACTCTGCATGGCTGTTTTCTGTTTGTCTTTATGGTTTTAAGGTCCTACTACAACTTCTCTGTCAGGTTAATGTTTGGTCTTTGACTAGACCAGTGCAGATAGTCCTCTATGTGTTGCTGTCTACTCTTACAGGAGAGGGTTTCTGCTTCAGCCCTTTCAAAGAAGACAATTGTTCAGATCAATTGTTCTATCATGAACTTTAACATTAAACTGAGGCATGAAGAGCCTGAGAATAAAATGTCATCTTTTAACTTATTCACCTCTGGTTTCCCAGAGGATGACTGTAATTCTCCATCTTTTCCTTTCTGTAGTTAGACCCAGATTACATTTTTAGATTCACATTAAAACCCAAAGTAAAGCATTTAGTTATTGCTAGTAAATCTCTGAGATCGGAACCAGATTTGCTCTTAGTTGTCTTGTGGTTATTTTTTTCAGTTGGTACTTTCATACATCCACACACAAACAGATAAACTAAAGCAAACAACAGAAATTCAAGGCTCTTTGTGAATACAAGCATGACGTTTAGCTTCCAGCTAGTTCTACACTTTAAAACTGGGAGATTTCGAGACTCCATCTCTAACTCGTTGCGCAGAATCGCATGCTATCGGCCTCTTCATGCTCCGCTGCAGCTTCTTTTGCTTTCACATGCCAAGGGATCATGAAAGAGTGCAAACAAGTCATTGATGGATCGGACGGAGCACACTAAACGTGAGGGTTGACCTCCCTGCCCCTCCCCTGTTCGGCTCCCCAGGCTGTTTGAGCAGAGCGTTCGGATCAGGACCGCTGTCCGGCCACTAATGGAGGCGACTAACTTTCAAGGGGTCCCGTATCTTTGATGGTTGGCGCGCTAACAATGTGTTCATTCTGCGGCTGCGTAAGAATTGCCCAGCAGGGTTCCAGCAAGGAGGGAAAATGTAAACGGGGGATTAGCTGGACTAGTGGCCCCAACTTGTCGTTGATGTTAATTAGCGTTAATTAGGACCGCCTTCGTTTTGCAGATTGGACCAAAAAGTTGTGGGCAGTTTTCGGCCTCAGGGTCAGATTCTCATGCACGCTTTTTCACACTTCCCAACATAAGGCCGAACTCTTTCTCATTATCTCTCAACAGTGTGGCTCTCATACCCTGACGGCTTTCCTCTGTTTGCTCTTCGCTCGTTGTCGGAGACCATTTGCTCTCGCCACAATGACTCCTTTTCACTGGGTTTGATCTCCGCAGCGATCCATCCTCCTCTTCTCCAGTGATAAAAAAAAAAGGAGAAAAACCTCTTTGCGCAGCTTAGAGCTCCTTCCCCCCACTGACATGTGTTTGCTGGTCTGTCCACTGATCCAGGGAAACAACAGTAGAAGGATTTGGGATCTTTTTGGCTCCTGAGGTTCCTGAACTGAGACATAATCGGCCACTTTGTTGGGTCGGTTAACCCTGTATTGTTCCGCTGGCCCCTCAGCTTGCTTGGATGGCAGCTTTGTGCAACACGTTCATGTCCCTCCTACCTGGAGCTTTTTACTTTTTTATGCTCAGTCACTCATCCATGAGGCCCGATGTCCCTGCAGGATCCAGGAGGTTGAAACGAGGGAATCTCAGAGTGGGTGATGTTTCTCTCTGGTCAGCACCTGGTATCACTTTATTAACCCTCGACTGTCTTGACCCCGAAGAACCAAGAAACAGCGGGGCCAAAGGGCGCCTCAAGGGAGTGTGACGCAGGAGGAGGAGAACGGGTGAAGGGGTGCAGGACATCAGCGATGCCCAGCGATGACTTTACCAGTACGGTGACCCCCTTGACCCTGACACCCCAAACCAGAGCCGTCCCTCCTTGCAGCTGCTGATTCCCATTGGTCTGCCATGTGCTGCTGCAGACGCAGGAAGAAGGCACGGATAGCGAGGAACGGCAAAGAGAGGTCAACTGCTGGTCAGAGGATTTTATTGGGAGTCCAGGAGGGAGGGAGCTGCAGTGGGAGAATGCATTAAAGACCACCGTCTGAGATTTTAACTACAGGGAGGGGAGTTCAGCCTTTTCTCCAACCCTGCAGACATTTAACATTCAGAACGAGGAAATGCAACGAAGTTACGATTCAACTTTCAGCTGCTCTAATGGAGGATTTTAGGAACTACAGTCTGGATTCATCCCTTTGATTGTTTATGTGTTACCTTCTAAGAGACTTTTCTGTAATAATTCAAAGGGGAGATGTTATGTAAAATTCACATTTTACACATTTTGTTCTTCCATTCTTGTTTCTGCTTCTTCTGAAAAATCCCACATGCTTAATGAAAACACTTTTTTTGACAATAAGTTAATGTTTTAATAAGCTGTTTTGAAAAGCTATTCAGTGTAACATCACAAATCAGCAGGCATTTTCTGTTAGAGCCTAGTCGGTTACCTAGCAACCAAAGCTGACATCCAGCACATTTGGTCAGCTGGTTTTAAGGATGTATGTGCACAAACCACTTGCTGCATTCTTAATGGTTGTGCAGGAGGTTCCACTTCTGCTTTTCACAGATGTACAGTTGTATAATTGCGCATCTGTTTGGAGCCATTTTCATGGAGGTGTGTAGAGGAGTTACAGGAGACGTGGCCAGCAGCAGCTTACTTGGACTTAAAGTGACACGACTCCATGAAAGAAAAATAATCAGAACTAACCAGACTGAAATCTCATTACCTTAAAATGAGATTTCAGACTTTTATCTAGCACACAGACTTATCCTAACCTGCTTAAGGAAGCGGAAACAGTCAGTTCCAGTGTTTTACTTCGAACTTGGAGTGTTTTTCTTTCTGACCACATTAACATTTACCTCATATTAAAGTCGTTCTGATCGGTAGTTCCGGCTTTCTGGAGCTTTACCAACGTGTTTCTTCAGATTTCGGTTTCTGTCCAGTACCTGAGCATTTTTTCCTCTTTAAATGTTAAGTCACTCAAAGCCGACCTATGAATCATTCAGGCATAAAAACACTAATGGGTGAGTCATTGTTATCTCTGTCCAAATAACTCATTTCAAATTTGATCTTGTGCCACTTTGTTCCCGACACTCTGGCTCAGATTCAACATGCTCCCATCTCCTTCCCTCAGATTCAACATGCTCCCATCTCCTTCCCTAATTTTATGAAATAAAAAAAAAAACAGCGTTTGAGTGACAGTTAAGACAACAATGATCCTCATTAGCTAATAGAGCATCCTCACAGCAGACACATTGCTCGTTCATGGCACTGACGATCTCTTGGGCCATGTAATTATCATGGGATGGAAAGCCTGTGGAAATTCCTTCAAAGAGACGTCATCCTGGAAGATTAGGGCTGATCCAATCCGGGGTTGCAACCGCTCCGAGTTCAGGCTCCGAACTCTGGTTGAGCCTCTGATTAAGTCAACAGGGATTCAGCATCCGAAAATAGAACCAGCAGGAAAAAGTTTCATCCTCTGACTTTCTGTGAACAGATTTTTTCTAAAATCCTCAAAATTCTCGAGCTCCAGCGATGATCACACTTCAGATTCAATAGAGGAGAGAAGTTTCCCTTTTAAAATGCGTTTAATGACTGAAACAGCTGGACGTTGTTAATTATGATGGAGTTTTATTTTTAATGTTTTGAAGTGTAATTTTGAGAGGAAATAACAGAAAATGGGATTAAACTGAACTTAAAGTTTTACCACAATACGTTTTGGTGATATTATGATAATTAAAGTAAAGATGATTTTTTTTTTTATGTGACTTCATGAGAGCAATCATAACCCCACAAAAACAAATAATGCTTTGTGAAAACTTCTTTATTAAACTGCAAACTGTATTTAATCATATTTTCAAATGTATTGATTGGAACAAACAGTGGAGATAATGCAGACAATAATTAGAATTTATCGTGACAATGTTATTATGATAAGAACATTTATTACAATAAAAAAGGCCCATTCCCAGATTTCAACATCACAATAGTCCACAGAATGAGCTTGTTACCTACTGACCTTCTTTTCTGGACTTGCAGATGTGACTCCTTCACGGCTCCCCGCTGAGCTGCGTAACCGTCTTCATGTCAGGGCTTCTCTCTCCAGAGGGGACACATTTCAGCCTTTCTTTGCTTTTCGTCAGGCACACACTCAGACTCCTGCGCAGCGGCCAGGAAGACATTGTGGAAAACAGGGTTATCTTCTGACCCAACCCCTGCAGAGCAGCGTCATCAATGTTCTGCTGCTGGAGACCAAAGAGTCCCACGGCACTGCCTTCAGCCGCCGTCCGCGGCCTCATTTATTGCCTGATGGCAAGTCCCCGTATGATAAGTTATTCTAAATATTATGATCTGGAGGCAAAAGAAATTTAAAGTTCAGGTTAATAGAGTTTAGCCGTCTGGGAAGGTGTTTCGATAGTGCAGGTGGTGGTTCAGTTCAGAAGATGTCTCATAAGCTGCGTTTTTCTCTAATGTAAAGCACAAACATCGAAGAAACACAATTTTGAGGTGTTTCCATTAAATTAGAAACAATTAAAATCACACAGGAATAACTTTGTTATATGTGAATATGGAATATGATGCTCTCAAAGCTTTTCCACTAAACCACAGGTGTCAAACACAAGGCCCGGGGGCCAAATCTGGCCCGCCGCAGCTTTTTATGTGGCCCTCTGGACTCCAAATTACATCAATAAGTCCTTCCAGTTTTTCACAAATCTGCAAAAATCACACAAAATCAACAAATTTCCAAATTTTTTCCTGATTTTACTGCTAATTTTTTCAAAATTGGTCAAAAACGTTGAATCCGTAACCGATACGACGAGTGATAGAGTCACATTTGACATCATACATTAGCGTAAATATTGTAAAAAAAATAATGATTACAAATGTTTCTTAATATTCACCACAAAATC